>NC_139219.1:31623325-32325825 GCF_055691185.1 Crinia signifera
TTGTAAAGTCAGGTCCGGGGGGGGGGGGTGTCCTGTCCGGAGGTGTCCTCTTTGGAGGGCTGCCTGTGACAGCTGTCACCAGGTAGAGGAGGAGAATAAAGCCTCCCTGTATGGTCCGGGCATGTAGCAAAAACTGGACGGTCTGGACCACACGGGGTGGCTGTAATCTCCCATTCACCCATGTCCCTGGTGAAAAGCTATCACAGGGACCCCCCCGGACAAGACACCCCCCTGACGGTACACCCCCCCCCCCACCCCAGACCAGACACTACAAGCTCCGGACTGCAGATTTGATGTCTGGTCCGGGGACATAGTCCCTAATAGCCCCATTATTCTACGCTCAGCGTCAATGCTATACAAACGCAACAAGCTTATACCTTAATTAAAATAAATGTTTTCCCGTTTGCTAATGAAACGTCTCTGCTTTTACTGTTGTAACAATAAGACGTTTCCTGTGGCAGCAGATTAATCACTGCCAAACTGTCAGTCACCCGGGATACACATCGCACGTGTTCTGCTCCAATCAATAACTCATTAACCCCCCGTCCTCCCCCTGATAGGAGGGGGGGGGGGGGGGGGGGGGGTTGTCATATATATTCTATTTGTTTCAGTTCAGAAACCAAACCTGATTGTTCCCCAGTTCAGGGCTGACAGCACAGCTGGAATTTGCATTGGAATTTCTATGGAATAAAGACCGTTTATTGTTATATTTTACCCATAACAATGACGTTGACTATGACAACCATACGATTGTGTTGACCATTTGGCAGTGTTGACCTAAGGTATGTCAACACTTTTTCCAGTGCCGACCTAGTCACTGTCAACCATTAGTGGTCGTCCTAGTGACTATTGACCAAGATAATAATTATTATCTATACCGTAACCGTATGCCATTGTGCTGATTCTGAGACTGTCTCACAGTTCCGTCCATGTCTCCGGAGGGGGGGGGGGAGGCAAGAACCCACAAAGGTTTATAGTTACAATATAATGCCATATACAAGAGGGTGCCTTGCACCACTCCTGCTCTGTATCACAGGATGAGCCCACATCTGGTAACATTCCAATATAGACTTGCACATTAATTACCACACACAGCCACTAGATGGCAGCATATTCCTCTTCTTATGGCTCCATGTGGCTGAATAGAAGAGGGAGAGATGCTGCTGTGGAATCTTTCATTCAGTATAATTACTATAGTATATCTTTCCATATTAAACAATGTAACATTTTACAGCAGGTCTGTTCTATAATACTGTACTGTGGTACCATATTTATTGTGTTGTAATGCCGATTTGCTTCAGTGGTGTCAGTTTTGAAAAGTCCATGATTTTTATGAAAGTTTTACCCATAGTTGCCTACCCTCCTGCATTCTGCAGGAGACTTCCTGAAATAGCAGCAATCTCCCTCTCTCCCTCATTAGTCTAGCAATCTCCCTCATGTCACCTAGCCCACATTACACTGTTACATTTTTTGGGGACAAAAGGAATGAGACACAGATACATTTACATTGAATTATCAGCACCATTTCCCAGCACTTTACTAAGTATAGTAGCTCTTACTAGCTGCTTTGGGACTCATCTACATTTGGATATAAGTAATTTTACAATGACTTTTACTATGTATTGCTACATCTGCTACTTTCAGATGTAGCAGTACACACCCACGCTTCTAGGTGCCATGTTCACACTCTCTTTTCACAATCTCTCCATATATGGAACTAGACACACCCTTTGGGTGGAGCATGACACGCCCCCTCAATGTGGCACTGTGCAAAATTCTACTACCATCTATAATCTCCCTGAAACTAGTTTTCAAAAGTAGGCAAATATGGTTTTACCTTTGGTAATGAAACAATGTATAGTTGACTTCATACTTGCCTACCTATTACTTCCCTGGTAATTTATGATTGCCATCACCTGGGGTGAAACACCTTTACCTAGCTCCCCACAGGTGATGGCAATCATACATTACCAGGGAAGTCCAGGAACAGAGCATTTTCTCCCGCATGGAGAGGGTCAGGTAGGCAAGTATGGTTTACTTACACATCCCATTAAAATGTGGGTACTTATTTGGTACTTGTGTAGTTTCACGGCGCCCGATATATCGGATGTGATATCGGCCGATATATCGATGCGATCCAACTCGATTTTTTACCTGTTCATAACCCCACTATTTCACTACGCACGGAGTTGATTTTAGATAGTGTGGCAAGTGCAGTAATCCGCGTCAACTTGCGGGGCTCGCTACGCTCGCCACACTATATAAGATCAACTCCATGTGTAGTGGATAGTGGGGTTATGAACAGGTAAAAAATTGCATTGTATCGCATCGATATATCGGCCGATATCGCATCTGATATATCGGGTGCCGTGAAACTACACAAGTACCAAAATGGGCAACTTTGAGCTGAAAGCCGCCCAGTGTGTACGGGGCAGTAATGAGCCCGTGAGCACTGATGCGTGCTCCTGAATTATCGCTGGCCTGCAGCTCTTCTGCTGGTATTACCAGCATATGAGCGACAGGGTGGATGCTTTCCATAGCGTCCTGCTATAGGAAGCTGTCCACAATTGGGAAAATAGCTCAGAAGGAGCGGAAATCGCTCAGTGTGTATGCACTGAATGATTTTCAGCCCAACGATTTTCCCCATCATCGCTGTCCATACACCCCGGGCAAATTCGCCCAATGTGTTGGGTACACACTAGTATTATTATAGTATTATTATTCACGGCACTGCCATTACTGATATCGGTGGTGCACCAGACGAACTATTCAGCTCTAAAGTGGTGCCCCCCCCCCCCCCCCCCCCCCCCCGTTGAAGATGCAGTCGTTTCCGATACTGGCAGATCTTACTGCATATTCAGATGATGGGGGGTCGTGAACAACCCAAGGAATTGCACATCATTAATGATATAGTACAGGGGTGGCCAAACCTGTCCTCAAGATCTACCAGCAGCTCATGTATTTCAGGCAACCTGTGGATCTGTAGTAGGAATGAATGCAGCAGGGTTGAAAATGTGACAGTTAGTAATGACTACAGCTGTGCACCAGCTAGGTAACATGGAAAACGTGGACCGTTGGTAGATCTCAAGGACCGGTTCGGCCACCCCTGATATCAGAATCAACTTTATAGTACATACACACTATAGTAGATACACACTAGACAAGATGCAAAGTCATTAACAATATCATTATTGTCCATATTATTTGCAAAAATCGCATAGTGTTTAACCGCATGGGGCGATTTGCAAAATTCTATTACCAACTATAATCTCCCTAAAACTAGTTTTCAAAAGTAGGCAAGTATGTAATAACCTGGTGTATAATAACTAGAGCAGAGATACTGTACTGTAATAACCTGGTGTATAGTAACCAGAGCACAGCTGCATAATAACCAACCTTCAGCAAGATACGGCCCCACCAATAAAAGCATTAACAAATCAGATATCAGCTTGTAACAGCCTCTTATACAGCTGACATCTGATTGGCTGCAGAGAATTACAGCACAGCATCAGTCTGTGCGCAGTAAGGGCCTGAGAGGAACTTTATACCTGGACACACCATGCTGCAGTGCAAGGGCGGGTGCCAGTAAATTTTTGCTTCTGCATGCAGGGAAAATACTGTTTTCTTTTGCATGCAGCCAGTGGCATTAATAGGCGGTTTGGGGAGTGTAGGCCGCACCTGTTTGTCACCTTCTTAGTGGTGACACCAAAATGCTGATGTAAAGATGTGTAACTAATGTCATGCCCTTGGGCGGTAGTCACCAGTCCACGTGAGACCTAAAGGATGAGGCGTGGTCCCCTTCTTGGAAGACTAAAGACAGAGGTGTATTTTTGGGGTTCACACACATCCGTATGTAAACTACCAGACCGGTGCTGAGGAAGAAACCAACACAGAGGTATACTTACTGTGACTATTCCTATCACTTTGCTGGGTGATCCCCTCTGCCCCTAAGAAAGGGGAGACAACAACTGCCTCTCTACACTGTCCTCCTAACTCTAACGAGGGCTAACAACTAACTTGCCCTATTAACACATTCCATCAACTAGAGTGACTCAAATCCTAACAAAAACAAACCTCTGTGTTTAAAACAGATCCGCTTGGATTAAATATGGCCAGATGTATGAATGCTAGTGCACTACCAGGATGGACAGCTGTCCATCCCAAGGGAAGAAGGTAGGGTGGGTGCGTGGAGTGGAACCAGTCGGTCCCTTTTACCCAACCAGACTGGTCCCAGGAAGAGCTGACGCAAAGGCCACTGTTTCTGGTACCACGACCCTGGAAGAGTTGGTGCATATTGCCCCCTTACTAAATGAGGGCACAGGCCTTGTGTAGGACTGAATGTGAGCACCACAGGCCTTAGGAGGCCTGATTGTAAACTGCGGGGACAGGCTGAAGCCTGAATTTAAGGCACAGGCCAAAGCCTGAAATTTGGCAAAGGCCGGGAGGGCCTGACTGATGCGGCACCAGCCGGGGTGTGTGTGTGTGTGTGTATCTCTGATGCCGCCTTCGCCGCTTCTGCACTCTCCTTTCTTCAGGGGCTCTTCTCTTCCCTCTCTCCGCCGCCGGACTTCACTCTCCCGCTTCGTATCGTCTATTATAAGAATGAGCATTTCATATTTTTTTCTTTGAAACCAACTTGTCTTACTTCCCGATCCAAGTAATAGAGTATGATTATAACTAGGTGATTCATCGCGCCCTACGGGCGCTCTTCACACCGTCGTAAGGGGCTGCGCCCCCTTAATTTGTGAACATTTGTATATGAGAAATATGGTTAGAATTGTATGAAAGATGGCCTGTATTGCAACTTGAGTTATAGGTGAAATGTGTTAAATAGAGAGCATATGATGTGGAAGGGGGTGTGTATTGTTTTGTTTAATTAAAAAGCGGTTACAGAGTAAGATGTACATTGATAGTGTGGATGGTACAGTGACATTTGTGGGTGTGGGGGGGGGGGCTGTGTGTGCGTGTTGTTTAGGTGTGTGTGTGCAATAGTATAGTAGGGTGTTTCTGAGTCAGCGGCTCCCCACTGGCGGAGGTCACGACACAGGAAAACAGGAGGCAGGGTAGTGATAGGGGTGTGTGGGCATAAGGGGGACTAAAGAGGAGGGTGGTAGATACTGTGCAGCTTCTGCCAGTGGGTGAGGGTCCAGCGTGTCAGTACAGGAGTACAGGATGGTGGCCCTTAGTCAGTGTCTCCTCCTACTGGGTGGGAGTTCGGGTGCATGAGAGCAGGAGGCTGGGCTATGAGGCATGATAGGGGCATGTGGGCAAAACAGCGTCAGCGACTCCCCAGTGGTGGAAGTTACGGTTCAGGAGAGCAGAAAGCTGGGTAGTGATAGGGGTGTGTGAGTATACGGGGGACTAAAGAGGGGCTTAGGGGTGCTGCCGTGGGTGGATGCCGTGAATTGCGGGGGGGGTCGTGTGTGGGGGGGGTGTGGGTACCGCGAATTGTGGGAGGGGCATGGGGGGTTGCAGTGAATCGCGGGAGGGTGGGTCGCGGGGTCGGGGGGTTGCCGCAATGACAGGAGGGGGGGTCAGGGGTGGGGAATCGCGGTAGGGGGGTCGTGGGGGGCACCGTGAACAGCGGGAGGGGGGCCCGGGGGGTTGGCGCGAATTGTGGGAGGGGGGTCGCGGGGTGCCGCAATCGCAGGAGGGGGGGGTGTCACAGGGTGGGGCCGCGAATCGCGGCAGTCACCGGGGGTGCCGCGAATTGCGGGGGGTGTGCTACAAATCGCGGGAGGGGGGTCGCGGGGGGTGCCGCGAATCTCCACAAGAAAAAATCAACACAGAAAGTTCAACACATGTAAATGTTGACATAAGTGTGGCACTTCATCGGTGTCCATGTCGACACATGAGAATGAATATGAAAACATGAAAAAAAAGAAAACTAAATCTTCAAAAACTCATGGCAACCTTTTTCATTGTCGACCATAGCCGTGCCAGTGTTTTGCATGTGCCATTTAATCCTGGGGTTGCCGTGAATCGCGCGCGGGGGTGGGGGGAGGGAGGAGGTGAGGGGTGTCCGCAATCACGGGAGGAGGTGTCGTGGGTGGATGCCTTGAATTGCGGGAGGGGGGTCGTGGGGGGGGGGGGTGTGGGTGCCGCGAATTGTGGGAGGAGGGGGCGCGGGGGGTTGCAGTGAATCGCGGGAGGGTGGGTCGCGGGGGCGGGGGGTTGCCGCAATGACAGGAGGGGGGGTCAGGGGTGGGGAATCGCGGTAGGGGGGTCGTGGGGGGCACCGTGAACCGCGGGAGGGGGGGCCCGGGGGGTTGGCGCGAATCGTGGGAGGGGGGGTCGTGGGGTGCCGCGAATCGCAGGAGGGGGGGTGTCACGGGGTGGGGCCGCGAATCGCGGGAGTCACCGGGGGTGCCGCGAATTGCCATAAGAAAAAATCAACACAGAAAGGTCAACACATGTAAATGTTGACATAAGTGTGGCACCATGTCGACACATGAGAATGAATATGAAAACATTGAAAAAGTGAAAAATAAATCTTGTCAACCTTTTTCATTGTCGACCATAGCCATGTCAGTGTTTTGCATGTGCCATTTAATCGTGGGGATGCCGTGAATGCGGGGGGGGAGAGGTGCATACCTCCCAACATGACCCTCTCCAGGAGGGACACATTGCTCTGTTTCTGGACATTCTTCTTAATTTATGGATTACCATCACCTGTGCTTAAACACCTTTCTTATCAATTACCCTGTTTAAAACAGGTGATGACAATCATAAATTAAGATGGAAGTCCACAACCCAGCGTTACAGCTCCAGACACACTTTGAGTGACAGATGTAGCCAAATATATAAGAGATAGTGAGCGCAGCGAGCCATACGAGGGAACATGGTATACTTACACGTGTCCGTGTCGATGCGTCGACATAAACACACAAAAAACTATATTGACTTTCTGACATGTTGACCTTTTAAGCATTGGCAGTTTGACGGTGTCGGAATTTTGCCCATGTCGGCATTTTGACTGTCTGCCAATGTTTGTCGGTATTTTGAACATCTGTATTTTAAATGAAATCCTACTGAACCCCATTGAGGCCCCACTTGGGACTTAAACCTCTCAGAAGAAAATAATCAAATAAATATAAGCACAACAGAATTCAATAAATAGAATCAAATCAAATAATTATTATCTAATGCTAATATCTAATGTTGCAGCACTTGTTACAGAATCACCTGTCTTCAATGAAGCCCTAATTCTCAAAGACGCACATTAGCAACAAAGTGTGAGGTAAGATTGATCTCGGAGGTCAGTCCCCATCGGATCCATCTTGTTTTATCATTTCTTTTACAGCCAAATACTGAAATATGTTACTGTGATTAATCTCATCCCTGTAACATTTCCCCCTGACCCGCAGTTTAAGTGCAGCGGATATTGGGACTGGACCTTTTCAGCTAGGCTTCACTGGGGTTCAGTCCATCGAGGGACCTCGCGCTCAAATTCTTTGGCACATGTCTGGGAGCGTTTTGGCAGAACCCAGATTAATTAAGTAGAACAGTTCTCTCTGTGGCCGGCAAACATTGCGATATGTGTATTATTGCCTGGCGCTGATTTATGTCACCCTGACTCGCATGACTCTGTTCTGTGTGATTTACAGAGTTACTGCAGCCCGGCCATATAGCAGGCGGATTAGATGTGAAAGCGGAAATAGAAAATGCAATATTTTAATTATGAATAATTCCCCATTGCAGCAGTCGTCTATTGCAGTGGTTCCCAACCTCGGTAACGCCAACGGTTCACGTTTTCCAGGTGACCTGGCAGGTTCACAGGTGCACTCATTATTCACTGACACATTTTAGAAAACCCACAGGTGGAGCTAATTACTTCAGCGTCAATTACTAATTACTGAGTGTGGGTAGCCTGGAAACCATGAACTGTTGGGTCCTTGAGGACCAAGGTTGGGAACCATTGGTTTTTTGGTATGAAATCAGACCTGATTGGAAGGCTGTGAATTCACACGGCGGCCAAATATTGATACATTGGGTACGTTAGCAGTACGCATTCGTGAGGCCGTCTTGCGATGAAGTTCTGCTACTTCTTCTATTTGTACATCATTCGCAAGATATAGGCAACTGGGGGTGCTAACCGGCCCTTCCACAGGAGTTCTAAGAAAAATGCAGGCGTGCCAAGGAAAAAGCTGGGAATGCAAGCGTTCCTGACCGTGTTAGGGGAGGGTGTGTGATGTCAGCACCAGGCAAGATATGTTTGTATTGGGGGGAGGGTGTGTGATGTCAGCAACAGGCCGATTATGCCTGTATTACGGGAGGGTGTGTGATGTCAGCAACAGGCCGGATATGCCTGTATTAGGGGAGGGTGTGTGATGTCAGCAACAGGCCGGATATGCCTGTATTAGGGGAGGGTGTGTGATGTCCGCACCAGGCCGGATATGCTTGTATTAGGGGAGGGTGTGTGATGTCAGCACCAGGCCGGATATGCCTGTATTAGGAAGGGTGTGTGACGTCAGTACCACGCCGGATATACCTGTATTAGGGGAGGACTGTGTGTTAGCTGAGCTCCTGACTTCCAGAGTAGGCCGAAAAGCCCTGGGACTTGATTAGGGGATTTATCCCCAGTGCTATGGAGCCTCCTGGGGCTGCTGCCCAGGAGAGCCCCCCGGTCACCGGGCCTAGTCCGGGCCCAGCCCCAATGTCATCAGGGGCAGGTGGCCGGAAGGGGATTTTGAAGATGCCTAAGGGGGAGAGCTCGGGACGGGCCCCTCTGAATGATTCGACTAAAAGTTCCAGCTGCCCGGATGGACAAGGAACTATGAAGGTCTCCCAAGTCAGCCTAATCCTGCCTAGCGGAAGGCCGCTTATCCCCCCACCTAAGCTGCAGGCTACAGTTTGTTTTGCCCCAGTGCCAGGTGAGCCCAGAGCCCATGTTGCTGCAGGGCCCCCAGTGGCTGAAAGTGTTCCAGAGGTTCGGATACCTGTGCTGCTGAATATCCCTGATGCCGGGCCCAGGGTAGTTGCGGAGGTGCCTAGTGTGGACAATGACCCTAAAGGTATTTCTGCTATGAACATGTCTGTGCCAGTGGGGAAGGAGGAGGATGGTGTGCTGCCTGAGCCAAATGACTTTATTGTGCCTGTGAGAGGTGAAGAAAGTGGGGCTGCGGTGTTGGTGCCTGTTACAACGGTGCCTGCTGTCCGGGTACAGGCTGAGGAGTTGCCGGCTGCAAGGCGCGAAATAGTGATCAACCCGGCGCCTGTGGAAGAGGGAGAGCCGCGGGTTAATGAGGATGGTGCTCCGGGAGCGGCGGCTGGTCAGCGGGGAGGTGCTGGCGTCCCCGTCCGTGGATGCGGACAGCTCGCGGGTCCCGGCGGGTGACGCCAGCACTGAAGAGCAGAAGAGTGGAGAGATGGCCGCGGCGCCCGGGGAGACGGCCGCGGCGCCCGGTGATGACGCGGCATCGGCGGCCGCGGATGACGCGGCCAGCGGCGTGGGACAGGAGGTGGCAGGTGGGAAGGAGGATGGCGGCAGCAGGAACGCGGCGGGCGACGGCGTGGTAGCGCCTGTCTGCCCGGCCAGCGAAAATGAAGATGGCGGCGGCTGCTGCAGTATGGCGGGTGACGTCAGCGCCCCTGAGCCGGCGCTATATATGGTATGTGGAGATGAGGTGGCCCTGGCGGAGGAGGTGGGTGGCCAGGGCACCTCCATTGCAAGTACTGTACCTGTTGATATAAAGCCTCCTGTGGTCACTATGCTGCAGGGTGATGTGCCTGCACTGGTTGCTGATGTGGTGCTCGCAGTAACAGACAATGGGGTGCTGCTGGACACTGTCACCAGTGCAGGGGGAGGGGGTGGTGTGGTTGAGTCCATAAAGGAATGTGTTGTACCCCCATTGGGAACTGTTGTGCAGGGTATAGTGGCTGATGGGGGGGAACTGATGGATGCGGCACATGCCAGCACAGGGGAGGGGGCTGATACTGTTGTTACTGTGGGTGTAAGCCAGCCAGTGGAAGAGACTGTTATGTTTGTGCAGGACTTGCAATCCAGAGTGCTGGCTCTGGAAAACTAGGATTGTTAGGCTGCTGAACAAAATTACAATCAAAAAGAAGGAGAGGAACAATGCCTTCAGCACCAAAAGACCGATGCTCAATGCGTTGATCCAAGAATTGCAGGCAGAGCTAAAAATTAGAAATGAGGAGAAGGATGCGCTGAAATTAAAAATTGCTGAGCTGCAGGGGAAAGAGGTGACTGAGAGTGCAGAACTTCCCCCTAACAAGAGTTCGGATGAGGTGGAAGTGGGATCGGAAGGGGATAACCCTCTGTATGACCGCATTAGAATATTGGAGGAGGGGGGTGTGCCAGGTCCAATATTGCAGCCAGAGGAGATGGAGTGCCAGCCCTCGGTTAAAGGGGTAACGTTTGAGACTGTGTTTGGGGACAAAATTAGGGTGGTGAATGAGGGTACTGATGTTGCTGTTAAAGAAAAACAAAAGAGAGGGGAAGGTGAAAGGCGGAAGGCTGGGGGTGCAGGTGGGCCCAGTACGGCCGTTCGGGTGGCGTCTCCTGTGCGTGCTGCGCCCTCAGTGGCTCCTGTGACCCCTGCGGCATCGGTATCCTCCGCAGTGCCGGTGGTGGTGCCGCCTGTGGTCTCTTACGCTGGGATCCTGTCTGCAGGTCCGGTGCGAGTGGAGACAGCCAGGCCCAAGCCTACATGGGGACAGCCAGCAAAGAGGAGGAATGCTGTCCAGCTTAAATGGGTAACAGAAGGGTTAACTCCTACCTCCGCTGATGTTCTGGATAGGCTCTTTCTTTTGGGCTTTAAAAAAGAGGATTTCTTTGCATGTATACACCCGGTAGGCGCCCCTGAATTTGATATCAGTTTCATGACATACTATGGCTTACAGAAGTTTTGGTCCAAGTGGGGAGAGGTGAAGCATAACGACTGGTGGAATAAATTTAAGGCCTATGCCATAACCAGGCAAGAAAGAGTTAAAGTGAATGTACTGGTTCGGAATGAGTCTCTGAGCCATCGGATATTTGTTTCTGGCTGCAGAGGCATGGGGCGAAGCTTTTGTCCCCTTTAGAGAAGGTCCCAGGGGCTAGGGATGTGTGGGGTGGGGCATGGGCGGTCTATGCAAATTTAAGGGAAGGTTGCCACATACCGTCAGCTGCATTCATAGGCAAGGATAGGGTGCAGTGCTTTTACCCCGGTCAGCCCAGGGAGTGTCACAGGTGTGGGGACTTTCGCCACTATAGTCGTGACTGTCCAAGCCAAAAGTGTTCAAGATGTAATAGTCTCGGGCATTTGGCCAAAGATTGCGACAAAATAGTTTGTAATTTGTGTGGGGATGATGGCCATGCCTTTTCTAGCTGCCCGATGGCTTTCCACAACACCTCTTTAGACAGGGAGATGGAGGGGGCGGCAGTGGAGGTGGAGGGTGGGCTGGTGGGGGCTCCATCGGTGGTGGCGGCTGGAGTCGTGATCCAGTCGGGCCTTTCCGGGGGGCCCCAGCAGCCCAATCCTGTCCCCCTGTCGGCTCTGACCTCCCAGTTGCAGAGGGTAGTGGAGAGACCCTCTGGTGTGTCTGATAAGGTGGTGGCTCGGAAGAGCGGAGTGGAAGATGCCCCTTTTCAGCTGGTGGGGAAAGGGAAGGGGAAGAAAAAGAAGGATAAGGCGGACAAGCAGATTAGCCTGTCAAACAGCTTTTTCTCCCTGGCAAGCGAAGAGGAGGCAGAGGAGGAAGGGGACGTGGTGAAGGAGGCGGACGGCAGTCTTGTGCTGAGGCCAAAGAGGCAGAGGTTGAGGAAGAAAAGAAAGGTGGATGAGCAGCCTAGCCTTGCCCAGGAGAAAGCAAACGAGGGGGTAGAGCCCTTTGTCCTGAAGTGTAGGTCCTTCCTGAAAAATACCGCTTCTGGGGTTCAGAAAAAAGTATGCATGGTGGAGGACTTGGCGCCTCAATTGAGGACGGATGGGGTGGAAGATGTGCTGGTGGAGCAGAAGGTAACGGGACCGGTGGTTCAGCTAGGACAGGGTGACGGCCAGGTAGGCGTCGCGGGGCCTCCCCTGTCTGGCGCTGTCCCTGATCCGGATCCCGGTGGCTCTAACCTCATCGGTCCTCATGTCGACCCAGGTCCTCCCGTGGTGGTCGACAACACTCCTCAGGGTATACCTCTGGGGGCATCGCTGGCTCAGGTGTCTGGGGGCGGTGTTCCTGACAAGGGGGTTCTTGAGGAAGTCAAGAAGGTTGTCGAGATAATAGAGGTGGTGGAAGATGATATCCTGCCGATTGTGGAGGAGGAGGATGTCGGCCCGGGGGTCAGTGTTAAGAGGTGGGGGTCGGATGACGACCTTCAGGATAAGCGTGTGAAGAGGAAGTGATCTGGTCCCTACGCTCGGTGACTCTGAAGGATGGCCCCCCAGCCCATAAGATTTGCCACACACAATGTGGCATCTATCTTGTCCGTGCGTGCTCGGCAGTTAGCTTATGATTTTTTCAATTCCTTAAATGTAGATTTTATTTTTTTGCAGGAGACCAGATTGAGGCGGCTCGCGGATATTCACAAGGCAAAAACCGAGTGGAGACGTGGGCTGTCCTTCTGGTCTCTGGCTGCCGAGCCGTACGGAGGGCTGGGGATTCTTTTTACCACCGAAGTTACCATCCAGCGAGTCATCGAGGTACAAGTAGGCAGGTGTATGGTTTTGGATGTCAATCTGAAGGGGCACGACCTGAGGCTTATTAATATCTATGGGCCCCAGACTAAGTGGGACAGGAAGTGTCTTTTCAGAGAGATAAAACCGTATCTCTTCGTAGCCCGGCAGATAGTCTTTGGCGGTGATTTTAACACCATAATTAGGCCCAAAGACAGGGGAGGGTCAGGGGCTACTCTGGGCTACGACTCCCTCTTTCTAGTGAGTATGATTAGACAGTCGGGTCTGGTGGATGTGCACGTTCGACACTCCCCAGACCTCACGGGGTTCACCTATCATAGAGGTAGTTGTAGGAGTAGAATAGATAGGGTTTTTGTTAAGGAGAGCTCGAAAACCTCGGTTCCCAAGCTGAGGCCGGTAGAGTTCTCCGATCACGTTTGTCTGTGTGTATCCTTGAACGCCTCAGAGTCCCCTCAGAAAGGCCGGGGCCTTTGGCGCTTGAACTCCAAACTCCTTGAGAGGGAAGAGGTTAGACAGTCCTTCAGGGACTTCTTTCAATCTCAGGAGTCACTTTTGGAGGCGGGTTGGAACAGGTCTGAGTGGTGGGAGGTATGTAAAAAAAGGACTCGCAGCTTTTTTCGCGACCTCGTAGCCAGAGAGAACTTGGTCAGGAACCGTGTCTACTGTGCCTTGAGAAAGAAATTAGATTTCCTGATCTCTGAGCAGGGTGATGGTGGGGAAATCTCCCGGGTGAAAGCTCAGATGAAGGAGTACCAGTACAACCGATATGCTTCTTTGATTTTGGAAAGGGATTATGGGAAATACCACTCGCCTGATCCCTACCAGAATTGCAGGAGTTCGGTTGACTGTAAGGAGGTGAGAGGGTTGTATGATGGCCAGGGTGTCCTCCGCGAGGATCGGGAGGGCATCCTGGGAGTTGTGCAATCCTTCTACTCCGACCTTCTATCTGAGAAGCCGCCTATCAGAGAGAAGATGGAACGGTTTCTTTTGGAGACGCCAGGTCTCGAGAGTCATGGTAGTGCTCTTGATTCCCTTGGTGAGGAGATAACGGTGGACGAGGTCAAGAAGGCCATAGGCTCCTTGTCTATGAAGAAGGCCCCGGGTCCGGATGGGTTAACCTCCGAATTCTTTAAGTGTTTCTGTGACCTCTTGGCCCCTCGTCTCGTGGAAGTATTTAATGAGTGCCTGGGTGAGGGCCTGCTCCCTCCTTCCATGAGATTGTCTGCCCTTATCTTGCTCTCCAAAGGGAGGGACCCGTCCCGTGTTGAGAACTGGCGCCCCATCGCCCTTCTCGATACGGATAGGAAGATTCTGGCAAAGGTGCTCTTTAACAGACTGATGGAGGTTTCCGAGTCTTTGCTTTCGCCTTCTCAGCACTGCACTGTGAAAGGCAGGAGCACTTTTAGTGCTGTCCTTGGCATCCGGAAGGCCGTGGAGCGGTGCAGGGCTGAGAAGTGGGGAAAGTACCTGCTGGCGTTGGATCAGGCAAAGGCTTTTGACAGGGTAAACCACGAATACCTGTGGGCTCTACTGGCTAGGTATGGCCTCCCAGTGAGGGTGGTAAATTGGCTGCGGGTAATCTACAGGCAAGCCGAGAGCTTCCCTCTTGTGAATGGTTGGGTAGGTCCGACCTTTTCAGTGAATTCGGGTGTTCGGCAGGGCTGCCCTCTAAGCCCCCTCCTGTATGTTTTTGCCATCGACCCCTTCATTAGAAGGCTGGAGGGTGGCATTGTGAGGGGAGTCCAGCTGAGCCCGGAGCATTCGCTGGAGGCAGTGGCCTACGCGGACGATGTCACCGTCATCCTGTCGGATCCATCAGAGGCGGATGCGGTGGTATCGGCCATCCAGGAATACTCGATGGCGTCGGGTTCCCTGGTCAATCAGGACAAGAGTGAGGTTTTCTGGATGGGGGAGGAGGGCCAGGAATTTGACCTTCCGGATGGTCTCCCCCGGGCGAGCCAGGTGATCAAAGTCTTAGGCATCGAATTTGGCCCGGGCGATTACGCCACGCAAAATTGGGATTCCAGACTGGTAGAGGCCGGCCAGAAGGTAGAGCGCTGGAAGAGGTGGAAGCTGTCTCTCAGGGAAAGGGTGGACCTGATCAAGACTTACCTGATCCCTGTGTTCCTGTACGTCAGCTATGTGTGCCTTTTGCCAGAGTCGAGATGGGCAAAGATTTATGCTTTGTTTTTTCAGATGCTCTGGGGAAACAAACTGAATCTGATCAAGAGGACTGTCACCTACAGGTCGAGGAGGGAAGGAGGCCTGGGTATGGTCAACCCAGTGCTATTCTTTTTGATGACCTTTATTAAATTACATCTGTCAAGCCTCCAATTAGAGGCTCCTCCTCGATGGGTAGAAGGTTTCAGAGTCTGGGTGTCTCCTTTCCTCAACGCATGGTTAGAGGGAGGGAGTGTTAAAAGTCTGCGAGTCCGCCGTGGATACCTCCCGGCCTACGTGGCTCCTGTCTTGAAAGTGACAAGGCGGTGGGGCCTGGAAGCGGGAACAGTCAAAGGTTCTTCTAGAAGGGAGCTGGAGAAGAAGGTTTTGCAGTCTCACTTCCGGGAACAGCTGTCACTGAGGGACTGCCCGGGTAATTTGTCATCGGAGGGGCTGGCCCTTGTTAATTCTGGGAGGATCCCTCTGAAATATCAAGACATTGCCTGGCTCTCCTTCCACGGGAGGCTTTACGTGAGGGGAAACCTGAAGCATAGAAATGCCGATGATCGTGTTTGTCCACGGGAGGAGTGTCTGGGGGAGGAGGAGACTATGGACCATTTCTTGCTCAGGTGTCCCTTCAATGTGGAGGTTTACAAGGGTGTTTCCAGGGCCTTGGGAATCCCGTGCCTTTCGGGGCTCAGTTACCCGGAGTGGGCCTATGGGGCGTTCAAGCGTCCGGGTCGGTTTGAGTTATCCACTTTGTTCTTAGTCAGCATAGTTGTTAGATATTTCACGTGGAATGCACGGTGTCAGGTATCCATTAGGCAGAAAGTCCTCCCCTGTATGGTGGTGGTTACTGACATTTTGCACGAGGTGTGGAAATTGAGGGATCTGGAGAGACGCCGGATGGAGGCCGGGAGATGGGCCAGGCTGTGGCGCCATCTTCGGCCCCCTTGAGTGGGCGGCTGACTTACGGTAGTCTCTCTGGCTTGTGGCTTTGCTATCCTTTCACTCCCTTAGATGTGCATTACACAAAATATGCGGTTTTACATATGCCTGTAGCACCAGATCATTTCCTCTTGCATGCAGTTGTAAATACCGCATGTAAATAAGTTTGTTGTGTTATGTGATATTGTATGATGCATTATGTTTCCAGCTGATGTATTGTGTATTATTCATGTGAAAAGCCCGCTTTTCTTTTCTTTTAAATTCTAAGACCGTTGTAAGTGGACTTTATACGGTCTTTTCATGGACAATGTTTTTACTCAAGAAAGGGGGCTCATGTATAATCGCATGTACTTGTTTTTCTGTATGAAATGTTTATGCCTTTCTGTTGCAAGTTCTAAATAAAGAAATATGACCTGTATTAGGGGAGGGTGTGTGACATCAGCACCAGGCTGGATATGCTTGTATTAGGGGAGGATGTGTGACGTCAGCACCAGGCCGGATATGCCTGTATTAGGGGAGAGTGTGTGACATCACCTCCAGGCCGGATATACCTGTAGTAGGGGAGGGTGTGTGACGTCAGCACAAGGCTGGATATGCCTGTATTAGGGGAGGGTGTGTGATGTCAGCACCAGTCCGGATATACCTGTATTAGGAAAGGGTGTGTGACGTCCGCCCCAGCCCGGATATGCCTCTATTAGGGGAGGGTGTGTGATGTCAGCTCCAAGCCGGATATGTCTGTATTAGGGGAGGGTGTGTGACGTCAGCACCAGGCCGGATATACCTGTATTAGGGAGGGTGTATGACGTCAGCACTAGGCCGGATATACCTGTATTAGGGGAGATGTGTGACGTCAGCTCTAGGCCCGATATGCCTGTATTAGGGGCAGGGCTGGCAACAGAAATCTTGGGGCCCTGTACAATTATATTTCTGGGGCCCCCACCTAATCCCAAATCCACACAACCCTCTTCTGTACGAGCCTGATTTAACCTTTCGCTGTTCCAGATCCTGCTTTCAGGTGCGGACTTCTCTCGTTCTCAGTCCTGTTGGCCTGGCTCCTGGCTGCTGCCTTCTGCTGGCCTGTCACTTTCACAAAAAAACGCAGAGCACTACAAGCAGGCACGGAACAGATGACCCGCACATGTGTTATAAAGTGCAGGAGCCAGAGACTGAGGCTACAGTGCCAGCAGTGGTTATGGCTGTGCACCTGCGGCCACAGGCCATGTGCACACACAGAGTAGATGGCTCTGAGCACCGAACGGAAGGGCGAACACACAGTAGACAGCAGTGGCACACAGTGTCAGTCAGACTCAGCCACACACAGATGGTGCACAGTAGACGGCCTGGCCGTGAGGGTCACTGACAGGCCAGCGGCCATGATGGGGCATGGAAGCTCTGGGGCCCTTGAGATTGCTGGGGCCCATCACACTTGTCCCCTTTGACCCCCCCTGTCGCCTGCCCTGATTAGGGGAGGTTGTGTGACATCAGCACCAGGCCGGATATGCCTGTATTAGGGGAGGGTGTATGATGTCAGCACCAGGCTGGATATGTCTGTGTTAGGGGAGGGTATGTGACTTCAGCTCCAGGACGGATATACTTGTATTAGGGGCATAGGCGTGCGCAGCCCATTTTCTTAGGGGGTGCACCATTGGAGGGGCACGTTCATCGCCGCCTACTGGGTGTGTCCATCATTGCCTACTGGGCATCAATGCAAACTAAATATAAGGTGATTTATTTATGTATATGCACTTCAGAATTTATCATTCCCCACCACACATCTAGGAAACTAGGGCAGTGCGCATCGAAGGTGCGCTACAAAGTTTTACACTGTAAATGCCCGTTACACATAATGCCATACACTGTTAGGCCCTTTACACATAATGCCACTCACAGTAATGCCCATTACACATAATGCCACACACCATAGTGCCTATTACACATAATGCCACGCACAGTAATGCCCATTACACATAATGCCACACACCATAGTGCCTATTACACATAATGCCGCACACAGTAATGCTAATTCCATATAATGCCTCCCAACATAATGCCCATTTCACATAATGCCAAACACCTTAATGCCCATTCCACATCATGCCAAACACCTTAATACCCATTCCACATAATGCCAAACACCTCAATGCTCATTACACATTATGCCAGGGCTTTTTTTGTGAATTAGGGACAATAAAACAGGGGAGGGGGGGGGGGGGATAGGGTTAGGCAGTAGGTATAGGCCACAGGGAGGAAGTGTTAGGCAGTAGTGAGACAGTATTAAGAGGTTAGTAATTAGCAGGGAAGGTTTGGGTAAGCTGCAGGGGGGGGGGGGGGGTGGTTGCATTATGATGGGGAAGCTGGATAGTTATCTGCAGTTATCTGCAACTAGTCATCATCTCCCCTTAGCATAGAATAGTCCCCTCCCATTCAGACATATTTATTACATTTAGTAATTTAGTAATACAATTGCCCCTTAGCACTAAATAGTCCTCCTCCCCCACAGACAGATCATCTCCCCCCAGTACAGAATAACCCCCACCCCCTTTCCCCCTCGACAATAACCCCCGGCACCCCCCGTGCGCACGCCTATGATTAGGGGAGGGTGTGTGACATCAGCTCCATGTCGGATATGCCTGTATTAGGGGAGGGTGTGTGATGTCAGTTCCAGGTTGAATATGCCTGTATTAGGGGAGGGTGTGTCATGTCAGTTCCAGGTTGGATATACATGTATTAAGAGAGGGTGTGTACTTTCAGCACCAGGCCGGATATACCTGTATTAGGGGAGGGTGTGTGACGTCAGCACCAAGCCGGATATACCTGTATTAGTGTAACACCCCAATAAGGCTTAATGTTTATACATTAACTAAAATGTTATATGGTTGTGATACAGTAAATGTAGCAGATATCAAAAGTAATATTAGTAGTTAATTAATTATTTAGGAAAAGTATTAATGTGTTAATACCCCTTATTAATAGAATATTGTGGACTGAACACTATTTACCCCTTTCCTGAACTGACAATGGACTTGTCCTCCTAGCCCATTAGGGTGGACTATACCATATACCCTGCTTTAAAGGGGAGAACTGTGAGGAATATTCCAGAAAGGAAAATATACTCTGACAGTTGGCAGAGCCCCTGCTCATCAGGAAACCCCAGAGCAGGGACTATAGAGGTGCTCAGGGGACTGCAGTCATAATAGGGTTAACCCAAGACTATTGTAGACGTAAACAATTATTGCGCAATGATAATCTAGTACTGGTAAAACGCTATAACCTGTTTTGATATTGTAACGGTTTGTTATACATTGCAGGTGAATGGATAGTTGCTTATTTGTTTGTTGCAGAATAGTACAACTTATGTTCTAAGTAATATTGTTATACATCAATATCTCACCAATGTTACGTGGGAAGAATCTCTGATGTTTGTATTTATACATTGATATTTTGTGCATAATAGTATCCTTGATTTCCATCAGTTCCTTTAAGAAAAACGGAGTTCCAGCTTAATAAAATTACTCTATTATTTTTCCCGTGAGTTATTGTGGTGAGCTGTTGATAATTGCTGTTGCAAGATAACCTGTAAGGATAAAGATACTTATCTGTGAGGGTATCACATTAGGGGAGGGTATGTGATGTACCTCTTCCCTCCCCATTACACAGCACTGTACCTCATCCCTTCCCAGTATACAGTGCTGTACCTCATCCCTCCCCAGTACATAGCGCTGTACCTCATCCCTTCACGGTACACAGTGATGTAACTCATCCCACCTCATTTCTCCCCAGTATACAGCGATGTAACTAATCCCTCCCAAGTATACAGTGCTGTACCTCATTCCTCACCAGTATACAGCACTGTAACTCATTCATCCTCAGTACACAGCACTGTAACTCATTCCTCCCCAGTACACAGCTGCTGTACCTAATTTCTTGCCAGAATACAGTGCTGTACCTCATCCCTCCCCAGTATACAGCACTGTACCACATTCCTCCCCAGTACACATCACTGTACCTCATCCTTCCCCAGTACACAGCACTGTGCCTCTTCCCTCCCCATTACACAGCACTGTACCGCATTCCTCCCCAGTATACAGTGCTGTACCTCATCCCTCCCCAGTATACAGCACTGTACCTCATGCCTTCCCAGTATACAGTGCTGTACTTCATTCCTCCCTAGTATACAGCGCTGTAACTCATTACTCCTCAGTACACAGCATTGAAACTAATCCATCCCCAGTATACAGTGCTGTACCTCATTCTTCCCCAGTATACAGTGCTGTACCACATTTCTACCCAGTATAAAGCACTGTCACTAATCCCTCCCCAGTACACAGCTGCTGTAACTTATCCCTCCCCGGTACACAGCGATGTATCTCATCCCTCCTCATTATACAGCGCTGTACCTCATTCCTCATAAAACAGCTCTGTAACTCATTCCTCCCCAGTATACAGTGCTGCACCTCATTCCTCCACATTATACAGTGTGTCACCCCATTCCTCCCCAGAACACAGCGCTGTACCTCATTCCTCCCCAGAACACAGCGCTGTACCTCATTCCCCCAATGTACACAGTGCTGTAACTCATTCTTTCCCAGTATACAGTGCTGTACCTCATTTTATCCCAGTACACAGCGCTGTACCTCATTCCTACACCAGTACACATCACTAAACCGTATTCCTCCCCAGTACGCAGTACTGTACCTCATTCCTCCCCAGTATACAGTGCTGTACCTCATTCTTCCCCAGTATACAGTGCTGCACCTCATTCTTCCACAGTATACAGTGCTGTTCCTCATTCCTGTCAAGTACACAGCACTATACCTCATTCCTCCCCAGTACACAGTGCTGTACCTCATTCTTCCCCAGTACACAACACTGTAACGCATTACTCCCCAGTACACAGCGCTGTACCTCATTCCCCACCAGTACACTGCTGCTGGTTTCTGTTACCAAGCAGCAGACACACAGGGCAGTGCCGCTGGTATTCCTGTTTGTCTTATGTGTCCCATTGAACACTATTTGATCAGATTAGGCAGCAGTGTCTCTGTGCGCTGGTGAATGCGAGTATTAAATACACAACAATAGTAGCACAGGTCTAAGCCCATTTTTTTGCCGATAGATAGCAAAGCTATAATGGTGATGTCATCTTCTGACTCAGTGACAGAGAATGGTCCCCAGTATTTCCTCCTCATCAGCATCTCCACACCAAATGTGGATGCATTATCCTCCCGTGTCATCACATTCTGCTGTATGGGGAAAACAGGGTGACGTCAGGAGCTGGATCTGGTCGGGAAAGGTCACATTAGGGCAGGGTGGACTAGACTACATATATATAAACTAGGTGATTCATCACACCCTCCGTGTGCTCTTCATACAGTCGTAAGGGGCTACGCCCGTATCCCCCACCCCCGGAGCATCTGGTCTGGCCGCACCCCCCCCCCTGGAGCAGTGGGTCTGCCCAACCCCCCGCCGGAGCAGCGGGTATGGCCACCCTCCCCCGGAGCAGCGGGTATGCCCGCACCCCCCCGCTGGATCAGCGGCGTTGGCAGACCCTCCGCTGCTTCAGGGGGGGGGGGCGGGCATACCCACTGCTCCAGCGAGGGGGGGATGCGGGCATATCCGCTGCTCTAGCGAGAAGGGGGGGTGCGGGCAGACCTGCTTATCCAGCAAGGGGGGGGGGGTGCGTGCTGACCCGCCGATGGGGGTGGGGCATACCCACTACTGCGGCGGGTGGGTTGCGGGCAGACCCGCTGCTCTGGGGGTGGGGGTGCGGGCAGACCCGCTGATGCAGCGGGGGGGGGGGGGGTGTGCTTGCTGACCCGCTGCCCTAGGGGAGGGAAGGGGCGCGGGCAGCGTTGTTGGCAGACCTACGGCTCCAGTGGGGGGGTGTAGACCCGCTGATCCATGGGGGGGTTGCGGGCAGACCCGCTGATCCGGGGGGTGGTGGCCTGGAAGACCCGCTGGTGGGGGGGTGGTTTGTGCGTGCAGACCTGCTGATCTGGGGGGGGGGGGGGTGCGGGCAGACCCGCTGATGGGGGGGGTGGTTTGCATGCAGAAACGCACATCTGGGCGGGGGGGGGGGGTTGCGCTCTCAGACCCGCGCGGGGGGGTGTGTTACAAGCAGACCCGCTGCTCGGGGGGTGGTGTGTCCTGGCAGACCCATTGCTCGCGGGGTGGGTGTGCGTGCAGACCTGCTGCTTGCGGAGGAGAGGGGGGTGCGGACAGACCCGCTGCTCGCTCTGGAGTGCGGGCAGCAGACCTGCTGCTGGTGGGGCAGGGGTGGGTGGGGGGGTGTGGGTCTGATCCTGGGGGGGTACAGACACCACTGATGGGGGGGGGGTTGCGGGCAGACCCGCTGATTCAAGCAGACCCGCTGCTTGGGTGGGAGAGGGGGGTGCAGACCTGCTGATGGGGGGGGGTTGTAGGTAGACCCGCTACTGGCGGGGGGTGGGGTGAGGACAGACCCGCCGTTGGGGGGGGGGGGGCGTACCGACCCGCTGATGGGGGGGGGGGATTTTTGCCGGTAGACCAGCTTGCGGGGGGTGGGTGGGCTTTGGGAGCGATTATGCAGGCAGACTCGCGAGAGGGTATGTGTGTGCGGGCACACGGGGTGGGGCTTGGTGTGGGCAGACCGGCTCGTGGGGGGGGGTGTGTGTGCAGGCAGACCTAGTCACGGGGGGTGTGTGTGTGTGTTTGCGGACAGACCCGCTTGCGGGGGGCAGACCTGCCGAACTGGGGGAGGGGGGCCAGGTGCAGACAGACCCGCCGCTCACCTGTTGGCTGTGGTGTATATGGATGGATGGTGGGTGGTGCTGTAGCCCTGGCTGGGCGGGGGAGGTGTTTTTCAAGGGGGTGGGGATGTGTATAATGCCGGTCTATCCCTGGGGGGGCAGGATTGTGTGTAACGCTGGGCGGGGTGGGGGGGTGTCCTAAGGCAGAAACTATGTGTGTATAACGCTGTCAATCACTCTTGTAAACCTGCCCATCATTATACATACAGGGGATGAGTGACAGATCTGGCTAAATATATAAGAGATATAACGAGAATTAATTTAAATATATATAATTTAAAAAATGCAATTAAAGGCTGACAGATAAAACTGAAGATAGGTATAGGGGGAAATTTATTAAGGAAAATTTGTGGGAAAAAAAATCGTATTTTCATCCGAAAATACGATTTTTTGGGGCGTATTCGTATTTTTGGCATTTACTATGCCAAAAATAAGAATTTTCGTATTCGTATTGATGGGACATTCGTATTTGTATTTACAAATACAAATGAATACACCATCGAATGAATACAACAGAAATCACCATTCAAAAGAATGGTGATTCCTGATTTACTAAGAGGCCGTATTGAAAATACGACCGCTAATTAGCGTAAAACGTCCGTGAATGGCTGGGCAAATATGACAGGAAAATACACTATATTTTCCTGTCGTATTTGCAGTATTCAGTGTTAAATAAAATCAGGAAATCCGACAAATAGTGGTTCCCCGAATTTTTTAAACCAGCCCCAGTCTCCAGGTCCGGGGCTGGTTCCCAGAATATGGGGGACAAAATGAGTAGGGGGTCCCCCGTATTTTAAGAACCAGCCCCAGGCCAAACCAGCCAGCAGGGTAATGTCACAGCCGGGGGACACCTATTATATAAGGTCCCACGGCCAATGCATTCATCGCTACTGACCAGTCAGCCTGGCCAGGGGCCCTGGGGGAGTGGGGACCCCCACAATAAAGGGGTCCCCCCCTCCAGGACTTACCTGACCAGGCTGAAGCCTGGTACTGTCCCCGGTGGCCCTGGAGCGGTGGCCACCGGGCTGATTAAGTGTAAAAAATAGAAGATACTACTGTCTATGAGTCCCAGCAAGCCTATAGCGAATACCGCTATTGGACGGCTTGCGGCCTAGCGGCTCCTGATTGGCCGCTAAGTGCCGCAAGCCGGCCAATAGCGGTATTCGGGGGGGTGGAGCCGCATGATGTAAACAAACACACGTGTGGCTCTGCTCAGTCCGGCCTGGTTGGCATATTCGTTTTATTTTTTTGCCAAGACCCCTGGACTACTGCTTTATTGAAGAGGACAGATCTTCGCCATAGGATGCTTGTAAGTATACTTTCCTTTCACAGGTCCCCTATGGATTACTTCGGACCCCGGATGCCGACATGGACCCGGACGCCGACACGGACTAGGACACCAGACCAAGACCGAGGGCTACCTACGGGCTCAAGATAGGTAAGTATCAGTATGTGTGGGCTTTGGATGTAATAAAGCTTTATTTTTCTTGTGTGTCAGTGTGTTTATTTGACTATTTTTACTACTGTGGAACTACAAGTGCCAGCGGGCACTTTAATGCCCCGCATGCTGGGACTTGTGGTTCTCCAAGTCCCAGCTTGCGGGGGAGGCTTACTGGGACTCATAGTTCCACAGTATTAGACAATAGTATCTTCTATTTTTTTACACTTAATCAGCCCAGTGGCCACCGCTCCAGGGCCACCAGGGACAGCACCAGGCTTCAGCCTGTTCAAGAAAGTCCTGGAGGGGGGGGGACCCCCTTTATTGGGGGGGTCCCCACTCCACCAGGGCCCCTGGCCAGGCTGACTGGTCAGTAGGGTGAATGTTTTGGCCACTGGAACTTATATAATAAGTGTCCCCTGGTGTGACATTACCATACCTCCCATCTTTGGCACTTCAGCAGGCGGGACGCGCTGACATTTTCGGGGCGTGGCCTAATTTGGGGGCGTGGCCTATACTTGTGGCTCTTCCGCGAGGCCACGCCCCCATTTTGCCGTTATGGGGGCATGACCCAGAGGCTCTGTGAGCCTCTAGCCATGCCCTCAGCCCCCTGGCTACGGGAATAGACGCTGTGCGCATGCGCACAGCGTTTATTCCCCGCTGCTTAGCAGCTGACAGGGGGGACTCCCAACAGCTCCCCCACACCGCGGGACACTGCCGCCCGCGGGTGGGACAGCGGGACAGGCCCTGACAATCGGGACTGTCCCGATAAAATCGGGACTGTTGGGAGGTATGCATTACCCTGCTGGCTGGTTGGGCCTGGGGCTGGTTCTTAAAATACAGGGGACCCCTAGTCATTTTGTCCCAAGTATTTTGGGAACCAGCCCCGGCCCTGGAGCCTGGGACTGGTTTTAAAAAACCGGGGAACCCCTATTTGGTTGGTTTCCTGATTTTTTAATACCAGCCCCGGCTCTTTCAGCCTGGTGCTGGTTACAGCTGTGGGGGGGACCCCACGCCGTTTTTTCATTTATTTATTTACTTTTCTATTTTTTACACAATGAAGCCTGCACAGATCTGACTGATCCGTGCTAGCTTCTGCCAAATACGGCTGAGGGGGGGACCCCACGTCATTTTTTTAAAATGTATTTTTTTATTTAACCTTTTTTTTTTTTTTACACATTGCAGCCTGCACAGATCTGACTGATCCGTGCAGACTGGCTATACGAATTTGTATTAACGGCCATATATACGGCCACTAATACGAATCATTGCACCATCGGAGGGTTACAAAGCAGTTGTATTTGAATGCTTTGTAAATTCCCCTCCGGAACATGAAACAGCCGTATGCATTTGTATTCATTCGTGTTAAGATTACGAAAACGATTTTTTGTATTCGAATTCTTAGTAAATTTCCCCCAATGTCTATTCCCGAAGGCAGAGGGACTGGGGGCGTGGCCATAAGATTGCGGAGTGCAAAGGGGGTGTGGCCTCACAAGGGTACCGTGATCATAGGCCACGCCCCCTTGCCACTAGGTCATGTCCCCAAATTTCAGGCGTGTGTCTTTGGCACGTACAGCATCCCACATTACTACTTTCAGATGTTAGGAGGTTTGCATAAAGGCCCTTATTCTAGTTGAATCGGACGGATGCGTATTTCGGACGAGCACCGAGTGTTCTTAGCCCCGCCTACTGTATGGATTGCTCACATCGTCCGAATGTGGTAAGACGCCGAGTGAATGGTCCTGGAGTGGATGTTTCATGCGAACACCTCCCCCCATCTGTGGAAACCTCCCCCATACTCCGATGGTTGCCGACCATCGAATAATGGACTGAGCGGTCAGGGAGCCCCGAGTGCTCCAGACCACTTGGACATTTCTCCGTGTGAAAGCAGGGATATGGGCGGGCAGCTGGCATCCTGCTATGTCATATGTCCGCCCCCACACATGCATCACGGCCGGATTACCACATGTACGCCCATGGTTTTCATGGGCATATGGTAATGAGCCCAAACATCCCTTCACGCCCCTCTCCACCCCCTGCTCGAATGGTTCCGACCAATCCTTTTCTGCACGGAACTCATCTAGAATACTGTGCCCAGTTCTGTATAGGTCACTGTACGGCCTCATCTAGATACTGTGCCCAGTTCTGTATAATGTAGATCACTGGTGCGGCCTCATCTAGATACTGTGCCCAGTTCTGTATTGGTCACTGGTACGGCCTCATCTAGATACTGTGCCCAGTCCTGCATAGATCACTGGTGCGGCCTCATCTAGATACTGTGCCCAGTTCTGTATAGGTCACTGGTGCGGCCTCATCTAGATACTGTGCCCACTTCTGTATAGATCACTGGTGCGGCCTCATCTAGAATACTGTGCCCAGTTCTGTATAGGTCACTGGTACGGCCTCATCTAGATACTGTGCCCAGTTCTGTATAGGTCCCTGGTGCAGCCTCATCTAGATACTGTGCCCAGTTCTGTATAGGTCACTGGTGCGGCCTCATCTAGATACTGTGCCCAGTTCTGTATTGGTCACTGGTACGGCCTCATCTAGATACTGTGCCCAGTTCTGTATAGGTCACTGGTACGGCCTCATCTAGATACTGTGTCCAGTTCTGTATAGGTCACTGGTACGGCCTCATCTATATGCTGTGCCCAGTTCTGTATAGGTCACTAATGCAGCCTTATCTAGATACTGTGCCCAGTTCTGTATAGGTCACTGGTGCGGCCTCATCTAGATACTGTGCCCAGTTCTGTATTGGTCACTGGTACGGCCTCATCTAGATACTGTGCCCAGTTCTGTATAGGTCACTGGTACGGCCTCATCTAGATACTGTGTCCAGTTCTGTATAGGTCACTGGTACGGCCTCATCTATATGCTGTGCCCAGTTCTGTATAGGTCACTAATGCAGCCTTATCTAGATACTGTGCCCAGTTCTGTATAGGTCACTGGTGCGGCCTCATCTAGATACTGTGCCCACTTCTGTATAGATCACTGGTGCGGCCTCATCTAGAATACTGTGCCCAGTTCTGTATAGGTCACTGGTACGGCCTCATCTAGATACTGTGCCCAGTTCTGTATAGGTCCCTGGTGCAGCCTCATCTAGATACTGTGCCCAGTTCTGTATAGGTCACTGGTGCGGCCTCATCTAGATACTGTGCCCAGTTCTGTATTGGTCACTGGTACGGCCTCATCTAGATACTGTGCCCAGTTCTGTATAGGTCACTGGTACGGCCTCATCTAGATACTGTGTCCAGTTCTGTATAGGTCACTAATGCAGCCTTATCTAGATACTGTGCCCAGTTCTGTATAGGTCATTGGTGTGGCCTCATCTAGAATACTGTGCCCAATTCTGTATAGGTCACTGGTACGGCCTCATCTAGATACTGTGCCCAGTTCTGTATAGGTCAATGGTGCAGCCTCATCTAGATACTGTGCCCAGTTCAGTATAGGTCACTGGTGCAGCCTCATCTAGATACTGTGCCCAGTTCTGTATAGGTCACTGGTACGGCCTCATCTAGATACTGTGCCCAGTTCTGTATAGGTCAATGGTGCAGCCTCATCTAGATACTGTGCCCAGTTCAGTATAGGTCACTGGTGCAGCCTCATCTAGATACTGTGCCCAGTTCTGTATAGATCACTGGTGCAGCATCATCTAGATACTGTGCCCAGTTCTGTATAGGTCAATGGTGCGGCCTCATCTAGATACTGTGCCCAGTTCTGTATAGGTCACTGGTACAGTCTCATCTAGATACTGTGCTCAGTTCAGTATAGGTCACTGGTGCGGCCTCATCTACAGTATATGCTGTGTCCAAATCTGTATACAGTAGGTCACTGCTATGGCCTCATCTAGATACTGTGCCCAGTTCTGTATAGGTCACTGGTATGGCCTCATCTAGATACTGTGCTCAGTTCAGTATAGGTCACTGGTGCGGCCTCATCTAGATACTGTGCCCAGTTCTGTATAGGTCACTGGTGCGGCCTCATCTAGATACTGTGCCCAGTTCTGTATAGGTCACTGTACAGCCACATCTAGATACTGTGTCCAGTTCTGTATAGGTCACTGGTAGTACAGCCTCATCTAGATACTGTGCCCCGTTCTGTATAGGTCACTGGTGCGGCCTCATCTACTGTGCCCCGTTCTGTATAGGTCACTGGTACGACCTCATCTAGATACTGTGTCCAGTTCTGCTGTAGACCACTGGTGCAGCCTCATCTGTATAGATCATTGGATAGACCTCACTGTGTTCAGTTCTGGAGGTCATATCTCCAGGAGGATATACATTCTAAATACACTAGACACTGTACAAATAAGGGCAACTTAAATGGTACATGGCCTACATCACAGAACTTACCAGGAATGATAAAAAAATCTTAATACAGTATGTATAGTTTGGGGCAGAGAAGGGAAATGGGGGACAAGATAGAGACTGTAAAATATATCAGGGTCATTAGCTAAGTCTACAAGGAAAACATTCTGCAAATGAAGAGAAGTATGAGGACATGTGCTGACAATAGGGGGGATATTATTTATTTATTAACAGTTTCTTATATAGCGCACACATATTCTGCAGCGCTGTACAGAGTATAGTTGAACAATCACATCAGTCCCTGCCCCAGTGGAGCTTACAATCTATATTCCCTTCCACATGTACACACACAGAGACATTCTAGAGTTAACTTTTGTTGGAAGCCAATTGACCTACCAGTATATTTTTGGATTGTGGGAGGAAACCGGAGTACCCGGAGGAAACCCACGCAAGCACGGGGAAAATATACAAACGCTGCACAGTTAGGGCCATGGTGGGAATTGAACCCATGAGGTCAGTGCTGTGAGGCAGTGATGCTAACCATTACACCGTCCATGCTGCCCCGGGATAGAGGTTCAGGTGAAATATGAAGGAAAATTACTTAACAGAAAGGGTAGTGGACAATTGGAATAGTCTCCCATCAGAGGTGGTAGCCGACAAGACAGTAGAAAACTTTAAACATGCATGGGATATAGGGATATGGCAAAACGAAGGCTGCATAGGCCAGAGTGCAGTTAAGAGCCCGGGGATTTGGGGGTTAAACGTAGATGCATATGCAACACAGAGCAGGGTGTAATTCTTAGGCAAGTTAGCATGTGGTGCATAGGGGCCAATCAGCACCAGGAGGGGAGGTAGCTTAAGTGGGGTATATAGGGTCCAGCTTGGGGGAGGAACTTCCTCTTGGAATCCGGATTCCCACCCTCCCATCCCTTCTTTTCTTTCCTCTCTCTGGTGCTCATTGCCTTCGGGCTGTCCAAACAATTCGGTTAAATTTAATTTAGTTTAAAAATCGGCGAGAAGGCGCTCTCGACCAGCAGTCGGGTGAGGTGTCAGGTGGTCACCGTGCGGTATTACCCCCCCCTTGCCAGGACGGTGGGCGAGTCCCAAAATGAGCGGGGACGGTGGGCACTTCCTTGAGGTGTCCGCGCCCTACCTTAGAGGGGGCGGGGAGCCGTCACGGTGCAGGCTGTACCTTACGTAAGGGGTGTGTTTGTTAGATTGGAGCGATGCAGTCGCTGCCATTGACATACACCTCTGACTGGTGCTGGTCTCAAGTGCTGTCTTGGCCATCCTTTTGATAGACTAACAAGGGTCATACCACCTAAATAAATAACTTGACCATTTTAAACTTATGCCATGGTTGTCTGAGTCTTATTTTTAGATAAGGTGTCCGCGTGAATTATTTCTAGGAAGTAATGTAAGGGTAACAACAAAGGGTAACCAATATAATCCCTTGGGCGCCTTAAAGGATAAAATAAGGTTGAGATTATACCTAATGGATAAAAAAAATGGGCAGACTAGATGGGCTCTTACCTGACAGCCTATGTGTACGGTAAATAAAGGTTCCACACTTGTTTATGTAATTGTATGCTCTGCACATTTCCTCATAGGCCCATGAGCTAGTGGAAGGGTGGCGTGTCCCCGGTAAAATGGGGGGTAGCCTAATGGAGGCATGGCCATCTCCCGCAATTAGGCCACCCCCCAAAATGTTTAGGGGTGTGTGAAAAAAACACTCTAAAGTTAAGGGGGGGGGGGTGTTATTGCCCCCCCTCAGCAGCACACACCTACAGCATGTGCTGTGCTGACAGCAGGCTCAACACAAGCTCTCATGCTGTCAGTGAGACACTCCTGCTGAGCCTGCTGTCAGCACAACACATGCTGTAGGTGCGTGCTGCTGCCCTGGAGGGGCGGAGCGGGGTCGGACCAGGGCCCTCTCTGGGCCCCTCCAGCAAGCCCGGGCCCAGGTAATTAGTACCCGCCCCCCTCTTGGGGGCCCTGGTTACACCCTGACATTGTGTGAGATGCACTAAGCATTGTAGAGTAACTGGAGAGAGATAAAGTACCAGCCAATCAGCTCCTGGCTTCCATGTCATTGGCTGTGGTTTAAAAAAAATGACAGTAAGGAGCTGGTTTGTTGGCGCTGTATCTCTGTCAACTTTATCACTCTCCTAGGTTTAGTACACCTGCCCCATCTACGAGAGCGACAGCCTCTATAAACATGTGTTTATTAATGTTTATTAGCCAAGTAAGAAGGCCGGTGATGTTCAGTTCTGCATGGTAATTACTTTCCAAGAAGCTGCTTGTCCTTGAGATGTTGGCAGGCACAGCCGGGATGAAGGTTTCATCTATAAAGGGGGTGACAGGGAGGTGCGCTGTCCTAGCGTTCCCTGCTATGTAGAAGCTGAGAATTTAGAAGATGCGTTATATCATGGGTCTTCAACCTGTGGCCCTCCAGATGTTGTGAAACTTCATGTTCCACCATGCATTGCCATATTTTTTCCGATAAGAGCATGCCAAAAAACCTCAATGCATGCTGGGACATGTAGTTCCACAACATCTGGAGGGCAACAGGTTTATTTGTGCAATAAATCAGTAATAAACATACTGTCAATGAAACCACTTGATTACTGCAATAACAATACACTTGAGTCTTCTGTGCTGCAGGAGTGCTGAGACGATGGCGGCCAGACACCAAGCGCTCTTTCAGGAGCTGCCTCAGGACGACTTGGTTTACTGTGATACCTGGCATGGAATCTCTTACTGAGAAGTGGAGCGTGAACATCTTCTGCAAAGACCCTAGATCTTTCTTCTGGCCTGTATCCTCTCCTGTCAAGGAGATACTGGAGGTGACCATAACGGATATGGGAGTCAAGGAGTTTCTCAATTTTTCTCCAGACCATGCCGAGTACGAATCTTTGGTCCAGAAGGCAACTGCGACTGGAACCGATTCAGGATCACTGTCCTTAACAAGGATATATGAAAGGAATTTGGTCTCCGTTGATATGAGAGTAACTTGATCTGAAAGGCAACCGGATTAATTACCTTGGACATGGCAAATGGCCCGATGTAGCGAGGAGCAAACATCACTGATGGTACTCTTAGCTGAAGATTGCATGTGGAGAGCCACACCTTGTTGCCTACTCGCAATCGGAGAGCTGGCAATCCATCTGCGATCAAGGGGTACCTTGAGCAGCTTGGAAGGAACGGACTGAGGGGTTTTTCTGGTTTATTTGTGACTCCACCAAACCCCGCCTTGCGAATGGTGGCTTGGCCGCCACCCATTCGCAGCGTGCGTTTGCACGCACTGGCTGAGAATGGATGTTTTACATAAACAGACATTCTCAGCCTGTGGGGGAACACCCACATCATCGAATGATGTGGAAGGCACACGCACATCTAATGTTGCTCAGAGCACGCCCCCTGCGTCATCGGCCCATGAAATGATGGGTGTTCCCATATGCAAATGGGCCAGCCCGCCATCCCACGGCCCTCTCCACCCCCACCCCCCCATCCGCACACTTGTGTGCATGCGCCTGGGAAACAATCTGTTCACCGTGGCACGTGCACAGAAATTGCCCAGCGCATATGCCCACCCTTGATACACTTGCGTATATACTGGTCCGTGTGAACGGATCACAATAATGGCCTGGAACTCTGGTACTCTGGGATGTTGTCCATAGACTGTGAAGAATGGAGGAGATCCAGAAGACAATTGATATGCATTGTTATGAGAAAATTTGACCCATGGTAACACGCTTACCCAGTCATCTTGGGAGGAAGAAATGAACAGGCGAAGAAAGGTCTCCAATTCTTAAATCACCTGCTCAGTTTGACCATATGAGGATGATGCGCTGGAGAGAATTTGAATTTTATTGGCATGGCAGAACACAAAGCTCTCCAGAATTATGCCACAAATTGCACATGTTGGTCCGAGATAATATCTTTGGGAAAACCATGCAATCATTTGGCAATAAATAGGTGAGCTAGTTGTAGTGCAGAAGCAAGACCAGCTAGAGCAGTGGTCTCCAACCTGTAGCTCGCGAGCTACCAGTAGCTCACGGTCATAGTTTGGGTAGCTCGCCTAGCTACAGTACTGCTGTCAGCTGGGATTAAGTGCCTGAAATCAGGACCTGAATCCGGGAGCCACCACAAGGCAGGAAGAGAGAACCCGGTAGCCACCGGCAGCTGCAGAGGGATCCAGTGTCATTGTCCCATAGCAGACTGGAGCCTGCTCCTGAGACCCACGAAGATGCACACCACCGGTAGCCACTGGTGGGAGACAGAAGAACAGCTGACACTCCCACAGAGATAAGTGGGAAGTTAGTTGGGAGTCACTGCGAGATGGAGAGCGGATCGGTTGGAAGTTGGGACCACATGAGAAATCAGCAGATTTTTCTAAAAACATTTTTAGTAGCTCTTCAAGCGGTTTCATTTTTCTCGAGTAGCTCACTCCTCAAATAAGGTTGGCGACCACTGAGCTAGAGTATAGTATACTTTTCTTGGGACACAGGAAGATCAGTGATGAAGTCCATCGATATGGACAGGAACAGACAACGGGTGAGGTGGACCCACTGCAGACTGCCGAGGGCTTTTGTGCTGAGCACACTTGACACATGAAGCGACATAGGCCTGGGCATCCTGTGCATAGCGGGACACCAATATGATTTCATAAAAAATTTCCAGTGTTTTTTTTGATTACCGAGATGCCCAGAAAAGCAGGATGCAATTGAGAAGACTTGGTCAGAGTTTAGGACCTACAAAACAGTTTTTCCCACTGGTGGAATGGGACTGGTTTGAGTAGCAGTGAACACTGAAGAATGAAATATAGGACCAGGATCTTCCAGGGATGAATCTTTGTCACTGGACATGGAAGGGCATCCGCTTTTTGATTCTGAGGTCCGGCGGCGGTATGTCAACTATTGAAATTAAAAATGGAAAATAATTGATACCACTGGTTTGGGGAGGAGACCAACACTGGAGTAATTTCAGGAATAGCAGGTTCCAGTGATTAGTATATATTGTAATGGGAAACTGAGCTCCCTCCAGCAAGTATCGCCATTCCTCAAAATAGGCACAGGGATGTATTTTATCATCTGCAAAACGCTGAGAGATTACCGCCCCAACTCCCTCTGATGATGCGTCCACTTCCACGATAAAAGGATGAGAAGTGTCAGGCTGCTGGAACAGAAGAGCAGAGATGAAGGCTGGATAAGTGATTGTTTTGCATCCGACAGCCAAGACTTGCTTCCTTGAAATTTAGAGCTGTAATTGGAACTTCAAGCGTGGAGAACCCTCGGATAAATTTACGATAATAGTTTGCGAAGCGTTGAGTCGCTTTGAGGGAGGAAGGCTTGCACCAAGTTTGAATAGCCTTGATTTTTTCTGGCCCATACTGAAGTTGGACCCGGATATGATGTACCCCAGAAAGGCTATGGGTGGCACTTTGAATACACATTTTTCGATCGCCGTTGGAGCTCATGCTCTAGGCGCTTGCACAGGCAGAGGTGGCATAGCCGCAGTCACCTGTGCACAAGCATTGCTTCTATTATGTTGCCTTGAGGAGCAAATTTGGGAAATCCTGAATTAGATGCATCAGAGTTTTCCACAACCAGACCATAATGTGCAGAAATATAGTATGGCGGCCATTTTTCCATTGATTTCCGCACCAGCAACATTGTGGAGTCTGAGCACTGCACTGTTCATGTGCAGATCTCCAGAAAAATGTCGCGGGACTCCAGAGAGAGAATTTTAAAAAAAAAATGGTTGGAGCTTGTGCAGTGTGGGTCCCCCAGGGACTATGGGGCCCCTGTGCATCCCGCATACTGCACCCATTATAAATACGCCACTATTAGTATTCTTTACTATTATTATTACACTTATTTAAGCTAATCCTCTGTGACTCCATCCGGCAGCACATGACTGAATGTGATTCTTGCCGGAGCACACCGTTATCGGGCTGTGCGCGCAGAAGGCTGAAGCCGCTCCGAGGCAATCTTGACTTACTTGACTGTAACATCTGCTGCCTGCGCTTCCTGTAGAAGAAGAAGGCCTTACTAGAATCCTAATGCAATCCGCAATAAATATAACATTTGTATGAGATATAACAGCATTGTCCCATTACAGGCTGATCCCGTCCAAGCTACAAACAGATGGACGATTCTTCCGTGTCAGCCTGAATTATGTCAGCAGCGTTACTGCAATAGAGAGCATCTGGATCCAATCATGTGTCCTAAATCTCTGACTGTATCCTGAGTCTGAGGGATAATATATACAGTGTACATGAAGGTACAGTAACACTACATTGCTTCTATTGCGGTGTATCTTACTGTGTTTGGGTTGTCATATCTATATATAGCGCTAGGGTAGATCTGAAATCTACATGTCTATGACTTTTATGTGCTGACGCGTCTCTTCTGCCAGAGGCGACCATAAGTAATTTGTGGACTGAAACACTTTGCGCAATAGTTTCTGGTCCATGTCTAAGGTAAATACACAGTGGGAGAAATTTACTAAGATGGTAGTTCTATGGGCAACCAATCCGAAACTATCTATTATCTTATAAGGTGCTAAATAAGAAGTGGATTCTGATTGGTTGCCTAAAGCAACATCTTATGTTCATGAAAAGGTTCACAATTTCTATCTCAAATATTGCTCATATACTGCATGTCTTACATTAGTCACATCAGTTAAAGGAATTCAGAACTGGGGGCAATTGGTCACGTTTCCTATAGCTACCAATCAAATTCCAGCTATCATTGTACACAGCGTACTTAATAAAGGACAGACGGAAGCTGATTGGACGATATAATGCATCTCCCCCTTTATGTCAAGTACCATCTAAATCTTCTCCACAGATTTCACAGTATAATGCTTGCAACCTAGCTACCATTTTAATATGGTCACACCCCTCCACCAATGTTTTGCACAGCAGTAAAGCATTGTAATGGGAACTGACTATCACAAAGGGGCGTCACCACCACACCATGGCCACTTAAGGGTAATCCTGCCCCACATTTTTTTAATGGCAGCCCTGTGTTTAACCCTTCATTTAGTTTTCTGGAAACTTTAGTCTTATCTTTAATTCCAGTCCCACAACTTTACAGAGGGATTCTGTATTTAAATATAATGTATTTTTATTAATGTACTTTAAATGAGAAAAGTATCAAAGGCAATAACACCCTGGATGAGGCCAAGCTACCACCTCTTATCTGAGTGTTTTTTAATGGTCAGACTGATTAGAATATAGGTGCATGTTGTTTACTTGGCTCCAAAAAAAAAAAAGGTCTGCATATGCCCAAGTCTGTAACTTTGGTATTGGAGTGTTGCAGTGCTATACAGCTATACAGTACTTAGCCCATATTGACTGCTCTTTATCTTCTCTCACCTGTTTCCTGTTACCTTCAAGGAAACCTACATTGGTTTGGATGTGTGGGACTGACCTCCGAATTCGTATTGTATTGATTGCACGTCAATATGAATACGAATTGCTGTATTTTCAGGATAGTAAATGTAAAAAATAAGTGTATTTCTGGATACAAATACACCTATTTTTTTTACAAATTTCCTTTAGTAAATTTCCCCCATACTGTACACCTGAAAAAAACACTTTTTAGTTCCGCACAGGATTTCTACCCCAAATGATCACTTTATTTTGAGTTTATTTTGGGGGTTTAGATTATTGTTAGAAACCAACTTCACATAAGTGGGTGTGACAGATCTCATCATAAGTGGGTGTGACAGATCTCATCACCTATATATTTCTAGTGGTTGGTGCTGCTGGTTGGTGCTGCTCCCAGATGATTATGGGGGAAATTTACTAAAGGAAATTTGTAAAAAATAGGTGTATTTGTATCCAGAAATACACTTATTTTTGACATTTACTATCCCGAAAATACACATCAATACGACTACGAATTGCCGTATTTTCGGGATAGTAAATGTCAAAAATAAGTGTATTTCTGGATACAAATACACCTATTTTTTTTTACAAATTTCCTTTAGTAAATTTCCCCCTATATTACAAGTAGAAGACTCTTTTTTGGGGCACTCACAGAGTAGGTCCTAGGATGTGTTTCATTTGCACATGTGTGAGTATTCTGAATTGAAGTAAACCATGGGGTAGACTCTGGCATTGTGCCAGAGACTACTGCACATGTGCAGGTCTCCAGGAACATGGCGCCTTTGCCACGTTCCCGAGGACACATCTATTGCCACTATCAGGGCCGGTGCTAGGGTGTCCGGCGCCCTCCTGCAAACCATACATTTTGCGCCCTTTCACATTGCCATTGCAACAAGCTGCAGCACGATTGTGGGAGCGTATGCAACATGCGATCCTATGGAGGATCTCGGGTGCATGTACATGTAGGCATACACCATCTCAGTGCTGTGTCCGCAAAATGTTGCATGCACTCAAGGTGCCCATACACGCTGCGAGAATCGCATACGTTATGGGCTAGATCGCATCGCACGGCATGCATGCAATGTGTGTGCGATGCGATCCGAAAGCAGTACAAAAAGTATGTGCAGCACTCGTGACTGAGGGGGAAAGGAGGGGAGAGAAGGAGGAGATGGAAGAAGAGGGGAGGAGATAGAGGGGGCGGAGTGTTGAGGACTGGCAGCGGCACTGGCACAGCACACTGAGAAGAGGGAAGGAAGGGGAGGCGGCGCTGCTGCCTGTTCGTCATTTGATTGACAACTGACAGGCGCAGGGAGCAATAGGTAGGGGGCGGATCCGGACATGACATGTCATCCAGGCATTCACAGACAGTGCTACATGCCTCAGCACAAGTGTCCGTGAGGAAGAGGGGGCAGGTCCCAGGAGGAGGACAGTGTGTGTGCGGTGCAGGGAGCTGCTCAGCCTCTCCATACTGCCGCCCGCTGTCAGACTGCGGGCGGTGTGCAGGAGGCAGTGACAGTGAGGGCTGTGGCAGCTTTAGCAGAGCAGGGAGGGAGACAGCGCCTTTTCAGCATGGCGCCTCCCTGCTTTGCAGGAGCTGCTGAGTGGGTAGCGCCGGCCCTGGCCACTATTTTCCTAGTGATTTTTTCCGTTGCACATACCGGGCAGGCCCATGGAGGAGAGTTGAGTAGAATTAAATGGATGCACCCATTATAGTTACACCAGTGAGTTACATTTATGTAGTAAAAGCGTGGGCTACATAGATGGGCCCAGTTATTACTTGGCATTCAGTGAGCAATATTTACACCTTAAAACCTCTTCTAGTTCTCCCCACCCAAATCTGCACTTCTCATGTTTCTGAGATATGTCAGATTAGTGCAGCAGACACATGAAGAACTAAAATTTCTTTGTGGATAAACTGCAGACACCCAAAAATTGGGAATCTGCTCTGCAAAATCTGTCACTGCAAACTCTTATCTCTTTATTCAAAATGCACCAGAAGCAGCACTCACTGTTACTCCAGGTCTTCATCACAGGATGATAGAAACATTCATTGTTATGTGACACACATCTGATCACTGGCCAAGTCCATCAGACACACACACATCTGATCACACTGGCCGAGTCCATCAGACACACACACACACACACACACAGCTGGTCACATGGCCCGGTCCATCGGACACACACAGCTGGTCACACTGGTCGGTCCATCGTACACACACACAGCTGATCACACTGATCTGGTCCTTCAGACACAGACAACTGATCACACGGGCCGGGCCCATCTGACACAAGCACAGCTGATCACACTGGCCAGGTCCATCAGACACACACAGCTGATCACACTGGTCGGGTCCATCGGACACACACAGCTGATCACACTGGCCTGGTCCATCAGACACACACATCTGATCACACTGGTCTGGTCCTTCAGACACACACAGCTGATCACACTGGCCGGGTCCATCGGACACACACACAGCTGATCACACTGGTCTGGTCCTTCAGACACACACAGCTGATCACACTGGCCGGGTCCATCGGACACACACACAGCTGATCACAATGGACTGGTCCATCGGACACACACAGCTGATCACACTGGTCTGGTCCTTCAGACACACACAGCTGATCACACTGGCCGGGTCCATCGGACACACACACAGCTGATCACACTGGTCTGGTCCTTCAGACACACACAGCTGATCACACTGGCCGGGTCCATCGGACACACACACACAGCTGATCACAATGGACTGGTCCATCGGACACACACAGCTGATCACACTGGTCTGGTCCTTCAGACACACACAGCTGATCACACTGGCCGGGTCCATCGGACACACACACAGCTGATCACAATGGACTGGTCCATCGGACACACACAGCTGATCACAATGGACGGGTCCATCGGACACACACAGCTGATCACACTGGTCGGGTCCATCAGACACACACAGATGATCACACTGGCCGGGTCCATCGGACACACACAGCTGATCACACTGGTCGGGTCCATCAGACACACACAGATGATCACAATGGACGGGTCCATCGGACACACACAGCTGATCACACTGGTCGGGTCCATTGGACACACACAGCTGATCACAATGGACGGGTCCATCGGACACACACAGCTGATCACACTGGCCAGGTCCATCGGACACACACAGCTGATCACACTGGCCAGATCCATCGGACACACACAGCTGATCACACTGTCCGGCTCCATCGCACACAGCTGATCACACTGGCCGGCTCCATCGCACACAGCTGATCACACTGGCCGTTGATCACTCCAGTTCACCTCTGAGCCCTGTGGTTTTCCAATGTAAGCTGGCATTATTATAACAGGGGTCAATGCTATTTGTTTTTTCACTTTTGTTTTTTTTAGAAGATTCGACCAGATCATATTTCCTATTATCAGTATATGGAATGTGATCTGGTTACTAAAAAATCTGCTCCAAAAGACCATCAATGCATTTAGGTGATGTAAAAAATGTACAAATGGTGTAAAAACACACCTTTTCACATTATTTTAGTAATAATGATGTTAATAAATAGACCAATAAAGGGCTTTTGGATCAGTTTCATGAAAAATTGCTCCAAACCCTTTAATTTTCATTTCTCAGTAACCAGATTACATTTCCCATACTTATACATGGAAATGCGATCTTCCTGTATATTCTGATTGCGTGAAAGCCGGTCCCACAATGTGTATCTGTACCGGATGTTTGAGGCAGCAGGTGTGATCTTGTTATCGTTCAGTGTGTATGCACTAGATCGTTTGTCCTGTAGTTCCAACGAGATTGTTAACGACATCGCTCGTTAACAATATCACATACTGTGTACCCAGTTTATGGGCCAGATTAAATAAATCGAAATTTTGTGTCTAAAACAGTGGTTTCCAAACTGTGTGCCTAGGCACCCTGGGGTGCCTTAGGACACTTGCAGGGGTGCCTTGGGTTGGTGGACCAAGATCAATTCATATTATTTATGGTCAATGTACCAGGCAAAACCAGTGCTGGTGGTTGCCAATCATAATATATGTGGACAAACAGAAGCAAATCCTGTCCCTCACCAGATAACTGTGACATATATACAATACACTTAATTTAATATTTTTTTTCTGACTTTCTCGATAAGAAGCATTTGGCCTAGGGGTGCCTTGAAAATATTTTGATACTCTAGGGCGCCGTGATTCAAAAAAGTTTGGGAACCACTGGTCTAGAACAAACCCTGTTGCGAGGGCCTCCACTAGAAATGTTGAGGCCCGGGACTGACCTACAGTCCGGGCCCCCAGCGGCACAGCGCCATGCCCCCGTCCACCGCCCCCCCGCGCACACCCGTCCCCGCATGACAGCACCCAGCCTACCCCGTCCCCATTACTTACCATCACCCGCGTCGCGCATCGTCCAGCTCCTTCAGTGTACTCCACGGTCAGGTGACAGGTCCAGCGCGCACACTGCACAGTGCAGCCTGCAGAGCGCCGAGCCCCCCTGTGTCTTAGGCTTGGTGCTCTGCAGGCTGCACTGTGTATTGTGCGTGCCTGGCCGCTGGGTGGGGGAATGCGGGTGCGGGGGGGGGGGCTGGGGGCAGCTGCCCGGGCCCCTCCAGAGGCCGGGGCCCGGGACAGCTGTACCCAGGGCACCCCCCTGTCGGCGGCCCTGCCTGTTGCCATGCATGGGGAGCAAATACATTTATATTTTACTGTGCAGGGTAAATACGGACTGCTTTTGCATGTAGCCCACACATGATAGAGTTTTATTGTTACAACCCCCCCCCCCCCCAACTCTCAGCAGCATAGTTTTGCTCATTTGTGTAATTTTTAGCTTTGCTAACAAAACTGGATCAGGTACGAAGAGCTGTAAGTGCGTTGCCTTATTATTACTATTATTATTTTATTAACAGTGTCTTTGAATTCGAGGTCCTATGTACATTGGTGCTTCCTACTATTGAGACTATTTCTAGCAATGTATATTTTATATTAATCCCTTTAATCTCTGACAAAGCGAGTTTGCCGCGTCAGCATTGCCGCTGAGCAAAGACCGTCGTCTCCATCTATTTTTCCATTGCGAGCCTGATCTAGTTTTGATATCAGCGAAATATGTAAAATCTCCACGGGTTTGCATAAAGAAGGCAGCAGGGCCTGTTATCTGGGTGAGCGCAGAAGCCGCCTGGCCGGGGCGACCGGGTTACGCTTTAAATTGTGAATGAATCTTTAAATGGAAATGTTCTGTAGTCCCGGGAAGCTTCTGTGAATGAAGCTGAATTATTAATGGTAAAATAATGATTATATAACAGAACTCTTCACCTTGAGAGCGTGAAGGTAATTATCCAGACCTCAAAGGAGCAGCCAAATAGTGTTAGCACATATCACCCAGAGAGCGGGGGGGATCTGCGGGGACATAATGCGATTCCTGCAGACTAGGCGGATTGCCACGCTGAATGTATCACTTTAATTTACAGGCAGACAACAGTGTATTCAGCTGCGCAAATTGTATGCAAATTGAATACGGGTTAGCGCTAAAAGATAAATGGCCGATAAAGACTGCGCTGTGACTGTTGTACCTGATACCGAGGCCGCTTCATACCTGTACGGGAACCTGATAATCTACGTACAGGTCCAATGGCGAGGGTTCTGTGCTCATGCAGAATGGGTCCTGCGAGCTGGGGCAGGAAGGGGGTGAAGCAGGGCAGTGTTCTTTGAAACGCTCTAAAAATGCCCTATATATGACGTCACACGCGCTAGGCATGCGGATTGTTGTATGGGCAGTTTATATTTGCAAATGCGATCCTTAGCCAAAATAATGCAGGTAGATCTGCCTGCACACTACCCCCCTGCCTGCATACCACCTCCTGTCTGCATACCACCCCTGCCTGCACACTACCCCCCTGCCTGCATACCACCTCCTGTCTGCATACCACCACTGCCTGCACACTACCCCCCTGCCTGCACACTACCCCCTGCCTGCATACCACCTCCTATCTGCATACCACCCCTACCTGCATACCACCTCCTGCCTGCATACCACCCCCTGCCTGCACACCACCCCCCGTCTGCATACCACCTCCTGCCTGTATACCACCCCCTGCCTGCACACTACCCCCCTGCCTGCATACCACCTCCTGTCTGCATACCACCACTGCCTGCACACTACCCCCCTGCCTGCACACTACCCCCTGCCTGCATACCACCTCCTATCTGCATACCACCCCTACCTGCATACCACCTCCTGCCTGCATACCACCCCCTGCCTGCACACCACCCCCCGCCTGCACACCACCCCCCGTCTGCATACCACCTCCTGCCTGTATACCACCCCCTGACTGCATACCTCCACCTGCCTGCATACCACCCCCTGCCTGCACACTACCCCCTACCTGCACACCATCTCCTGCCTGCACACCACCCCCTGCCTGCATACCACCCCCTGCCTGCACACCACCCCACCTGCACACCACCCTACCACCTGCATACCACCCCCTGCCTGCATACCACCCCGTGCCTGCACACCACCCCCGCCTGCATACCACCCCCTGCCTGCACACCACCCCACGTCTGCATACCACCCCCTGACTGCATACCTCCACCTGCCTGCACACCGCCCCCTGCCTGCACACCACCCCATGCCTGCATACCGCCCCCTGCCTGCACACCACCCCCTACCTGCATACCACCTCCTGCCTGCACACCACCCCTTGCCTGCACACCACCCCATGCCTGCATACCACCCCCTGCCTGCATACTACCTCCTGCCTGTGTACTATCCCCTGCCTGTGTACCATCCCTGCCTGTGTACAAACTCCTGCCTGTATACCACCCCCTGCCTGCATACCACCTCCTGCCTGTGTACCATCCCCTGCCTGTGTACCAGCTCCTGCCTGTATACCACCCCCTGCCTGTGTACCAACTCCTGCCTGCATACCACCACCTGCCTGCATACCACCTCCTGCCTGTTTACCATCCCCTGCCTGTGTACCACCCCCGTGCCTGTGTACCAACTCCTGCCTTCATACCCCCCCCCCCGCCTGCGTACCACCCCCTGCCTACAAACCACCCCCATCCCTCCCCATGAACTCCTCTGTCTGTCAGTGAGGCAGATTTGATTGCATTTCTATGCTGCGATGTGATCGCGGGACCCATTCTTTACGTGCGCAGAATGTTTGCATAACCATGCTGAATTAGCCCCTTGATACCATGCAAACAGCGTTTGTTCCATGCCGCACCCCGTGTGATGACTATTGCTGCATTTGCATAGCCGGAATCAGATCAGACCCAAATTCTTTGCATCTTTTTTTCAGCATCTTAAATTATTCTGGAACCAGCAGACAGATGCCCCTGATCACTGGCTTTAACTTGTATCATTTATATTATTTTTAAGGGAAACGTCTTTTTCGTTCCTCACTTAAATTGCTCATTTCATCACGCAACACTCCAGTAACTGCCTGTGTTACATAAAACAAATGTTGTGGGGCGAGTAATGTAAAAAACCCCATTATAACTAACTGGTCCTTGACCAGTGATGCATTTGTAATAGATGTCATGTTTCTTTCAGTCTTCCAAGTGGATCGGCTCTATACCGTGCACTTAATAAAAGGCTTCTCTGTCGTACGTGACATTTGTCATCGCGCTTCTGCGCCCGCCATCAGTCTGCAAACTAATAAACGAACCTAACACAACACAACCTCCCCGCAGTACAGAGAATGGCGCGGACTGAGCCCTGACTTATTCTGCAGGGATTCAACAAGCAAGTGCTGAGATCCAGCATCATACAGTATATATGAGACTGAAATGGGACATTAGGCAGCTGCCTAGGAACTCCGGAATCAGGGGAGTGCCCCTGAGTCTATCACAAAATGAAGGCTGACTCTGAAAGATTGGTCCTTGAACCTCATTCTGATTGACGCGGGTCATCTAAACGCCGCCTGCACAAAGGTCCGCCTGCCACACGCGGATGTGGGACCATTTGTAGACAACAAGTAGATAGACAGCCATTAGGTCGACACCATTAGTTCGACAACTCAATAGGTCGACATGCTTTTAGGTCGACATACCATTAGGTCGACATGTCATTAGGTCGACATACCATTAGGTCGACATGTCATTAGGTCGACACTGCCATTAGGTCGACAGTGTCTAGGTCGACAGTCAAAAGGTCGACATGGGTTTTTCACTGGTTTTTGGCCGAAATGTCGACACAGTCGACATGGACACAGTTTGTAGTGAACCGCTTCGCTCGCGATGCTTTGGGCACGGTGCCTCGTTGCGCTCGGCAAACTATTTTATTCTCCCACCACGCCCTAGTGGATAGTAGGGCATGAAATACCACCTGTCGTCACATGTCGGCTCAAAAAACAGTGGAAAAAACCATGTCGACCTTTTGACTGTCGACCTAGACACTGTCGACCTAATGGTATGTCGACCTAATGACATGTCAACCTAATGGTATGTCGACCTAAAAGCATGTCGACCTAAAAGCATGTCGACCTATTGAGTTGTCGAACTAATGGTGTCGACCTAATGGCTGTCTATCTACTTGTTGTCTACAAATAGTCCGGATACCGACACACGCACCGTGAATCTTCCCGCACGCATGCGAATGGTAGTTTTGCAGAAACATCCATTCGCAGCTTGCGCGCGACGCAGAAATGATTCGATGGTCGCCGACCATCGAATGTTTTCTCTAGCGCTCGCAGATCTAAGTCAGTCTCTGCTGGCCTTAGATCTGCGGTGCCCTGTATGGGAAGAGGGCGGCAGCTGACATCCACTGACGTCAGCTGCCCGCTGCACCCGCACCCGCATCACGGGCAAATTTCCATGGAAACGGGCAGTGTTTTCATGGGAACGCCCATGAAATGTTGGGTGTTCCCATGGGCGCGACCACAGCCCACTGTTCCACACCTGCACTGCTGTGTGCGAAATGAATTTGCTGTGGCCACATGGACAGTGCGGCTGCGCATGTGCATAAATACTTATGCGCAGTCACGAAACATTGCTCCCCTGTGCAAACGCGCCAGAATCACCCCCTTAAAGCAAATGGCAGGTGCAGTAATTCTAAGATCCCACCTCTACACATTCACCTGAGGGTCTGGGAAGTCGGTATTGGCGTGTGGGTGGTGTAGGATGCAATAAACTGTGGTTTTGCCTAGGGTGCCAAAATACCTGGCATGGGCTCTGTATACATGGCCAAATTGGGGAGGAGCACACTGCCAGTCATTTCTTTTTTTAATAAGTACTATGGGAAGTGGGGCAGATTTTTATTACTTGGCCAAAGGGCAAATCCCGAGCAGAAAAGGGGAATCAGTGTATTGCCTCCCCCATTCCCCGTACCACTTGCAGGGAGAGAGAGGAGACTGATACTGCTCGGGACTCCACTAGATACTCATCCTAGCAGCCCCACCCCCTAGTTGTGACATAACAGTGTTGCATTGTTGGTGGCAGGGGCAGGTCAGGATGAATATGGCCTTGCCTAGGCAGCCCCAGACCCTACCTTCAGTACAGTGGATGTAGGAACCATTGGCGTATCTAAAATGGGTGCAGCGTGCATACATTTTCCTAATACTTTCCGGAAAAATGGCGTGGTGGACAGTGGAGTGGAGCGGATGTGCAGTGGTCTGAGCGCTCTAGTGCTCAGACCCCACGCCACTGCATTGCTCCCATCAGAGAGGAGGAGGCCCGGCCAGAGGAGGCTGCACACAGGCCGCCTCCTCCTCTCTGACAGTGGTATCATACTATAGTGTCATACCGCGGCAAATATCTGGAAAAGAAACATAGACATTTTGGAATTAATTAGGGGTTGTCAGCAGTGAATGATGCATGGGATGAAAATACATTGAATTTGTGGTACTTGTGTATTATCACAGCGCCCATCGCATCGCAGACCATAAGGCATGCGATGGTATGTGATGCGATATCGCGAGACGTCCCGCAATGTCATACAATGTTAAAATTGTATGGCATTGTATATGGCATACAATGCCATACAATGCGATGCGATTAAAACTTGTATAAGCACCCTAATGGGTCCTAATGGGTGCTTACAATGTTAAAAGCACCCCCACGCCACCCGCACTATGAATGTGAAGTCGAAGCGCGGTGAAAGCTGCGAGCCCACGAGGGTTGGCGGTACGCGCCCTCCGACCTTTTCATACCCCCACTATCCACGTCGGCGTGGAGTTGATGTTATATAGTGTGGCGAGCCACCGAGCCTGAAGCATGGCGAATGCAGCGAGCAGCTTCACAGGTATACGCGTCCCCTCGCGGGGCTCGCTGCGCTCGCCACGCTTCGGGCTCGGTGGCTCGCTGCGCTCGCTACACTATATAAAATCAACTCCACGCCGACGTGGATAGTGGGGGTATGAAAAGGTCGGAGGGCGCGTACCCCCGCCCCTCGCGGGCTCGCTGTGCTCGCCACGCTTCGGGTTCACGTTCATACTGGGGGGTGGCGTGGGGGTGGCTCGCTGCGCTCGCCACGCTTCGGGCTCTGTGGCTTGCTGCACTCGCCACACTATAAAATCAACTCCACGCCGACGTGGATAGTGGGGGTATGAAAAGGTCGGAGGATGCGTACCGCCGCCCCTCGCGGGCTCGCTGTGCTCGCCACGCTTCGGGTTCACGTTCATACTGGGGGTGGCGTGGGGGTGCATTTAACATTGTAAGCACCCATTAAGGTGCTTATACAATTCAAAATCGCAAAGGTTTTTTTTATCGCATCGCATGCCATCGGTGTATGGCATGCGATGCGATGAAAAATTGGGGGTGCCGTGATAATACACATGTACCGAATTTGTTTCTTTTAAGTCCAGATGAGTGTTTCCACTGTTAGGGGATATTCAGTCTTGATGGCACGGCTGTGAAGTAGCAGTCTGTGCGATTAACGATACACTGCGCTTGTGTACGGCCTGTAGTACGCATACGTGAGGCCATCCTGCAATAAAATCCAGCGACTTTTTTAATTGATGAACTTACATGAGTTGATTGACAGGCAGCCGGCATTTGGGGTGTCACCCAACCGTTTTCAAGGTGTACCAGGGTAAACGCAGGCATGCCTAGGTGTTTGTAGGGAAGTCATGTGATATCAGCTCCGGTCCCGATCAGCCTGTTTCTATCGCAGCCGGTGTATGGATTTGCTGCTTATCACAGGGTTGCGTTATTTTTGCAAGCTTTGCACATCAATTTGCAGGCTTGCACAGAGCGGGCGGCCATTACCTAATCACACAGCCCAGCGATAACCCCCTTTGCGAGCAACCTTGCACATGGCTGCACAGTGCGCTTACACAGGGAGGTTTATGCGTAGCCATACATTTGCGCTATTCTGCGGTAGGAAAAGGAGCATCACATTATGACGGATTTCATGCCACATTACGTACATCACTGTACTGTTGGCAGAATTACTGGCGTGATGTTGTGTAATGTATATGAGCTAATCATCTCTTCATAGAAGTATTCCAGCAAATTAAAGCCAAATACACTACACCGGCATTTGCTTCTTTTGTGCTTTACAAGAACACTTCTAAAATAATAGATCTGATTGCATCTTCCATCTACCAGGCGCGGCCGCTGCTGAGCGAGACAATCAGGGACATTAACCAAGGATAGAAAGTCGCTTTCTACTTTCAGAACAAACATATATCAGGAGCGATTAGACGTTGGCTGCGGCGTATTATGTGTCCGTCGCCAAAGAAGAGAAATTAGTAAGAGCTAAAATGAAGTGTTATCAGGTGGATGCTAAAAATACAAAGGAATACACAGGAACGTGAAATATTTCAGAGCTGTACGCGCGTTTAACTTATATTTGTGAACGCGAATATAGAATATCTTATCCCAGCAAATATTGGACCAGAGTCAGACGCTATCCAGACACAAACAGACAATGATTTGTCTTCTGCGCACTACCACGCGCGCTCCCCGATTTTAACCATACATAGGGCTCGATTCAGACCTGATCACTGATGTGCATTTGTATCATACTCAGTGCGCATGCCTAAGGGGAAATAGCGATGGAAATAGCATATGGATTGTAATCTCAATCCAAAAATCACAAAAAGGGTTTCACCTGTCGCACGCTGCGGTCACAACCTAGTGAATACACAATTATGAGTCCATGTGTATTCCTATGGTCCTCCTGACTCTTTTCCAGTTGGTACCTTCTTCTTTTTATCCCTTTGTATTTAGAGTATATGAAAAAGAGAAAGATACCAGATATGGGGCGGGATGTATTAAAATACATCGCCGCCCTTCGCGCCCCCCCCCCCGCCGCGATGCCGCCGCATATGTACTAACATATGCGGCTGGCATCGCGATGCGGTGACCAAGGCCCCCCGCGATACCTGTACTGTGGTCTGCGGGGGGTCTCCATCACCTCCCAGCCGGCTTCTGCTGCTTTTACGCCGGGGACAGCTAAGCAGGCTGTCCCCGGCACTTCCTCCTCCCCCCTGCAGCCGGAAGGACGTCCGGCTGCGTTGATAGGGGGTGGAAGGGCTTACCTTCTGGGGTCCAGGAGGACCTGCAAGAAGGTAAGCCCAAGGGAGGGGGAGAGGGGGGGTCGGCGAGGCGGCGGGGCTGCGGCGACGTGGCGGGCGGCGAAAACAAGCCCATAGGCTTCTATAGGGTATCGCCACCCAAAGGTGGCGATACCCTTCAATGCGGTATCATTTTTGATACATTGGAAAATGCGGTAAAACCGGGGTTTTACCGCATTTTCCATTTGATACATCTCGCCCATGGTGTAATACGTTCATATAGCTTGTATCTGGTATCGTTCTCTTTTTCATATACTCTAAATACGGAGGGATAAAAAGAAGAAGGTACACAAACAGGTGAAACTTTTTTGTGATTTTGGATATTTTTTTCTAAAGGTCAGGTGACCTTTTATGCTGCTTTCACACCACAAAAATGGCTTAGACCAGGTATTTAAAATGTTTTTCTAAAACGGGTCAGAGCAAGTTTAACCCCTTTTCACATCGCATGTAAATACCTGGTCTAAAGCAATACGAAAGCAATACAGTGAAAGCGGTACCCCGGGCAAAATTATTGACAAACACCCCCCCCCCCCCCCCTCCCTGAATCACTCACCTCGCCCAGGAGATACTAGCACCATACAGGCTGCACCAGGCGCTAGCTACTCCCGGAATAGGACTGCACCGCTGCTGGGTGCAGGAGCCGGCTATCTGCAGCACTGACACTCCGGCCATACAGACGCTGGAGGTGGGGACACGGCGAGGGGGAAGAGCAGCCAGCTGTCCGGAAACTAAAAGGCTAGGCGCCCAAACCCCACATCCGTTTCAGACCCATTCAGACACCAAAGAAAACGGGTCCGAAATCGGCAAAATACCGTTTTTTTAGTGCGATCTGAAAGGGGCATTATTCTCCTGTATTCACTGCTGCTCCAGAGTGCGCCAATAGGGTGACTGTGCCTTGTTGTTCTGGCTGTAATCTCAATCCCCCGCAGTTTGACTGACAGGAAGCCGGCGTTTGTGGGTGGTAACGGTCTGTTATTTTGGGAGTGTCAGGGAAAACGCAGACGCGCGCAGGCGTCTTCAGGGAGGGTCTGTGAGGACAGTGTCGGCCCGATCAGCCTGTTTCTGTCGCAGATGACCGGCTGGGTCAGATTTACTCACATTTGCACAGACTGGGAAATCCTTTGCTGCTTTGTGAATTGCATAAAGATTTGTGGGTGGATAGCGAATACCGATACATTTGCAATTCACTCGCAGATTTGCACGGGGCGGATTTTCTTTATGTTTGGTCATCTGCAACTTTGGGCCTTGTTGTGGTTCACTCTCTGAGGCAAATTCCTTCTCAAATGGACAAAACCATGTGCACTGCAAGTGGGGTAGACGTCATGCGACGTTATGCGCCCACCCCGAGCAAGCAGAGGAACACCTGCGTTCCATGGGGCTTGCCCCGCGTTTCTATGGGCATGCCCACCGGTTTTGTAGGCATGACCATTAAACGCTGGGTGTCCACCCCGGAACGCCCCCTTCCGGGCAATCAATGTGCCTTGCGCTAGTCTGCACCTGTGCATTAGCGCCTATGCGCATGCATAGACCCCATCATCGACAGAGGAGCCGAATTTGCTGCTCTGAGAGAAGGTCTGAATTGGGCCCATAGCCACAGATTTAGACGCACGGTAGGAGACATGTAAGTGGAGTTCCCGGATACTGATTGGATTTTTCACCTATTAATACAAATTTTTCCCCTCAAATGTATTTAAATCCTCAGAATAAGGAGAATAAATTGATGTATCATTCAGTCACCTGCACTTCATGTATCCTTCAGTAACCTGCACTTGATGTATTCCTTAGTCACCTGCACTTGAAGTTATCCTTCAGTCACCTGTACTTGATGTATCCTTCAGTCACCTGCACTTGATGTATCCTTCAGTCACCTGCACTTGATGTATCCTTCAGTCACCTGCACTTGATGTATCCTTCAGACAACGGTCACCTGCACTTGATGTATTCCTTAGTCACCTGTACTTGATGTATCCTTAGTCACCTGCACTTGATGTATCCTTCAGTCACCTGCACTTGATGTATCCTTCAGTCACCTGCACTTGATGTATCCTTCAGTCACCTGCACTTGATGTATCATTCAGTCACCTGTACTTGATGTATCCTTCAGTCACCTGCACTTGATGTATCCTTCAGTCACCTGCACTTGATGTATCCTTGGGATGCAGTTAAAATCCCGGCGGTCAGGATCCCGGCGTTCAGAATCCCGACGCCGGAATCCCGACCGGCGAAATCCCGACACATTCTCCCTCCGTGGGTGTCCACGGCACCCCTGGAGGGAGAATAAATTAGTGTGCCGAGCGTAGCGAGGCACCGGGCCCGCTGCGTGGCGAGCGCAGCGAGCCCGCAAGTGGGGGCGATCCACGTCCCCCCCTTGTCGGGATTTCGGCTGTTGGGATTCTGAACGCCGGGATCCCGACCGCCGGGATTCAGTACTGAATCCGTATCCTTCAGTCACCTGCACTTGATGTATCCTTCAGTCACCTGCACTTGATGTATCCTTCAGTCACCTGCACTTGATGTATCCTTCAGACAACTGTCACCTGCACTTGATGTATTCCTTAGTCACCTGCACTTGATGTATCCTTCAGTCACCTGCACTTGATGTATCCTTCAGTCACCTGCACTTGATGTATCCTTCAGTCACCTGCACTTGATGTATCCTTCAGACAACTGCCACCTGTACTTGATGTATCAGTCAGATTTGCACAGACCGTAACTTCAATAATCTGTTATTTATGTAGAATATTGAGGGTTCTCAGATGTTTTAGGCCCAGGAGGGAACGGATAGCGCTTCTGCAGTTGATCCCCCCCTACCTCCGCACAAAGCATGAAGCCTGGGAAGACCCAGGGTAGCTACATTTAGAATCCTAGTTAAACCTTTCGGGTTTGAAGTTTTCAGTTCAATCGAATTTGGGGATTTGTTCGCTCTGTAAAAAGTAAAAAAATAAACAAACTTAAGCGTTTAGAAGAATTTACAGGGTTCAAACAAAGTCCTTGTTCAAAAAGTTATATTGCGCAGTACTATAGTGCCTGATTCTGGTTCACTCGCTAAAGCAAATTCTCTGTCTAATGGACAAAACCATGTGCACTGCAGGTGGGGCAGATGTAACATGTGCAGAGAGAGTTATGGTGTGTGTGCAAGGTGAGATTCCATTGCTATTCGACTTGCTCTGCAATCTTTGCTAACTCATGTGCTATTTACATACAATTCATGCTATCTGCATTAGATTTGCACTATATTGTCATTGCTGCCCTGTCTATCTGGGTTTCGATTTGTGCTGTCCTGGAAGCCCGCATCGGAATCACAAGCTGTGTGATCTGCATGCGATCCCGATGCGATTTGGACTTTATAGTCAAATTATAATGCTGGATTGTACCGTGTGTACACACCATTCAATTTGGGTGGGGTTTGTACTTCAAACTGATATCTATATTGCAGTGTAAGAATAAAGCAGCCAGTATTTACCCTCCACAGAAACAAAATAACTCCCCCAAATGTAACTCTCTCTGCACATGTTACATCTGCCCCACCTGCAGTGCAGCATGGTTTAGTCCATTAGAGAGAGATTTTGCTTTTGCAAGTGAACCAGAATCAGGCCCATAGTGTAGTAGACGTTGTGAATGGTATGAAGCAGACACAAGGACGCAGTGAAATGTGAGGGTATTAGATGCCACTGAGATTATTTAGAAGTGTAACGTTCCAGGCTGTGGGCTATGTATATTCCATGATCGCTAGGCTACGAGCAGGTTAACGTTTGCCAGGTGAACACACTCCAGCCGTATCCCCTCACTGTACTCTTACACATGCGCCCGCAAAGAAAGGTCGTCCAGGACTTTTACTTTTCTGCTGCACGCTGATGTCCGATTTGAGGGGTTGGGCGCTGACATCATGTGATGTCATCTGCCCACCCAGCATAGGTTGGGGAACACCTTTGTTCCATGGGGCCACCCAGCGTTTCTATGGGTGCGCCCACCGTTTTTGTGGGCACGCCCATAAAACGCCAGGTGTCGCAGCATTTTCCCAGACACTCGCAGCGTTTTCCCAGACACTCGCAGCGTTTTCCCAGACACTCGCAGCGTTTTCCCAGACACTCGCAGCGTTTTCCCAGACACTCCCAGCGTTTCCCAGACACTTGCAGCGTTTTCCCAGACACTCCGAGCATTTTCCCAGACACATGCAGCGTTTCCCCAGACACTCGCAGCGTTTTCCCAGACACTCCCAGCGTTTTCCCAGACACTCGCAGCGTTTACCCAGACACTTGCAGCGTTTTCCCAGACACTCCCAGCGTTTTCCCAGACACTCCCAGAGTTTCCCCAGACACTCGCAGCATTTCCCCAGACACTCCGAGCATTTTCCCAGACACATGCAGCGTTTCCCCAGACACTCGCAGCGTTTTCCCAGACACTCCCAGCGTTTTCCCAGACACTCGCAGCGTTTACCCAGACACTTGCAGCGTTTTCCCAGACACTCCCAGCGTTTTCCCAGACACTCCCAGAGTTTCCCCAGACACTCGCAGCATTTCCCCAGACACTCCGAGTGTTTTCCCAGACACTCTCAGCGTTTTCCCAGACACTCGCAGCATTTTCCCAGACACTCCCAGCGTTTCCCAGACACTTGCAGCGTTTTCCCAGACACTCCGAGCGTTTTCCCAGACACTCCGAGCGTTTTCCCAGACACTTGCAGCGTTTCCCCAGACACTTGCAGCGTTTTCCCAGACACTTGCAGCGTTTTCCCAGACACTCCCAGCGTTTTCCCAGACACTCCCAGAGTTTCCCCAGACACTTGCAGCATTTCCCCAGACACTCCGAGCGTTTTCCCAGACACTCTCAGCGTTTTCCCAGACACTCCCAACGTTTCCCCAGACACTCTCAGCGTTTTTCCAGACACTCGCAGCGTTTCCCCAGACACTCCGAGCGTTTTCCCAGACACTCTCAGCGTTTTCCCAGACACTCCCAATGTTTCCCCAGACACTATCAGCGTTTTTCAAGACACTCGCAGCATTTCCCCAAACACTCGTAGCGTTTCCCCAGACAGTCCCAGCGCTTTCCCAGACACTCGCAGCATTTTCCTCAGAAAAAGTAGCAGGATTTCATCACACCACGGTTTTGCGCATGCACAGAATATCGATAATTGATCGCCGTGTGAATTTTCAGCCATGCGATCAAGTCTGAATTACCCCCTAAATCACTTGAACACAGCTGATCGCTTGTATAAAGAAATGAGTCTTAAGGGCTTGTGTTGAGGCCGATACTTTTCGCTCTCTCCTGAATAGAGGGGAAGCACAGGAGGAATCCTTGATGCTGGAGTGGGAGGAGGTAATCAGATTGCAGTAATCTGGACGGGAAATGATAAGTGCATGGATGAGAGTGTTCGTGGTGGCCAGGGTGAGAATGGATCTGGTTCTAGAGATATTATAAAGATTGAAACACCAAGACCGTGATGTAGGGCGATATGATCAGAGTTAAGCCCCATACACCTTAGACAACTCTGGCCACAGCCGATATAGTTAACAATATCGTCTGTGCGAACCTTATCCGTGTACCAAACACTCTAAACCGATACCCTGATGGCGGTATCCTTTCGCAATATTTAGTACTTAATTATGAGTAAGAACACCAGGTATAATTACCTTTCAACCCTTCTGCTTATTGCAAATAATAGTCGAGACTTAGTCTAAATTCCGGAATAAGGGTACAAACCTTAACCATATATTTGAGTCCCTAGTGGACAACAGGGGATTACAGAAATAATAAAACAATAACAAATTATACAGAACACTATAGAATACTAACAATGACTAGTGAAAAGGGAAAATAAATAGAATATAAATGCAATCAGCCACAATATAAACTACACATACAGAGAAAAGAACAGTTACCGTCTCTCAACACTCTGGCGCAACTCGGTCCGAGTATCCTGTATTCTATCCAGATTACAGTCTAAGAATTAAAAGGGTAAAATGAGGAAGTTCTTATGCTGTGCTCAACATTATATAGTGTCCAGACAAAAGGTGACAGTAAAGTTCTCCATTGGCCAAGAGTTCAGGTTTTGTTTCTCCTTGATTAGTTTTGTATAATGCACAGCTGTCTCTTTATCCACAGGCTTCATCATAGGTCTAGAAGTCAAGCTGTGCAATCCTGTTTTATCCAGATCTTTCAATTATACTGTCCTCATGGCAATGTAAAGCATTATATAGGTATTTGGTCCATAACTTTTGACTGGTACATGTTACACACTTTAAACAAGAACCGGAGCGCTGAGAGACGAAACACACAGATGCGAAATATGTACAAGGAAGGTTGTGTTTTACAATTTAAGCTATGTGCTGCGAATTAAAACCATTTATTTATATTTTATTATTTGTGAGTGTGGGATATGAATTTATGTGTAGTAGTACGGCTGTGCATGGGGTTCACATTATTATTTCACCTGGTTCCTATACTCCATTTACGTAACTCTGCGAACCAAAGTGGCGGCCATACCATTCTATTGTGGTGTATATGCAACTCGACTTTGACAGTCCACCCTTTGACTGTGAAATACAACTCACATTTCAAAAGAAAAGAATAACAATACATAGAAACATAAAAAATTCATAATAATAAAATAGAGATAAAAACCAATTAATACAATATATCTTTTCATATCTAAGGGGAATGAAAATCATCATGCGCTATAGCTAATCTGAGATTATGGATAAATGGAGAACATATTTACCTTATGATTTTATTCATTGGGGGACCTAAGATTGGGAAGGGGAAACAACTCTTAAATGCATGTCACGGGGACTTCCTCTAACGTAAAAGAGATGGTGGGGACATAGGACAATAATAAACAGGTTTTGGAAACACAAGAAAAGAAACAATGGTGTTATATTTATATAAATTTTCTGACATGGTATCCCTCAATTGATAGTGGTTTCGATCATAGGGTCATATATCAAACCCTCATCTTCCTTGGTGTCTCTTGTTCTTACACTCAGGATTTCAGTATGGTTTTTTTTCTCCCATGGTCACCATTCTAACACACTTAAACAACAATATGAAAACTATGATGGCACCACAAATACAGAGAAGCAGCTTCCCTATGCTAGCTATGATTCCTTGCACCCATTATCCTAGTCCAGAGAACCATTTCATGGCATTCAGCCAGGAAACCCATTTGCTGACCTTGTCACCTATTTTTACCAGGCTGATATTGTGTTCCCTCCTGAACTCCCATTTAAGTTGAAGAATCTCATCCATCCAGTGATCGATGATTTCTTCCGGGTCGTCAATGTTGTTTGTAATGTACGTACAACACTTTAACCCATACTGAGTGGAGAGGGTGACACAATATCCTCCTGTCAGATAGTTTAATACCATCCGAGTTAGCACTAACTCTCTCTTGTAAGCTTGCAACTCTTTTCCGGTGTATCTGAAAGTGTCATCCATAATTTCTGTAATGTTGTCTATCAAGCCCGCTAGTGCTTGGATATACTTGAAGTTTATGACTCCTCTGGCAGTATGGGTAATGTCTAACGCAATGAGGAGCTGAATCCCAAAAGATTCATGAATCAATTCTGAGGCTACGGGTTCCTTTCTGACTGTCAAATACCTTTTATGGATTTGGTCATAATGTGTATGAGTGTAAGGAGGTGATATACCTTGGTGAATATTTACCATTTCGTCATGGGTAAGGGTCATCACTTCGGGCAACACTCTGCCCAAATAACATACTCCGACGTAGTTCATGTTTAGCCATTTGAATGCCCGTCTACCACAAATAAAATAAACATTATCGGAGAGAAAGTAAGGCACAGAGAATTTCATAATTTTATCACACAGTATCCACATGAACATTCCCATTCTCCCCTCTCCAACCTGGGTTGCACAAGTTTCAGGCTGCAGTGTTTTGGAACAATACCCTGTAGGCACTCTGCCAGACAACATTTATCTCTTTTGACTGTATAGATATATTTATAGTGTCATCCGCTGGTACGGATTTTCAATAACATTTCTTTATCAATGGGCTCTCCAACTGGACGTTATGAGTAAGTTATCATCTGATTATACCATGTTACAGTACTTCCCAGGTTCCAATCTGTTTGGAGCTGGAGAAGTTCAAACATACCAGTGATTTATCCACTTTGTATGGGTGTAACCTAAGGCTAAGGACCCTGGTATACAGGTATTTCTTATCCAGTGACCTCCCCTTATTTAAAGCACTCACTTCTGATAACTTTAGTGGGTATGGGACTAGGCCAATATTACTTCTTTTGTGCAGTACTTGTGACCACACCCAGCATTCGGTTTGGTTTAAGACCTTACCCATTAAGGAGCGAGGATGTCGGCTCGTTGTATTCTTACCCATTGACTGACATCTCTGGATGCATTCCACCTCCATGTTTTGTTGAAAATACCTACACACACAGTGTTTGCCAGACAATAACTCATCACATCGCCCTAGAACTACGTATTCCTCATACCTCTTACCAACTCCTGTTCTGGGTACCTTGTCAGACTTACTTAGGGATTCTATCTCAACGCGATCTGGATCGGTTGTCATACTTTCAGAACTCCGCTCAGCTCTCGTTAGGATTTTACAGTCACTGAATGTCCCTGAGTGGGAAAAAGAATATATATAAAAAAAAATAGAACCAAGAACCTGTTGATAGTAGTCCTTCCATCCTTTTGTCAGGGATCTTTGTTACACTGTCCTTTTTGTAGCTGGTACGGGTTTCTTGACCTAATGGCTCTAGCGATACTTCCTCTTCTTCGCTTTCAATACAAGGAACTTCAGGGCTATTGTACAGTAGTTCATTGTTACATTTGAGGTCATCCTGTGGGTCTATCATGACGTGTGGCTGTCGTCCAGACAATATTACAAAAGGGGAAAAGCTAAGTGGAGCTCTCGGAGTGGTTCTTATACTATACAGCAAAATGGGCAGTGCCACTGGCCATAATAACCCTGTTTCAGTCATAACTTTACCCAGTTTGTTCATAATAGTACCATTCATTCTCAACTTTAGCACTTGCTTAGAGTCGATAGGGAGTATGAAGTTTACTATTAATCCCCAGTAGTTTACACATGACTTGAAAGACTTCTCCTGTGAAATGAGTGCCTCTGTCACTCTCGATAACCTTTGGGATACCATATCTACAATGCCTCCACCCAATTGGAAAACATGTCAACACAGACTAGTTATAATATGGTGAACATGGTAGAGAGCGCACTTCTATATCTTTTTGTTTTCTATCTACTCCCTTGTTCCTCAATTAACAGCAAGGTTCTATAGAAGTGCTGCCATATCCAGCGCAACAAAAGGGTCACACTCTTCTGTATGTAACAGACTAGTACATACTTTAAATTCCTACAGGGTGGTAACTGTATGAAGTCTATTTGTATTACCTGGAAAGGGCCTTCTGTAGGTGGGATGTGGGATGGCTCTGTTGGAACGGTTTTCCCAATGTTCTTCCTCAAACAGGTGAGGCATGACATTGCCACTCTACCTGCTTGTGAAGCGAACCCTGGTGCACACCAGTAGGCTTTCACCAATTTGCACATACCTTCCTTGTCGAGATGTGTCAGCCAATGAGCCACCTCGGCCAGGCTAGGAAGTTATGCCCTGGGGGCCACTGGCTTTCCATGTCCATCTCTCCAGAGTCCGGTGGACTCTTGATCACATCCCTTCGACTTCCATACTGCTCTCTCCTGTGGGGAACTCAAATTCTGCATTTCTGTGAGTTTTGATGTAGATACCATGTTAAATGTACAAAGATTTATGGGGGAAGAAGAAATATTTACAGGGCATGCGGCCCTTTTCGCTGCCTCATCAGCGAGGCTGTTACCAAGGGACACCGGATCCTTATCCGATGCATGGGCCTTGCACTTGATAACAGCCACTCTGTCTGGTAGCTGGATAGCCACCAGAAGTCTTCTATTGCATGATGCATGCGCCACTGGTGTGCCAGCTGCCGTCATGACATTTCTGGGGGGCCGTAGGACCCCAAAATCATGCACTACCCCAAAAGCATATCTAGAGTCGGTATATATATTGACTGATCTCCCTTTTGCCAGTTCACATGCCCTGGTCAGTGCCACCAGTTCAGCTACTTGCGCAGAGTGAGGTGGTCCAAGGGATTCAGCCTCCACAATACCTTCTCCATCTACCACCGCATAGCCTGTGCACAGCTCTCCCGCTTCTCACAGCTCTCCCGCTCTCCACCTTCTGATTCATATATATATAGATATCTATATATATAGATATATATATATAGATATCTATATATATAATTAGTTGAAAGTATTTACACAAATAGAGACACACACCCATGAGCAGGCCACCCAGCCAGAACACTGGTCACACCCCCACATTATTAGGTGCTGGCCACAACCCCTATTATTGCGCATAATAGGCCCTTGATAATTTTCAGCTCCAGGCCCATTTAGACCATATTCGCTTATATGCATGTGCAGGCCATCTTTGCGAGCGGTGCGGCGATTTGTATAATCGTCGGCCTGTACGCATGGAGCAGTGCGGGCGGAGGCCGTGGGGCTGCAGACACGAGGTGCATCCATGGGAATGCCCATCGTTTCATTGGTATCCCCATGAAAACACTGAGCATTCCCATAGAAATTCGCCCATGACGCAGCTTTGTGAGACAATCAGAATGACCTCCTAGGGCTTCATAAATGAGTTAGGCTGCAGCTGTTCTAACAAGAGATTTAAGAGTCCTTTAATTGCAAATTATTGTCTCACGTTAGATTTATAACCCTTAAATAGCAGCATGAAAAACTGAAAAAAAAACTTTTTTTATTTATTTTTAAACAAATTAGAGCTGCAAATAAAATGTACGGTCAGAACTAAATATCCCCCGAACTCTTATCTCAGCAAGAAACCAGCCCAGCGCTTACGTCTTACTGATGCCATGAAGAAGTCTAACGAGCTGCTAATTACTGATAGACCTAGCTCAAGTGAATTTTAATTGTAATTAAGTTTGCCAGTATAATTATAGCATTCAGCGCACAAGTCAGAATTTTTTTTATTGAAGGGGAAAAATGTTGCATAAAAATGTTTTTTTTTTTTTCTATAGGGTTAACTCTTTTCCTGCCAGTGGTCAGAGCCATTAATTACTCGTCAAGTTAGTGTGACATTTGGCCTGATTCAAAGGTTCCGACCTGTTTGCATCATATATTTTTTTCACCCTGACCCTGGAAAAGGTCAACACGGTCACATGTACGCAGATGTGTATAAGGTGCACTACTGCGTGGCATATCATGAATTAGGGGCACTAATGTGAGAATATGTATAAGGTATAGGGGTACTTATGTAATGCATAACATGAATAAGGGACACTACTCTGTGATGTAATGTAAATAAGGTTGCAATAATGTGTGGCGTAATTTGAATAGAGGTACTATTGTGTGGCCACACTCCATCACAGCAAGAAAACACCCCATGGCAGATAGGATTGCTATGGGTGAGTGAAGGGTGCTGCTGGGTGATGGGTGCTGTACTGAGATATGGGGTACCAGACAGAATTTTGCATTGGGAATCAAATTGGTTAGGGCTGACTCTGCCAGCATATAGCAGCGTCCGTTGAGCAGAAAGAGTCTCCTCTCTCTCCTTGCCCAATGTGTTACTGAGCCAGGTCGGACCAGCCATCGCGGGTAAATCCGGTATAGTATCCGGATGGATCATAGAATTACTCTAGGTCGACAGTCATAAGGTCGACCACTATTGGTCGACAGTCCAAAGGTTGACAGGGTCTAAAAGTCGATACCCAAAATGTCGACATGTTCCAACGGTCGACAGTCAAAAGGTTGACAGGGTCAATAGGTCGACAGCCAAAAGGTCGACAGGTTCCAAAGGTCAACATGGAAAAGGTTGACTTGAAAAGGTCGACATGCATATTTTTACTAAATTTTGAGCCGACTTGCGCCGACAGGAGGTATTTCATGCCCTACCATCCACTAGGGCATGGAGGGAGAATAAACTACTGGGGACGCGGTGCACTTAGTGTCCATGTAGACCTATGTCGACATAGACACCCTAAAAATATTAAAAACTCATGTCGACCTTTTCCCACGTCGACCTTTTGACCCTGTCGACCCTTTCACTGTCTACCTTTGAACCCTGTTGACCTTTTAGCTGTCGAACTTTTTAACCCTGTCGACCATATAATTGTAGACCTAGAGACTGTAGATGTTTTATACCATAACCAGCTAATTGCACTTTTGTTGGACTCCTGGCGTCTCTGGTCCTCCGGGTGCCTGGAGCCATGTACCGTCCCATAAGGAAGCGAGCAGAGAACCTCTCTAGTACTTAGAGGAAACATCTCATTACCGGGTCTCGGCCTGAGACTTTTATTCCAGTTACAACAAAAGTGCAATTAGCTTTACAATTCAATTAATTACAGCATGCCTCGGGTCCTGAGCTGACCCATTTGAGGGAGAGGAGCAGGAATTACACAATTATAGACAGAAAGTAAAAACAGCATAAAGAGAGACAAAAAAGACAAAATCAGGCTAAATGAGAACGTCAGAGCTACAACCACCATTGTGTTCTTATTAGACACGCGCACAATTCATCGGTGTGATTTAGTTTTGCAAAATCACCGTCAAGTGTTTCAGGGTAGATGTCGGTTGGGTTTTGGATCTGGGTTTCTTCAAAAATCGGAAAAGAACCCAGCTAAAATCACCTAACTGGGACCTGTTTTTGCTACTGTATTACTAATATCAACACCAGTAATTACCAGTTACACCTCCATATACTCTCCTGTGTCACATCTAGGGCCAGGTGCACTAAGCTTCAAAAAGTGATAAAATGGAGAGTGATAAACAGCCAGCCAATCAGCTCCGGCCTGCCATGTTACAGGCTGGGTTTGAAAAATAACAGTTAGGAGCTGATTGGCTGGTTGTTTAGCACTCTCTGCTTTATCACTTTTTGAAGCTTAGTACATCTGGCCCAAAGGGAAGGACAATCCAAAACCCCAGATTTGGTCTTTAAATCCAAGTTCTTAATTGGAGGGAAAACCTGACTCCGGACTCAGTTCTACTTGCATTGCCTGATTAACCAAACGGCTGATTAGGGCGCCAGGACGGGGGGTGGGGGTTCCTTGCAGGTGACAGCCGAGGAATAAAATGAAGGCCTCATTTATTCCATGCTTGTTAGCTATCACCCGTCCCAATCAGGGGCTGGCTGGCAACTTTTAGCCTGGGGGGCAAGTCCAGAGCACCGGCCCATAAGTAACAGCGCATCATTAAATAAAAAATAAAAAAAACAATAATAGGACACCACAGGCTGCTCCCCTGTATAATATCAGGACACCACAGGCTACTCCACCTGTCTTATAATAATATCGCTGGGCCAATCAGCAGCAAAAGGGGAGGCAGCTTAAGCGGGGTATATAGGGTCCAGCTCTGGGGGGAGGAACTTCCTCTTGGAATCCGGATCAGACTGGGAAGCCTGCAGTGACCGAAGCTAAGTACCGCTTGTGCATATATTCCCACGCAGCCTTAACATGTCTGGCCGCCCCAAGAGGTCTGCACCACCTCCCCGGTGGTTGGCAGACGCCTCCTGCCCGCTGGTCACGGTGCCAGCGCGCGGCGGCGGGAGGGGAACCAGCAGGACGGCCGCGACCGCGTCATCGCGGGTGCGCGTGCCGCCTCCAGCAGTCATGGAGCACGGGGGACAGACTTTCCCCGTACCCGGAGGCAGTTCCCCGGCCCGGCAGGACTCTGCTGTGGGCGGGGAGCAAGCAGCTTCCACCGCGCCCTGCGTGCTTCCAGCCGCGAGCAGCCATCTGGTGGGGGCAGTCCAGGCACGCCGGCGGCTGTGCCGGCTGTCCCCAGTACTAGCAGCACCCCGCGCGCCTCATACAGCGGGGGGAGGGCTGGTGTGGGTCCTCAAGGGGGCTCCCCAGGGCCGGTGGGGGGTTACCCACATGGAGGGGGGATGGGGGGATTCCCCCTAGGACGAGCACCCCACAGGCACAGGGGCAGGGCAGCCCAATGCAGGTGATTACCGGGGGCCCCACGTGGAGTCCCCTACCAATACCCACGGCGGGTCAGCGGGTCACAGGTCAGGGGGCACTGGCCTCCCTGGCGACCATCATAGCCCCGGCGGGGGGGTCACTGCGTCCATTGGGCTGGGACGGTGGGCGCACGGGCGCATTCCTTGGCAGCCGGCTGGATGGCGGTGCCGCCCCCCTACAGGACTGGCAGGCCCCGCAGCAGGCATGGCAGCAGGGCCAGCCACCTTTCAATCTGGCCCCCCAGGGCTTCGTCGGGGCTCCGGCGGGTCACGGGGGGCCCAAGGTTTTGGTCACACCGGGTACGGAGCGGGCCCGCAAGCGTATATGCATGCCCCCTTGCAGCAGCAGCAGTGGGCATTTACCGCCCCAAATACAGGGGGGTACCCTGGGTATTCCATGCCGCATCCACAGTACGGGCCCTACGCTGGGAGTCAACCGGCCCCTTTCCCTTATTTCCCCCAAGCAGCAGGGCCTGCGGGGGGGTTTCCTGGAGGGTATTTCGGGGGGGCATGGCAGGGCACCAATGCCCACTATCAGCAGGTCCCAGGAACGCAACAGCAGACGTTCCAGGGGGAGGGCATACACGCACCCCAACATGTACCATCAGGCTCCCCAGGTCAACCAGGTCTACGCGACTGGGGGCTCGGGGGGTCCACGTACACCGGCAGGGGAGGCGGGAACGGTGACGGGTTCAGGATCTGGTCCTAACATTGCCCATTTGTCTACCGAGGTATCCACAGCTGGAGGGACGAGTGTCGTGTTCGGAGGGTCGTCTCGGGCGGACGACGCAGACCGGTCCAGGAGGGCAGCAGATTCTCAGCCGACCACGCCGGTGGCGGCACCAGTCCCAGGCAGGGACACAGCACCCACAGCGACAAGGGACGATCACCCGGCTTCCACGTCCGTGGCGGAAGCATCTTCTTCTGCAAGACCGGTGGCCACCCAGCGGGCGGACCCAGTGGCCCAAGGTGAGGCTTCAGGAGACAGTGAGCATGATGATTCTTCAGTGTGTGAATCCTCCTCCTCCCACTCGTCAGCTAGCAGTGACGAGTCAGGGTCCCCCAAGCGTCCACGCAAATTTGCAAAAATGGTTGCGCGTGCGGTGGCCAAGAAAGTAGGGGGCACTAAGCGCACTAGGAAGGATGCGGAGCAGGAAATAGTTCCCCCCGGCAGGCAAAATGGTCCATTGCACCAATACCGCTGTGTCACGGGGCCTGCGTAAGGGGGTGAAAGACAAAATTAAGAGGGGAAAGTTTGTCGACTTTTTCACACTAACTGTCGACATGAAAAAGGATTTCGAGGCAGCCAAGAAGGCGGGGAGCAGTAGCGAGGCGGCCCTTAAAGGGTTCCATAATTGGCTTAAGGGTTTCCTGGTTTTCTCCTCCTGTTACTTAAGCACCCGGCCAGGAGAGCACGTGAACGTCTTGCCTGTTTCTGGTAAACGAGACGTTCATGGACTACAAGAGTCACGCGTGGCGAAATTATGATGAGAAATTTCGCCTCGCCCACGCAGGGTCCAGGGTCATGCCCATGGGCTGTAAACACGTGGAGATCTGGCTTGAAGTCATAGGGAAGGGGCAACATGGTTCCGACAGCTCAGGCAGAAAGCCATTTCCAGCGTCGAAACCCGGTTCCAAGACCGGCGGCAAAGGGAAGTGCTTTGCTTTCAATGAGGGCAAGTGTGACAGGGGCACCAAGTGCCGCTTCCGTCACGAATGCAGTAACTGCGGGGGGGACACCCGTCCAAGTCTTGCAGGTCGGCCGGCAAGGGCGGTGACCAGGGTGACGCCAGCGCTGGCGGAAAGTAAGGCCCCGTCCCCAATTGTGGTCGAAGCGTTAGCCCGTAGGTTGCTGGGTTACCCCAACAGGGCGGACGCAAAGTTTTTATTAGAAGGTTTTAGTTATGGTTTTCCCCTACCCATCCCCGAGGGTGTCAGAGTTTCCGCTAGCAGGAATCTCAAATCCGCCAGGGATTTCCCCGAGGTGGTCCGTCAGAAGGTGCAGGCTGAGGTGGCCCTGGGCAGGATGGCGGGCCCCTTCCAGGGGGACCCTCTTCCAGGCATGTGTTATTCCCCTCTCGGGGTAGTCCCTAAGAAGACCCCGGGAAAATACAGGCTGATACAGCACCTGTCGCACCCCCACAGCGAGTCGATCAACGACGCCATCCCAGACAATTTTGGAGTGTACAATACCAATTATTTGACGAGGTGCTCGGCATAGTCCGGGGTTTCGGCCAGGGAGCCCTTATGGCCAAATTAGACATCGAGTCCGCCTTCAGGCTCCTCCCCTTGCACCCCAGCTCCTTCAGGGTTATGGGTTTCAGATTAGATGGGGGCGCATACATTGACAAGTGCCTCCCGATGGGCTGTTCTGTCTCCTGCTCCTACTTCGAGAAATTCAGTACGTTTCTGCATTGGTGCATCCAGAGCAGTACTGGATGTGTGGGTGTAGCCCATTACCTGGACGATTTTCTCTTTGTGGGGCCAGGAGACGATGGCACATGCACGGACATATTGTCCAGGGCAATCGCCCTACTGGGGGAGTTAGGGGTCCCCATAGCCGCGGACAAGACGGAGGGCCCCACCAGGGTTTTATCCTACTTGGGCATAGAAATTGACTCGGGTGGGGGATGCTGCCGCCTCCCCGAAGATAAAGTGATAAAGCTCCAGGGGTTTATTGCGGAGTGCTTGCAAAGGAAGAGGATCCAGCTGAGACTACTGCAGTCCCTGCTAGGATCCTTCAATTTAGCTTGCCGCATTATACCCATGGGTAGAGTATTCTGCCGCAAGCTTGAGAGGGCCACAGCGGGGGTGCGGGACCCCCACCACACGGTCCGGCTGTCACGGGAAATGCGGGATGACCTGAAAGTGTGGTCTGCATTTCTAGGACAATTCAACAGGGAGCTTATATGGCCCACAGAACCCGAATCCAGCAAAGAGCTGCAGCTCTTCACGGACGCTGCTGGCTCCACGGGATTCGGGGCTTATTTCCAAGGGTGGCCGCAGTCATGGATTGATCGGGGTTTCACGGTCAATCTTTTACTGTTAGAGCTTTTTCCCATTATAGTATCGGTAGAGCTATGGGCCACACAATTGGCGAATCGGAACATAGTGTTCTGGTGCGACAACCTGGGGGTGGTTCACGCCATTAACAATCAGAGGGCGTCTTCCCCGGAGGCACTTAGGCTACTGCGTTACCTCGTGCTACATTGCCTGAGGAACAACATTCAGTTCCGAGCTAGGCATGTCCCCGGCGTAGAGAACACCGTAGCGGACGCCCTGTCGAGGTTCCAGTTCACGAAGTTTCGAGAACTGGCTCCTGAAGCGTCACCCGTGGGGCTTAGGTGTCCAAATCTTGTATGGCAGATCATAGAATCGGCATGACGAGTTTGGCACTGCTATCACTGGCGCCCTCCACCCGTAGGGCATACACGGCGGCCTGGAGTGACTGGGAGGAGTTTCAGTCGGCACCGGACGTTTGAGGTAAGTCGGTCGAGGACCGGTTACTCGCATTTGTCTGGAGCCATTACATAAGGGGCAGGTCAAAGTCGGCTATGGCGGCGGCTTTGGCGGGGATTGCTTTCCACGCCCGTATGAGAGGCGAGCGGGATCCAACAGGGTCATTTATACTAGCGAAAGCCTTAAGGGGCTGGGCGAAACAACGGCCAGTGCCTCCTGACACTCGTCGGCCGATAGATGAGCGCATGCTGAGGGATTTAGTGGCCTGTTTAGGAAAAATGGTCGATAACGCTTTTGAGGCCGCGCTTTTAAAGGTTGCTTTTTCGTTTGCCTTCTTTGGGGCATTCAGGATTAGCGAGTTGGTAGCCGCTAGTAAAACTGCTCAGTCGGGTCTGCAGTCTGAGGATGTGATTTTCCACGAAGACCACGTTATGTGTAGGATTCAAAGATCCAAAACCGACCAGTTGGGAAGGGGCAGTTGGGCCACACTGCGCGCCAGCGTGGACCAGGCCATATGTCCCGTTGCATTAAGCAGAGATTATGTGTCCCGCAGGCCGGTTTCAGCCATGCAGTTTTTGGTTCACGCAGATGGCGTGCCCCTCACGCGATTCCAGTTCGGGGCTGTATTTCGGCGGTGTTTAACGGACTAAGAGGCAGATTTATTAAGCTTGGAGAAGAGATAAACTGGAGATAAAGTGGAGAAAAGGTAAAATGAGATAAAGCACCAGCCAATCAGCTGTGTTTGAAAAAGACAGTTGGGAGTTGATTGGCTGGTGCTTTATCTCCTTTTACCTTTTCTCTGCTTTATCTCCAGTTTATCTCTTCTCCAAGCTTAATAAATCTGCCCCTTAGGCTTGCGGGCGCAAGACTTTGGGACACATTCATTTCGCATAGGGGCAGCAACATGCGCAGCGGCTGCGGGGCTTCCACCTTCTGCCATACAGAGGGTCGGGAGGTGGAAGTCTTCGGCTTATAAAAAGTATGTAAGATTAGATAAGATAGATAAGGTAGATAAGTTGTAGTACGCGCCTGTTGCGCCAGCCCAAAAACGTCAGTTTACAATCGGTTCTGGAACGGCTAGCGTTCGGGAATCGACGGTGTGAAGTGAATTTTTTACTTTTTCCTTCGAGGTAGAACTAATTCAATTCGGCTGTCACCAAAGTTCACCGGAGGTTTTTTAAGTTTTTCACCTTCACTTGGGCTGTATTTTTGTATTCTGGTTGTGTTTACAGTATAGTTTATAATGATGTTAACGTTAGGTTTCTTCTTTTTCAGCCCCCTCCCTTTCCTCACCGCCTCTGGGGATAGTTTGGTTCGTGGGTCACTCCTATATTTTTTGGGCGGCCAGGCATCCCATGGCCGCCAGGGCTTCAGGCCTCCTGGGAGCCGACTCAGTTCAGTGGTTCGGGGTTAGGCGACTCCAATGGGGCGGGCTTTACAATCTCCTGCTCACAAAGGCCCGCAGCTCAGGGCGCCCCGACACGCTTATCATACACCTAGGGGGCAACGACCTGGTTAAGAATACAGGGCTCTACCTCATTTGCAACATAACAACAGACCTAGAGCGTATCGCGTCTCTTTGGCCAGGGTTGCAGATAGTGTGGTCCGACATTATCCCCCGTTTTCATTGGCGGGGCTGCAGAAATGCAGTTGCCATGGATAGGGCAAGGCGAAAGGTTAACCATGCTGTTTCACGTAGGGTGCACGCCATGGGCGGCAGAGCAGTACGGCACCCCACGATAGTCAGGGAGTCGGCCCATTTTTTCAGGTCGGACGGGGTGCACCTGTCTGACGCGGGCATGGAGGTCTTCCTAGGGGACATTTTTTCTCGTTTAACTCAGCAATAGGACAGGCGTGTAGGTCTAGTTTGAGGGGTGGCGGGCCTCGGTCCCGTGGCGACCTTGTGTTAGTGACACCACAGGCTGCTCCCCCAGTATAATAATAGGACCCTACAGGCTGTTCCCCCTGCATACTAATAATAACAAGACCCCACAGGCTGCACTCCCTGTATCAGGGTTGCCTACCCTCCCAGAATGGACCCAATTTTTAGGACCCTCCCGGCCTCCCGGAAAGGTGGGCAACCCTCCCGGTTTCTGGTGGACCCCCATCCCCCCGCTTGTGGCTACCTTCCCCCGTGCCAAGCCATTTACGTAACGGGATATGCCGATCTCCGATGAGGGGGCAGGGCTAAAGTGACAGAATTGCGTTATTTTAGCCCCCCCCCCCCCTCCATGGTGATTGGCAAACAAAATCGTTTACATAATGACCCGCCCCTGACCTCCTGCTGCAAGTCTCCTCTGACCCTGACTGTGCCCTGTTCCCCCCTGACTGTGCCCTGGTGACCCTGAATGTGCCCTGTGCCCCCTTTGATTGTGCCCCACGACTGTGCTTTTGTGTGACCCTGACTGTGCCCTGTGTAACCCTGACTGTGCCCTGTGTGACCCTGACTATGCACTGTGCCCCCCCCGACTATGCCCTGTGTGACCCTGACTGTGCCCAGTGCCCCCCCTGACTGTACTTTTGTGTGACCCTGACTGTGCCCTGTGTGACCCTGACTATGCCCTGTGTGATCCTAACTGTGCCCCCCTGACTGCATACCTCCCAACAGTCCTGAAAACCGCTGGAATGTCCCGGTTTTCGGGGACATTCCCGAGTCCCTCCCGCGGCCGGCAGTGTCCCGCGGCGAGGGGGGGCTGTTGGGAGTCCCCCGTCGGCTGGTGAGCAGCGGGGAATAAACGCTGTGCGCATGGGCACAGCGTCTATTCCCGCAGCCAGGGGGCTGGGGGCATGGCTAGAGGCTCACAGGGCCTCTGGGTCATGCCCCCATAGCGTCAAAACGGCGGTGTGGCCTCGCGGGTGAGCCGCGAGTATAGGCCATGCCCCTGAAATTTTCCAGCACGCCTATTGCGCGCAGTGCCCTGTCCCTCCTCCGTCTCCCAAGAAGTTGGGAGGTTTGTGACTGTGCCCTGTGTGACCCTAATTGTGCCCTGTGCCCCAAATGACTGTGCTTTTGTGTGACCCTGAATGTGCCCTACTTGGGGCTATCTGCACCTCTGGATGGGATCATTCCCCAGCAGTATTTCCTAGTAGCAGCAGTATGGCAGACGCTGGGGTCTTCCGCTACGTTGCACAACCCCCACAGAAGTCAGCACCCCATCTGAAGTGCTTTTAGGTGGGCTGAGGATAGCGAGTGGGCTGCTTCGGAGGAGACACTTGGGCCAAGTGTCAGCTCAAATCAACACCCGCCCATGTCCCCAGCGCTGACACAGCATCAAATTCCCAACCGCCAAAATCCTGGCACTTTGTCCCTCAATGGGTGTCCACGACACCCATAGAGGGAGAATAAATGAGTGTGCCGAGCGTAGCGAGGCACCGGGCCCGCTGCATGGTGAGCGCAGCGAGCCCGCAAGGAAGGGGGGGCGGGATTTCGGCGGTCGGGATTCCGGCATCGGGATTTTGAAAGCTGGGATTGCGTATCAAACCCCAGTGCGGACTCATAGTCTGTGCAAATTCCATATGGTCTGGCTACAATGTTCACAGTGGGTACAATGTTACCCCGATGTTACCCCTGGCAATGAGCATGTAACCCCTGGCAATGAGCAAGAAACCCCTGGCAACGAGCATGTACGTAAAAAATTCTAATCGTGCATGGGGGGGGGGGGGCATCAGATTCCCGAACCACAGGATGATCCTATCCTTATTTCGGTTTGTATCTCCTCAAAAGTTCAGAAAATTCGGGAGGGTTCAGAATTTTAAAGAACTGAAAAGCACACGTTTTATAGCTTCTCTCCCAATGCAGAGTCCTCCGCATGCTATAAAATAAGGGTTGATGTCTGTGTAGCCGGAGCAGCAGGAAGAGAAGATAGTGATTAACAGACATTTTAAAGAACTTGAACCTTGATTTACCTGCAGGGGACAAAATGAGGTGACACCTTTGCTTGTGCGGTGAAAAGTTGCTGTATCTGCGGTTCTTGATCACGTTTTAGACTTCGCCTTCTGTGCTGGAGACAGAATATCACTTTCTGATGCCTCATTTCTTATCTACCACAGCCTAGCATCACTCAGGTGACGTTTGTCATTATCTCTGCAGCCAGGAAAGCAATGTAACACTGTACTAATTAGTCCTACAGCCTAGCAGAAATGCTGATAAAAATGGACCACAATTTTGTTGTCATTTAGCTTTTCATTTGCAATTAAAATCAATTTACTCACGAAGATGTAATTAAAGTAATAAAATTGCAGCAAAATTACAACATGACATTAGTGTTGGCATAGTTAATTACATACAGAAGGGGAGCGTTACTAAATGAGGATGACAGAGTCCTACATAACTGTATCCCATATATGGTGTAACTGCTTTCCGTGGGAACGTCCCGTTTTTGGGGGTTATTCTAGTTCATTCTTTCTGACAAAATCCTTCTTAGATGGACAAAACCATGTGCACTGCAGGTGGGGCAGGTGTTACTTGTGCAGAGAGAATTAGATTTGGGTGGGGTTTTTCTTCAAAGTGAGATCTATATTGCAGTGTAAAATAAAGCAGTCAGTATTTTCCCTGCACAGAAACAAAATAACTCACCTAAAATCTAATTCTATCTGCACATGTTACATCTGCCCCCCTGCAGTGCACATGGTTTTGTCCATCTAAGAAGGATTTTGTCAGAAAGAATGAACTAGAATAAACCCCTTTATGAGGACGTTCCCACGGTGGGTGGGCAATTGGGAGTCCCCGCTGCCAACCGCTGGGCAGCAGCATCTACTCCTGCAGGCAGAGGGGCAGCAGCAGCAAAACGGGGTGTGGTCTCGCTTGCCCCAAATTTCAGGCGCGTGGCTAAGCCACGCACAAAGGTCCCGCTACAGTGGCGTACAAAGTTGAGAGGTATGTAACTGGAATGTAATGAGAAGTGCTCAGTGGCAAATTTAAGGGCCAGGCCCCCACCTAGGCGCAGCATTAATGGCTGCCCCACCGCTGCTTCTGCAGTCTTCACCCGCACCATCTGGGAATTAACTGCAACCTCTTTGCGCTTCACCTAATGGGCTGTGATGGGTGGTGATCTTTAAGCTCTTTTGCGTGGCTTCACCCATTAGGAGCTCTTCATTGCATCTTCTTCTCTGTCGGACTGCCTCTCCGGACTCGCTCATGTTAGCTGATGCAAGCGGGCGGGGCCATGACGTGGCGATCCATGATTGGTTAGAAGCATCGCAATTTTTGAAAATCCAAAAATGGCCACATCGAGCCATTTGCAGATACAGTAATAGCGGCACTGCCCCCCCCTTTCAATCTCTTATATATTTGGCTACATCTGTCACTCAAAGTGTGTCTGGAGCTGTAACGCTGGGTTGTGGACTTCCATCTTAATTTATGATTGTCATCACCTGTTTTAAACAGGGTAATTGATAAGAAAGGTGTTTAAGCACGGGTGATGGTAATCCATAAATTAAGAAGAAAGTCCAGAAACAGAGCAATGTGTCCCTCCTGGAGAGGGTCATGTTGGGAGGTATGCACCTCCCTCCCTCCCCCCCCCCTCCCCCCCCCCTCCCCCCCCCCATTCACGGCATCCCCACGATTAAATGGCACATGCAAAACACTGACATGGCTATGGTCGACAATGAAAAAGGTTGACAAGATTTATTTTTCACTTTTTCAATGTTTTCATATTCATTCTCATGTGTCGAAATGGACACAAATGAAGTGCCACACTTATGTCAACATTTACATGTGTTGACCTTTCTGTGTTGATTTTTTTCTTGTGGCGATTCGCGGCACCCCCCGCGACCCCCCTCCCGCGATTTGCAGCACACCCCCCGCAATTCGCGGCACCCCCGGTGACTCCCGCGATTCGCGGCCCCACCCCGTGACACACCCCCCCTCCTGCGATTCGCGGCACCCCGCGACCCCCCCTCCCACAATTCGCGCCAACCCCCCGGGCCCCCCTCCCACGGTTCACGGTGCCCCCCACGACCCCCCCTACCACGATTCCCCACCACTGACCCCCCCTCCTGTCATTGCGGCAACCCCCTGCCCCCGCGACCCACCCTCCCGCGATTCACTGCAACCCCCCGCGCCCCCCCCCCCCTCCCACAATTCGCGGCACCCACACCCCCCCCCGCGACCCCCCCCTCCCGCAATTCACGGCATCCACCCATGACCCCTCCTCCCGTGATTCGCGGACACCCCTCACCTCCTCCCTCCCCCCCCACCCCCGCGCGCGATTCACGACAACCCCAGGATTAAATGGCACATGCAAAACACTGGCACAGCTATGGTCGACAATGAAAAAGGTTGACATGAGTTTTTGAAGATTTATTTTTCTGTTTTTGAATGTTTTCATATTCATTCTCATGTGTCAACATGGACACTTATGTCAACAGTTACATGTGTTGAACTTTCTGTGTTGATTTTTTCTTGTGGCGATTCGCGGCACCCCCCGCGACCCCCCACCCGCGATTTGCAGCACACCCCCCGCAATTCGGGGCAACCCCGGTAACTCCCTCGATTCGCGGCACCCCCCCCCTCCTGCGATTCGCGGCACCCCGCGACCCCCCTCCCACGATTCGCGCCGGCCCCCCCCGCGGTTCACGGTGCCCCCCACGACGCCCCCTACCGCGATTCCCCACCCCTGACCCCCCCTCCTGTCATTGCGGCAACCACCCGCCCCCACGACCCACCCTCCCGCGATTCACTGAAACCCCCCGCGCCCCCCCTCCCACAATTCGCGGCACCCACACCCCCCCCCCGCGACCACCCCCTTCCCGCAATTCACGGCATCCACCCACGACCCCTCCTCCCGTGATTAGCGGACACCCCTCACCCCCTCCCTCCCCCCCCACCCCCGCGCGCGATTCACGGCAACCCCAGGATTAAATGGCACATGCAAAACACTGGCACGGCTATGGTCGACAATGAAAAAGGTTGACATGAGTTTTTGAAGATTTATTTTTCTTTTTTGGAATGTTTTCATATTCATTCTCATGTGTCGACATGGACACTGATGAAGTGCCACACTTATGTCAACATTTACATGTGTTGAACTTTCTGTGTTGATTTTTTCTTGTAGCAATTTTTTTCCAGTGACAACTATGAACTATGTGCACGTCAACCTACACATCATCAACCAATTCTTTGTATAATATATAACACCTGTTCTGTTTTACTGTAGGTGTTTTAAGTCAGACCTTTTACTGCTACTATTACTGTTTATGTAAATGCATTCTGAATGACAGCAACATCCTACCATCCTTCTACAAGAATATATAACCAACTAGGTGATTCATCAGGCCCCGTGCCCCCCCCCTCCCGCAATTCACGGACCCCCGCGCACCCCCCTCCCGCGATTCGCAACCCCCCTTGCGCAATTCACGCCCCCTCCCACGCTTTGCGGACCCTCTCCCGCGATTCGCCGACACCTGCGCCTCCCCTCCCTTGATTCACGGCACCCCCGCGCCCCTCCCGCAATTCACGGCACCCCTAAGCCCCTCTTTAGTCCCCCATATACTCACACACCCCTATCACTACCCAGCTTCCTGGTCTCCTGAACCGTAACTTCCACCACTGGGGAGTCGCTGACGCTGTTTTGCCCACATGCCCCTATCATGCCTCATAGCCCAGCCTCCTGCTCTCATGCACCCTAAATCCCACCCAGTAGGAGGAGACACTGACTCAGGGCCACCATCCTGTACTGCCACGCTGAACCCTCACCCACTGGCAGAAGCTGCACAGTATCTCCCACCCTCCTCTTTAGTCCCCCTTATGCCCACACACCCCTATCACTACCCAGCCTCCTGTTTTAGTGTGTCGTGACCTCCACCAGTGGGGAGCCGCTGACTCAGAAACACCCTACTGTACTATTGCACATACACACCTAAACAACATGCACACACAGCCCCCCCCCACACCCACAAATGTCACTGTACCATCCACACTATCAATGTACATCTTACTCTTTAACCGCTTTTTAATTAAACAAAACAATACACACCCCCTTCCACATCATATGCTCTCTATTTAACACATTTCACCTATAACTCAAGTTGCAATACAGGCCATCTTTCATACAATTCTAACCATCTTTCTCATATGCAAATGTTCACAAATTAAGGGGGCGCAGCCCCTTACGACGGTGTGAAGAGCGCCCGTAGGGCGCGATGAATCACCTAGTAAGCTAATATTACCAGAAGGGTGGCAGCCATGCAAAAGACCATAAAGACCAAAGCCCACCAGTTGAAGAACTCAGAAGACAGCGTGGAAAGCAGCGGTCATGCAAAAGCGCTAACTGCTGTGCTGCCCCAAGCATTGCTGCCCATAGGCCCATGTCTTACGAGCCTAGTGGGAAATTCGGCACTGCCGGTGCAAGGGTGTTAAGCTCCCTGATGTAAAGTGGAAGAGGGTCTTCCATAAGGAAAAGAGCCCCCTCACTGCTTCTCATTTCACCCAATGTGGGCAAAATAGAACTTTCAGTTTCCCCCCTTCCTTCTGCCACCAGTCTCATGGTTGCCCCTTGGGTTTATGTTACACTCACCTTCAAAAGATTTATTGTGGAACGCATAAAAAGTCACCTTATTGCAGAAAGGCATAAATATTCCAGTCGTCTTTTATGTTAAGATTCACACTGCCATTTTTTTTCATAGCATGCAAACAACTTCAGAGGTCAGGAAGGAGAGATGTGGATGAGAATGTCTATTCTGGACCAAGTTCTCATTAATAGTCCTCATGGATGTGCTGTCGCTGTTCTATCATTACTGTTCTGCAGTCTCTTGGAAAAGGTGAATAATGTTCTATTTAAGTACATCAGACCATTTCTCGGTGGGCCGGTCCAGATTCCCCTCTTGCAGGGCTGCCGACCGTGCTTCCGGGGCTGGTGTCATCCTGGATGCAAGCGGCCGCAGCCTGGTCACAAACGGCAGCATAGCCCAAAACAAATATGGCCGCCGCATATATGCATATATTACATGCACATATGTGGCGGCCTTATTTGTTTTGGGCTATGCTGCACTGTATGCTGTGACCAGGCTGTGGTGATGTCGCAGCATGGTGTGGTGGTGCGGCGGACAAAGTAAGTAGTGTGTGTCATCGTCCCCCCCCCAGGCTGTAGCGTCAGACCCCCCCCCCCCCGGGCTGTAGTGCCAGCACACCCCCCCCCCCCCCCCGAGCTGTAGTGTCACCCCCCCTGGGCTGTAGAATCAGCACCCCCCCCCCCCGGGCTGTAGCGTCAGCACCCCCAACCCCCCCCCTGCCAGGCTGTAGCGTCAGCACCCCCTGCCCTACCCCCCCCCGGTCCCAATCCGCCCCTATATACTCTATATTATCCCCTATGCCAGTACCGTCATCCACTTTCCACCAACATACCAACATTGGGGTTTTAAATGGAAACAAAGAAGGGTTGGGCTGAAGCGCTGCCTCTATGTGTAATGGTATAATAATGAGGAGAGGTGTTTTGTAAAATAAATGCTTTATTTTGTTTTGGAAATGTTCAGATATCACTGTAAAGTATGGCATGCGTGGTGGGAAAAGGCTGTTCCCAGTCGTGACTGGAAAGTCTTTCCTCCAGGTAAATACCCTTCCTTCTGTCGCTGTTTAAGAGCCCCGAGGGGAATGAGGGTGTCAGCGGACCCCTTTATACCATAAGCCCAACTGGGCTTATGTCTCTTTAGGCAGTCAAATAGCGACAGTTCACTGGGTTGTGGTGGTATAGTCTGGCACAAGTGTGCTTAAGTTCGCAGAAGTGTAGTACATCTAACGACAATTGCTTAAGGTATGCAGGAGTGCGAGGTACGTATTGGGATTCAGCGAGGTGCAGCGTCCCGCTTGCTCGCTTCTTACCCTGTGTGTCCTGCGGCCGGAATGTCCTTCCGTGCTCCTGCTGAGTCTGGCTCTACCCCTCTGTGAGCGCAGCCGCGCTGGATGGGGGAGCCTGTCCGTGGGTCTGGGGTGACGCTGCAGCCGCAGCGCTCGGGTCCCCGTTGCTGTGTGCCTGCCCGGTTTCACTGGCGTCAGTCTGGACGCGACTTCCGGGTCTCGGATCTCGCGAGATCGGCGTTGATCCCCGGAGTCACGTCAGAAGATGCCGGTGCGCTCGACTCCCGCCGGAGGAAACTTCGCCGTGGTTCTTAATTGCAGGAAAAAGTCTTGATGTGGGTGCTGGGTGCCTTGTGTCCAACGCGTTTCGGCCAGTAGGCCTTTTTCAAGGATCCTTGAAAAAGGCCTACTGGCCGAAACGCGTTGGACACAAGGCACCCAGCACCCACATCAAGACTTTTTCCTGCAATTAAGAACCACGGCGAAGTCTCCTCCGGCGGGAGTCGAGCGCACCGGCATCTTCTGACGTGACTCCGGGGATCAACGCCGATCTCGCGAGATCCGAGACCCGGAAGTCGCGTCCAGACTGACGCCAGTGAAACCGGGCAGGCACACAGCAACGGGGACCCGAGCGCTGCGGCTGCAGCGTCACCCCAGACCCACGGACAGGCTCCCCCATCCAGCGCGGCTGCGCTCACAGAGGGGTAGAGCCAGACTCAGCAGGAGCACGGAAGGACATTCCGGCCGCAGGACACACAGGGTAAGAAGCGAGCAAGCGGGACGCCGCACCTCGCTGAATCCCAATACGTACCTCGCACTCCTGCATACCTTAAGCAATTGTCGTTAGATGTACTACACTTCTGCGAACTTAAGCACACTTGTGCCATACTATACCGCCACAACCCAGTGAACTGTCGCTATTTGACTGCCTAAAGAGACATAAGCCCAGTTGGGCTTATGGTATAAAGGGGTCCGCTGACACCCTCATTCCCCTCGGGGCTCTTAAACAGCGACAGAAGGAAGGGTATTTACCTGGAGGAAAGACTTTCCAGTCACGACTGGGAACAGCCTTTTCCCACCACGCATGCCATACTTTACAGTGATATCTGAACATTTCCAAAACAAAATAAAAGCATTTATTTTACAAAACACCTCTCCTCATTATTATACCATTACACATAGAGGCAGCGCTTCAGCCCAACCCTTCTTTGTTTCCATTTATGACCCACAGGGGAAGCGGGTAACCCCTGAGGCTAAGCAGCGCCCAAACCATTAGCCACTTTAAGCGAGCGCAGTGTACACCCCAAATCAACATTGGCAGGGGCGGATTGGGGACCAAAAGTGGCCCTGGAAAATCTCTGGAAGCGGCCTCATGTGGGCGGCACCAAAACAAAATGGGCGGGGCCATTATAGCAGTGGGCTGGGTTACTACATCAGTATAGCTGCCAAACTTGAAGCTGAAAGATGCATGCTTTTCCACCTAGGCTTCATGGGGAAGGGGCGTGGCAACATAACAGTACCAATAACACCGTAATGCCCATTACACATTATGACACACACGGTAATGCCACAAAGTACTGCCTAATTCACATTATGACACACATTGTGATGCGCTTACACATTCTTGCACACACCGTAATTCCCCTTACACAATATGTTGCACACTTTAATGCCCATATGACATTATGCCACACATTATGCTATGCATAATGCCCCAAGTACTCCTGCTTTTACACACAATGCCCAGAAAAGTGCCTTTCAGTATGCCTTCAGTACTGCTCACTCTGTAATCCAGTCCTGTTCAATCCTGAGCCCAGCAGAGCCAGCAGAGGCACTGAATTGATTTTCAAATAGGGCACCAGCTTTTGAGCCAATCAGAGCTCTCGGTCTGACAGTCAATCAATAACTGCAGTTGCTGGAGCACATGATGTACCCACAGTGCAAATAAGCAAGGCACTACTGGCACACACCTAGTTATTGCCCTGCACAGCAACTAGTGCCCCTTATTCACATTACTCTTCACAGTAGTGCCAATTAAACAAAATGTCCACAGTAGTAGTTTTGCTTATATATAGGGGTGTACACCGGCCACTTTTCATGTCTTGGGTTCTGATTCTCTTCAGGTTTTGTTTTTTTCAAAAAAGCATAAAAACTGCTAAAATCGCAGAATTCATTTCCACTCATTTCCAGTCTATTCTGAACACCCCACAATATTGTTTTTAGGCCAAAAGGTTGCACCAAGGTAGCTGGATGACTATGATAAGCGACACAAGTGGGTGGCACAAACACTGGACTGATATGGCACACTTAGCATCACCCCTGGACTGATACGGCACACTTAGCATCACCCCTGGGCTGATACGGCACACTTAGCATCACCCCTGGACTGATATGGCACACTTAGCATCACCCCTGGACTGATACGGCACACTTAGCATCACCCCTGGACTGATATGGCACACTTAGCATCGCCCCTGGACTGATACAGCACACTTAGCATCACCCCTGGACTGATACAGCACACTTAGCATCACCCCTGGACTGATACAGCACACTAAGCATCACCCCTGGACTGATACAGCACACTTAGCATCACCCCTGGACTGATACAGCACACTTAGCATCACCCCTGGACTGATACAGCACACTTAGCATCACCCCTGGACTGATACAGCACACTTGGCAGCAGTAGCACCCCAGGAAGTATTTTCCAGACTTGGCTTACCCCAGGAATTATACGGCACAGATGGTGGCACCCCTGACCTGATACAGCACACATGGAATTATACGGCTGATTGCTGACAGTAGTAGTGCTGCCTATATGTTATACCCACAGCAGTTGCCGACAATAGTAGTGCTGCCTATATGTTATGCCCACAGCAGTTGACGACAGTAGTAGTGCTGCCTATATGTAATTCCAACAGTAGTAGCGCTGCCTATATGTTATGCCCACAGCAGTTGCCGACATTAGTAGTGCTGCCTATATGTTATGCCCACAGTAGTTGCCGACAGTAGTAGTGCTGCCTATATGTTATGCCCACAGTAGTTGCTGACAGTAGTATTGCTGCTTTTACCTAATGCCCACACCAGTTGCTGAGTAGCGCTGCCTATATGTCATGCCCACAACTGTTGCAGACAGTAGTAGTGCTGCCTATATGTAGTGCCCACACCAGCCGCCGACAGTAGTAGTGCTGCCTATATGTTATGCCCACAACAGTTGATGACAGTAGTAGCGCTGCCTATATGTTATGCCCACAGCAGTTGCCGACAGTAGTAGTGCTGCCTATATGTAATGCCAACAGTAGTAGCGCTGTCTATGTTATGCCCACAGCAGTTGCCGACAGTAGTAGTGCTGCCTATATGTTATGCTCACAGAAGTTGCCGACAGTAGTAGCGCTGCCTATATGTTATGCCCACTGCAGTTGCCGACAGTAGTAGCGCTCCCTATATGTTATGCCCACAGCAGTTGCCGACAGTAGTAGTGCTGCCTATATGTTATGCCCACAGCAGTTGCAGACAGTAGGGTACTTGTGGAGTATCATGGCTCCCACGACCTGCATCGTATGCAGATCGTATGCTAAAAATCGCATCGCATACGATCAAATTGCATGCGATGCGATCGCACCCGATTTTACACTTAAATGCATCAAAATGCATTGAGATGTGTATTAAAGTTGTAAAATGCCCCCAAATGCCATTTTTCATAGTGCACCACCCCCACTATCAACGTCAACCCGAAGCGTGGCGAGCGCAGCGGTACGCGTCCTACGACCTTTTCATACCCCCACTATCCACGTCGGCGTGGAGTTGAGAATAGAAAGTGTGGCGAGCGCAGCGAGCCACCGAGCCCGAAGCGTGGCGAGCGCACGCGGATACCTTCACAGCTATACGCGTCCCCTCGCGGGCTTCACAGGTATCCGCGGCCGCTCGCCATGCTTCGGGCTCGGTGGCTCGCTGCACTCGCCACACTTTCTATTCTCAACTCCACGCCGACGTGGATAGTGGGGGTATGAAAAGGTCGTAGGACGCGTACCGCCGCCGCTCGCCACGCTTCGGGTTGACGTTGATAGTGGGGGTGGTGCACTATGAAAAATTGCATTTGGGGGCATTTCGCAACTTTAATACACATTTTAATGCATTTCAGTGTAAAATCGGGTGCCATCGCATCGCATCGGATGGCATTGTATGGCATCCGATGCAATCGCATACGATTTTTGAGCAAAAATGCTCAAAAATCGGTAAAAATCGTATCGCATCGTATGCCACTACATATGGCATACGATGCCATACGATGGGAGCCGTGATTCTCCACAAGTACCGACAGTAGTAGTGCTGCCTATATGTTATGCCCACAGCAGTTGCCGACAGTAGTAGTGTTGCCTATATGTTATGCCCACAGCAGTTGCTGACAGTAGTAGTGCTGCCTATATGTTATGCCCACAGCAGTTGACGACAGTAGTAGTGCTGCCTATATGTTATGCCCACAACAGCTGCCGACAGTAGTAGTTCTGCCTATATGTTATGCCCACAACCGTTGATGACAGTAGTAGCGCTGCCTATATGTTATGCCCACAGCAGTTGCAGACAGTAGTAGCGCTGCCTATATGTTATGCCCACAGCAGTTGCTGACAGTAGTAGTGCTGCCTATATATTATGCCCACAGCAGTTGCCGACAGTAGTAGTGCTGCCTATATGTTATGCCCACACCAGCTGATGACAGTGCTACGCTACTTTTGCAGATGGTGCCAGCCTCATTGTTGCTGCTGGCGTGCCAGATGCTCCAAAAAAACAGGTGGCCCACCAGCATACATGGACACGCCAGCGTCTCGGACACTCGCATATCCATTGCCGGGAATGGGGCGGGCATTGGAGACGCACATGTCAGAATCCTCAGCGCACCACGGCGATTGGCATGCTGGGGACAGGTACAATGAGAATGACTCCTTCTGCACATAATGCCCACACCACTATGACAGTACACTCTCTCGCAAACGTTTTTTTTTACCTTGCAATCTGTGTGGCAGCCAGGCAGCTCACCCTCTCCTTTCAGCAGCCCTGCTGGTGTTCTTCCGTGTAGCTCCGCCCCTCGCTTGTGTAGCCCCGCCCACTCGCGGCCCGTGTAGCTCCGCCCCCTGCACAGTCTTTGCTAATGCTGCTGACTGTGACACTGATGTAGGTGAGGGGGGTTGAGACCTGGGAGCTGGGAATTAGCTCAGCCTCTGCTGTCTGCTCTGCTTGATGCTGCTGCTGTACTGTGACAGACAGTAGCAGCAGCAGCAGGGGGCAAGGCAAGGGGTCCTGCTGTGTGTCACAGGGGGAGAGGGGAGGGGGGGTGATACTTTGACTAATCCCCCTGTGGCATCCCTGCTGTCTTCCCAGCAGCAGCTCCACTTACTACCTGATGAGCTGCTGCTGGTGTCCGTTCTAGCTGGCCTCCTCCTGCTCACGCTGTGCATATGCGTGAAGCAGGAAGAGAGGCATGAAGTCACCTGCAGTACAGCTTTCGGCCTCAGGGCGGCCGGCCTCCCGGGAAACCTCCCGGTGACTTCAATGGCCAATCCGCCCCTGAACATTGGGGTTTACTTACTAATATCAATAAAAGTTAAATGTTAAATTAGAGTGCCTACAAAACAATGAGAGTTCTTTTTTCTCCTGTCCTGCTTAAGAGTTGTACTGAATATGGGATGCTGCTATTAACACCTAATCAAATGAAGAGTGATAAACAACCAACCAATCAGCTCCTGCCTGACATTTTTCAAACACACTGTGGCAGGTAGGATCTGATTGGCTGGCCATTTTATCGCTTTTGAAGCTTAGTGCCCTCTATCTGTTATCTTCGAGAAGGTGCTGCTGCTAAATAAATAAAAAGTAGATTCTGATTGGTTACTATGGGCAACATCCCCTCTTCAACAGAATTACCATTTTAGTAAATAAACCATATTGTGTCACGGAGTGAGAGTATGTCCATAAATACGAGAGATGATTAATTAAGTCCTCACTTGGAGTCATGGAGGTCTCTGCAGGTTTGCTCTACTAGAGTATGGTTGGGGATGTATGGAAACAGAAATTAGGACTATGTGCACTAAGGTCAGCAAATCAGAACTTACAGGAATGGTCCCCACATGGATTGATCCATGAATCCTTTAGAAAAAACACATTTGTGTCACACTGACTTACCTTTGCTGCTTGACTAACAGGTCAGGTTTTCTTGTACTTGTGTAGTGGAGCTGCTGCATGGATGTCGCCATGTTGGACCTATCAGCTGACGCATCTCCTCCAGTCAGAGTGCTCCTTGCCTCAGCTGGCTCCTTGCAGTCCATCTGTGGCCTGCAGCTCCTATATAAACCTTTCATATTCATTAGATCACTGACAGAGCAATTAGTCACATTGCTGAATCATGGCTCCTATTTAGCAGAAAGTATGTAATTCCTATTGATACTGTATCTCTGTGTCTTAGTATTGCTGGGTTCCCTTTATGCAAGCAACATCAATGCTAAAGCCTACCAAGTAACTGATTTCTGCTTTCTTTCCAGTGCATCTATTCAGCTGAGAAATGGTGTTCCAGCCAATGAGCTCCTGTTATGTGTTCAGTTCCTAACTGCCATGCGCCATGTGAGAAATGACAGTTGTGAGCCGATTGGCTGGAGCACCTTTTATCATACGCACTGAGTTGTATACACAGAGGGTTTTAGCACTCATTGATAAATGGGCCCCATAATTTGTTACATTTGTACAGTATCTCCCAAACCAGTATTGTTTAACTATAAGTTATACGTAATTATAAGACTTTCAAGTGTACTCAAGTAACAGCTTTGCTAGAACCAGCTAATGTACATTATGTGCATGCAGGGCTAGATTAATGGATACATTGGCCTAGAGCTGAAAATGTTATAGTGCTGTGTTAGTGTGATCAGACCCATATAGGTGTCACTAGTGCTTTGTGGGTGTGGCCAGAGCCATGTAGGTGTGACTAGAGCTGTGTGGGTGTTGTCAAAGCCATGTAGGAGTGACTAGTGCTGTGTGGGTGTGGCCAGAGCCATGTAGGTGTCACTAGTGCTGTGTGGGTGTGGCTAGAGCCATGTAGGTGTTGCTAGTGCTGTCTGGGTGTAGCTATAGCTCTTTAGGTATCGCTAGTGCTGTATGGGTGTGGCCAGAGCCATGTAGGTGTTGCTAGCGCTATTTTAACCCTTGTGATATATGGCTGGCTGTGCGGCCAGCTGGTGGCTGGTCATCATACTGCGGTCATGATGAGGGGACTATTTTTCTGTGGTGGCCTGGAGCTCCATCTGCCCCATTGTTAATTTGGCTCTGTGTACATGGAGGGGGGAAAATGGATAATATGTTTTATGTAGAGTTGTTTAGCTGTGTAATGTGTTTTATGTGCAGGGGATGGGACAGGTGTGTACTACCGAGACACAGGTGAGTATTTGTGTAGTGTTATTGGGACAGGGAATGGAGCTTGGGTATAATGTTATGGGTATAGGGGTTATAGCATACGTATAGTTATGTGTTTAGGGGATGGGACAGGTGTGTAGTGCTACAGGGACACGGTGAGCATTTGTGTAGTGTTATTGGGACAGGGCATGGAGCTTGTGTTGTGTGTAATGTTATGGGTACAGGGGATATAGCATATGTATAGTTATGTGCAGGGGATGGGACAGGTGTATAGTTCTACGGGGACACAGGTGAGTATTTGTGTAATATTATTGGGACAGTGCATGGAGCTTGTGTGTAAGGTTATGGGTGCAGGGGATATAGCATATGTATAGTTATGTGTACAGGGGATGGGACAGGTGTGTAGTGCTACAGGGACACGGTGAGTATTTGTGTAATATTATTGGGACAGGGCATGGAGCTTGTGTTGTGTGTAATGTTATGGGTACGGGGGATATAGCATATGTATAGTTATGTGCAGGGGATGGGACAGGTGTATAGTTCTACGGGGACACAGGTGAGTATTTGTGTAATATTATTGGGACAGTGCATGGAGCTTGTGTGTAACGTTATGGGTGCAGGGGATATAGCATATGTATAGTTATGTGTACAGGGGATGGGACAGGTGTGTAGTGCTACACAGGACACAGGTGAGTATTTGTGTAGTGTTATTGGGACAGGGCATGGAGCTTGTGTGTAATGTTATGGGTACAGGGGCATATAGCATATTTATAGTTATGTAGTGTTCATTCTAGCACCCGCTATCATTGAAAACCCATGCAGTTCCTGTTCCCTGCCTGGGGTGTCGCTGTCTGCTGTGGTGATTCTAGCACAGGTCTGGATTGCATATCAGTGCTGATATACAGACCACACTGTGCTAGAAGCACTCCAGCAGACATCAACACCCCAGGCAGGGAAGAGGAACTGCATGGGTTTTCTAAGATAGCGGGTGCTAGAATGAACACTAGTTATGGGTACAGGGGGTAGGGCAGGTGTATAGTGTCTCTGCATTGTTTGATTCTGGAATGCGCCCTATACTGTATTTAAATCCATAAACAATGGCTGTAAGTATGAAATACTCTTATTAGCTTATTCAGTATGCATTGCAGGGGCATTTTGCAAGGCCATACCCCATCCCTGATAGAGAAGGCTCCTAACTGTCACTGATAGAACCCTCCCCTTCCCTGGACATTAGAGCCTCTGCTGTCAATAGCACCCCTCCCCTCTCTGGATATCCTGCTGCCCTTGCCTCCAATAGCACTCCCCTACATTGTAGACACCACCAGTAGAGCCTCCTGTACATTGCTTTGTCCAGGGGCCTACACTGCTGTAACGATGGTCTTGTGTAGTAGCCAGTGACGGATCCTACCTTTTTGGGGGCTCGGGATCGTTTGAGGACTCATTTTTCCAATTTGGTATATAATGTAACTCATTCTCACGTAGCCGGTAAGATTGCCTTGACATGAAGATAATGGGAAATGAGATCAGCAGAGTAAATCAGGATTTCGTTCATGTACACTGTAACAAATTGGCAAAGAATATCCTGAAATCTCGTTAATGAGATTCTGCGGAACTGCCGGAGCGCGGCCTAGCTCAGACGCCATTTCCAAGTACCAAGAACTCAGCTCGCGTTAATGCAAATGAGGCCTGGGGCGGCACCACCAAGGTCCCGCTCAGGATGGGCGGCAGCACTGCAGGTGGAGGTTACATGCTTGGAGATGAGAGGACGTTGGTGGGAAATGTTTATGTAGCTTTAATCAGACCTCTGTAGTTAACACATTTCATTCTCACCTGGAGATGTACAATAGTGTGTAACATGACAGTTAGAATTTATCATTCTTAATAAGCAGAGGAGCATTTAGACCTCATGGGGGAATAAGCAAGACACTGACCCTCCTTCCTCAAACAATTCCATCCCCCACTTGCCGACTTAAGTTTTCCTCTCCAGGAGAAGCCCGGAGAGAGGACTTTCAGCTGTGTGTCATAGGGTGGGGACAGAGCCTGGTGTCATTTTATCCCCACCCTCTCTGCGCAGACCCGCAAATGATGGTATTTCACTGACAGGGTAGGAGGATGCTAGGGGGAATGTAGGTGTCCAGTAGTATGCGGGAGGCTTGCCCCACCCTTACCGTAGGGTCAGGAGGGGGGACTCAATTTTCAGAAGCCTCCAGGCCATTCCGGGAGGGTAGTCAAGTATACCTTTCCCTCATGACACCTTGCACAGACACTTCCAACCCAGACTAGGTGACAAAAACTGGCCCCTTCACCCCTGGACCTGGTGACAGCCTCCCGCCAGTGCTTAAACAGTTCCTCTGGGAAGATTCTGGGACAGTTTTTGCATTACACCACATGCAGTGCCCCTTAATCAGGTTACACCAACCAGTATTATACATTATACACATTGCACCATGCAGTACACACAGTAGAATTCCTTGTACACATTGCACCATACAGTAGTATCCCTTATACACATTATGCCACACAGTAGTTCCCCTTATACACATAGGTGTAAATTTACTTTACTCAAGTGTTAGGGATACAACCAAAGTGGTATAGGTGGCACTGTTGCACTTACCCAGTAGTCTTTAAAACCTCCTGCAGGCTAAGGCTTCACCTATAACAGCCACGTTTGTGAGTGCGAATTAGGTCCGCCCACATTTCCGGTGCCGCCAGGTCTTACAGAGGGACAAGGCGGCTACAGGAGACTGGGCAAGGCAAATACAGGACTGGCATCAGACTGGGACACAAAATGAAGGACTAGACACACAAGATAAACAATAGACACTTAGCACACTATTGTTTGCGACTGGCACCGGACTACTGTGTCGGATGGTGCACACTAGAGTCACTGTACAATAGATGTTGTAAGTACAGGGAAGTGAACCGCAATGGCAAGGTGTTTAATGATGCAGTCTCTGTAGCGCCTGAGTACAATATGGGCAGACAAACAGACAGAACCAGAATGCATGCAATACCGGTTACAGGCACATAGACAAGCAGGACCGGTAGGCAGAAGTAATTGCTAATAGCATCACAGTACCGGTAAACAACAATCAGGCAGACTGGCTCCAGTAGCAGAGTAGATGCTACTAGCAACACAGACAGACATTCAGCAGGAACACACTCCTGGGGCAGTTGTGGTTACAGACAGACAAATGGGGGAAAGCACAGGTACATAAACAGAAGTTCTTAACAGAGCCAGTAAAGCTGGAACACCCAGGATCAGGAACCTGCAGGGAAATAGCAAGCTTAGAGTATCACAGGATAGCACAGGATTAGTAGGATCAGGGTTAGCCAGGAAAGACTGAATATGATCTGCTGCAATAGCTAAAAAACAAGCAGTATAACCAGCACAGAGCTGAGGGCAGGCTGGATAATATAGAGAGCAATATCCAACAGCTGGAATGAACGGAATGGGATAATTGGGTCGACCGAAATATGGTCGATAGTCATTAGGTCAACACCACTAGCTCGACATACTGCAAGGTCAACATGGGTCTAGGTCGACATGGGACAAGGTCGACATGTGTTAATGTCAACACAAGCATTGGGTCGACATGGTCTAGGTCGACAGTCAAAAGGTCGACATGGGGTTTTTCGCCTTTTTTGACCCGAATGTCGACACAGTCGACATGGACGCAGGATTAAGTGCACCACATCCCCTCGCTCACCATGCTTGTCGAAACATGTGAGCTAAAAAAACAGTGAAAAACCGCATGTCGACTTTTTGACTGTCGACCTAGACCATGTTGACCTAATCCTTGTTGACCTTGCAGTATGTCGACCTAGTGGTGTCAACCTAATGACTGTTGACCATCTTTAGGTGTCAACCCGATGTCAACCTTTTGACTGTCGACCTTCCCCAGGTCGTCCTAATGTTTGTGTTGACCTAATGACCCTGTCGACCTACAGTCATGTTGACCTTCCTGTACGTCGACAATGCATGTCGACCTTAATGCACGTCGACCTAATGACCCTGTTGACCTAACCCATGTCGACTTACAGTCATGTCGACCTTCCTGCATGTCAACCTAATGGTTTTGACCTAATGCTTGTCGACCATCTGCTTGTAGACCTAGTGACCGTATCCGCAGAACATGCTGGTCACCAGGCTAGCGGGAAGTACAGTGCTGTTACAATAGACCAAGTCGCTGAGTGTCCCGCTTTCATCAGGGACCATCGATGGTTGCTGATGAAAATGGAGTCAAAAGCCACTGGTCGCAGGAGCATGTTCCTCCAACCAGCGACCAGTACTGGGCTGGTTGCTGGAGCACCTTGCTAGTGACCGTTGCCCCGTACATACGGGTATATAGTCACTAAGCGACCATTTCCCTGGTGATGTAGGCTAAAATCGCCCCACGTGTATGAGGCTTTATAGTTTTTATTATTAGTAGAAAACTTTGAGGTTCTTTTTTTGAGTTCAGATGGGAGAACATCAACCAGTAGGTGGCACAGGATCATTTAACTCTGTATAAGGCTGTAAAACACAACGGGTGATTTAGCTGTATACTGTAGTTGCAGGTGTACACGGGGAAGAATCAGGGTGGCTTAAGAAGAATAGGCTGGGTATATACTCTATGTGTGTAGGGCATCAGTGTCTCGGTTTCGGAATTCACCACCTACCTTTATAGGGTATTTCATATGTTTTATTTGTGTTTATTTGCTAACAGCCGTTCTTTGCAGACGGTGCACAGCAGGAGGGAAGCATCGTGGGAAGGTTTACCGGCTGGTGCAATGGTATTAACCAAGGAAAGGAACCTTTTTTTTTCCCCTCAATCCAAATTTAGTGACATCCAGCATTAATGGTCTTACTGTCCGACTGTAAGAATAATACAAATATGATTTATTAAAAAAATTGTTTAAAGCTCACAACAGTCTTCCTTCAACAAGGTTGGAAGTTCAACACAAGCATTAGGTCGACAATAGCTAGGTCGACAGCCAAAAGGTTGACATGAGTTTTTCACGTTTTTTTTTGTCCCGAATGTCGCACTGGTCGGCATGGACACCATCAAAGTGTACCGCATCCCCTCGCATCGCTCACTACACTCGGCACACTATTATATTCTCCCACCACGTCATAGTGGATGGTAGGGCATGAGATACCGCCTGTCAGCACATGTCCGCTCAAAAAAAAAAAAAACATAACGTCGACCTTTTGACTGTTGACTTTCCCATTGTCGACCTAATGCTTGTGTCGATCTTCCAACCCTGTCAACCTTACCCTGTGGACCTATTTCATGGGTTGACATAAGCCACGTCGAACCTTCGCTGATTGACCCAATGCATGTCGACAGGGCTGTCACTAGGAATTTTGGAGCCTGTGACTGATTTCCAGTCCCCCCTCCTCATCTTCCCCCCTCCCTTCACTTACCGCCCGACTCCTGCTCCCTCATCCCCTCTTTATCTGTTCTGACAGTGCATTGACTGAATGCAGCAGGTCCCGAAGCACAGGCTTCTTCAATGCAGGACACCGGCAGCCAATTAAAATGCAGCACCGGCTGCATTTGAGCCAATCAGAGCTCGTGTATGGCTGTCAGCACTCTGATTGGTGAATGGCTCCAGCCATCCACCAATCAGCATGCTGACGGCCATACACTGTCTGCTTGTAGAAAAGGCTGCCTGAACGCTCTGATTGTGTGATCACCACCTGTCCCTGGTTGAAGGCCCCTATATGTTAAAACAAACCTGACTAAGTTCCGGGGACCACGATTCTGGCAGTCTATCCGATGACCAGTCTATATCCATTGGGGCCAGGGTTAGTGGTCTATGTCTATGCCCAACGGGGGTGGGCAAGTTGTATGGTAAATATTCTATAGGGGGAGGAGATGGGTGTTGCCATACAGCCCTTACCTACAACCAGTGCGCACCTATGTGGTTAGGTGAGGGTGCAAATAGCGGATGATGATGATGACTCTAGAACCATTCTGACAATATTGTGGGACAAATTCTACAATTACTGGGCCCTGCAATTCTTTTATTCACAGCAGCAAAGACAATGGCTGAATATCTCCTCGTGGGGCAGCTAACTACCCCGTCCCCTACCCTCGTGACTTAGGTAAACGTGATGTGCTCATTCTCCAACATATATAGGACTTGATGTTCCGCCAGGTTCCTCAGGACCCTGACAGGTAGTCGCAGAACATCGGGTGTTCCTGGCACAAGCTTCGTTTAACAATATTTGCTTAAACATTAGGTCAATTAAGACCCGGTTCCTGGTTGCAATGTATGCTCTCATTTAATAAGACTATGGGAGATCTTGGTCCCCGGCCAATGTAGATCCAACAGGGAGGAAAACAATGAGTTATATTACACAATGAGCTCATTCGTAGTCTGCAGCCAACTCAACTGCTGATACATCTGCCACGTGCCACGTGCCTGGCCAGCTGTTCTTACTGATGGAATATGGGTTCAGCCCGCAATGTGGCTGCTTCATACACAGGGGATGGATCCATTATACAGAGAACCTATCACCTTGCATAGAGGAGGTCACATGTTCCAGGTCACCCAGCAGGTGCATGGGGGAGTTCACCAACTGACACATTTTTCCAGAGCACAATGGTGATACATTGAAAACGGTAGGCGGAGGTTGCGACACATAACTCCGAAAGGAAGCAACCAATTAAATGCCAGTATAAATTCTGCACATCTACGGACTAACAGCTGGTATATGAGGTCCCCTGCTAAGAAAATGGCGTCATAGAAATCAGTCTATTTGGATTTTCCCTCTGATAACAGAACTGTGGGAATCAGGTACATTGTGTTGCAATAATAAACCAATAATATCTACAGGGAGAAGTCCGCAGCCCTCCTTATTCCTAATCGCTGTTGCAGTCTGGGTCAGTTGTCCCAGATTGGCCCTTGCAGCTAATGCCGCCCCCGGAAGTCATTCAATAAGTAGCCACCAAAAATCATTGCTTATCACTGTGATGTGTTGCGACAAGAAATTATATTTTTCAGGGGTGGTTCTAAATAAAGCCAAGAGCGCAGAATAGATACGATCCCTTTTTTGGTATGCTAGAAATGCGTCCTGTCCTGCATTCATCCCCTGTATGGCAGAAAGGGGTTTCCAAACACACTAATACAATTATGATTCATATGCTTGGCAACCACATAATATTTATATCAGGGAACCTCCGTCACCAGCACGGCCATTTCTCCGCTATTTACAACACTCTGAACCCTGTCCTCAAACAGGGAAAAGACAAGAGGCCAGATGCCCTAAGCTTCAAAAGTGATAAAATGGAGAGTGATAAACAGCCAGCCAATCAACTCCTGTCTGACATTTTTCAAACACAGTCTGTGACATGGCAGCTAGGGCTGGCTGTTTATCACTCTCCATTTTATCACTTTTGAAGCTTAGTGCATCTGGTCCAAGAACTTTTATCCAATCCCATGACAAGAACGCAGACTGTTCACAACCAGGTAGCTTACACTGGTACGTCCCTGCAGGGTATGGGTCATTGTGTCGACACTATTTATGTCGACATGCATTAGGTGGACGACTGAAGGTCGACAGGGCTTAGGTCGTGACCAGAAATAGGTCGACATGGCTAAGGTCGACAGAGTCGAAAGGTCAGAACAAGGATTAGGTCGAGAGTCAAAAGGTCGTCATGAGTTGTTGTTGTTTTTTTTGTCCTGAATGTCGACATAGTCAACATGGACACCGTCTAAGCGTACTGCGTCCCTCCACATGGATGGATGGCTGCGCTTGCGCTTGCTCATTTGATGATGCGTGATATAGGTTTTTTATAACTTGTTTCAAATTATGTATGGGGCTTCAGCCAATCAGCTCCTAACTTTTTCAAACACATGACAGTTGTTAACTCATCGATAAACCTGCAGGTTTGCGCTGCTTCAACTGCAGAGCATGAGGTCATTAGGTCGACAGTCAATAGGTAGACTGCCATTGGTCTACACGCAATAGGGCGACACATGAAAATGTTGCCATACTTTCTGTCGACATTGAAAACGGTCAACACAAATTGTCAACATGTAAATGGTTGACATAGATCAAGATCGACATGAGTTTTTTGTGATTTTTTTCCCCCAAACTGACTTGTCCATACTTCACCATCCTAGTGGGTATAAAGGGAGATTATATCAGTGTGCCGAGCGCAGTGAGGCTATGCACCCGAAGCGCAAGCGATGCAAGGGGACAGGGTACACATTATAGTTACCTACCCTCCTGCATTCTGCAGGAGACTCGCTGAAATAACAGCAATCTCCCTCTCTCCCTCATTAGTCTAGCAATCTCCCTCATGTCACTTAGCCCACATTACACTGTTACATCATAGTTACCTCCCCTCCTGCATTCTGCAGGAGACTCCCTGACATAGCAGCAATCTCCCTCTCTCCCTCATTAGTCTAGCAATCTCCCTCATTTCACCTAGCCCACATTACACTGTTACATTGTTGAGGAAAAAAGGAATGAGAGACAGATACATTTACATTGAATCATCAGCACCATTTCCCAGCACTTTACCAAGTATAGTAGCTCTTACTAACTGCTTTGGGGCTCATCTACATTTGGATATAAGTCATTTTAAAAGATTCCTCTCAGATGTAGCAGTACATACCCACGCTTCTAGGTGCCATGTTCACAATCTCTTTTCACAATCTCTCCATATATGGAACTAGACAGGCCCTTTTGGGTGGAGCATGACACGCCCCCTCAATGGGGTGCCGTACAAAATTCTACTACCAACTATAATCTCAACCTTTTCCCAACTCATCCTATTGCCTGTAGACCAATAGTGGTCGCTGTAAATGACCCGTACCCAGTTGCAGTGGGGCCATACTTGCCTACCTGACCCTCTCCATGAGGGAGAAAATGCTCTGTTCCTGGACTTCCCTGGTAATGTATGATTGCCATCACCTGTGATGAAACACCTTTACCTAGTTCCCCACAGGTGCTGGCAATGATACATTACCAGGGAAGCACAGGAACAGAGCATTTTCTCCCGCATGGAGAGGGTCAAGTAGGCAAGTATGAGTGGGGTCATGATAAATAGGCCCCATGATAAATAGGCCCCATGGAGGGTCCTAGAACACAGGTCGGCCTCACAGCCGCCACAAATGTGAACAAGTCCCCCACAATGGTAACATCCTCCCGCAATCCTCTCCCCCTAGGCATGAAGTAGGGGGGGTCCGTGGGACCCGATGACGGGAATCACGTCATCGTGGCTACGATGATGCAAGCACAATGGCCACGCCCTGCTCTAACGCTAACTTTGATAGCTCCGGCTCTGCCCCTTTCACAGTAAGGCCACCCTCCCGGCCACCTGATTGCGGCATACAGAATCCGAGTGCCACCGTACTTAAACCTACATAAGTAGCCAAAAGGGTTAAGACCGATCACAAATACCAGCAGCATTTTTGGGAACAGTGATATAAAACGAATGAAATAAATTGTCGCTGTGGACACATTTATTATTTTGGCCGCCATTCCTCCGTCCTTCGGAGGCTGCGCACCTGCGGCCTTCAGCCTCACGAGCGAAAGGTGCTGCGTATAACTTTTACTTTTTTAACTGCAGCTAAAATAAATTCCCTTCCCGTCTGCCCACAGACACGACGGGCTTTCATTGTCCATCATCTGTACAGTATAGGCTGCGTTTCTGCTGAATTCCACGCTCCCAGCACTTATATAAGGCAGATGAGTCATAATGGCAGGAGATGTGAGGCGCTCGGTATTCTCCCCCTGACTTCCTGGCAGCCTGCCCCAGACACTAAGGGGTGAGATGCAGGATTCTCTGACAACGGCAAAGGAAAACACAAATGTGCAAATGAGAAAGTTTAAGCAAACGATTAACAGACGTGTAAAACTCAGCTGGGAGTCAGGGGGGGTAAATAAAAGCGAGCAAGGGATGGGTGACAATATAACAGAACGCTGGGGACGTTTCCTCATTCACCATCCGGCACTGTTCTGTCACACTGCAAACAAAACAACTGTTATATAATCTAATTTGGGCCCTATTCAGACCTGTTCCCTAGGCTTTGTATATTCTCCAACAACGCTGTGTGCGTTCAGTGCGCAGTGCAGCCATTCAGCATCCGCTCCTGAGCTCACCCGGCACTACTTTTCGCACGGCTATACAGCATCCTCAGCCTGTCATACCTGGTGGCCAGCTTCTGCTGCCAGCGGCTTCCACGCCGCCACCATTATTACTATGCCGCTGACACATAGTTGCCTACCTTTTAGATTTCGTCTCCGGGAGAAGCCTTAACAGACATGGTAGGGGATGCAGGGGAGAGGCGGATGTCATGAAGCCCCGTTACGCAAAAACACAGTGATTCGAGGGTCCGTGAAGAGGGTGCGGGGCTTAAATGATGCAAAATAAATTACTTGATTTTTGTAATTTTAGCCCCGCCCCCCTACAGCGTGAATTCCAGCAGTTGTAGTTGCGGGGAAGGGGGGTGCCTGGGCTCTGAGAAAATTGCTACGCTTTAGCTCCTCCTTCACTTTCTCCAGCTGCTTTTGCAACAGCCTGATCAGGGGAATCAAGGACCCTTGAAGCCTTGGTGTAATGGCATAATTAACGGTCATCAACTTCATGTTTCACCTCTTCAGACAGGACCGGTCTATCACAGGTCCCCCGCGCACGCCTCTGCGCTCCGGTCTACTGATGTCTGCTCAAATGTCAGGTGATGCGCTGAATGCTTAGAGAAATGTAGACTTGCCCATCATTTGGTCTACAACAACTAGGTTGACAAGCATTGGGTCGACACCACTAAGTAAACATGCAGCAATGTCGACATGGGTCTAGGTCGACATGGGTCAAGGTTGACATGGGTTTAGGTCAACAGGTCATTAGATCAACACAAGCATTAGATCGACATGGGCAAGGTCAACAGTCAAAAGGTCGACACCCCCCATCACCGTGCGGATTCTGAAGACCAACACCTCACATAGTAGTTCCTACTTCAGAGAGGAAGTGGAAACTTAGGACAATTACTTCTGCTCATTCTGTGCTTACACTGTTGGCTGAATATACTCTGTACTGTACTTATGTCAGTATGTGATGTAATGCAAACAGTACACTCAGTTTTGTTTTCCTTTTTGCTTAGTGGATTAGTGCAGGTTACATATTCCTATTCCTAAGCAAAACACCCCAAATACGCCTCCCTCCGTGCCCTAGGAAAGCACAATCCTTGAGTTAGATTCATTGGGTCAGCCATGCTGATGGTAAAAGTAACCAATCAAGTCACTAAGAACTAGAGCTACAGTCACACAAGACAGGAGATTTTTTTTTTAAATAGGAGGTGTATATATATATACATATAGATAGTCATTAGAATTTTAAAAACTTAGACGTAGTCCATCATTGCATTCGGAAACTCACAAAGCTGTATCTATTATATAAAGTGCCTATATCTGTCTAGGCATTGCCCCTGACCACCTCCTCTCACAGCTCTCACTGACTGCACACAGTAGCCTGCCACATCCCCTCATAGCTCTCACAGGCTGCCTAACTTGACACAGCACCCCTCCACATCCCCTCACAGCTCCCACAGGCTGTCTGACTGGGCACAGCACCCCGCAACATCCTCTCACAGCTTTCCCTGGCTGCCTGACTAGCCACAGCACCCTACTACATCCCCTCACAGCTCTCACTGGCTGCCTGACTATGCACAGGACCTTGCCACACCCCCTCATTGCTCTCACTAGCTACCTGACTGGGCACAGCACCCTGCCACAAGCCCCCTGCGACCTCCCCTCACAGCTCTCACTGGCTGCCTGACTGCGCACAGCACCCTGCCACATCCACTCATAGCTCTCCCTGGCTGGCTGACAGTACAAAGCCCCCTGTGTCCTCCCTTCACAGATCTCATTGGCTGGCTGACAGGACACAGCACCTTGTTGCCTTCTCTCACAGCTTTCCCTGGATCCCTGGCAGTAAACAGCTCCCTACTGGGGTGAAGGAATAGATCATTTGAAAAGACAGACTGGGTGCAGGGGGAGTGCGTGACAGCATAAATAAAGACTAAAGAAAGAGAGATTAGGCCGGGAGAAGACAGTGGAGAGATGGTAGAACATGAATAAAGAGAGAATGGCAGGGAACATAGCAGGTCAACAGCTAGTGACCTGACCCATGACAGTTCCTTATTACAAGTCCAGGGAAATAATGACCTGTGACTGTAGCCCCAGAGGAAATAAGAGAGTCCTAGCTCATTGTCCAGCTGAAGATTGTCTTGTTGAACCAACATATAATCAGGAAGAAGACAAAACTGTTCCAAATATAACAGAGAGGGAGCAGTACCAGTCCAGGCAGTAGCGGGATAATTCTTCTGATACTATGATATTTACTGTAATATAGTTTGAGCAGTGTATGAGAACCATGGACTGGAAGGTGCAGTGATGGCCATCGTTCCCAGAAAATGGTATGCGTTGGTCCAATTTTCTGTGCTTGCTGAGGACGTGGACATAGCTTTGCTTGCTTCATCAGCTTGATTATGCCAGCCATCCTGTGTAACCTATACTTGGTGTCAGCTGGGGGTGGTCAGGAGGGTGCTGCTTGGTATAAGGGTGGTAACGCAGCAAAACACAGCAAAAGAGGCTGTGCTCAGGGCATGGCTACATGATGATGTCATCACCCTCTGATGATCAATGCCCAGATTACCAGCATTGTACACACAACTTAACACTGAAGTTGTATTAATTTCATGTGTGCGTGGGAATTTGACAATTTCTGCTTGCGGTGTTTAAAAGACAGGCAGCGGCGTGTGATATATATATATATATATCACCCTACAATAGGAAGCTGGTGTTTGGTCTTACTCGCGTTACCCACAAGTCTAAATGCTGAATGTGTGGGCTGCAGTAGGTTCCCGCGTCACTGCTGTGGGTGAAGGTGATGTCACTCGGTTATACAACATGCTGCATCGTACTTTAGCGGCTGGAGGGCAGCTGGAAGTGGCACCAACCACATGATCATTTCCAGGCTAATCACGGAAATAGCCCACGCCTGATCTCAGCTGTGCCGGATTTAATAGACATCAGACTCATGTAATATTATGTTGCAGTATATCTATTAAATGGACGAAAATACCGCAAGCTGACTTCAGGCTTGGTCTAATCCTACTGAAAGACGAGAAGGTTTTTTTTAGTTTCTACAGAAGTTCAGACATGAGTCAGATATTTAGGCTGTGACACGAAACGGATATATAACCTCTTGTGCACATTATAGGACACGTGTTATAGTTTTAAGGTGCCTTCAGGAGACTTTGGGTCACTGGTTTGTACATATGCTCCTGCATGTTGTGTTTTAGCTTTGTAGCATCTCCTCTCTGATGGCCTGATTCATAGGTGCAGACAATTCCTTTGCGGCGGTGATGACTAACGGATTCTCATCTTTGAAAATATGCAAATGTCAGTGTAAGCGTCATACTTGCCAACTTTTCGAGAAGCCTCTCCGGGAGAAGCCTGGGAAGGACAGCCGGATCTTCAGATCAGGGGGCGGGGACGGGTACTGATGACTAAATTTACGCAAAATTACGCTATTTGCGTCATTTTAGTCCCTCCCCTTGCCGCGGACCCGTGAAAAAACGGTAATTAGTGCGGTAAGAAAGCGGGGTGCGGGGGCTGCCAGGCAAAAGCGGGAGGATTGCTTACCTTCCCGGGGGGCCGGGAGGGGGACCCGATTTTCAGGAGCCTCCCGGCAATTCCGGGAGCGTAGGCAAGCATTCCCCCTGTATCTGTCCACTGTTCTTATCCGTGCATTGCTCAAGTGTGTTGAAGGGATCCAATTACTCCGCCCTTGTCGCACTATAGGTAGCAACATGGACACATCGATCAGCTCCCGTTACTCAATAACGTTCATTAAAAATGATCGCTGTGGCTGTCATGCTGCTAAAGAGATCACAGCCTCATGCCGACACATTCCAGTGGCAACACCATAACACGCCCACGACACTCCCATAACACGCCCACGACACTCCCATGACATTCCCATAACATGCCCCTAACATGCCCATGGCACTCCCATAACACGATCATGACATTTCCATAACACGCCCATGACATGCCCATGGCACCCTCATAACACGCCCATGACATTGCTATAACATGCACATGACACGCCCATGGCACTCCCATAACACGCCCATGACACTCCCATAAAACGTTTATAGGCTTCATCCCCCTAAAACCCCTGTGGACTGCATGTGCTGTCTGAAGTAAAAGCAATTTTGTTTCCAACTGCGTTCACCATTACACTTCCAATTGGCATGCGCGCAATAAAGGTTCCTAGTCGTTATACTTGTGTGCAAAAATACCTGGAAGATTGTGTATACTGTGTCAGATACCTGGAAGATTGTATATACTGTGTCGGATACCTGGAAGATTGTATATAATGTGTCAGACACCTGGAAGATTGTGTATACTGTGTCAGATACCTGCAAGATTGTATATACTGTATCAGATACCTGGAAGATTGTATATACTGTATCAGATACCTGGAAGATTGTATATACTGTGTCGGATACCTGGAAGATTGTATATAATGTGTCAGATACCTGGAAGATTGTATATACTGTATCAGATACCTGGAAGATTGTTTATAATGTGTCAGATACCTGGAAGATTGTATATAATGTGTCAGATACCTGGAAGATTGTATATACTGTGTCAGATACCTGGAAGATTGTATATACTGTGTCGGATACCTGGAAGATTGTATATACTGTGTCGGATACCTGGAAGATTGTATATACTGTGTCGGATACCTGGAAGATTGTATATAATGTGTCGGATACCTGGAAGATTGTGTATACTGTGTCAGATACCTGGAAGATTGTATATACTGTGTCGGATACCTGGAAGATTGTATATACTGTGTCAGATACCTGCAAGATTGTATATACTGTATCAGATACCTGGAAGATTGTATATACTGTGTCAGACACCTGGAAGATTGTGTATACTGTGTCAGATACCTGCAAGATTGTATATACTGTATCAGATACCTGGAAGATTGTATATACTGTGTCAGACACCTGGAAGATTGTGTATACTGTGTCGGATACCTGGAAGATTGTATATAATGTGTCGGATACCTGGAAGATTGTATATAATGTGTCGGATACCTGGAAGATTATGTATACTGTGTCAGATACCTGCAAGATTGTATATACTGTGTCAGATACCTAGAACATTGCATATATTGTGTCGGATACCTAGAACATTGTACGTATATCAGATACCTGCAAGATTGTATATACTGTGTCGGATATCCTGGAACATTGTATATGCTGTGTCAGATACAGTACCTGCAAGATTGTATATACTGTGTCAGAAATCCTGGAAGATTGTATATACTGTGTCAGAAATCCTGGAAGATTGTATATACTGTGTCAGATATCCTGGAACATTGTATATACTGTGTCCGATACCTGCAAGATTGTATATACTGTGTCAGAAATCCTGGAAGATTGTATATACTGTGTCGGATATCCTGGAACATTGTATATGCTGTGTCGGATACAGTACCTGCAAGATTGTATATACTGTGTCAGATATCCTGGAACATTGTATATACTGTGTCCGATATCCTGGAACATACAGTGTCGGATACCTAGAAGATACTCTACATGTGCAGGTGATATTTTTTTTATTCAGGTTGGAATCTTTAACAAGTCGGTAAAATTTCTTTTTACTTTTTTTTTTAAAATACTGTGTATAAAACCTGCGACAGCGGCTCCGATCTCACATTTCCATTCTTTCACTTCAAAGGAGAAGCTTTAGCCAAGGAGCCGCCTTCTTCTTTCTTTGGAATAAAATGTAAAATTGCTTTTAGTTGAGTGAAGATTCCTGCGCTGTGGTACAAAGCCGGCGTGCGTCACTAATGATCTGATTCCCGCGCAGCTCCTGCTATCTCCTCTGTGAGACACATTGACATTTATAGAAGTCAACTCATTCCCATACCCCGGTAAGACCCACTTCAGCACTTTATTGTAATAAGAAGCAAAACTCGATAAAGAAAAACCTTGAAGCTGAGAATATTGTTAGATATGGGCCATATTTTTATTCTATCGTCCAATCGGTGTAACGTAGATAAATATTCTAGAAGTCAGAAATGTCTGCAATTTTTAATATGCAGCAATGGTGTAACTATAGATACATTATCATTTTTACCTCCATGCTCGTTGCCAGGAGTTTCATGCTCGTTGTCAAGAGTTTCATGCTCATTGCCAGGGGTTTTATGCTCGATGTAAGTGATTTCATGCACGTTGCCAGGAGTTGCTTGCTTGTTGTCGAGTTTCATGCTCATCGCCAGGGGTTTCATGCTCGTTGTCAAGAGTTTCATGCTCATTGCCAGGGGTTTCATGCCCATTGTCAAGAGTTTCATGCTTGTTGCCAGGGGTTTCATACTCGTTGTTAAGAGTTTCATGCTCGTTGCCCGGGATTTCATACTGGTTGCAAGGGGCATCATGCTCGTTGTCCAGAGTTTCATGCTCATTGCCAGGACTTACATGCTAGTTGTCAAGATTTTCATGCTCATTGCCAGGGATTTCATGCTGGTTGCAAGGGGTTTCATGCTCGTTGCCAGGGATTTCATGCTAGTTGTCAAGAGTTTCATGTTTCTTGCCAGGTGTTTCATACTAGTTGTCAAGAGTTTCTTACGTGTTTCCAAGGGTTACATGCACGTTGCCAGGGATTTCATGCTCATTGCCCGGGGTTTCATGCTCATTGCCCGGGGTTTCATGCTCATTGCCATGGGTTTCATGCTCGTTGTCATGTGACGGCAGCCACCCGCCCCATGCAGGCATCGACACGTCTGCGTTTGGACAGCAATTCTATGGGCTCGCCCATAAAATGCTGGGTGTTCTCCTGCTTCCACACCCTGACCTCCCATATTGGAGCAAACAGCCTCACATGTACATGCGCAGACCCCTACCATTGGCCGGGGGACTGAATTCAATCCGCTTTGAGCAGGTATAAATCCGCCTCTTAGTTCTATATGCTATTTTTTTCACTATTTGGGCTCACGCATGCTCACTACCGGCGTATGCTCACTACCGGCGTATGCTCACTACAATGCTGCATTGCTATGCCCCTGGTGTGCAGATAATGCTAGGTTAGGCAGGTGCGCCTTGTAGAATTGGAAAAACATGTGGTACTTGTTTCCTAGCACGGGGCCCACCTTAATTAGTGGTATTCGATGGTATGCGATGGAACCCGATTTTCGGGTCCTAAGAGCCGCACTGTACAATTTTAATATTGCATCGCATGCCATGCGATGCAATGCGATTTCTAATTGTACAGGCACTATGTACTATGTTAAATGCCACCCCCACTATCGATGCCAACCCGAAGTGTGGCAAGCGCAGCGAGGGGCGGTGGTACGCGTCCTCCGACCTTTTCATACCCCCAGTATCCATGTCGGCGCGGAGTTGATTTTATATAGTGTGGCGAGCCCGACGAGGGGACGCGGATAACTTCACATGTATTCCGCGTCCCCTCGTCGGGCTCGCCACACTATATAAAATCAACTCCGTGCCGACATGGATAGTGGGGGAATGAAAAGGTTGGAGGGCGCGTACCGCCGCCGCTCGCCACGCTTCGGGTTGGCGTTAATAGTTTCGGTGTCGTTAACAATGGGGGTGCATATAACATACTAATCTCCCATCAGGGTGCATGTACAATTAAATCATCATTTTGATCACATACAATGCGATCTGGTCGCATGCGATGCGATCGATGCAATCAAAACGATGGCATAAGATTAAAATTGTACCAAATATGTAATTCTGGATACATTCTTATGAACATTAGACCGTCAGGAAACGTGTTTATTTGAGGCTGGAGCTGCGCATCTTTGCCGCCATCACCTCTTACACCACGTCCTCATTAAAGCATGTTATTTCATCCTTTTGCATATGCTGGTTTAGTTTTCATGTGGGGTCCCCACAACCTAATTGCCCTGGGGCTCCCACAAGCCTTACTCTGGCCCTAGGTAGGAGCTGATTGGCTGGGACTTTGAGGGAGATTAATCAAAGCTTAGAGAGAGGAGTGGAGAGAAAGTATCATCCAATCAGCTCATTTGTCAAGCACTGTCTGTATAATGAGTGTAAGGAGCTGATTGGTTGGTACCCGATCACTCATCTGAGAATGTGCAGATGAGCTTCAAGTAAATAGCGCCCGCCTGGCATTGCCCTGTGAAAGTCTGTGAGAGAATTTCGAAGGGGTCTCTATTCACTACTCGCCTGCAAATTCCATACGCAATTCAGTCACCATCAAATGATTCCCCGGCCTGTGCTAACAGCGACCCTTCTACAACGGTGCGACAGAATCAAGGCCAGTGCTGATGTCATAGGCCCTCCCTGGAAACACCTGGCGTTTTTCCGGAGCCTCCCAGGAAAACTTCCGCATACCACCCACAACCGCCGGCTTCCTGTCTGTCAAACGGAAAGGGGATTGCACTTGGATCCATACACTCTTTGAGATTGTGGATGTGCGCTATGATCCGCGTGCATTCAATAATCAATAGGATTGCGAATTCACAGAACAGCTATCTGTCGGAATAACCCCCTTTATCCATCTCCAAAACTTAATCTATCTCCCCCATTGTCTGAAGAGTAACTGTCACTGAGCCCACGTGTGGTTTGACTGTCACCGAGCCCACGTGTGGTTTGACTGTCACCGAGCCCACGTGTGGTTTGAGAGTCACAGTTGTTCTCTCGCTACATGAATGAGACATGACTGAGAAACTCTCCTGTAACCCACTCATACTCCGAGTCTGTTTTCAAGAGAGACAGATACCACGGCCTGCGTGACATGCGTGCACCACGGATCAGCGGCTTATCTGACATCTCACTGCAGGAAGTGGCTTCCACCCGACACATTGCTACAACAAAACTATTGTCATTTATAGAAAACCACTACGGGAGGGGGAATCTCAGGCGCAGTAAGAACGGGTCTCAGTCAGTGACTAATGTCTGACATGGGGAATTCAGACTCTTCACCAATAAAATAATATTTAGCAGAGCCTGTGTAGTTGCCTCATTAACATTTTTAGAATCTTTAGTAAATATGCCCCCTCTAGATGGAAAACATACTATATTTTGATGCATCCTTGTAGAGCACTGAGCTTGTTTAGGACGTCTCCACGGGTTCCGGTTGGTTACACTTGAAACCAGTTTTGGGTTAACCCAAGTCCAACATTTCGTCAGGCTCAACAGCCCTAGCGCTAGTAGCAGATCCAATGACGAGCCACTTTAAAATAAGAACATTAACATCGTTCAACATTTAATAAAGACCATTTTTGAATAAAAATAAAAAAAAATTACAATTAATTTAAACATTTAAACCAGACTGTTTGAATTGCAAAAAAAAAATGCATTGGGAGCAAAGCAGTAACTAGGCACCTGGATAACACAATGCTGCGCTGCAGAGGGGCAGATGTAACAAGTGCACAGTGGTAATTTGGGTACACACTTGTCCAATTCCGCATCAGACGTCGTATGCACATACACAGTGTCATTTCTGAGTGTGTGCGGTCATGGCGAACACACTGTTCGCTGAGTGCATGCGCCCAAGGCTGCATGCTAATGGGAACGCCCAGCGTTTCACGGGCGTTCCCATGGTAAACGGGCCGGCAGCTGACATCACCGGATGTCAGCTGCCCACCCACTTCCTCCCGAGGGGGCACGCAAATCTAAGTGACCTGAGATTTGCTTAAATATGCGTGCATGTTCCACATCATTTGATGGTCAGTTCACCCACAGGCTCTGAATGGATGTTTATGCTAAACATTTATTCGCAGGCCCTGCGTGTGAACACACACTACGAAGGGGGGCGGCGGGATTTGGTGGACTCGCGGGGCTGCGAATTCGCAGCCTTGCGAATCAACCAGAATAAACCCCCTCTATCCGCAACACCGGCCATCTGCAGAGAATACTATCCCGCTCAGTTATACATTAATAAAATATAATACGCATAGAGGCACCAGCACAGGAATAATCCGGAGGATACAGCACCGTACCTGGCAAGGAAAGAAAAGACAATATGAAAGACAGAGGACATGAGGGGAATATTACATAAGGAGCGCCGGAGCCGTCATCTGCGATTACTGCTCAGCTGAAGACGTACGTATATGTGCCAGCCTCGTTGCTGCGTCTTAGTGCCCCAGTTACAACCGTTTCACATAATTCTCAGACGTGTCAAGTTCATCTTTGTTCTCTGCGCACATTCCACCCCCGGCTCTGCCACGGGCACCGCAGAAAATGACTTCTCTCCTCAATATCTAAATTTGTTCTTTCAACATTCTTAAAAATCCTCCAGTGTCCGCTCCTGACATCTCCTAAGCTACTGTCATTGTCTATTAACACTGCAGCACCCGATGGTATTCTGCAGAATTATCCAGCAATGTGCCTTCAGTAATCTACCCCAGCTGCACCCAGGGCCGGTGCTAGGGTGTTGTGTGCCCTCCTGCAAACTATAAATTTGTGCCCTCCCTCCCATACCTTATAATAAAGTGCATGCTTGAGGCACGCACAATAAAAAAGGGGGTATGTTCTCACAAGGAGGGCGAAATGTAATAGGGTGGGATTTTTTGCCGCTAATTCGCATATGCAATGAGATGCGAATTCGCGGCAAAAAAAGAGCGATAGGGTGCGATTTAGGGCTTTTTTTACTCATTAAAATTTTCAGTCAAGAAAATGTGCGCATTTTAAAACATGCGATTTTGTGTAAAAAAAAAAAACGGGAAAAAAATGGCGTGAGGCCCCACTCCTGAACATAACCAGCCTCAGGCTGAAAGAGCCTGTCCTGGTTTCATAAAATCACAGAAACAACCAAATCGGGGTTCCCTGGATTTTATAAAACCAGCACCAGGCTCAAGGGCCGGTCCTGGTTCCCAAAATACGGGGGACAAAATGACTAGGGGTCCCCCGTATTTCAAGAACCAGCACCGGGCCCGACCAGCCAGCAGGGTAATGGCACAGCCGGGGGAAGACTTTTTATACAAGTCCCCCCGGCCAAAGCATTCACCCCCTGACCGGTCAGCATGGGCAGGGGTCCTGGGGGAGTGGGGACCCCCCCTCCAGAACTTACCTGCCCATGCTGAAGCCCGGGGCTGTCCTCGATGCCCCTGGGCGGTGGGCATCGAGCTGATAAATGGTGTAAATATAGATTAAAAACTATTTTCTTATACAGTGGAACTATGAGTCCCAGCAAGCCTCCCCCTCCTGCTGGGACTTGGAGAACCACAAGAGAAGATGAAGAAGATATCGGGATGTTCTCCAGAGGGCCTGGGTGAGTAGGATTTCCCTCCACAGGTCCCCCATGGATTTCTTCGGATCAAGGACCCCGGACTCTTCAGCCCTGGAGCCCCGGACCCGGATCACCCCGGACCAGACCCAGGGACCTACCGACGGGCTCAAGATAGGTAAGTATCAGTATGTGTGGGCTTTGTATGTATTAAAGTTTTATTTTTACTGAGTGTCAGTGTGTTTTTTTTAGCGATTTCTTTTACTATGGAACTACAAGTGCCAGCGGGCCCTTTAATGCCCCGCATGCTGGGACTTGTGGTTCTCCAAGTCCCAGCATGAGGGGGAGGCTTGCTGGGACTCATAGTTCCACTCTATAAGAGAATAGTTTTTAATCTATTTTTTACACCATTTATCAGCTCGATGCCCACCGCCCAGGGGCATCGAGGACAGCCCCGGGCATCAGCATGGGCAGGTAAGTTCTGGAGCGGGGGGACCCCTTCTTTGGGGGGGTCCCCACTCCCCCAGGACCCCTGCCCATGCTGACCGGTCAGGGGGTGAATGCTTTGGCCAGGGGGACTTGTATAAAAAGTCTCCCCCCGGCTGTGGCATTACCCTGCTGGCTGAGCCCGGTGCTGGTTCTTGAAATACGGGGGACCCCTAGTGATTTTGTTCCCCGTATTTTGGGAACCAGGATCGGCCCTTGAGCCTGGTGCTGGTTTTATAAAATCCAGGGAACCCCGACTTGGTTGTTTTTGTGATTTTATGAAACCAGGACCGACTCTTTCAGCCCGGGGCTGGTTATGCTCAGGAGGGGGGACCCCACGCATTTTTTTCCCCATTTTTTTATTTTTAACCCTTTTTTTGGACAGAACCATGCACAGATCACAATGATCTGTGCATGGTTCTGTCAAATTCACCAGCCAGAACCTGGTCTAATTTTTTTGCGACTTTACCAAAAATCGCACCCTATTACATGTGCGAGTTAGATGCTTTCCAATGGGAAAACATCTGGATGCGAATTGAAGTGTGACTAAATATCACCACTTCAATATGTGCGATTTCGCAGCAAAAAGTGCAATTTTTTTTGCCGCGAATCGCACCCTATAAAAGATGCGATTTTCGGGAAATGCCCGAAAACTGCATATTATGCGAAAAAAAATGCAAAAAAAAACAATCGCCACCCATTACATTTCGCCCGGAGTGTTTTTTCAAAGGACAGCACACAGTAGCATAATCTTACTCATATTACATTGCATGTAGGCAGGGCTATTTTTGTGCAGGCTCCAGCAGGAACTGTGGCCCTTATTCTAGTTCACTCTTTCTGACAAAATATTCCTCAGATGGACAAAACCATGTGCACTGCAGGTGAGGCAGGTGTTACTTGTGCAGAGATAATTAGATTAGGGTGGGGTTTTACACCTGCCACACCTGCAGTGCACATGGTTTTGTCCATCTAAGAAATATTTTGTCAGAAAGAGTGAACTAGAATAAGGGCCACAGTTCCTGCTGGAGCCTGCACAAAAATAGCCCTGCATGTAGGGTTATACATTACACCACACCACACACTAGTGTCCCTTATTCACATTACGACACACAGTACAGCACATTATTTGTTACTTCAGACAGTAGTACCCCTTATAAACATTATGTAGTGCACCTTATATATAATGCCACACAGTAATAGTTCCTTTTACATATAATGCCCACAGTAATGCCGCTTACACATAGTAGTAGTGCAGGTTACACATAATGTCCACAGAAGCACCCCCTGAAACATAATTCCAAGATTAGTTGCACTTACACAATGCCCAGAGTAGTGCCCCATACACATAATGCACAAAGTAGTGATGCTTACACATAATGCCCAGAGTATTTTCCCATACACATAAAGCCCAGAGTAGTTCCCCATACACATCATACTCTCCAACATCTGAAGAGCAGAAATCGGTACACATTCGGAAAGGGGGCATGGTCACGTGGGAAGGGGTGTGACCACACCCTCTTTCCGAATATGTACTGGTCATTTTTTTCCCTTCTTATTCCTGCCTGTAGTGCACTATATACCACACAGCTGTTGGCAAAGGCAGCCGTGAGGGCCATTAAAAAGTGCTGAAAACTTGTAGTACCATACCTGCTGGAGAGACACAATCTGTCCTCCAGTAACCTAAAGAATGCAAATAGTGCTGCTCACGTAAAGACCAGCTCCCGCCCCAGACTGTCCCTGGACACATTTCCCACTATTTCCCCACTCATATCGTCTATGTGAAGCTCCAACATCCTCCACCATCTCCTGAGGGTCCCCCGTGTCTCTGTGGAGCCGCACTTTGGCATAGCTCAGGCATACCTCCCAACTTCTGTGTTGGGGAAATAGGGACACTCGCAAAAAGGGGGCGGGGTGTATGCAAATGAGGTCACGGCTTATGCTAATTAGCCGTGACCTCATTTTCATACGAGAATAGACGCTGTGAATCTAGAATCTATTCTATTAGATTGGGGGGTCTCCCAACTGCCACCCCCCGCAGCGGGACAATGCCTGCCGCGGGTGGGACAGTGGGACAGGACCCGAAAATCGGGACTGTCCCGCTGTAATCGTGACAGTTGGGAGGTATGGCCCAGGACAGGGGGAGATCGTGTTGAAAATCCACTGCAATAAGGAAACCCACTCTAGTGTGAAAACGGAGTTTATGGTTTTCCACCTGAAACCAACTCAAGTGTGATTACGGAGTATATGGTTTTGTATCATTCCATTTGTATTGAAGGCTAATCACCTTTTTTTGAACCTAGTAAATCACTGAGCGCTACTTTTCAGATCCACTTCTTTCTCTACTGTATGTCAACCCTTTGAGTAGTTGTGAGGTGTAATTCTACTGGTCTGTGGTGTAGCTGCACTGTGGTTTTTAATTGCGCATTCTTAAATATCATATCCTTTGTAATCCTGTAACTATTAGCGTCACGAAAACAAATATATTCCCGGGTCATTGAAACTAACACAGTCATTGGCTGGGGTCCTCTTTATTATTTATTTCTTTTCCCTCTCTTCACGTTCGTGCACTTTTTCACGTTTTCTGTAGTGTGTCACGTTTTTTTTGGGTAGTGTGGTCGACCCTTTGGGGCTTTCCATTTCCCCAATGTGCCAAAGCTCTCGCCTTTTGGGGAGAGCTTCGTGCCCCCCGAGGACGACCCCGAGCCGCAAGGCGGAGGGAAGTCTACTGAGGGTCTCTCCAAACCTTCGGGTGCGGAGGACCCACCGTCCTAACCCTTCCGGGGGTTGAGGAATGAGGGTCTCTCTAAGCTTTGGCGAAGAGGACCCAACGTTCCCTATTTTCCCCTCTTCAGCCTTATGGTTGAGAGGGGTTAGGGGAAAAACGGGGCCCGTCTCCTTCGGGAGATGGCCCACTTCGATCGCACGGCCCCCTTTGCACGTGTTTAGGCACAGCACTGGTGGTAGGGAGCACACCTCGGGCTCCTGAGTTTTTTCAAACTCATTGCCACCTCTCTGCTGCACTGTGGCATCCAGAAATTGTCACTGAGCATGCGAGAGCAGAGAGGGCTAGAACAGACATAGAGACAGATTCTCTAAGCTTCAAAAAGTGATAAAATGGAGAGTGATAAACAGCCAGCCAATCAGCTCCTACCTGCCATGTCACAGACTGTGTTTAAAAAATGTCAGGTATGAGCTGATTGGCTGGCTGTTTATCATTCTCTATTTTATCACTTTTTGAAGCTTAGAGAATCTGGCCCTAAGTCCTGGGGCCGGCGTGTGACGTCATGACACATCGCACGCTGGCCGGGACCCACAATGCACCCTTGGGAACCGGTGCTTGGCACGGGGAACGCAGTGACACAGCCTCGAGCAATGAGGACAACTGGACTCTGGAGAGATCCAGAAAAAAATCGGTAGTTTTAATTTGCCGGTAGAGACTGTTAAAGAACGGTACTGTACTGGCAAATTCGGTACAGTTGGAGGGTGTGACACATTACACCCAGAGTAGTTCCCCATACACATTCCATCATTCTCTACAATGTGCATTGTGCAGCCTGCCCCCTCCCATACCTGCCTCTAGGCACTCAGCTCCTCCTCCGGTCTCCCACGTGTTTTCTGCACTCTGCAAGGAGTCATTTCCTGCTCCATCCTGGCTGATCACTGTCAGCAGCACAACTTCCCACTGTGTACTGCTGCAGCACAGCCTCTCTTCCCAGTGCAGTACACTCCCTTTTTTACTGGGGCCTGGCGGCGCTGTCACATTTGCGCATTTTTTTGCTGTTTTTACCAACACGAATTAGTCCCAGTATTGGCAAAAAGGTTAGGACTGCGATTAATTTGAGACCACCATAATGTGACCACCATAAGCTGCCACATTCCAATGGCAAACAGTAAATATATTACCATGCAATGGTTTTCATTTGTACACTGAGGGATCTCAATGGTGTACAGTGTATACTGTAGGTCGACATGCACTTGGTCGAAATTGACAAAAGGTCGACATGCACTAGGTTGGCATTGATAAAATTGACACAATCCAAAAGAGTTTTTCTAATTCAATGTTGACACCTGAGCACGTGGAACCCCAATTATTGTAGCACATACCCTCGCCTGTAAAACTTTTGTCACTGTCGACGTAGTTCATGTCAATTTTTTGTGCATGTTGGCATTATGGTCTCAACCTAATTACTGTTGACCTAGACACTGTCTAGCCTAAGATCCACAACAGTACTCTGATTGCCTGATTATTTGCTGTCACTTACCCTTGCTCTAGATCCTGACATCATGGTTATGCCGGGGAGCCCGTGTTACATATCTGTGACTAACAGGCAGAAACATGTGGGAGGAATTACCAGTTTGGTGACATTTTGCACATTATTCCATCAGACCAGATACAGCATCTAATCACATACAGTAGGCATTTTCTGGCCACATCCCAGCCAGCAACTGGAGCCAACTGTACGCCCAAATACAGTGTATACAGATGCGTAGGTACTTTCCCCTCTACTTTTCCAGCACTAGATATTGATTCTGTTTTGGGGGGGGGGGGGGGGCACCATACGCATTTTGTTGTAAGCTGCTACTAGCAGCATCGAAACAAGCAGCTTTGAAGAAATAAGCTCTTCATTTAAGGACACTCATTTTTAATTAATGATATGTTACATTCTATAGAGTCGGATACAGGGGCGTACCTATAGCACCGCAGCCCCCGCCACCGCGGGGGGGCGCTGTGCATGTGGGGGCGCTGGGGGCTGCGGTGCTATAGTTACCCCCCAATCCCCCGCAGACTTACGTTTCTCGCTGGTCCCGGCGTCTCCGTTCTTCTGATGTCCCCCTGTTCTCTGAAACTGTCTGCTGTATGGGGGCGGCCATATTTTGTGGTGGTCCTCAGCAGAAGAACGGAGCCGCCGGGACCAGCGCGATAGGTAAGACTGCGGGGGAGGGGGTTAGCATGGGCGGCGAGGCGGCGGGGGGGGGGGGGTGGTGGGTGCTTGACGGGGCGGCGGCAGTGGGTATGAGCGCCCCCCCCCCCCTAACGGCGGGGGGGGGCGCCCAAAACGTAGCTACGCCACTGGTCGGATACTTTTACTCTGACTGGAATCTCCAGTTTTAGCCTCGGGCCTGTGATTTGATAGATGGAGAAATGCGTTGTAAATATTCTTTCTGCTCGTCTTATAATTTCCAGGTAAATTTGTAGCATGGAAGTGACTCAGAGGAATCCTCCAGCCAACATTGGTATTTTTTTTGCACTTGCGAAATTGTTCGTAATCACAACAACACTTGATTGGCCCACAACGCTGATTCCGGCCCACACTGAGGCGAATCGTCGTGTAACCTTGGATGTGACAAAAGGCACAGGAAAGGAAGTTCCAATGAACAAACCGGTAAATACTGTGTTTGTATGTTGCGATGATGTAAGATTACGGTTTAGGAGAGGAGGGCGGCCTTGTCCACACAGTCCATGCAGCCCCATTCTGTCTGCAGCGAACACTCCCCTTGTTCCTGGTGACAGATCACATGACTGCTGCGCCATGTTTACAGCGATTGCTCCTGCAGCATCAGCAGTGATAACTGACCGAATGTTTCCCCTTCTGGGCACGATTCAGAACAGCTCGCTAGGCTGCGTTTATTCGGAGCCTAGCGAGCTGGTTATTTCTGCCCTGCCAAACGCATGCCCCCTGCCACCCGAATCACCTTGCCATGCTGCGAGTGAATGTGTAAGCTTACCCATCCGCTCGCAAGTGGCCACACAGGGTGTAGATCTAGGGTGACAAGCATTAGGTCGACACCACTAGGTTGACATGCATGAAGGTTGACATGACTGAAGGTCAACATGGGGTTAGGTCGACACAGGCCATTAGGTCGACATAATGAAGGTCGACAGTCAAAATGTCAACATGGGGGTTTTCCCTTTTTTTATCCCAAGTGTCAACACTGTTGACATGGACACTAAGCTCTCTGAGCTCTCCCACCACGCCCTAGTGGATGGTAGCGCATGAAATACCGCCTGTCGGCACATGTTGGCTCAGAAAAAGTAAAATGCCCCATTTTGGCATTCTGACTGTTGACCTAATGCTTGTGTTGAGCTAATGTCCCTGTCGACCTAACCCATGTTGACCTTCAGTCATGTTGTGTTGACCTTCAATCATGTCGACCTTCATGCATGTCCACCTTCAGTATCCCCCCTGTGAGTAGCGGAGGCAGGCGGAACAAGCTGCATATACCGTGTAACGGACTAAGAGGGTGCATATGTTATAGCTAAGGGGTGATAAATATCATTAATAAAAATAAATCTTGTAAACGCCTCTTTATTTCTGTCCAATGCGTTGACAAGTTACATCATCATAGTCGTCACCCGTTGCTAATATCCAGGGATATCCCCGCATTTTAGCCATTGTCTAGTCCTATTGTCTTCTCTTATACTGTAGATATTTCCAGCTATCATTAATAGACGTGTCGCAATCATCAAGGTCCATAAACACAGTAATGAGGAGGCGGCACCCTGATCTCGGGCTCAGCACTCGAGTGACCCTGGGTAGTGTTGACAATTCTAGATTTTAGTGTCACCGCGTCGGACTCATCACACAGATCTCTGGATGACAGGGGAAGTGTCAGAGATGACTCAAAGATGCGCAATACGGACAAAGCTGTATTGTCACCAGGCATGAACGGATCCGGCTGTAATTGGCAATGGCAATAAATGTATATTTATTAAAGGTTTATTCTTACAAAACGTGTGGGAAAGGCAATGCTTTTGATTCAACAATCGGTACTTGTTTCCTAGCACGGCGCCACTGATTTTGATGGTATCCATCGGGTCGGAAAAATCGCGTCGATCGCATCACATGCCAACCAAATCGCATGTGATGCGATCAACGCGATTTTTATATTGGAATCAATGTAAAATGGTCCCTGAGACCCGATTTTACATTGATTTCAATGTAAAAGCCCCAAAACCCCCCATTTTAATACCAAACCCCCCCCTCTTATTTGAAATGCCCCCCCCCCCATTGTTAACGCCACCCCACTATTGACGCCAACCCAAAGCATGGCGAGCGCAGCAAGCCCGCGAGGGGCGGTGGTACGCGTCCTCCGACTTTTTCATACCCCCACTATCCACTTCGGCGTGGAGTTGATTTTATAAAGTGTGGCGAGCGCAGCGAGCCACCGAGCCCGAAGCGCGGCGAGCGCAGCTAGCCCCGCGAGGGGATGCGGATACCTTCACAGGTATCTGCGTCCCCTCGCGGGGCTCGCTGCGCTCGCCTCACTTCGGGTTGGCATCAATAGTGGGGTGGCGTTAACAATGGGGGGGGGGAGGGCTCGCCACACTTTATAAAATCAACTCCACGCCGACGTGGATAGTAGGGGTATGAAAAGGTCGGAGGACGCGTACCGCCGGCCTTCGCAGGGTTGCTGCGCTCGCCACGCTTCGGGTTGGCATCAATAGTGGGGTGGCATTAACAATGGGGGGGGCATTAAACATACTTTTTAACCATATTCAATGTGAAATGGGCCATATTTCACATTGTCACCTATGTAAAATCGGCTTGATCACACCGACGCGATCAACCCGATTTTCACTTAAAAAATAATTTAACATTGTTCCCTATGGGAAAATCGCGTTGATCACGTCGGTCGCATCGCATGGACGCAATCAACGCGATTTTGTCTTTCACCGGCAAATTAGCTGGTGATTGACACAAAATCGGGTCCATCGCGTTGATTGTTTGCCTTAAGTGCCTTAAACTTAAGGCATACAATCAACTAGATGGGCGCCGTGCTAGGAAACAAGTACCCAACAATCTTTTCCTTTTATTTTTTAAGTGTAGATCTTCTGGTGGTAAGGGATCAGGTGAGTATATGCATGCATACCAGGGGCCAAATGTAATAGGGTGAGAGTTTCAGAAAGTGAGAGATTTTGGGAGAGTTTTCCCATGTTTTTCTAACGCAGCAATCAGTTACATGGCAAAATCAACCTGGCCCCAGGAACGATTCACCAGTTGGACGCAGAAACGGATAAGGCGGACGCTCATCTGTGACTTTATGCAGATGCTCTGTTCTATCTATTGGTGCCTATCTATTGGGGAAGGGTCTATGAGGAAGACATCCTTGTTGCGCTTAATGCAGGTGGCGACTGTGGAACATCTGAGACGTCACCTCCACACTTTCACTTGAGGGGGCGGAGAGCGGGTATTGGTGGCAGTGCCAGGATCTCCCACTAGCTGAGGTACAGTCAGAGTTATATTATAGACTAGTAAGCCCACTCGAAGCAAATGCTTCGAAAGCTAGTCTACTACCTTGTGATTGCCTCTGTGTTTGTACATGTGTGAGAGAGAAAGAGATGTAGTTTCATCTGACAACAGATGGCAGAGTTTCTGAGACACACAATCAGACACTAGACATAGATGATTATTCCCCACACCTGTTAGACTGTAAGCTCACATGGGGGCCCATTCATTAAGGTTCGCATTTACAATGTGATCTGGGCGGAATATTACCGCCCAGGATGGCATTGTAATATCGATCCTGCACATGCACGGACAGGGCTCCAAGAAGTGCCTCTCCCTATGATGTGCTGAGCCGGCAGTCATAGGCTAGAATGGTGGTAGCCTGGGTACCTGAAGTGATGCTGCCCAATGTTGATACATTGGGCAGCATCGGATCCCCCATAGTCACTTATAGGGGATACGGCTGGCGGCGGTGCAGGAGGGATCTGCATTCTACATACAGATAGTGGTAGATGCTCAATTAGTTCAGTAATATTACCCAGGAGAATGAGGGAGGGGTTAAATACTGAGTAAGTAAACAAGACATTGGTTCCCCCGGCACACTGAGTAGTATTAGTAACCAATCTAGAACACTACATGATAATAGAATTCAGAGATATTGGTTACATATACCTGCGCAGGTGTGTACTATGCCCCCAAGCCGCGTCAAGGCTTCTCTGTATATTGGGGGTCCCTAGCGCTAGATCTAGGTGCAGGGTGCGACACCCCAAAAAACTATCATAAGCTAGGAGGCCCAGTGCGGCATGCCAGTGAGATACTACGTGTTAATAATTAGTGATAAGAAGCCGAAGCTATATATATAGAGAGAGTGATAAATGAAATGTAATTAAAATAAGAGAGAGATAGTGTTAGTGAGGGAAAAGTGTTAATAGAATGTAAGGGCATGCCGCACTAAAGCCACCCAGACCATCCAGTCCAGGAGCACTGTACCCCACACCACCGTTACCCTAAATTGGGTCTACAATTAACCAGCAAAGAGCCACATGATAATGGCTCCTTACTTCATATATCCAAACTAAGAGCTACCTACCTTGGAGCAACCCCAGACTACTCCATGTGGCATATCAGGACCTGCATCTCCGCCTAATGCAAGCTCCTCTCTGCCTCTCACAACATACATACAGATAGTGGTAGATGCTCAATTAGTTCAGTAATATTACCCAGGTGCATGAGGGAGGGGTTAAATACTGAGTAAGTAAACAAGACATTTTTTCCCTCAGCACAGAACATGATAATATAATTCAGAGATATTGGTTACATATACCTGCGCAGGTATATGTAACCAATATCTCTGAATTCTATTATCATGTAGTGTTCTAGATTGGTTACTACACTGTAATACTACTCAGTGTGCTGAGGGAAAAAATGTCGGGATCTGCATTCTGTTTTGGCTTGCCATGTGAACTTTGCGGGGAGCGCGCATCGCAAGCCAAAAGAAACACGGTGCGATGCGTTTTGAACTAAGAAGTTCCGAACGTATCCGTTCATCGCACCATGGCCCTTATTCTGAATGGTGCGGATATTCCCGCATTCTTACGGAGCGGTCCGCACGCCACGGTGTTTTGCCGCGTGCGGCCATCGTCCGTAGAAACGCCCACGTGTCCTCCGCATTCGGACGGACTCACTCTTTAAGAACAGGGCGTGTTTACGGACGACATACAAACCATGCGTGTGCGGGAGAAACACTCCGATTCTGCACGGTATTACAGAGTATTACAGAGTATGCTCGGGAATACCGCATCCGAACGGGAGCCAAGCGGTGCTACCGCCCGTAAGCGGAGTATTTACGCCAAACAACCCACTATTATGTATCTTCTGCAATACATCACATGACCCACTTATTCAATTACCTATCCTCATAAAAAACTGCTTATTTGGAATTGGAATCAATTAGATGCCAATATATCCTTACAAGCATGCCTAACACATGCATTGCACACATTAACCCTTACAGCAATTGAAGTGCAATGGTTTCAATTAAAGCACTGACAAGCGTCCTATTAGTGAGTAATGAGTAAAGGAGTCGATTTTATTGGGTTCAGGTGTTAATGCTTGTAGTCATTAGGCGGTCCGTTCGCCTCCCGCAGGAACGAGTGGTGTCCGCAAAGCAATAGTGGCCTTTTGGACACCGCACATTTCTTCCCTTTTTGTTCGCGTGCATTCGGAGTGCTATCCGAATGTACGCCCCCCAACATAAGTGTACTCCCCCGTGTCCGCCCATGTTTCCGCCCCGTTTTGCCCACTTTGAAACTACGCCCATGTGTCATTCCGCATGACGCCCATAATACGCCCATATTTCCCGACTGATTGCGGGGAACAGTTTTGGACGGGATTTGGCCGAACAGGTACGGAGTCAAGGCGTGGCACATGCGCGTTGCGTTCTCCACGCATGCGCAGACGCCGTAAAGACGCGATCCGAAAGTATGCGGTAAAGTACGCGTCAATCAGAATAAGGGCCCATGTGTGGGCACCATTACACTCAGAAGGTGATCTGACCCCACCTTTAGGTCTGAAGCTTTAGAACAGGGGTGGGCAATAATTTCAGCTGGGGGGCCGCTTAACACTTCCAGTAAATGTTCGAGGGCCGAGCTCAGGAAAAGAGGGTGTGGCCACATAAATGGGGGGTCTCTTTGAGTGTAGTGTACCACACGATATACCACTTATAAACATTATGCAACACAATAGTAGACCCCTTTATACTTGCCCCTTACACATTACGCCAGGGCTCGACAAATTTCTTTAAAATCTAGGAGCCAGGATGAAAAGGTAGGAGCCAGACAAACTAAAAATAGGGACAGTGCATGCCGAAGGCACGCACCATAAATTTACACACGCCATAATGCCCATTACATATTTACTGCATGCCGTAATGTCCAGTACCCATTATACCAAACATTGTAATGCTCATTACACATTATGCCACACACTATAATGCCTATTACATACCACATGCCATAATTACATATGTCACATAAGTTTTGCTTACCTACATGCTTGTTGCTATGGGTTTTATGCTGGATGCCAGGGGTTAATATGCTCATTGCCAGTGGGCTTACATGCTCTGCCAGGGGTAAAAGCTTGTTTCTATTGGGTTAACCTGCTCTGCCAGGGGGTTAACATGATCTGCCAGTGGTAAATGCTCATTGCCATGGGGTAAACCTGCTCTGCAATGCCACACCCAGTACTAATTATATTGAGGGGGGCAGGGTTCCCTAGCAAACTGCCGCACTGAGGGGGTCGACAGGGGCAGGAGGATTAAAGCACTGCAGGAGGGTGGCTGGAGATTCAGCAGACTAGACTAGAGCCAGGGATTCCCAATACTGAGGCCACAGAATTACTGATAGGTATACACAGCTACAGAGCAGGGGCGGAATTAAAAAAACAGGCTGCCACGCACAGGTATACTCACTGCCGCTTTGGGGGGGTGTCAGGCTGCAGGCATAACACAGGTATCACAGCAGGAGGGTGGCTAGAACCACGCTGACATCCGCGGCTTCCCGGCAACTGAGGCCGTGGCATGTGGCAGGCCCCAGTTTTCAGAGAGTGGAGCGGTGATGCGGGGGTCCGGATCTCCGACATTGCTGCCAAAACCGAACTGTGCCCGCCCCGAATAGCATTACTGGGAGTGTGGGCGGGATGAGGTCATGCGGTGGTCGCACTAACCAATGGCAGGGAGGTGGTCACTGCATCCCGTCCCACGCTCCCAGTGATGCTGTGCGCGGCAGGCACAGTCGGGCATTGACAGCAGCGGCAGCAGTAGTAATGCAAAAATATAAGTGCCAGTTAAATGACAAGCGGCTCTAGTCGGGCCGCTTGTCATAGTAATAGATGTCAGTGCGGCGGGTCAGACCAAAGCGTCTCGCTGGCCGCATGTTGCCCACCTCTGTTCTAGATCATGGGTCTTCAAACTGTGGCCCTCCAGATGTTGTGAAACTACATGTTCCAACATGCATTGCCACATTTTTTCCTATAAGAGCATGCCAAAACTGTCAGGGCATGCTGGGACATGTAGTTCCACAACATCTGGAGGGCCACAGTTTGAAGACCCATGTTCTAGATCGACCTTCAGACACCCGATGGATCAATATTCACCATGTCATTCTGTGTATTGTTGTTTCTTCAAGTCCTTTGACAATGTCCAACCATCGTGTACGTTGACGTCCCCTTTTTCTTGACCCGCTTACGAGACCGAGCATTATTGTTGTTTGTAATTGGCTAACATGACATGGCTGAAGTATGAAGGCCGTTGCTTGGTGATCTTTCCTTCCAGCGATGAGTTTGGTTTAACACGCTCCAGGGTGTCCTTGTTTGTGATCCTTGCTGTCCATGGTCCTTGCGTTACATCCTCCTCCAACACCATCATTGACAGACATCTATTTTCCTGCAATCTGATTTTATGAGTGTTCAGGTTTCACATGCGTAGGTGGCATTAGGAAAGACGATTGTATTGACCAGTCGCATTTTTGTTGCAATGCTGATGTCGTTGCTCTTCCATATGGACCATTAGGTCTACAGCAAGAAGGTCAACAAGCATTGGGTCGACATCATTAGGTCGACATGGGTATAGGTCGACACAAGCATTTGGTCAACATGGGCAAGGTCAACAGTCAAAAGGTCGACATGGGGTTTTTCACTGTTTATTTACCCGAATGTCAACACAGTCGACATGGACATAGGTTAAAGTGCACCGAGTCCTTTCGCATGGTTCACTGCGCTCGACATGCTTTGGGCACGGTGCCTCGCTACGATCGGCACACTATTTTATTCTCCCACCACGCCCTAGTGGATGGTAGGGCATGAAAGAACGCATGTCGGCTCAAAAATACAGTGAAAAACCCCATGTCGTCCTTTTCACTGTGCACCTTGCCCATGTCGACCTAATGCTTGTGTCTACCTTGACCCATGTCAACCTAATGGTGTCGACCATCATGCTGTAGACCTGATGTCCATATCCCCTTCCATATCTTTCTCATTCCTTGCATAGCAGCGCGGCCAACTGCAATTCTGCGTTTGATCTCAGGACCCGATTGGCCCATACGGTCGATCTTGGAACCAAGGAAGATAAAATCTTTCACCGATTCGATTTCTTCATTATCGACTATTATGCTAACCCTAACCCTGTATATGTGGACCTTAATAGTGTCGACCTAACGACTGTATACTGTTTGGCGTTGAGATCTCCATTCCAGCTATCCAATGTGGTGTAACAACCCGGTGCTACATTTATACCACCTGGCGCAAAGGTGGTGTTCCCAACTGCGCACAATAAAATGATGACTGTAATTATGGCTTCCAGCTGCCATTTACAGAATGAGACTGAGTATGGCTGCCACGGACACAACCACCTTTCCCCCTTGGCCCAAATTTGATATTACCCATAATTTCGATTCTTAATCGCTCATACTAATCAGTTGTAATTATCGCGGCTCTCAGCCCGGATCATCGCCCTGCACACTTATCTGTTTTGGATTTTAGTCTTAAAGGATTATAAAAAGTATGATGAATATTTTATAAGTACTGTTCCTCCGGTTAGTCTCGGGAGAGATGCAGAAGACAGCTCCTGTATCAGACGCAGCAGACAGGGTTTGAAAAACAAGTTCAGAATGATTCCCCTTCATAGAGGGCGATGAAAGACGCGTGCCCGTCAAAGTTCTCTGTCTTCTTTGCTCCTAGTTGGTAAGTAGGAAACAGGGGGAGTGAACAACAATTTCAAGTGGCGCTATGCAGCTTCAGAAGAGGTTCTTTCTAGGTGTCACCAACACCTTAAAGAACATATAGAAGTTTTTTTTTTTGAAGAACCTCTTCAAGAGGCACATGAAGCTAAACGTACAAAAGTGATACTTTTAAGTATTAACATTTAAAAATTGTGACTTAAGAGGTTCTTCAAAAAAAACCCTTCTAGTTGGTAAGTACAATGCTGCGGGGAAGTTGTTCAGTCTTCTTACCGGAAACACCAGCTACAGTATTGTTCTAAAGCAGGGGTGTCAAACACAAGGCCCGCGGGCCATATCTGGCCCGCCAGACCTCTTCATGTGGCCCGCGCAGCCGCCGCCAGCCTTCACCTTTTATTCTCGATTTTTTTTTTAAACAAGAAAGCCACCTCTTCAGCGCATGCGCGGCAGCCGACAAGCCAGAGAACATCTGCCCTCTAGCGCAGTGCCGCCGGTCGTCAACCCCTCCTCAGCTCCCACCTGCTGTATAGGAGCCAGAGAGAGGAAAGAGCAGGTCCGTCGTGGTGAATGGTGCTGCTGCTGCTGTGTGCTCCAGGTCACTTACTGCTGAGTGTGCACTGTACAGTGACCGGGAGCACGCTGCCCCCCACTCCTGGATAGATAGTGTGAGGAGCTCTACTCACAGGAGGGAGGGGGAAATGCGCCTGTGTGAGAGTGCAGCTGTGTCCTTGGTGGTGGAGCAGCTCAGACTGGAGTGGACGCATCAGAGCGGGTAAGTGTCAGACTCTCTGCCTATGTGTGTGTGTGTGCACTGGCACATTGCAGCCCATCATTAATTGCTGTGTCCCATGATAATAAGCAGGACATATGCCCTAAGACTGAGTGCTGCCCCCCTGTGCAGGCAGCGTGTGCCCTAATGCCCTGCAGTTCACAGCAATAGCAGGAGGGAAATGCTTCTGCTGAGTTACAGTGGTATTATTTGGGACATACTTGTATGAAGGACACTATTATGATAATAAAGAGTGGACACATAGTCCTACAGATAAAACCGGCCCTTTGAGGGTGACCAAACTGCTGATGCGGCCCCCGATGAATTTGAGTTTGACACCCCTGATCTAGACTAAACAGATAATCATCATTATCATATTGGGTCGACCACTTGTGGGCTGGTGGTGGGCAATTGCCTTTATAAACCATTCATTGTCCTTTCATGCTTACAGCCCCTAGGGGCCCCTAACAAGGTCGGAGCCCAATACAGGTGTACACTTTGGCCCCATACTGTCGCAGAAGGAGAGAAGGAGGGACGGGTAAGTAACCTTGCGCATTCCTTGCTGAATGAAAGTGGCAGCAACTAAAGACGCCTCATAAAACACTTTTTGGAGACAAATACTGTAGACAAAGGAATCATTTGCTCACAGTTGACATGCCACATTCATATCTGTTAGCAATGCGTGTTACATGAATGGTATGACATGCTGTCAGGTTACATGTTATACTTGAAGTTGAACTTTAAAATACATTTTTTTCGGCTTGTCACAATAACATCCCTGGTTGGAACTGACAAACGGCGATCTCACTGCTGCGGGCGATATACACCTCGCGGAATCTTCCCCGTGTGCACAGCCAGGGATTATACGGACTCACAGGAGATAAATCCACACTTCCGAAGGCAGCCTCAGGTGTGGGGTCTCACCATACTGTACCAGATGCCATTAGAAAATGTTTTCCCATTAGTGAGAATTCTCTTTTAAAAGTCCATACAAACTAGGTGATTACATGTGGGGGTGTGCTTGGGTGGTCCCCTGGTGTTTCATGGGCTTGCCCATAGAAATGCTGGGCGACCCGAGTGAATACAGGCCTGCTCGGGGTGGGAGCATGACATTGGAACCCTTACCCGATTTTGCTTCAAACCCAGCAGCCGCTGAGAGACTCCAGGGTCATGCGGAGGCTGCGAGCGGGTTTGAATCGGCTCCTAATTGAGTCACAAAAGCACATGAGGGGTTTCCACGGTTACATCAGCGGTGACTTGGGGTAATCTGCAGGTTGCTTATGCCTTATTCATTCCTTATTTACTATTCCGATTGCAAGCTCTTCTGTTATCTCATGTGATTTCATCTATTCTCACCAATGGTTGATATAGCTCTGCTCTGTACAGCACTGCATACTATGTTGGTGCTTAATAATAATAATAAATATTAATATTATTATAATTATATTTGAGATTCTATACCACTGCTAACCAGTAGGTGGCGCGGTGGAGAGTCTATTGATTCCTTACACCCGGCTTTTTCTGTCAGCTACAGTAGAAGTGTCCACCTTTTGGTCTTCCAGTTTTTGTGTAACTTCGGGCCTGATTCAGGCCTCTTCGCTAGGCTGCGTATGTTCGCAGTCTAGCGAACAGGTCAACGACGCCCCTCTGATAGAATCCCCTCACTAGCATGCGAGGGGAAGTTTACACTAACACATCCCCATACCTCCCAACTTCCGCAGCTCAGCAGGTGGGACACTGCTGCTGCGGGGGGCGTGGCCTAATTTGGGGCGTGGTCTATACTCGCGGCTCCCCCGCAAGGCCACGCCCCCATTTTGCAGCTATGGGGGCATGACCCAGAGGCTCTGTGAGCCTCTAGCCATGCCCCCAGCCCCCTGGCTGCAGGAATAGACGCTGTGCGCAGCGGGTGGGACAGCGGGACAGGCCCTGACAATCGGGACTGTCCCGATAAAATCGGGACTGTCCCGATAAAATCGGGACTGTTGGGAGGTATGCATCCCCTCGCATGCAGCTGCAAGGAGGAGAAATCGTTCGATGGTCACTCACCATCGTATATTTTTTTTTACCCGAATGTCGACAATCTACATGGACACAGTTTAAAGTGCACCGTATCGCTCGCTATGCTTCGGGCACACTATTTTATTCTCCCACCACGCCCTAGTGGATGGTAGGGCATGAAATACCACCTGTCGGCTCAAAAAACAGTAAAAACCCATGACGACCTTTTGACTGTCGACCTAGACACTGCCGACCTAATGCTTATGTCGACCTTATGACCTGTCAACCTAGACCCATGTTGACCTTGACCCATGTCGACCCAATGCTTGAAGACCAAGATGCTGTAGACCAAATGACCGTAACTGTTTTGCTGATTAAGGTCCATAGTTCAGTAGTCCAAAGTTCTAAATAGTAGATCCCATATTCTGGATAGTAGATAGTTCAGTAGTCTTACAGTATGTTATGGATAATAGATAGCTCAGTAATCCTTTGTTCTGGATAGTAGATAGCTCAGAAGACCCATGTTCTGGATAGTAGATAGTTCAGTAGCCCTATATTTTGGATAGTAGATAGTTCAGTAGACTATGTTCTGGATAGTAGATAGCTCAGGAGTCCCATGTCCTTTTTTGTTACACAGGCCATTTTAAATGGATGGAATTCTTCCTAGGGCCGTACCACGATTCCCCCGTCCCATGCTACGGCCAGCGCAGAATTCCCCACGTCCCATGCTCCGGCCGCAGCAGATTAACTGCTGCCGGCTGCTGCTGCTGGATGCCTGTCGCGCTGCCGCCCGCGTCACCACCTAATGCAAGACTCCCTTACATGTCTCCCGTGCAGACCATCGGGTGGGAGGGCGGCCCACAAAAAGTGCCTACGAGGGCCGTTTACGGCCCGCGGGCCAAAGATTCTTCACCCCTGTCCTAGACAGTAGATAGAGAAGTAGTCCTATGTTCTGGATAGAAGATAGTTCAGTAATCTCGTGTTCTAGATAGTAGATGTAGTCCCATGTTTTGGATAGTAGATAGCTCAAGAGCCCTATGTTGTTGATCATAGATACTTCAGTAGTCCAAAGTTCTAGATTGCAGATAGCTCAAGACCCCATGTTCTGGTTAGTACACAGCACCGCGCCAGAGAGACTGAGCCTGGGACTGTATCCCCAGCGCCCTGCATAGTACATACTGTAGCACAGCACCAGAAGGACTAAGCCTGGGACTGTGTCCCCAATGAACCCAGCACCCTGCATAGTACATAGTGCCATTTATGTCAGAGAAACAGAAGGTTTCCCTCTATCGATGGCACAGCAAAAATGATGTTTTGCTTTTTTTTTTAAAGTGCCGGGAGACCAACACCCGCAAAGCCCCGCCCCATTTTCTGATGGGCCCACAGGCCAATCAGTCAAACAAAATGGATGACCATTGATAGGTAAAAATATCGTAGGTCATTGCAAAATGTAGCACTATCGATGGCCAGTTGCAATATTGTCATTGATGGAAATAGCAACGAAGGTCATCACTAGACTGAGCCTGGGACTGTATCCCTAGTGACACCAGCACCCTCTATAGTACATAGCACAGTGTTGAGGGACTGACCCTGGGACCGCATCCTCAGTGACTGACCCCAGCAGCACCCTGCATGGGATATAATACTGTAGAACACATACCCTCCAACATGACCCATTTCAGTAGGTACAAAATGCTCTGCTCCTGGACTTCTTCCTTAATTTAGGATTGCCTTCACCTTTGCTGGAACACCGTTACCATCACTGAACTAGTTCAACACAGGTGACTACAATTATCAATTAAGTTTATGATACTGTAGTACAACGTCTGAGGCCCCCTGTATATTATAGTACATAGCGCAGTGCCTGAGAGACTGAGCCTGGGACCCTGCATAGTACATAGCACAGCACCTGAGGGACTAAGCCTGGGTCCATGCACCCTGTATAGTACATAGCACAGCACCTGAGGAACTGAGTCTGGGACCGAATCCTCAGTTACCCCAGCAAACTGTATATTATAGTACATAACGCAGTGCCTGAGGGACTGAGCCTGGGACCTTGCACCCTGCATAGTACATAGAACAGTACCTGAGGGACTGAGTCTGGGACCCTGCACCCTGTATAGTACATAGCACAGCACCCGAGGGACTGAGCCTGGGACTCTGCATAGTATAATACTGTAGTACAGCGCCCTGCATAGTGTATGCGGTCCCTCACTGAGGGACCGCATCCTCAGTGACCCCAGCATCCTGTATTTATAGTACATAGCGCAGTTCCTCAGGGACTGACCCTAGGACCCTGCATAGAACATAGCGCAGTACCTGAGGGACTGAGCCTGGAACCCCAGCACCCTGCATAGTACATAGCACAGCTCCTGAGGGAGTGAGCCTGGGGGTACCCTGCACAGTATAATACAGTACTTACTGTACTACAGCCGCGTCTGAGAGAACCGACACTGACTGACTGATCCTGGCTGGGACACAGAGCTGACCTCTGATTGGCTGCAAATGACATCACAGCCGTGCCACAGTCACACTGTACTATGAAGTGAACCACCAAGCAGTCACGCCCCCCGAAGTCCCAACCTATCCGGCCGCTCTGGGTGTAAGCCACACCACGCCCCCTGACACTCTGGTCTTTTGTCAATCACCAGGAGCCACGCCCATTTCGATTCTTTCATGACTCTGTGCAGAAAGAAAGTAACAGTGGTGTAGCAGCAGATGAATGGATCCAGGTGAATGGGAGCTGGGCTGATGAATCAGTAGCTGCAGGAGATCCAGGAGCTGTGCTGGGGGGGACACAGCTCAGTACAGTAAGTGTCTGCAGGGAGAGAGGGGTTGACTGTACCTGCTCAGAGCACCTGATGATCAGCACCACTGGCATGTCATTACTGCAGCATCTTCCCATGCCTCCCTGGATGCCCCAGTCAGGGGTGTGTGCCGGGCTGTGGGGTGAGCATGCTGCTGTGTTGTCTGGGAACTGGGAAGTGCTGCAGTATGAAAGGGGTGAGCAGGACCCTGTATCCTGTCTGCCCTCTCTTACCTGGCAGTCTGCTTTGCATTCAGAGACTGGGGCATGGGCTGGGGCAGATCATTATCTCTGGTTTCATTTTTTATTTATTTATGTAACAAAGATATATAGCAGCTGCATTGTTACCACCAGGAGCAGGGCTGCTGCTGCATTGGATGCAGATGTTTTCCGGGATCACTGGCTGGCACAGGGGTACCATGAATTACATGTGCATGCTAATAAACACACTGTCATGTGCCATACGTGCAGCGTTCATAATACAAGCTGTCACCACGCCATAAGGGACATATATATCGTATACATGGCGATGGCACTGGGCCGTAAGAGACTTCTGGGTCAGACTGATGCCTGTCTGGGGATCTTTGTACCCCAACTTTTAGTGAATTATCCCTGTCCCCCCTCTCCGCCACCCCGTGTAGGCTATCTGTGATTATGTATGAATTTCCACCATCGGGTTGGGGTTTGTATTTTCGGTACTTATGTAGTAACTGGGCTGCCGATTTTTTGATTGTATGCCTTAAGTTAAGGCATACAATCAGATGCGATGCGATGCGATATCGCATCGCATCGCATCCGATATCGCATCCGATATCGGATGCGATGACCCGATTTTTCCATAGGAATCAATGTTAAAATGATTCCTATGGAAAAATGGGTCCTTTTCATACCCCTACTATCCAAGTGGGCATGGAGTTGGATATAAACCTGTGGCGAGCGTAGCGAGCCACCGAGCCCGAAGCGTGGCGAGCGAAGCGAGCCCCGCGAGGGGACGGTATTCGTCCCCTCGCGGGGCTCGCTTCGCTCGCCACGCTTCGGGCTCGGTGGCTCGCTACGCTCGCCACAGGTTTATATCCAACTCCATGCCCACTTGGATAGTAGGGGTATGAAAAGGACCCATTTTTCCCATTGAATTCCATGTTAAAATGGACTCAGTCCATTTTAACATTGATTCCTATGGAAAAATCGGGTCATCGCATCGCATCGCATCGAATCGCATGGTCGCATGCGATGCGATGCGATCTCCCGATCCGACCCGATTTAGAAATCGGCAGCCCAGTTACTACATAAGTACCGTATTTTCCATCTGTTCTATAGAATGTTTGTCCTCCTTAGTGCATTAGGGTTAATGGGAAAAGTCTTCCCTCGATCGGTGTTGTAGACGAGCAACACTGCAGAGTGCAGCCCTGTACTAGTCACTCCGCTCACTACTGGCTAATGTTTAACAGTTCACTATGACCGTATGTACCTGGTGAGGGCTGATCATTGGTAAGGGGTAGCCTTATATCAGATATGTATATGTAGTTGTTGAGGGCTGAGGATTGGTAAGGGGAAGTCTTTTATCAGATATGTATGTAGTTGGCAAGGGCTGAGGTATGGTAAGGGGTAGCCTTATATCAGATATATATATGTAGTTGGCGAGGGCTGAGGATTGGTAAGGGGAAGTCTTTTATCAGATATGTATGTAGTTGGCGAGGGCTGAGGATTGGTAAGGGGAAGCCTTTTTATCAGATATGTATGTAGTTGGATAGGGCTGAGGTATGATAAGGAGTAGCCTTATATCCGATATGTATGCAGTTCATGGGGGCTGAGGATTGGTAAGGGAAGTCTTTTATCAGTTATGTACTGTATGTAGTTGGCAAGGGCTGAATATTGGTAAGGGGAAGCCTTATATCAGATATGTATGTAATTGGCAAGGGCTGAGGATTGGTAAGGGGCAGCTTATATCAGATATGTATGTAGTTGGCAAGGGCTGAGGATGCGTAAGGGGCAGTCTTATATTACATATGTATGTAGTTGGCAAGGGCTGAGGATTGGTAAGGGGCAGCCTTATATCAGATATGTATGTAGTTGGTAAGGGCTGAGATATGTATGTAGTTGGCAAGGGCTGAGTATTGGTAAGGGGATGCCTTATAATATATATATATATATATATATATATATATATATATATATGTATGTAGTTGTCAAGGGTTGAGAATTGGTAAGGGGCCACCTTATATCAGATATGTACAGTATGTAGTTGGCAAGGGCTGAGGATTGGTAAGGGGCAGCCTTATATCATATATGTATGTAGTTGGCAAAGGCTGAGGATTGATAAGGGGAAGCCTTATTCCAGCTCTGCTCTCTAGACTGTAGTGCACATCCCCAGATGATATTTTTAGCAGCTTTGTAGCCTCACCATAAAAATCCTCATGTCATATCTTATCAACAGACACTAGGACTTGATTTTCTGTGCCGCTAGCCACACACAAACTCATCTCCTGACTGTAACAGAACTGTTACAATATAATAATATCCAGCCATGTTATTTGTGTGACATGGGGTAAGCAGTGCAAGCTCTGCAGGGACCTGCTTATTCCTTGGCAGACTGATCGGAGAGGTCCCCATCTGATGTGTCTCTTTTTGCTCTGCAGCTCATGACCAGCAATTAAACTTGGATTGACCGAGCTGGGAGATTCCTCATGCCTCCGTCTCCTCTAGACGACACTCTTATTGTGGCACTACCTCGACCCGCGAGACCACAAGAGCTTAACCTCCGCATAGACTCTTCCTACCTTGGTTCCGCCTCAGTGAGTGGCAGCTGTAAGTCTCTGCTCAGCACAAGTGTAGTGTCACTCACCACGACTAATCTGACGTATATGCCCTCTTCCAACAGCTGTGCTCGCTCTCTGGGTTGCGGATGTAGTAGCGGAAGTTGTTGCAGTGTGGCTGCTTATGAAAAAGACAGTCAGATCCAGGCCCTCAGCAGCACCACCCTAACCAGTAGTGTTGCCGGACCCTCCGCCTCTTGCCCCCTCAACCAAATGGTCAACAACAATGAGAACAGCAGCACTTTGAGTCCATCTGGTGGAGTTGGCAGCCCGGTTTCTACCGCCACCAAACAGTTTGCCAACGTAAAGACCATCTATCCCAATGATTTGGCCAAGAAGATAGCAAAATGCAGCAAGACCCACCTCCCGAACCAAGGCCCGGTGATCATTGACTGCAGACCCTTTATGGAGTACAACAGAAGCCACATTCAGGGGGCCGTTCATATTAATTGCTCCGATAAGATCAGTCGGAGGAGGCTACAGCAGGGAAAAATAACGGTGCTGGATTTAATATCATGCAGGGAAGGCAAAGACTCCTTCAAGAGGATCTTTTCCAAAGAGATAATAGTTTACGATGACAATACCAATGAACCAAGCCGGGTCGTACCATCCCAGCCTCTCCACACGGTTTTGGAGTCCCTGCGAAGGGAAGGGAAGGAACCTTTGGTGCTGAAAGGTAAAGTATGGAGTAATGCAAGTTTTGGTGTCGTCGGTGGGAATTTACATACCAATGGGTCACCTTAACCCCTTTGCTGCCAGGGAAATTGTTAGTTCATTAGGTAACCAAAGTGAGTTTTTTGTATGTGTGCAAAAGCAGCCAGTATTAAACCTGCATTCAAAAAAATTATTAAGGTTCTAGTTAAAAGTCCGTCAAAATGGTGGCTTCTGCAATGTACTTTGAGCTGTGACAGTTTTTAGTTCACAAACTCTCCACCCCACCCCTAGTCTGCTCCTACCAGCAAGTAAGTTTGAAACAGATCAGTGTCCCTGCAAAAATTGCTTTCACTTTCTGATATAACATATTTTAGCACACAAAGGAGTAATTTGGTCTTCTAGTGGTCACTGGCGTTACTTCACTTTATAGAGGGGAGGAGTTGTTCGATATATCCCCACTTTAACTTTTAGAAGCTTGAATAAATTTACCTCTAACTCTCAGGTGATTTGTTCAAATGATATTTGGACTTGTTTAATGAAAAGGTGCAAAAAATGTGGCAGCCAATTAGATGTTATCTTTTATTTGGGTGAGCAGACTAGAAAGATGATTGGTTGATATGGGTTGTGGCACTCTGTTGCTCTTCTCGCAGTGGAATCAGATATGGTGCATTGTTTGGTGACTTACATTGGGCATTATTTTGTTTGGCCACTGGAGGCGCTGTTATCATTGTCTGTGCATTGTAGATTGTTACCTTTGTAAAGCAGCTGATGTGGCAGCTCCTGTTTATATCAATGGATGGAAATCTGTATGCAGATAATATCCTCCACTCCTGACCAAACTCTTTACTTATTATTTACATAAATCAGACTGGCCCTGTAAGGAATGTTTTTGTTGTATTTTTGTAGGGATTTATCAAAGTGAAGGGTTTGGTGGGATATTATCTTAGATTTAATCTACAGGTAAATTTTTTTTTTTTTTCGAAATCATTGCTACAGGCTATATCATAAGGTTTCCTAATAATGATTTTTCCTTGGTGTGTTTATTGAGGCAGTTTAATGATTTATTGCCCAGTTTCCATGCTGTCATGTGACTGCCATGACAACCACAGTCACATAGCACATGATTTAGTGAGCAGAGAGGTGTTGGAATAGCCACTCTTGCTCCCCTCTACCATCAGCTCCGGAGACTTCTACTATGATGGTGTCCTTGTCGACATTCGATAAAAAAGAGTGGAAAAAGTCATCTCGACCTTTTGACTGTCTACCTTGCCACTGTCGACCAACTGCTTGTGTCTACCGTCCAGCCCTGTTGACCTATTTCATGTGTCGACTAAGCCATGTTGACTCAGTAGTCGACTCAATGCATGTCCACCTAATGACCATATACTGTACATGTCTATAGAATAACGCTTCTTCACAACAAAACAAGGAGCCACATAGGGGTCTATCTATCGATGAATATTTGTGGGATATCCCCTGTAAAAATGGGTACCTCCAAATACTAAGTCTCCCCTGAATGGTGGATTGTAGCAGATAACTGCCTTTCCATGCGAATGTTAGTACATACTGTTGGTACACAAGGTATTATTGCACAGATAAGTTATATAATACTCGTGTCTAGAACTTGATAATGAATCATTGGACAGTGTATTGTTTACAGTAGGTGGCCTTATCCTATGTTGTCTGCTGCATGGGAGCATGGAGCAGTATGATGGGGGGAAGGTCACGGCATTGTCACAGGACCGCGCACATAGGGTCATAGGGACAGTGTCAAGAGAATTGATGCTATGACATTAGTGCCTGATCTGCCTCTGGGTGGCGCTAGACAAGCACCTTCGAGTAGTATTCATACTAGCACCGTGCATCTTTCCCTACATGTGCAGTTCCTCTTCCCTGCCTAGGGAGTCGCTCTCTGCTGAGCTTCAAAGCAGAGAGTGACTCCACAGCAAGGAAAGAGGAACTGCACGTGTTGGAAAAGATGCAGGGTGCTAGAATGAAGACTATTAGAGCAGAGTTTCCCTCTCTAGATCCCCTGACTGCACGCCGTAATGACATGTGCTGCATACGCCAATGGGCATACCCCCCCTACTCTCCAACCCCCACTCCCAGAGATTCCAGTGAGGAAAGCTCAGGTGGCGCGATGGGATGATTTGCATCATCACAGCCGTGCCCCAGATTGTGTCGTCACACAGCAGAGGGGGCTGCCATGATAATGGGACGTCATTATACTAAACCATAGACTTCACACAAAACAAGGTAGGATCCAATCTACTCCCCAGGGGGGGTGGGGGTGCTGGAGGACTTCTTGAAATTTAGAGAGGTTCCCGTAATATAGAAATAGCAAACTTTGTTTAAAAGATAACCCCCACCCTCCTATATTAGGAATTCTTCACTCTGTGATATATTCAGCTTTGCTAAGCTCCCAGCAGCCTTTGCTGTAAGTAATTATTTTGGGCTCTCCAGGTTTCACTTGGCAGTTGTGATGTTCCGTTGTGTAAGATAACATAAAAAGGTTCTAAGATAAAATGGTAATTGAAAAAAGGGTCGATGGTGTCTACGTTGAAATAGACAAAAGACTAACATGAGCAAAATGTCGACGCGGAAATGGTCAACATACGTTTTTCATGCTTTTTTGTGTCAATTTCCCTCGTGTGGCACACTTCACTCGCTTCTGGCAAGATACCTCACTCCGTCACTGTCGCACTCTGCGCACTTTACCTTCCTAATCTGATGCCATGTGGGTGGGGAGGGATATGGTAATTAGGTCGACATGCATTGGGTTGACCACTGAAGGTTGACAATGGGAAGCTCGACAGTCAAAAGGTCAACATAAGGTTTTCCCTTTTTTTGCCGACATGTGCCGACAAAAGGTATTTCATGCCCTACTATACTCTACGGTGTGGTGGGAGAATAAAATAGTGTGCCCGAAGCATGACCATGAAAAGGTCGACATGAGTTTTTCACTTTTTTTTGTGAGCCGACATGTGCCGACAGCTGGTACTATATGTCCTATCATCCACTGTGACGTGGTGGAAGAATAAAATAGTGTGCAGCGAGCCATCCATGGGGATGATACGGTGTCCATGTTGACTATGTCAACATTCTCTACAAAAAAAGTGAAAAACTCCTGTCGACATTTTGCCTGTCAACCTCCCCAATGTTGACCTAATGCTTGCGTCGACATTCTGACGCTGTTGACCTTAACCATGTCGATCTATTTCAGGTGTTGACGTAAGGCCTGTCAACCTTCAGTGATCAACACAATGCATGTCGACCTAAATTGGGTCTACCCAGTGGTAAAGAATGAAAAAGTATAATATTACAGTATTGGAAAATGTCTTTTTTAGTATTTGTGGCTGTCCCTGACAATGACGAGACTCCGCCAAAAAGTCCCGGGGCCTTCGGAATTGCAAACATTGCAGGCACGGCTTCTTGGCAGTGCAACGGTTAAAGCCGAAAGCCCATCAGGCGCCCTTCACTAATACGTGTCATTTCTGCTCCATTTGGGATCTTCTCCTTCCAGAGAACTGGCAAGATGTCATTTTTCGAGCAAATGCCACCTCAGGTGCCCTCGGCGATCAGAAATAGCTGTCCTTCCGCGCAGGGTCACCGCTGCTGAGAACTACTGACGGCTAAAGCCAGAAGTCACAATCTGTAATTGTTTAAAGCGCTCACAACGTAGAATTACTCAGACACTTATAGATGCCGAGGTCTGGGGATCAGAAGGAAATGAGGTTCTGTTCTACACGCCGCGTCCGGAGCACGCCGAACGCCATTGGTTATGGAGCCACTTTATGTTCCTCCAGTAAAAACATTTTATATTGCGTAAGTGTCTTTAATAATGATCGCTTTTTACAGCCGCACAATAACTTTTTAGTGGTTGTGAACTTTATTGGACGCTCAGCCATCGGAGGCTAAATATAGCGCAGGCTGCTTTAGTTTCTGCGAACGAGTCAATCCAATTAAGTGACACATGGGCAAGTGCTTGACTGTGTCCTGTCATACTCAGTCCTGTCATATCCTCCGCTGGAGCTTGCAAAGAAATCTAAGATACACGTTTCGTAATCTCTGGTGAAAGCTGCTTCTAAACTATTTACTGCTAATGGTAAGTATAGCGCACTGTGGGCCTAATTCACTACGGATCACAGAACCATCTGTAGTGGTCTCCCGGGTAACTGTGCATGCGCAGGGCATGTTAGGTGCGAGTCCTGTGATCGCATCTCAAAAATGCAAAAAGCCTCAGGGATCCATTTATCCTTGATTGCTCCTTGAGGGAGCAGGGACAGGGCTCCGAAAGGAGCCCGTCCCTGCAAAGCCCTGACCGGTCTGCGCATGCGCGGTTATGAGCTGACCCCACTGACCGCACTGCCGCCGGGGTTACAATGGGCTATCGCCATCCCAGAATGGCGATAGCCCAGGCATGCGAAGCCGGGCAGGGTAGAAACCTATGGGGGATGTGGCCATCGGCGCTGCAGAGGGGATGGCAGCAGGGATCAGAGATTCCTGCTGTGGTCCCCCTTTGATACATTCTGGGGATACTTAATATTTACTGCTAGGTTTAGCCACAAATATGGTTTGCTAAATGGACCCCTCTGATGCACAGGCAGAGACATTTGCGGAAAGGAATTTGGTGGAGTCAGCTTGGAAAATGGTGGTGTGCTGCGCCCATTTCCTGGGGGTGGCGAGGCCAGGCATTGTGTAGTTTTAGCACTTTCCTTGACCTCACAATGCCCCCTTCCACTGCAAGTGGTGAGTAAGTCAGATTTACTAAAGCTCGAATCTCAGATGAACTTTGAGGTCGATCAAATGCAGGAGGTGGTGTGCAGGCAGGAGGTGGTGTGCACAGGAGGTGGTGTAGAGGCAGGTGGTGGTGTGCGGGCAGGAGGTGGTGTAGAGGCAGTGAATGCTCCGCTGTCAGTGAGGCAGGAATGCTCCGCTGTCAGTGAGGCGGGGATGCTCCGCTGTCAGTGAGGCGGGGATGCTCCGCTGTCAGTGAGGCGGGGATGCTCCGCTGTCAGTGAGGCGGGGATGCTCCGCTGTCAGTGAGGCGGGGATGCTCCGCTGTCAGTGAGGCGGGGATGCTCCGCTGTCAGTGAGGCGGGGATGCTATGCTGTCAGTGAGGCGGTTATGCTCCGCTGTCAGTGAGGCGGTTATGCTCCGCTGTCAGTGAGGCGGGGATGCTCTGCTGTCAGTGAGGAGGGGATGCGCCTCTTTCAGTTAGGCGGGGATGCGCCGCTGTCAGTGAGGCAGGGATGTGCTGCTGTCAGTGAGTCGGGATGCTCTGCTGTCAGTGAGGCGGGGATGCGCCGCTGTCATTGAGGCAGGGATGTGCTGCTGTCAGTGAGGCGGGGATGCTCCGCTGTCAGTGAGATGGGGTTGCGCCTCTGTGAGTGAGGCGGGGGATGCTCCGCTGTCAGTGAGGTGGGGGGGCCTCTGTCAGTGAGGCAGGAGTGTGCTGCGATAGATAGATCTAATGTCTGTGCTTGTGTATGAATAGACTCCAGCTCTCACACTGATAGAGTAGGCTGACGATCCTTGCGCTGTAAGCTGCATATGGCAGATAAGAGCCAGTCGCTAATTGCTTGTTATGGTTTCCGTACAGATTTGTGTCTCTCAGGAATGCTGATAAGTCCCCACATTCACTGTCGCTTTATTTCTGATCAGGCTTTCAAACATCGGCCAAAAAGCCACAAACCAAATAGCTGTGATCCCTGCGCCTGATTCAGACACAAACCTGATGATTCGCTCGCAACTCTGTTGGCGGGAGCACTGCGCGTGTGCAGAACACATCCTGAGTTGTTGCTGATACAGACCAAACTGTGCTACAAGCAGCGCAGCGTGATACCCCAGGCAGGTCAACATGGCTAGACTGTCAACCAAGCCATTGTCGACCTAATGCTTGTGTCCACCTTCCAACTCTGTCAACCTTATCTATATCAACCTATTTCTTATGTCGGCCCAGCGACCGTACACCGGATAAAGGCTGTGCACCATTTTTGGCATGATCTCCCACCATACAGGTGCTGGTAGGCACTCTTGGCCTGTTTCCACCACGGTCAGAGGGGGTTATTCTGATTGAGTCGGACGGCTGCGTGTGCGGACGGACAGCCAATGTTTTGTGTGTGCACATGTCCGAACACGTGCGTAAAACGATCGTACGGAATCATCCGAGCAGGGGGTGGAGAGGGGCGTGAAGAGCTGTTTGGGCTCATTACATATGCATACTCCCCATGTTTCATGGGCGTTCCCATGAAAACGCTGGGCATGCGTATGGAAATCCGGCCGTGACGCACGTGTGAAAGCAGGGATATGGGCGGGAAGCTGACATCCAGCTTTGTCAGCTGTCCGGGGGGCGGACAGCTGACATAGCCGGATGCCAGCTGCCTGCCCATATCCCTGCTTTCACAATGAGAAATGTCTGAGTGCTCTGGAGCACTCGTGGCTGTCTGACCGCTCGTGCCATCATTCGATGGTCGGCAAGCATCGGAGGATGGGGGAGGTTCCCACAGACCAGCGAGTGGGTGTTCACATGAAACATCCACTGGCGGTCCATCCGCTTGGCGTCCTACCGCATTCGGACAACGTGAGCGATCCGTACGATAGGCGGGGTTAAGAACACTCGGTGCCCGTCTAAAACACACAACCATCCGAATCAATCAGAATAAGGGCCAGAGTGTGTATAAGGACAGAGCGCCGCTTTGTATATATATATGTTCCAAGCAGTAACCACTACATGTAACAGATTCTCTCTCCCTGGAAGCCAGACGCAAGTTTCCGTCCTGCCCTGAACTTGACCCGGAGCTTTATGTTCATACACAGCGAGCTATACGTTCCCCGGCGGCAAGGCGTGCAGTCTGCGTGCTCCTGGGCGGTTGCCTGCTTTATTTTTGGGCGATGTATTTTTTGCTCTCTGTAATTCAGCCATAATTTATTGCTGAGACAACTGATCCCCCTGTTTTTGTGTTGATAAACACTGGTTGCTAGCCGGCGAGTCCAAGTTTAACCCCCCCCCCCTCTCCCACCCCCCACCTGCTTCCACACGCTCCATGTTTGGTCCTGCTTCTCAGACAGGCATCCCAGGCAGCGTCTCAGTGCGACGGGACCACAGAGAGGAGAGAGACTGATCAGAGTTCGCCCTAACCGCTGGGATGAAACTGTTGCACCAGCTCCTGGCCGGCTCGCAACCTTACAATCTATAGGGATAATAGGAGGGATACATAAGGATAAAATAGTGCACCCAAAGCATGGCGAGGGGAAGCGGTACACTTAGAGTCGACATTCAGGACAAAAACAAGAAAAACTCATGTTGACCTTTGCTTGTGTCGACCGTCGGATCCTGTCGACCTTAGCCATGTCGAACTATTTCAGGTGTCGACCTTCAGTGGGTTGTAGTTTTGCTAATTCCTCACCTGCGTTGTCCGGACTGTGACCCCCCCCAACGCTGTGTTGCTCCCGCAATGGTCCGCCACCGCCCCTCGTCGCTACTTACTGGTTTGTAGACGGCGGTCGCTCAAATTGCCAGAGATAGCTGACTAGCTATATTTGTTGAATGAGGCCCATGATACGTGATATGGATCATAGGATATATGCTGTCAGCCAATAGGTCAAAACCATACGGTCGACATTGACCAATGTCGACATGCATTTGATCGACATTGACAACAGGTCTACACAAGCAAAAGGTAAACATGAGTTTTTCGGGGTATTTTATGTCAATGTTGACACCAGGGCACATGGACCCCCAATTAGTTTAATGTGTACCCTCGCTCACATGGCCCACTTCGGTCACCATAAAAAGGTAGACACATGGCAAGTCGACACATGGCAAGTTGTTTTTTTTTTAACCAGTTTGTTCTCACTTCATCATCCATGTCGGCATAGAGGGGGAATATAACATGGATTTATGTATGTATGTATGTATGTCTGTATGTATGTTCCACATATGACCTACAATCTCGAAATAAATCCTGTGGGGGTCCCGGGGGCCCAAAAGGGGTTGTGGTCTCTACACAAAGTGGGTCAGGGATGCAAGATATGGCAAAATTGTATAACATAGAGGGGGTAGAGGACATTGCTTGGGTTCAGATTAGGTTCACAGCCACTTAGACCCCCAATTCTGACCCCACCATGGCCCAAATAAGGGTCTGGTCACTACAAAAAGTGGGTCAGGGATGCAATATATGGCAGAGTTGCATAACATAAAGGGGGTAGAGGATATGGGGCTAAGAAAAAAATGTGGTCAGATCCGGGAGTCGCCCACAGACAGGTGTATGCCGGTCACACCATGGGCACACCACAGACAGGTGTATACCGGGCACACCATGGGCACACCACAGACAGGTGGATACGGGGCACACCGTGGGCACACCACAGACAGGAGTATACTGGGCACACCATGGGCGTGGCGAGTGGTTAAACTTAAAGCAAAAGAAGGATAAACTGCAAGTAATGCCCCTGCCATCGATGGTCGATGGTTTTATACCATGAATTGGAAACCATCATCTGATTGATGGACCACACAAACACGCATATCCCTGAGGCCCCCACTCTTTTTCATGGTTCTCAATTGAGGGCCACCCCATCTGCTGCTGCAAAAATATAATTTCTTTGATGTTACTAATGATGCCAGTGAGTGACATAAATAAGTCTGCAGTATACAAGCATCCCCTCCACCATATATGCTGCTGTATACAGTGGTCCACTGCTTCCTTGTATTCCTTCTGTAAGATCATATGCACTGTCTCTGTACTACACGCCCGGCCATCCTAGCGACAGTGATAACAGGCAGACGTGGAATTATTTCACTTTCCGCTGCTGAATGTGTGAATGAATTATTGATTATTCCCTGCTGATAACATCGGGAGGAACGCTGTATAGGCCTTTGTTGTGCTATACAATACATCTGGAGAACCGCCAGTAAAGTATGCCTCGTACAGTATCGCCAGCTTTGTCATCGTACATGTCTGCCCCCCCTATGCAAATTGTTCTGTGAGGTCCCCCGAGAGACTTTGTGGTTTTGTTGCAGAGAATCCTGATGATTTATACTCAGCATTAGAGCTTTCATCGTCCGTGGGCTCCCCGTTTGCCATCCCCCATCTACACCCAGCCCCCTCACTGCAGAACTGGCAGATAAACTAGCAATGGGGGCCAGGACTTCATACTGGGCCCGCGAGAGGTGAAGAATCTGCAGGACAGGGGCGAGCCCACTGCACTCTATATTCGGCAATGTTTCACACATAGGAATGAGGGCCGCAAAGGCTTCTGGGCCTAGTTTGCACATATTACAGAAAAAGAGTGGAGTATTCCTAACCCCCCCCCTCTGTGTAGCCCTAACCCCAATACCACCCTGCCTAACCCTAACCCTCCTAGCTATGCTGGCATTGTATATATTTAACATTGGCAATCTGACTGCATCCCTTGGCAACATCTTACTCACGCTGTTGTGGAACTACACATCCCAGCATGCACTGCTACAGTTCTGCAGGTATGGCATGCTAGAACTGCTGCAGGGCATGCTGTGATTTGTAGTTCCACAGCAGCAGGAGCACCACACTTTGGGCCAGATTCTCTAAGCTTTAAAAGTGATAAAATGTAGAGTGATAAACAGCCAGCCAATCAGCTCCTGCCTGCCATGTCACAGACTGTGTTTTAAAAATGTCAGGCAGGAGCTGATTGGCTGGCTGTTTATCACTCTCCATTTTATCACTTTTGAAGCTTAGAGAATCTGGCCCTTTGTCTACCCCTGAAATAAACTGTATAGATTATTTCCCTTGGTGGCATACAGTTCAAGTATATGCCACCACCTTTGTGTCCATTTGTGTAATCCTGATTGATACATACATTAATACGTGGCTGGGTGGCGCCATTAGCAGAACTTTTGCCCCTTAGGCAGTTATTTGGCCCTGCCTTGGGAATAAGCAGCAATATTTTCCCTCGCCGCAGTTAATACTAGCACAACGATAACCTACAGTACATCGGGGAAAATTTACTAAGATGGGAGTACAGGTTGAGTATCCCGTATCCGAGTATCCGTTATCCGAATTATTCCGAAAACCATACATTCCAGAAAGTGAAAAAAAAAAATTTTTTTGATAAAAACTCACTGGGGACATTTGTAACCACTACTGGTGACATGATATGTAACTGGCACTATATATGTGCAAGAAAATGATTGCTTGGCATTCAAATTCAATATCTGAGATAGTACACAAATTTTGTTTCATGTTTTGAAACCTTGTTTTTTGAACAAATAAAATATATTTGTGTGTATTTTATGTGGTAATAAAATATATTTGTGTGTATTTTATGTGTTTATACAGCATACATGCAAGATACTTCAAAATACATAATTGAAATATTAAAATATTCCGAAATACGGAATAATCCGTTATCCAAAATTCTCCTGGTCCCGAGCATTTTGGATACGGGATACTCAACCTGTATTATTTCACATCGAATGTGCAACCAATCAAATATTATCTTCTAGAAGGTGCTAAGTAAACAGGAAGTAGATTCTGATTGGTTGGATGTAGCAACATCACATCTGAAATAGAACTCTTCTCTTATTATTTATTTATTTATTTATTAACAGTTTCTTATATAGCGCACACATATTACAGAGAATATTTGAACATTCACATCAGTCCCTGCCCCAGTGGAGCTTACATCTATATTCCCTACCACATGTACACGCACACACAGACATTCTAGGGTTAATTTTTGTTGGAAGCCAATTAACCTATCTATATTTTTGGATTGTGGGAGGAAACCGGAGTACCCGGAGTAAACCCACACAAGCACGGGAAGAATATACAAACTCCGCACAGTTAGAGCCATGGTGGGAATCGAACCCATGACCTCAGCGCTGTGAGGCAGTAATGCTAACCATTACACCGTCCGTGCTGCTTCTCTTAGTAAATTTCCCCCATTATATCTCTTCCTCCTCTCAGCAAGAATACACCGTGGTAAATATGTTTTGGCGACTGCATCAGAGATTAGCGCAGCGGACTGTGATGTTATTGATGAACCGGTTCAGTAGACACTGTTGCGCCATTAGGTACGATTATAAAAAGAGTAAACGCACTTTAATCTTTCTCGCTCGTTTCCTAGTGCGCGGGTCATTATTCACCGGATAACCCTCAATTAGCGCTCACTTCATTTCCATTCACCTTAATGGATATTGATGTGTTTTCTCTCTACATTTAACTCCTTCTGTAATGGGATGTAGGGCAGTCCTGGACTAACACAAGGTTATAAATGATGTGCGCGTTATAACCACATTGGATGTATATATGTATTATAGCGTGCCGCTGTATAACAAGGGTATAATATATGTAATCATACCCTTCCAAGGCAAAATAAATGCCCTGCTTAGGCTGCCATTGTATGCAGTGTCGGCGGTGACCATTTTAATGCCAGAATGTTGACACTTATGATGTCTAATTGGTTAAATTGTCAAAGCCCTGAATGTAGATAACCTGAAAAATGTCCCTGACAGGGACAGGATGTCGACATATAAAAAGTGATCATAGTCAAAATGTTGACGTTATGGTTAGTACTAGATAGATTTACCTTACAACCACATTGTCGACACAGCAAGCTCAATATTTTTTATTTTATTTTTAATTGAATTTCACCTCTCTACAATGGTAGCGGTCTTTAAGTAACTTTGGGGTCAATTCAGCCTGGTCTGAATAGCGCCAACAAGAATCTCCCGGTGCTGCTCATTTGCCCGCGTGATAGAATGGCGGTTCATGCGACTTAAGCCTGGTGCGTTCACTAACTTCAATGCCCCCAGGTCCGCTCTAACCCCCTTCACCGCCGCTTGAGGGATGCTGTACAGTACAGTGCTATTCTGCCGTTGAAGATCCCAGCTCCCGGCCCTGCGCATGATTTCACCGCGCTCATCAGGCGACTTCTGTACATGGCAGGAGCGGAGTAGCAGCGGCGCCGGCGGAAAGCAAGAAGAACAACTGGAAACTGGAACTGGAAGAGTGTGGCAGGTGAGGAGCAGGACTGGGAGCATGGTGCTGTAAAAGGAGGACTGGGGGCTGTGTAAGCAGGACTGGGGGCATGCCAAAATAATCCCTACGCCGAAAATAAGCCCTATGGTGTTTTTTGAAATATTAAAAATTTCAAATTTTTGAAAATAAAAAATAAAAAAAAATAAGACTGTGTCTTATTATTGGGGAAACACGGTAAAGGCAACTACTGCTGGTACATGCTGCCACCATTGCGCCGATGCTAATTGCAAACGTACTAACATATGCAATTAGCAATGCAAAGGGCAACTCTCCCGGTAAGAGCTGCCTTGTGCAATGGCCACTGGTGACCAGGGAGTCCCTCGGCGGATGGGCTGAGTGGCACCGGCAGCTGCGGGGTATACTGGGAGGGAACCGTGTCGGAGTCATCACACAGCAAGAACGAAGCCCTTTTTATAGGGTAGCGCCAGCTATCGGTGCCCCGGTGGGGGGGCTTTAGTGCATTCAGAAATGTGGTAAAACTCCTAAAAACTGTGTTTTTACTGCATTTCTGCCCTAGTACATCCTGCCCAAAGTCTCCTTTCTAAGACTTCCCAAGACTGTGCCACAGATATTGTTGTTGCACATGTAATTTTTTGGATAACATACATAACTCACCTTAGACCCATTCTGCAAACTGTAACACCCCCCCCCCCTTCCAATAGTAAAATGTTGGCACGCTGAAATGTGTAGTCCCACAGCAGCTGCACAGCCGCATGTCGGACCCCCCCCTCATTAATTTCCCTGGAACAGCTGCCTAGCTTTTTACATGTCATAAGTGATTTGACTGCAGATCTGAGCACCCTTATCGGCGGTCTTCAGCCACAATGAGCGCACGATGTAGGATTATTTAGAGCATAAAGGAACAAGCTGAACTAGTTGATGTTAAAAAAAAAATTGGAAAGGAAAAGAACTGAAGAGAAATTCTGCTCCTTTAACATCTTATGTATATTTATGTCCGCGAGACGGCAGCGCAGCTAAAAAACCCATTTGCATAAAAATTCACTTGTCAGACTTTAGAGAATTGATTTGTGTTATCCTCTCGGCTCTGGTCCGGCGCTGGGTTTACGGCGGGATGGGAGATTTTCGAAATGAGTTAAAAAAATAAAGTGGGAATAAAGTGATTACGAGAGATGAGTCAGTGCGCTGATTAGTAACCGGGAGCGGCGGCGGTGGGCAGCGGGGATTTTCTTTAATCGTCTGTTTAAAAATAAACTTATTTTAGAATGGAATTCGTCGCCGGTTTGGTGTCACGTCGGCAGATCCACGGCGTATAGATGATTAACTGATTGTCTACGGGGAACTTAGAACGCTGCTCGAGAATCTCAAGAAAGCCTCGGAGTCTGCGGAACTGTGTAAGCCCGTAATACATCTGTGGAGGTGCGGCGATCGTAGGAGGAAAGGACCGTGGGGGCTTATACGTGTGCAATAAGAAGTGGGATTTATTTTTGGCAGAGGGCCACAGGATTTCTTAGTTCTTTATATTGCACACATTCCACTGCACTTTGCAGAGAATATTTGCCCATTTTTGTCTGGCAATTAACCTACCGGTATAATTTTAGTTTGCAGGATTTAATCGTGGTAGCTGCAATCATGGGGAGAACAAACAAACTCCCCAAAGAGGGCTACATTTACTTCGATTGGAGTTCTGTTGGAGTTGGAATATTGCCCATAGCAACCAATCAGATTATGGTCCTTATTCAGATCTGATCGCAGTACAAGTTTGTTCTCAAAATGGGCAAAACCATGTGCACTGCAGGTGGGGCAGATGTAACATGTATAGATATCTGACACTAGTAACACCAGTCCCAGTGTCCCACTAACCACCGGGTATCCTGATGAATACAGTTTATGGGCGGGATGTACTAAAGGGAATATGCGGTAATGTACTATTACCCAGCCGCACGGATTTCGCCGGCCAGGGTATCGCTACCTTTGGGTGGCGATACCCTATAGAAGCCTATTGGGCTTCTTTTTGCCACCCGCCACAACCCCGACGCCTCGCCGACCCCCACTCTCCCCCTCCCTTGGGCTTACCTTCTTACACCGGTAAGCCCTTCCTCCCCCTAGCAACGCAGCCGAATGTCCTTCTGGCTGCCGGGGGGGGGGGGGGAGGCGCCAGGGACAGCTACACTGGGCTGTCCTGGCTGCAGGGGAGAAGCAGGCTCCCAGGAGGTGATGGAGCCCCCCCACAGACCACATTACAGATATCGTGGGGGCCCTCCGTCATCGCACCGCGATGCCAGCCGCATATGTTAGTACATATGCGCTGGCATCGCGGCGGGGGCATGTCAAAAGGGCGGCGATGTATATTAATACATCCCGCCCTATGTGTCTATAGTAACCTTGCGAGCAGGGCCCTCCTATCTCTGACCCTGGTTACATCGGTTCCAGTGTCCCACTGACCACCGGGTATCCTGATGACTACAGTTTATGTGTGTATAGTAACCTTGCGAGCAGGGCCCTCCTATCTCTAACCCTGGTTACATCGGTTCCAGTGTCCCACTGACCACCAGGTATCCTGATGACTACAGTTTATGCCTATACAGCAAGCTTGCAAGCAGGGCCCTCCTACCTCTGACTGTGTGTAACTACCCAGTTTTTCTCCCTGTTTCCAATTGTAAAACGCAACTGACTTTGTTGCACTATGTAAGAAACTGTTAATAAATAATGCTGCTCCCTACTACTAAGCACAGGGTTCCGGCAGGAACTTGCATAATATGAGGCTACGCACATTGGGGCTGTTAGATTGCAGCGCTCAGCGCCTGTCTCCGCATACACTGCTTAGTGTAAGACTTACAGTCTTCCTTTTCCCCCTTGCAGCCAACGTAGTTAAGCGTCACCCTGAGTGACAGGTCGCTTAAGCGAATAGCAGGGCAGAGACCCCTGACCCTGCTGGCAGCGTTACTCTTTCCTGTGAGGAAGTCCCCGCGTTAGAGTGTGCCTCAGATCGTGTGTGACTCCGTCCATGCTGTTTGTAGCTCCACGTGCACCGGAGCGCATAGGAGCAAGCCCCCGCTGTAAACCCGTTACCAGCGTGACCTTTTGCACAGGGAGATCAGTCATCATTGGCAGCAGCGAGACTGGGAGAGATACCGCAGCGTAAACCAGCAGACTGTCATTTACCCTGCACGCGCCAAAACGCTACAGCTAAGTAACAACCAGAGACTGTCGTTACCAAATGTACAAGTTGTATTACTGCTTGAAGTTAACACATGAAGTACTGTTGTAACCTACAAGCCTGCCACTTGAATAAACCCTTCAAACTGGTTATATCTTCTAAGTGTGAGGTCTAACAACCACACTGCACGTACTTATATACACTCTGCCAATAGGTTATGGGCCCAGCACGTCACGTGCGCGAAGATTAACCCCCTGAAGACAAAGTGCTAGCGCAGTACATAAAAGAACACAAAGGAATTATTTCTAAATTGCCATTTGTGGAAGAGTTAACGAGAATGCACAGTACAGGACATAGCATGAACTTTCCAAAGCTCAAAGGCTCAGAGAATTACACTACATGGAAGTTCGCTATGGAAATGCAGCTTAAGAGGGAGAAGCTATGGAAAGTCACAATAGCCCCAGGAGAAAGTCCAAACCCAGAAGAGGTAGACAAGGCCATTGGCACAATAGGCCTGGCTGTGGAGCAGCATGTTTATTCTACTATCTGTGGGAAGGAGTCCGCTAAGGACATGTGGACAACTCTACAAGGTGCTTATGAAAATAAAGGCTTAATGAGAAGGATAAGTCTGAGACGCACACTGTATGGAACAAAATTGAATGCATGCAAGGACATGAACGATTATATTGATAAAATACTATCGATAGCTCAGCAATTGGCGTGTGTAGGAGCAAAAGTGGATGAGGAAGAAGTAGCAATGGTAATGCTGCAGAATTTGACAGAGGAATTTGACTTTCTGGTTGTCGCACTAGAGTCAAATGAGACCAAGCTTACAACTGAAGTTGTGAGAGCCAAACTACTACAGTTCCAAGAGAGAATCCACAAGGATGCCATAGCTGAAGGTTCTGCCTTAGTAGCAAAGGGTGCGAAACCCAAGAAATGCACATTCAAATGTTATGTGTGCCACAAAGTAGGGCACAAGGCTTCAGAATGCAGGCTGAAGAACACTAGTGGCATGCACAAGCGGCATGATAAAAAGAACGAGTCAGCACTGAATGTAACAGACAAGCCAAGGAGGGATCTCTGGTACATGGACTCGGGAGCCTCTAGACACTTCAGCTGCAACAAGGAGTGGTTCAATTCTTTAACACAGTGTAACCCCACAACAGTTACCGGGATTGGTGAAAAGATCCTTACTGCTTCAAGTGTTGGGACAATCACAGTGAGACTAAGAATTGAGGGACAGACAGTAGTCACAGATATCCAAGACGTCCTGTATGTACCAGAATTGGGAAGTAACCTCATCGCTATCAGCGTACTCGAGGCAAAAGGCTACAGAGTCCAGTTTGCAAAGGGCAAGTGCATGGTGCATAATGAAAGAGGGACTGTAATTGCTTCAGCAACCCGATGCAACCAACTATACGTCCTAGACACAGATGAATGTGTAGCTTTGGCAGCCTCTGCTGAAAATGAGTCCATGGAGCTCTGGCACAGACGTTTGGGACACTTAGGATATGATAATGTCCAGAAATTAGCTGATGGGATGGCAACAGGAATCACAGTGAAAGACACCGGAAGACCTGTGTGCGAGAGTTGCATAAAAGGCAAGCAGACCCGCAACCCATTTCCCAAGTCAGCAGGCAGAGCAGAAACACAACTAGCTCTGGTACACACAGATGTGTGCGGACCAATGGAAGAGGAGTCAACCAGTGGTTACAAATACTTCATGACTCTCATCGATGACGCCACAAGAATGACACACGTATACTTCATAAAGAAGAAAAGTGAGGTGGTCAAGAAAATTGTGGAGTACAAGAACCTAGTGGAAACTCAGACGGGCCTAAAACTAAAGGTCCTGAGATCCGACAATGGGGGAGAGTACGAAAATGAAGTACTAACCGACTTCCTAAAAAGGCATGGCATAAAGCATCAGCTGACGATGGCCTACACGCCTGAACAGAATGGCGTAAGTGAAAGGGCGAACAGAACAATCGTTGAAAGAGCACGAGCGATGGTGAACGATGCTGGCCTGGAGAAGAGTTTTTGGGCAGAAGCTGTATCTACTGCAGTATACCTGAAAAACAGAACACCTACAGTGGCCGTGAAGGGAAAAACCCCCTTAGAGGCCTGGTCTGGGAAGAAGCCAGACATCAGTCACCTCCGTGTCTTTGGGAGCAGAGCTTATGCACATATACCAAAAGAGAGAAGGAAGAAACTTGACCCAAAATCAAGACAGTGCATATTGCTAGGCTATTGTGAGGAGAGCAAAGGGTACAGGCTCTGGGATGCAGAGAACAGACGTCTCCTGAAATCAAGAGATGTGATATTTCAAGAAACAGCATCACCCACAAAAGCAAAAGAGCAAGAAAAGCAAGCACTAGTAGAGGTATGTGAAATAGAAAGCATACCTGCAACAGAAAATACTGAAGAAGGAAGCGAACCAACTAAAAGAGCTTCTGTGAGAAGAAACAAGGGCATACCAGCCAGAAGATATGAGGAAGAATATGCGAATATTGCTTTCAGTGAACCTCAGAGTATTCAAGAAGCGAAAGCGTGCAGTGATTGGGCGAAATGGAAATCTGCAATAGACACAGAGTTATCAGCACTGAGAGAGAACGATACTTGGACCATAGTAAATAGGCCAAGCAACCGCAAGACAGTCAAGAACAAGTGGGTCTTCTGCAAGAAGTTAAATTCAGACGGAGAAGTTGCCCGTTACAAAGCCCGTCTTGTTGCTAAGGGATACACACAGAGATCCGGAATTGACTATGGGGAGATATACTCACCTGTTGCGAGGTATAACACTCTCAGATTAGTAATTGCAGTCGCCACTTTACAAGACTTACTGCTATACCAATTAGACTTCGATTCAGCGTTTCTAAATGGAGAACTACTTGAAGAGATCTATATGGAATCACCAGATCATTATGATGAGAATGAACTTCAGACAGAGAAAGTGTGTCTTCTGAAGAAATCCATATATGGCCTAAAGCAGAGTGGTCGTTGCTGGTACATAAAATTGGACACAGTACTGCTTGAAATGAATTTTATTAGATCAGAGACTGACCACTGCCTTTATCACAAAACTCTGGGAGAAAAGTTGTTCATCATAGCAGTCTATGTGGATGATATACTTATAGCAGGTCACGAAGATCACATCACAAGTGTAAGAGATCAACTGAAACAGAGATTCAAGTTGAAAGACTTAGGTCCAGCCAATCATCTGTTGGGCATGAGGATTGTTCAAAACTTGCAAAAGGGAACAGTCACAGTCGACCAACAAACGTACATCGAGGCAACAATCTTGAAGTATGGAATGGCAGACTCCAAGTCAGTGAATACACCAATTGACAAAAGCATCAAGATTACAAAAGGTATGTCACCAACCACACAAGAAGAAATAGAGGAAATGCAAGATGTTCCTTACAAGAACGTGGTTGGAAGTCTTATGTATGCAAGTATTGGAACTCGTCCAGACATCACTCATGCAGTCAGTCGGGTGAGCCAATTTGCAATAAATCCTGGAAGACAACACTGGATCGCAGTGAAGAGGATTCTGAGATACCTAAAAGGTACAAGTTCCTTGAAATTAAAATTCGCCAAGACAAGCAATTCAAATTTGAAAGTCTTCTGCGATGCTGACTGGGGAGCAGATGAAGATGATCGTCGTTCCCACACCGGTTACCTGTTCACACTGGCCGGAGCAGCAGTTAGTTGGGCGAGTAGAAAACAACCGACCGTTGCTCTCTCAACAACCGAGGCCGAATACATGGCTCTTACAGAGACATCAAAAGAAGCACTCTGGATCAAAGAGACTTTGTGTGAGTTAGGTCTACTTTATGTAGAAGAGACTATCAGTATCGCATGTGATAACAGGGGAGCAATAGATCTTTCCTGTACTACCAAGCACCATGGAAGGTCAAAGCACATCGCGATAAGACATCACTTCATCAGAGAACTAGTGGAGAACAAGTCCATCGATGTTGAATACATTGCAAGTGAACAGAATGTCGCTGACATGCTTACTAAAGGACTGTCGGGAAACTTGCTTACTAAGTTCGTGAAGGACTGTGGACTTGTCTAAGTTCAAAAATGTTGATTTGAAGTTTTTGATGTTCTGAATGTTTTTTTCTCTCTAACCATATTTTCGGTTACAGGTATTACAAAAGGACAAAGCATTGTATTGAGTTCTTTTATGTAGCCGAAGACAGCCTTAAGCGAGGGGGAGTGTTAGATTGCAGCGATCAGCGCCTGTCTCCGCATACACTGCTTAGTGTAAGACTTACAGTCTTCCTTTTCCCCCTTGCAGCCAACGTAGTTAAGCGTCACCCTGAGTGACAGGTCGCTTAAGCGAATAGCAGGGCAGAGACCCCTGACCCTGCTGGCAGCGTTACTCTTTCCTGTGAGGAAGTCCCCGCGTTAGAGTGTGCCTCAGATCGTGTGTGACTCCGTCCATGCTGTTTGTAGCTCCACGTGCACCGGAGCGCATAGGAGCAAGCCCCCGCTGTAAACCCGTTACCAGCGTGACCTTTTGCACAGGGAGATCAGTCATCATTGGCAGCAGCGAGACTGGGAGAGATACCGCAGCGTAAACCAGCAGACTGTCATTTACCCTGCACGCGCCAAAACGCTACAGCTAAGTAACAACCAGAGACTGTCGTTACCAAATGTACAAGTTGTATTACTGCTTGAAGTTAACACATGAAGTACTGTTGTAACCTACAAGCCTGCCACTTGAATAAACCCTTCAAACTGGTTATATCTTCTAAGTGTGAGGTCTAACAACCACACTGCACGTACTTATATACACTCTGCCAATAGGGGCTGATTCGCGTTCAGTATATGGCTGTAGTTATGGGCAGCCTCTGAAGTTTAATTTACTTCCTCATGCTAATGTGAGAATTTCGCCGAGACCACCATTATTTCTATATTTACTTGCACCAGCCCCAGTATATGAGCAAGAGATCTGCCAGAAATTGGCTTCCCTCCACCGTTTGCAAGACTTTGATGTGAATATTCATATTTCCGGTGCAAGATGTACTAAACAATGTGATACATACCCACCACTTAATGCATTGATACTAATTAGTATCACTGAGTAGATCTCTTTCGATAAAGCTGGTCTTTGCAATCAGTGCTGGACACAATACTTACGGGATTCAGCCCTGGGAGCAAGCAGAGGGCCAAGGGACTGTGGGGGGTGCTGGGAGGGATCTGATCGGACCACCCTTAAGACTTGATCACAGGGCACATTTGTTCTGAAAATGAGCAAAACCATGCTGCACTGCAGAAGGGGTAGATGTAACAGGTGCAGAGTGAGTTAGATTGCGGGGGGGGGGGGTGTTCAAACTGAAATCTAAACGGCTGTGTAAAAATAAAGCTGTCAGTATTTACTCGGCACAGAAACAAAAAAAATCCACCTAATTCTAATTCTCTCTGCACAGGTTACATCTGCCCCACCTGCAGTGCATCATGCATTTGCCCATTTTGTTGACAAATTTCTCCTGCGATCAGGTATGAATTATAGGCTCTTAGAGCACAATGCATTGCAAGAAGGAGCACATAGGCTTCTATAGGGTGACACCAAAGTTGGCCTTGCCCTCCGCACTGCAGCCTGGTACATATTGGAATTGTGGCCAGATCCCTAAAAAGGCATTTGCCGACACCAGCACCCCCCGCAGGGTCCTGTCGTGCATGATCTTGCAGGGTGCACAGATCCAGGGCTGCCTGGGAGGCCCAGGACTGATAAAGTAGGCAGGGCCTCAGTTGCGGCTCCTGATTGGCTGCTAGTCTGCATGCTCCAGTTGGCTTGCAACTGGCGCCAATTTCAAGATGTCGTTTGAGCTTTCTCCATGGCTGCCTGCCCATGTGCCTGGCACCAATCCAGGGATGGAGCCCCTCGCAGCCTGGGCCTGGAGTCCTGCCAGTGCCCCCAGAGGGCAAGACTGAGATTTCTCCATCGCTTTTTTATTCTCCGTGTTCCGTGTGATTTCTGTTACCGTCAGAAGCTTCTTCGATGCACAGATTTTTCTGGCACTTGTGCTGCCTCTTCGCTAATTATTTCTGCAGCCGTCGCAATGTTCCTGCCGAATTTCTAGTGGTCAGAGGCTTTGTGCAAGGCACCAACAGCCTGAAGGCAGCCTCACTAATAATGCATGAGGACTGGACACGAGTGCTGCATCACATGTATTGCTTTTGCCACCTGTCACATGGTATTTGTCAGATAGCAGAGCCAGGTTAAAAATAAAAAGCAGAGGCACATGTATACCTGCTTTATTTGGCATTATTTAAGCATGGCAGGGGGGCTGCAGCATTGCTATATATTATGTATGACTGGAGCGTTTGCGAGGTTTGCAGAGATTTTCAGAGGACGCGTCTGTCTTTTTGAAGCAGGATTTTATTCTATTGTATGCTAGAAAGGCGGCTTCTCTGTGCTTACATCACTCCTGTCATTCTTACTGAACCAATACCAGACGTTCCCGCCTTTTTCTCAGTAGGAAATAATCGGCCTGAATACCGATGGTGGGGGATCTGGCCATACGCATATATGCGCAGTGTTCTCTGGTGAGCCCTGACCGATTAACATCCAGCACGCAGGGTATTAATCGCTGGGTGGTAGCGGCGCACAGGGCTGCAAATCGCTATCGCGATGGTCCCTACACACTGAGCGATGTAGGAGCATTTACTAAGCGATCTAGTGCTGCGTGTGTAGGGACCATAAGGCATTATTGCAGTTTATAGGTTTGGTCGCTGTTTGTTTTGAATAAATATATTAATTTCCGTATAACAGCCGTAGGCGCCGGCCTTTTCTCAGCACCGGTTGCCGCCCCGTCACGTCCTCCAGTAGCTGAAGCAGTGTGTGCAGGAATCAGGATGTGTACTTAGAACACACTGGCAGCGCTCTGCTCTGTTTGTCTTATGTAACGTGTTACCTGAAATTCAGGTTTCACTCTCAGGAATGGAACTCGAGCCGTTGTGACAAATAAACGCAAACGCCGAACCATAGTTCTCAATACCAACATATCTGTAGTCTAGTGCTAACACTTCTTAGTCTTCTCCCACGGACACTCTCTTTGGAGAGACCGGACCAGCTCCCGGGTCCCATCCTCTCCCCTCAGCCCATGGTCACGGACCTGCCCTCCCTGAGATTTGTTGCATTTCTCAGGGGAGACCGTGATGTTGTAAATCAGGCGGGTAAGTGCCCACCCCAACCCTGCTGCTGCCTCTTGGGCCTTGTAAAAGTTGGCAAGTAGGCCCAAACAGGCTGGACAGTACCGTAAGCCATAGACCGGCAGATGGTGAGATGCCAGCGGCCTTGGGAACATGTGAAACTTAGAATTACATGACATAATGCCACTCAGTGTTTTTAATGCCCCTGTAGTGGGTACAACCTCTATGAAATGATACTTGGGGAAGGTGGCACTAAGTTGTCAAATATTAGACCTGGGCAACCTGTGGCGCTCCAGCTGTTATGAAACTACACATCCCAGCATGTCCTGCTACAGTTTTGGTAGTCCCTTACAGCAAAACTGTGGCAGGGCATCATGGGAATTGTAGCTTCACAACAGCTGGAGCGCCACAGATGCCAAGACCTGAATTATACAGCACCTATAAATGTGTTCTCCTATAATGTGTGGGGTCGGACATGTAACAGTGGGGGTAAAAACTGATGTTACCTACGGGGTCTCCTGGCATTTCTGCACCGCGCCTCTAACCCTGGTGCATGATTTATCAGGTTGCTATGCGCTAGCTTGCATAGCAACCCCATTGATTGGCAGCAGTTGACTGCCCTCGTGTTATGTAAAGGAGGAGAGAAGTTGAATAGTTTAGCTATATACTCAATTACATTCTTGCTTCATGAACACAGCGCCGGCGCTTGGGAAGTCTTGTATGAAGCTCATTAATTGTGACCTTGGAATTAGCAGAACATGGCAGCGAGGAGGTGAGAGCGATGCCCGTGGCAAGGACATGATTAGTGCCAATGCAGGGAGAAGCCAAGTGCTGAACGTTCTCCGGACCCCCCCGGCCTGCTCATAAGCGTGGGCACTAATTAAACTAACAGCAACTCTCCGCTCCACCTTCTCGTATTAAACGGCACGCCGTGCCTCGTTAGGGGGTGGGGGGTGGGTCGGGGGTTGAATTCGGCCTGGATTGCTTTTTATTTGTGGTTTTTAACCAGTTATAGTGAATACATGAACTCTCCACTAAGGCTGCGTCGTTATTTACGTAGCAGAATCTGAAATTAACATGGCGGGCAGAGGTATTAGCCCATGAGAACGCCCAGCGTTGGTGATTCCCCGATAACGCGGGGGGGCGGGCAGCAGACGTCAGGGGGTGTCAGCTGCCCGCCTACTTCCTGCATAACACAGACACTACAGAGGTGTCTCAGATCTGCGAGCGCTTCCAAAATCTTTTGCTGGTCGGTGACCATCGGATTATTTTGTCCCTACACACAAGGCTGCAAATGGACTATTATGCAAATCAACCATTCACTTGCCTATGGGGGATCGCGGGGGGGGGGGGTCTGGTGGACTCGCAAGGCTGCAAAATTCGCAGCCTTTGCGAGTGAACCAGAATAACCTCCTAAATTCTTTAGCGCAAGGAAATCCGCGTTGGTAATTCTAATGTATTTTTTTTTTTTATATTCGTTGGTTTTCACAGGATACAGTTAAGTCGATCCTATGAAGTTCGACAATGATAAAGTCGACAACCATAAGGTCGACACATCTATTGGGTAGACAACCAATAGTAGGTCGACAGCTATTTTAGGTGGACATGTGCAAGATCGACAACGTACATAGGTCGACATCTCAATCACCGGCGATAGCAACATATCGACAACGCTTTACCTCTATATCAACTGAAGCGGCACACCAATAGGTGGAGCTCTTATAGGTCGACAGCCAATAGCGTCGACCCCTACTACATCGACGGCTCATAGGTCCACGTCTTCAACAGTTTATAAGTCGGCAGGCATCAGGGTCGATCGCAAATAGGTCGACCATAAAAACGTTGACCTTATGCTATTGTCGCTATCAGTCTACTGTCGATCTTCATTAATGTCTATTGGCCATTCTGCGATAAAATACTTCTACATTTTTAATCGCTGTCCGTACTCAAGTTGACTGACAGGAGTCTGGGGTTTGTGGGTGGTGACCGCCTGTTTTCTGGGAGTGTCTGGGAAAATGCAGGCGTGTCCAGGTGTTTGAAGGGAGGGTGTGTGACATCAGCACCTGCCCCAATCAGCCTGATTCTATCGCAACCGCCGAGTAAGTCCCGGGCGACGCATAGACTGCAAAGACTCAGAAAATCAATCGATGTATCGTATGCAATACCATTGACTTCTCCAAGATCCGCCAAATCGTTGCGGCAGCTGTGGCCATCTCTGGATCCAATCCAATGGATCTCACATCGGATCGGATCCAGAGACAAAACCCATACGATATGGAACTTTTCACATGATTTATCATGTAGGCACCTTAAGTAATTATGCTCAGCCAATCAGCTCAAATGTGGATCGAGAGCCAGTCAATCAACAGAGCCCTTAAATTGGGACTGTCCTATTGTGAATGGGGCAATTACTGTAATAAATGGCTGCAACAAAGTTGGAGCTTAGTGACAACTGTGTGGAGTTTGTATATTCTCCCCGTGCTTTCTCCGGTTTCCTCCTTCTCTCCAAATATACTGACGAAATTGAACCCTAGGGTGTACGTGTACATGGGGTCAGACTAGATGAGTTCTGATCTGCCCTCGTGTTCTATGCATCTGTGTTTACATGCCAGTTACATTGTATCGCCTGTGTTGTATCAATAGCCTACCGGCAGGCGAGCTTTTCTTTATCTCCGCTTATCGACTTATTTATCCCATGAAGAAGAAAACATGATGCCCGGCTGTTCTCAGGCCGTATTTGCGCGCGCTAAAAAATAAATATCCGATCGTCTAGAAGAGTGTTGACTTTTTGGCCAGGGAATGTACAGAGAGAATAATGCAGGCGTGGCGCGTATTTACCGAGTATACGTGACTGCTAACAATACAAACATTGATTAAGAAGGACAGAGAAGGTGCCTGCAGAGCTGTTGGCTCTATGGGCCTTATTCTAGTTCACTCTTTCTGACAAAATCCTTCTTAGATGGACAAAACCATGTGCACTGCAGGGGGGCAGATGTAAAATGTGCAGAGAGAATTAGATTTGGGTGAGTTATTTTGTTTCTGTGCAGGGTAAATACTGGCTGCTTTATTTTTACACTGCAATATAGATCTCACTTTGTAGTAAAACCCCACCCAAATCTAACTCTCTGCACAAGTTACATCTGCCTCACCTGCAGTGCACATGGTTTTGTCCATCTAAGAAGGATATGTGAGCTGGCACACTCAGCATCACACAGAATCTGTGCTTGAAAATAAACCAGCGCTTATGCTGAAATGTATTTAGGGGGCCATTCAGGTTCCTACTTACCGTGAGCGATGTTTTGTGCTTGGTGCGAGCGGCCATGGCGAATTGATTATTTGTTGGCCGCTTGCACACAGCAGTGCGGTTGGGGGGGGGGGGGGCGTGCTAGGGCACCCATGGGAACGCCCAGTGCTTCCTGTTCATTCCCATGAAATTGCTGGGCGTTCCCATGGACATTCGCCCATGAAGTGGGAGCAGGTAGCTGTACACCCGCTTCCTGTACAGGGAGCCCGAAGATCGAAGACACCGGAGAATGTCTTAGATCTGCGACCGCTGTACAAACCAGTCGATGGTTGGCGACCATCGAAAGATTTAGCCCCCACGTGCAAGCTGCGAATGGATGTTTTTACGCAAAGCGGGCAGTGGGAGGACTTTCGTGTGGGTGGAGTTTAGTTGGTTTGCTAAGCTGTGAAATTCGCAGCTTTGCGAGTCAACCTGAATGACCTCCATAGTCTGGCGGAAGCCCCTCGCCTCAGGGACAATTGTTCTTGGGGCTCCAAGAGCATGGCGGTGTGACCCTAATGTTGACTTTAAGAAAGCGCAATCAAAGCCACCATTGCTTTTTATTGGTTATTCTGCTGACACTTCCCCTTGGGAGGATGATGTCACTTACATCCCACAGCGGCATGGTCTGTACAGTGACATCATGGCCTTGCCCACTCCATAAGAATCAAAATCAAAATTTTGCTAAGGGGCCCATGAAGTTCAAGTTATTTCCCTGCCTAATCTACCCCTAGGGCTAACCGTCCAGTCCCACAGCCTAACATCAATGTTGGCATTTCACATGTCAACATTCTGAGGTCGACATAATGACGGTCACCGTTTTAACAATGTCGACATCAACACTGACATTGCGACATCAACACTGTTGACATTGTGGTGTCCATATTGTGAATGTAATTGGCGATCTATGACTACATTGTAACAGTATACTGTGCGTGTGTTTTGTGTGTACTGTGACTGGTGTGAATTACCGCTATGATACTTTCCCTAGAATCCTACCAGGCGCATATGCTGCTATTATGGAGAACATAGCAATGTATGTGTCAGATTATACTAGGAGCACACAGTACCCGGGACAGGCCAGGTTATTGCCGGGGTAAATGCTACACTCGCAGAACAGGTGTCCTGTAAAGAGATGTGTTTTTTTGTTTTTTTTTTAGTGGATATTTTGAGGATCTCTCACAGCAATGCTCCCCCAATTTCTGATTTCATCCCTGTAGAACGCAAGAAGGGTGTGTATGGGAATATAGATTGTAAGCTTCTGTGTTTAGGTGCTGAAGTGAAAGCCATGATTATGTAACAGTAGTAGGCTGACGACAATGGTTCATGGTTGATGTAACCCCATCATTTGCTGACCAGTGTTTGTTTTGCTGGGTTTGTTTATGCATAGCTGCAGGTACACTAGCTACAGTACATTACGTCCACAGTGTCTGTGCGTTTCTCTGCCCCGTGGCATGGCGCCACGTGGGAATGACAATACAGTCCTTTCTGTCATAATAAATTGCTCTGCAGACAGGAAGGCATACTTGTGATCCCATAACACAGGGGCTACACGTGTGTGTGGTTATATAAACAGGTGAAGGTCACCTGACCCTCTGGTTCTACAGCGTGTGTTTATATTTTATGCTTGTTTGTCATGTACAAGTGCGTTAATGAAAGGGCAGTAGAGGCGTTACCGTATATAGGAAAGCAGCTGTAAAAAAATAGTTGTCTCTGATTAATGAGAGCGGTAGTATATGTGCCTGGGTTACACCAAGAGAGCGGTACTATATGTGCCTGGTTACACCAGGAGAGAGCGGTAGTATATGTGCCTGGGTTACACTGGGAGAGAGCAGTAGTATATGTACCTGGGTTACACCGGGAGAGAGCAGTAGTATATGTGCCTGGGTTACACCAGGAGAGAGCGGTAGTATATGTGCCTGGGTTACACAGGAGAGAGCGGTACTATATGTGCCTGAGTTACACCAGGAGAGAGCAGTAGTATATGTGCCTGAGTTACACCAGGAGAGAGCAGTAGTATATGTACCTGGGTTACACCGGGAGAGAGCAGTAGTATATGTGCCTGGGTTACATCGGGAGAGAGCAGTAGTATACGTGCCTGGGTTACACAGGGAGAGAGCAGTAGTATATGTGCCTGGGGTACACCAGGAGAGAGCAGTAGTATATGTGCCTGGGTTACACCGGGAGAGAGCAGTAGTACATGTGCCTGGGTTACATCGGGAGAGAGCAGTAGTACATGTGCCTGGGTTATACCAGGAGAGAGCAGTAGTATATGTGCCTGGGTTACACCGGGAGAGAGCGGTAGTATATGTGCCTGGGTTACACCAGGAGAGAGCAGTAGTATATGTGCCTGGCTTACAGCGGGAGAGAGCGGTAGTATATGTGCCTGGGTTACATCGGGAGAGAGCAGTAGTATATGTGCCTGGGTTACAGCGGGAGAGAGCGGTAGTATATGTGCCTGGGTTACAGCGGGAGAGAGCGGTAGTATATGTGCCTGGGTTACACCGGGAGAGAGCAGTAGTATATGTGCCTGGGTTACATCGGGAGAGAGCAGTAGTATATGTGCCTGGGTTACACCGGGAGAGAGCAGTAGTATATGTGCCTGGGTTACAGCAGGAGAGAGCGGTAATATATGTGCCTGGGTTACAGCGGGAGAGAGCGGTAATATATGTGCCTGGGTTACAGCGGGAGAGAGCGGTAGTATATGGTCCTGGGTTACAGCAGGAGAGAGCGGTAATATATGTGCCTGGGTTACACTGGGAGAGAGCAGTAGTATATGGTCCTGGGTTACAGCAGGAGAGAGCGGTAATATATGTGCCTGGGTTACACCGGGAGAGAGCAGTAGTATATGTGCCTGGGTTACATCGGGAGAGAGCAGTAGTATATGTGCCTGGGTTACACCGGGAGAGAGCAGTAGTATATGTGCCTGGGTTACAGCAGGAGAGAGCGGTAATATATGTGCCTGGGTTACAGCGGGAGAGAGCGGTAATATATGTGCCTGGGTTACAGCGGGAGAGAGCGGTAGTATATGGTCCTGGGTTACAGCAGGAGAGAGCGGTAATATATGTGCCTGGGTTACACTGGGAGAGAGCAGTAGTATATGTGTCTGGGTTACACTGGGAGAGAGCAGTAGTATATGTGCCTTGGGTATATGCTCTTGCATACACACCTATTCAGTCATCAGCTGAAGTCCAGAAGGGGCGGTAGTCTTGGGCTTGGTGTGTTGTGAAGACCTTGATGTGCTGCCTGTGGATTTGTCAGTATATTGAAAAGGCTTTACTTTCCCGGAGAGAGCACCCAGGGACTTATTACCAGTAAGGAGGAGTGCGAACCAACATTAGCATGTTTATGTTTATAAGTCCATTTAAGCCCCGCTTCATAGTGTAATACCGTTTATTTAAAACAGGTGGACAATACTAACAGCAAATCTCCTAAAATGAAGGTAGAACCATACCTCCCAACTGTCACGATTTTAGAGGGACAGTCCCGATTTTCGGGTCCTGTCCCGCTGTCCCACCCGCGGCAGGCATTGTTCCGCTGCGGGGGGTGGCAGTTGGGAGACCCCCCAATCTAGTAGAATAGACGCTGTGCGCATGCGCACAGCGTCTATTCTCGTATGAAAATGAGGTTGCGGCTAATTAGCATAAGCCGCGCCCTCATTTGCATATGCACCGCCCCCTTTTCGGACGCTATAGTGTCCCTATTTCTTCAGGTCAAAAGTTGGGAGGTATGTAGAACCCATACCGAGGTGTTCCTCCGGTGTGGGCTGGCTACCACAAGATATATTTTAAATAACCACTGGCACAAACTGCAGGCACTTGTAGTTCACTCACGGGACCTCTCACTTCTCCAAGAGCACGATGTGAATTCCGGAACCCGGCGCCTCAGCGTCTTTGAGCGAGAGCAGCCACACAGCTCGATCTCCAGCGGCACACAGTGCGTCACACAGGCCACGCCCCAACGCGTTTTGTCATAGGACTTCGTCAGTGGGGACCCCCGGTATAGTTTACCTGGTACTTGTTTCCTAGCACGGCGCCCACGATTTTCATTCGTATGGCATCTTATGCATTGTATCGCATTGCATGCCATATAGCTGCATGCGATACGATGCGATGCGATTTTAAATTGTATAAGCACCCTAATGGGTGTTTTCTATGTTAAATGGCCCCCCTATACGATTTTTTATTGTATAAGCACCCTAATGGGTGCTTACAATGTTAAAAGCACCCTCACGCCACCCCCAAAATCAACTCCACGCCGACGTGGATAGCGGGGGTATGAAAAGGTCGGAGGACGCATACTGCCGCCGCTCGCCACGCTTCGGGTTGGCGTGGATAGTGGGGGTGGCTTGAGGGTGCTTTTAACATTGTAAGCACCCATTAGGGTGCTTATACAATTAATAATCTTATAGGGGGGCCTTTGAACATTGAAAGCACCCATTAGGGTGCTTATACAATTTAAAATCGTATACCATCGAATTGTATGCCTTTGTATACAATGGTATACGATTTTAAATTGTATAACATCGGGTGCCATCGCGTCGCATCACATCGCATACCATTGTAAGGCTTATGGTATACGTTGTGATGGGCGCCGTGCTAGGAAACAAGTACCGTTTTCCTTTTATCCCATATCAGGGGAAATAAAGCATTGTGTCACTGAGCTGTAAGGGCACCAACAGATTCTGTGTGTCTATATTGTTCACTGTACACTTCATAGACAATCTGGTTCCTTTATTTAAATGTACAGCGTCTTTCCCTGTGGTGCCGTGAAACTTCCCAGTTGGGACTCCGTCGGCAGCGCTGTTGTTCTAAGTTCCTCATTTCTGTTGGGTAAATAAAATCCCCTGCACCTGTTAGGATTACATCATCTCTTCCCGAGCACTTTGCTGCACCACAAGCCCTGCACAGAGTCCTCCCATTGTGTTGTGTGCACACAGAGGGCTGATGTCATTGTGTACTCTTGTATCGTTGCCATAGTGTCGGGGCAGGTGGAGAGCCTGAGGTTGATGTCACCGTGAAACAAATAATAATAATAATAAAAAAAAGGTGCACGCACATGAGGTAATTTTTTTTTGACCAGTGTTCTGTATCTATGACACACAGATGATGCATTATGCAAATGTTATATACCATTTTTGCATGTAGGGTGAGTGGCACTATCTTCACACTGCATTTTAAAGTTGTCCTACTGTAGGTTCCGTTCCTCAGTCACAATCCCCTAGTTGCCACACTTAATTCTACTTTCCTACTTCAGCCGCTATGTGGTTTGAATTCAATTCAGTTCAAACCTTATTGGGTACTTGTGTAGTTTCACGGCGGCACTGCCCGCAGATCGCATCGTATGCAAATCGCATTCGATTTGCATATGATTTGCATGCGATGCAATTTAGCACACCCCCACTATCCACGTCAGCTCAAAGCGTGGCGAGTGGACGTGGTACGCATCCTCCCTACCTGTTCATACCCCCACTTTCCACGTCGGTGTGGAGTTGACTTTATAAAGTGTGGCGAGCCCAAAGCGTGGCTAGCGCAGCGGAAAACGAGCCCGAATCGTGGCAAGCGGATGCGGAATACACGTCAAGTAATACACGTAATACACGTCAAGTAATCTGCGTCCCCTCACAGGGCTCGCCACGCTTCGGGCTCGTTTTCGGCGTCCGCTCGCCACACTTCGGGCTGATGTGGATAGTGGGGGTGTGCTTAATTGCATCGCATGCAAATCGTATGCGGGCAGTGCCGCTGTGAAACTACACAAGTACCCTTTATTGTCATTAATTACGACATAAGCATAAATTGTCAGCTAAATGAATCATATGGGTTGCCGGAACTTCATATAAAATCTGATAATCAATCATGAAAACGAATGAGCTCTTCATGGCACTGTAACTAATAAATAGTCCTAATGCACCTTTTAGTACCTAGAATCTCCCTTAATTCATCTGGGGGTCGAGCTTTAGCCATGCCGACTCTATTATTTATTTATAGTTTCTTATATAGCGCAGCATATTCCGCTGCGCTTTACAATTGGAAACAACAGTGCTTAAACAAACTGGGTAGAAACAAACCGACATAGAGGTAGGAGGGCCCTGCTCGCAAGCTTACAATCTATAGGACTCTATGGAACTCACTTCCCCGCACAGTTCAGGAGGCCCCATTTCTAGAATCCTTCAAAAACAGACTCAAGACTTTCCTGTTTACTGAAGCATTTCTGTAATTCCTAGTATAGTATAGTTTATGATAAGCTGTTCTGTACTTCATTGTTCCTGTACGGTATTATATTTATACCATCTGTTAAGCACCTTGAGTCCTATTGGAGAAACAGCGATATAAATACAATTATTATTTTAGAGGTGGTGGTGGTGGGAACCAAATCATTTCTATGGCTTTGTTTGTGTTGTCTGCGCACTCTGGAGGAAGTCACTCTCTGGGTTCAATCCCTATTCATGACAATTGCTGTTAGTTCATTACAGACATGGCACCTAACGCAGAGTCAGTAATAGTTTATGGGATAGTTAGGATTCGCTAAACTACTAGGCTATAGGGAGGCCACCCAGCACATGGCAATGCCGCCCTGCAATCATTGCAGTTTCAGGGCTTCGGCACATGTGCAGAAAAGCGGAAATCACCTTATAGCAGAAACCTCTACATCAGGCCCATGGTTATGGAATGAGGTACTTGGTGCCTTGTGCCTCAGGAATGTTGTTTAGTTCCAATGCTGTTAAATTACTTAGAATAATTGTCCCAAATTACAGCTCAAATGTAAGGGTTTACCTTTTTACAAATGGGGATCTGGATGGTCAGTCAGTCGACATTATGAAAAGGTTGACATGCAGCAAATCCGCTAGTATCGTTTATTTGTATAGCGCAGACGAGACAAAGAAAGCCATTATCTGATTGGTTGATGCACCATATTACACTTTTATTAAATAATCCCATCCAGCGCACCAAAAAGACAAAGAAAGCCATTATCTGATTGGTTGATGCACCATATTACACTTTTATTAAATAATCCCATCCAGCGCACCAAAACCTTTTTGTCCCTTTGAGAGAGGTAGAATGTGTAACAGCAGCACAGTGGTTAGCATTGTCGCCTTACAGCACTGGGGTCATGTGTTTGACTTCACATAGGGCCATATCTGTGGGGCGTTTGGATGTTCCCAGTCTTAAATACTTTAAATTATTCCGTTCCATCTCACACCGTAAAAACATGGCGGCACGGGGGTCCAAGCCCACCATCCAGTAACTGTTCCTCATCTGCATGTATGTAAAGGGCTTTGAGTGCTGTTTGGAGGAAGTTGCTGTTAAGACAAAGATTTATAATTAGTAATTATGCAGAAATGTTTCTCCTTTATTCAGCTAATAAAATATGTATTTGCATTATTCATTTGTTTGCACTCCAAGAACAAACAATCGTTTACCTATTCAGAAAGTGCCTTTTAGGGGCGCGGCGTAGATCATTGTGTCAGCAGCTCTTCCTCATCTATAGAGGATGACGCCCTCATTGTAAACAGTAGGTCATCCCGTCACGCCAGCATTTATCAGTGCCATTATCCATTGCAGCCGTTGTAATATTCATATTGACATTTGCATGTCACTCTTACAGCTGTAAGTCGCAACAGACATGGAGAACCTGGTCCTGGTTCATTTCTGGTTCCTTTGTTTATTGCAGGGCTGGGCAACACCGGCCCTCCAGATGTTGCTGAACTACATATCCCAGCATTCCTTGCATCAGTTTCAGCATGGCCACTTAGCAAAACTAATGCAAAGCATCCTGGGATGTGTAGTTCATCAACATCTGGAGGGCCGGTGTTGCCCAGCCCTGGTTTATTGGGAAGGTCATTATATAATGATTCACATTTACCTTAACTTAACTCTATATTACCCCTTAAATAAATCACACAGACACCTTATACTAAAATAAAGACACGGACAACAACTGCATAAGTTAAAAGGTCATGGGTATTTATTAAATGGTATGACCCTATTATAAAGGGATGGCCAGGAAAGCGCTTGGAGACCAGCTCAGTTCAAAAAGTGTTAGGACTCACCAGCCGTCCTGTGAAAGGGGGGCAATACCGCACAGCGACCACCTTTACCTCAAAAGGACCGCTGGTCGAGAGCGCCTTCCCGCCAATTTCCAGACTCAAAGAGGAAGCAGCATCACCTGACTCCTCTTTATATACCCCTGCCTAAGGTACCACAACCTTGTCTACCTGATTGGCTACTCTATCAATCCATCACCTAGGTCTCTATGGGTAATGACTACACTCACAACTTTATTGAGACAATCACAAAATTCACAGGCTCTTAAATGCCCTCGTGCCTATACAGCCCTCGCTTAATCAAGTCGACCTTCCCATTGTTGACCTAATGATTGTGTCAGCCTTCAGACCCTTTCACCATGCAGGAGGGGAAAGCCAGGTCAGCGAATCAAGGGGCGTGACCATGCAATGGGTGGCACCTGATTGCATCCTAATGGTCCCGCTCCCCTGCTATTCAGTGTCAGGTTCCTGGTATTGTAAAGTGTGTGTGTGTGTGGGGGGGGGGGGGGGGGGGGCAGGATTACTATACTCCTCCCTGGACCATCCAGTTTCAAGTCTGGCTGCTGGCTGGTCGAGACGGCCTACGGCCACCTCTCGGAGACAATCCTACTCTTCTGGGGGCCAGAAGTGGCATACGATTTGTGACAGATCCAGGAGAGTAGGCAAGGATGGGGTAAATGACTGCTTTTCGGGCGATAAGTTCCCAGTCTCTGAGAGATGCTTGTCTAGGATTCTTCTTTGCTTGTCTGAGGCACACAAAGCATAATCACCTATAAATGCCAGATTCCAGGGCTAAATCTTACCTAGGGAAGCTATTAGCTGCTGTATTTTGGATATCCCCATATGTATCAAACTGGAGTTTATCTAGGGTGGTACAGCACCAGTATGCCATATCATTATGTATTATCATCCGATAATGGGACATTTTTCGGTCAAAAAAATGGGGCTATAATTGGATACCAATTGGGCTAAAATTGCTATATTAGCCCATTTTGTGTGTGTGTGTGGGGGGGGGATTCTGGGCAAGAAACAAACATTGATGGCTTGTGAAATGACATCATAATGACATCACTAGTATGCATATGGTACAGCCATGTAATTCACGATCCACTGGTTATGGACAGAATCTTGGAAGCAATCAGTAGAACCAATCCAAATATCACAGACCACTGGGCTTAGATCCGTAGCCGATGGAAACGGTCAGTGAGCAAACCGTAATAGAGGCTCTGTACTCCCTGGGGTTCAATTTCAGTTCAATTTCAGATGGAATGTTTTAGAAGGTGCTATATAAAGAAGTAGATTTTGATTGGTTGCCCTTAGCAACATCCCATCTGAAATAGAACTGCCATCTTGGTAAATACCCCTCTGTGTCTTTCACATGTTTTCCCAACATTTGCTTGATTACTATCCTTGTAGACTTCTACCTGTGGCGAGCGCAGCTGCAACCGCAACCATATGCAAATTAGGTATCCCATACACCCGATTACCGCTGACATAGATCTCACAGAGGGCGAGATGTTCTAACATCCGCTGCCCTGTATCGCCCCCCTTCGCCGGCCACTGCATTCTTAATAATCGCATATGCTCTAACGATGCAATTATCAACACAAGGGATGGATCCCTCACACAGTGATGCGGTAAGAAGCCCATAGGCTTCTGGAGGGAATCGCCAGCTTTCGCTGGCGATCCCTCCGCAGCGCTGACACTGCGGAGGGGCAACAGAGAATACAGAAATGCGGTAAAAACCACGATAACAGGGTTTTTACCGCATTTCTGCTTAAGAGAATCCCGCCCTTAGTCCGTCTTTGGGCGTGTTACGGGAGTGTCGCTGAAGCGCTGGTGGACTCATACACAAAGCACTCTCATTGGAGGCCGTACTCTGATGAAGCACTTAGTGGTGTTTTACAGAAAGTTGCAGACTGGCAAAGGTTGCAGCGGTGGATCCATCGCTGCGTACGACTTTGAATCAGCCCCCATGTCATTAAACGCTTATTTATTTGCAACAATCTTTTACTATGCAGCATAAAAATAAAAAAAACTGATGAGACTTTTATAATACATCAGAAATGGCTTCCCATCAGGTATAACGTAAGCAACAAGGAAAAGCATTACCAGAGCGTGCATGACAGCGACTAGTCGTCATTGTCCCCTATTTACACCTGTCGCTGACCACCTGCACCTACTGTGATACGCTCTCTGGGCACATAGGCACCTCTGGTCTGAGCCTCAGAGCTGACAATCCATTACAGTCGTCTGCTATTGGGCCATGTCTGCCTGTTCTACACTTATCTCTGCTCAGGCCGCACATGTTATGAATTCCTTCATGTAAGATTAATTGTTTTAATTATTTATTACCAGCAGCATCTGTCATTTGGTGTAACCGTCTCCTGATCATACGCATAGTGCTTCAGCAGCAAACCATGTGGTGATCCGTGGTACTACAAGTACCAATGGTGTCACATAAATGGGATTCATGAGGAGATTGTATTGCAAAGACAGGCAACAGTTTTCTGTTTGGACAGACCCCGCGGGTCTGGCATGCAGTCAGATTGTCCACATTCATAGAGCAGTCAAACATGTCTACAGTGGCGTAACTACAGATTTTGCACCCCCCTGACAAAAAACTTTCTGGCAACCCCCTTTCCCCCTCCCCATAGTACAAACTTATTTTCATGGGATCCCCCACAATGGGTCCGCAGACCCGTCAGGGGGCGCTGTCACTTTCTATCTTCATAATATTGAAAATTTCCCTCACAAAATGTCCGGCTCTTCCTCTAGCATCCTTAATAACTTTCTCCTCTGAGGTGGCGGCCATTTTGGGATGGACATCTCTCTAATGATGCTGCTACCCAGGCCGGGGGAGACACTCAAAGGACCCGCAAGTTCCTATCTGCTTAGATTACTATTGTGCATCATTGCTTGTTCTATGTGTGTGATGTATTTTGTAGCCAGCTTGACATATGCCACTTCTGTTGTATTGCTGTTGGCAGGGCCGCCATCAGGGGGAACTCTCAGGACTCCAGTCCCGGGCCCAGACAGAAAGGGGGCCCAGGACTGGAGTCCATCAAGTATAACTTGTCTTAAGCAAAGTTGGCATTGCCCTTGAAGTAATGTAGAGGCAGAGTAGTTCCGTCAGTGTTGCAGTTACCGGAGATTTTACCAGGCATGCTGGAGGTTTGAGAGAGGGCCTTGTCTCTTCTGTCAGTCTCGGGCCCTGCAGTTTCCAGGGCAGTCTTGGCTGGCAGCCTTTAGGGTTCTGGTAGGCTGCATTGGCACTGTTTAATGTTGGCAAGGTAAAGGTAATTCTCTGGTAATTTCTACTCGGTCTCCACCCCCCCCCCATCTCTGTGCCCCCAGTTCAGCCCACAAACTGTAACTGACTTTTTGGTTGTTTATGGGTTTTTGATAATCAGTAAATTTGACTTTTTTGCTTTGTTTTTGTTTTATATAAAATGGGTTTATGGAACCGTAACTCCTCTGCTGCACGTAAATGGCACTGATGCCCCTTCTAGTTTAAAGGGTCTCACCCCAGGTGCCCTCATAACTTGTCTAATAGAGAGCCGCAGCTAGCACAGTGGGTACGTTCTCAGCCCTGAGCATATTAATATGAGCGGCGATGATTTTTGTGCTGAATCCCAGCTGACTGCGGCTTGTCCCGTACGCTGTCATATGTCACTGTGGATTACATTTCAAAGCAATGGATGAGCGAAAACGAAAAACCTCAGCCCTCATAATGTAAATCAGGAAAACGTGACTGTTTCCAAGGCTTGGGGGCACAGAGAGGGCATCCGGAGGGTAAATCATAGAAGGCTCAGGAAAGGTGGTTTAGGGGGGAGATATATGAAATGGAGAGAGGTAAAGTATCAGCCAATCAGATCTTAGCTGCCATGCTATAGGCTGGGGTCTTTTTTAGGAGCTGATTGGTTGGTTTATCACTCTCCAACCATTGATGCATATGCCCTTTAGACACAATTGTAGTACATATGAGAGTTCTCCTGTAAGGTGTATTTTGCTGATAATAAATCCGTTCTTCCCTTCCAGGTGGGCTCAGCAGCTTCAAACAGAACCACGAGAACCTGTGCGACAATTCCCTCCAGCTGCAAGACTGCCCGGACGGAGGCGGGGCCTCAGCGGTGACCATTACACTACCTCAGTCCGTCCCCAGCACCCCGGACATCGAGAACGCAGAACTGACCCCTATCCTACCCTTCCTTTTCCTGGGAAATGAACATGACGCCCAGGACTTGGACAAAATGCAAAGGATGAACGTAGGATATATTGTCAATGTAACCACCCACCTCCCCCTCTACCACTACGAGAAAGGGATCTTTAACTACAAACGTCTACCAGCAACAGACAGCAACAAGCAGAATCTCAGGCAGTATTTCGAAGAGGCGTTTGAGTTTATAGGTAAATGTCTGTTGCGCCCATGTGATAATAATCGCGTATGTTCGTACATATAAATATGGCTCGGCTCATCATTGCTGCGATAAGGGCCCATTTGGCACAGCAAGTCACACCTACGGTGCAGAATGGTAATGCTGTGCCATGCACTGCTCAATGCCTTTCTCTGAACCGCATGAGCGTGGCTATATCTGTATGGTATTAGGGGCGGATTGTACCACATCGCAGAAGCGATGCTTGGTACATCCCACTATATGAAAGTTTTTGATTGGCCATTGATATGTCCATTCTTCGACCACCCAGGGTATACACAGAACAAGCTAAAGCAGGAGGAAAATATAATTTCTGGGCAGCCAGCTACCATTTTGTCACATTTTAAAATAATTTGCTGGGCCGAGCTTTTTATTTTTGATGGTCCCAGTCCGTCTCAGAAAGAAGTGATTACAGTCTCCACTTCTGGACACTCAAAAATGGCCGCCGGAGGCTTTTGTAGACACCACCATGGCAAACATGAGACCCGTGCTTACAAAGCAGCAGACAGACCTCAATGCATCATATCTTTTACTCTGCTAATTCATACAACAGGGCTCAGGCTATTGAAAACCTTTTGTTTAGAGAAGAGATTTGAAGCTAAATTTAATCAAATAATATAAACCGTATGTAAAACATTATGGGTGGAATGTACTAAAGCAGGAGTGGCCAACCGGTCAGAGGTAAAGAGCCAAAAAATATCGGTAGTCAAGCTAAAGAGCCGGCATCATGTGTGTGCAAAAAAGGGGTGTAGTCTATTTTGACCCCTTGGGTGGGTGTGATACAAATATGCCTCCAATAGTGCAGTGCCATATATACATATGCCCCCAATAGTGCCAGATACACATATGCCCCCCCACGGTGCCGGGTATGTCCCCACGGTGCCAGAATACTGGTATGCCCACACAGTGCCACAAACTGCTATGCCCCCACAGTGCAAAATTCCTCACCATTGCTGCTGCTGCCAGGCGGGGAGAGGACAGTCTGACATCCCCCTGCAGACCTGTCATGTCATCGAGGGGAGGAGAGCACAGCACAGGACACCACGCGTCTCCTTCCCCCCTCACTTCCCTTTGACTGGGCCGTCCACTAATCAAAGCTCGCGGGCCGGCTCCTGATTGGCTGCCGGCCCGCGAGCTCTTATTGGCGGGCGGCCCAGTCACAAGGATGCACAGTAAGGGGTAGGAGAGATGTGCAAATATGGATTCAGGGAACCGGCAGCGGGGAGTTGAACGGGGACGGGCGGCGGGCAGCAGTGGGAGCAGGAGCCGCATCTTACAAGGGGGAGAGCCGCGGGTTGGCCCTGCCCATCTCCGCTGGGCAGGGTATCGCCACCCTCTTGGTGGCGATACCCTATACAAGCCTATGGGCTTCTATTGCCCCCCCCCCCCCCCCGATGTTCGCCGTCCGCGCGACCCCCCCTCCCGTCCTCTATCGATTTCCTCCTCCCCCAGCAGGTGTCACAGCCGGGAGGACATCCGGCTGCACGGGAGGAGGAGACGCAGGGGGACACTGACAGCTGCCGGGATGTGACAGAGACCCCCGCACACCACATTACAGGTATCGCGGGGGTCTCCGTCACCGCAACCCGATGCTAGCCGCATATGTTAGTACATATGCGGTAGCATCGCGGCGGCTGGCAGGCGAAGGGCGGAGATGTATATTAATACATCCCGCCCTGTAAGTTTGATGTTAGTCTCCCTTTTAAATAATTTACTGTAGTAATATATCCCTCAAACTTAAATCACAATTAAAAATATTTTAAAATAAATAGTACAAATTGTAATATTGTAGACCACTTGGCAATCATGTTCCTTCCAGCTGATTGACCTATATTTATATCAGAGGCTGCAGAGAGAAATCATTTGTATGAGCACAATAGAGAAGTCTCTGGGAACTTAGTGGGGGCGCCATGTTCTCAGGGACCTTTGCACAGATCTGGACTCTGCTCTATTTTTTTTAAATGGCTGCACATGACTAGGTATGTCACAGTTTACTAGTGAATCGTTAGACTGATTGCTGGTAAATACAGTCACCAGACACTAGTGAATTGAAAGACTGCTCATTTATGAATTCGTTCATTGGTTCTTAAAATGGCTTCCTCTGCTGCATGGTAATGACTTGCTCCGTAATACCACTGAATCCTCAAACATGAATAAATATTGGTTTACGTCATGCTGAATGTTGATGATGCGCTTTAGTGATGTAATTTGTTACTAGAGAATAAAGAGACTTTATAATTATGAATTGGTTCAGTCAACAAAATGGCTGCCATGATGCACATTGGTGAAGTCACCGGCTAGTGAATTGATAGGCTGAATGCTCATGAATATTGTATGAAACCATAAATTGACTGACTCCACTGGGTATGCATAGCCATAATGTGCTTCAATGATAATGCTGTATGCTCTGTTACATTGGACCTCTGAGCAATATGGTGCCTGCATTGTAAATGGCAAACGGTACACTGTAACTGACTGTGGTTTTGTTTTTTTCCCAGAGGAAGCCCACCAATGCGGGAAAAGCCTTCTCATCCATTGTCAGGCAGGTGTCTCGCGCTCGGCCACCATAGTCATTGCCTACCTAATGAAGCACACGAGGATGACTATGACAGACGCCTACAAGTTTGTTAAAGGAAAGCGACCAATTATATCTCCAAATTTAAACTTCATGGGCCAGTTACTGGAGTTTGAGGAAGACTTAAACAACGGGGTAACGCCACGGATTCTTACACCAAAGTTAATTGGGGTGGAGACTGTGGTCTAGTAAAACATTTATGAATATTTGGAAAAACAAAAATTCTACAAAAATTTCCATTGACTGGATGAGAATTTGAGAGTGAAAGGGTAAAAAAATTTCTATTTTTACAGATGTCTCTGTAGACTTTTCACTTGGCAAAAAAAAAGTGTCCAAGGCTAAAAAAATCATGATCACCAATGGTCTGTGCGGGATCATAGACTGAAGAATGAGGTGCCAGGAATCCATCTGCAGTATAAACATGCAAATGTGGGACGGAAACAGGAAATACAAAAAAGAGAAAAAATAAAATCTGCCATAATCAAAACATATTAAAAGGTGAAAAAAACAACTGTTAATTCTGGGTGTGTTATGTTATATTTTTATATTTGGGCTGATACCGTTTCATCAACAAGGAACTTGACCATTACTTGCCCTCAGTGGCTTATTGTGCAATAATTTTTGTTTTGAGTGTGAGAATTGTTAGGGCTGACTGAATGTTCTGTGGTGTGCTCCTCACAGAAACGCAGCGGAGATCTCTACATTGTGGGCTGAATCAATACTCAATTCAGCAAGACCGCTTTGTGTTTTGCCGCTCGCAGATGCCACTGGTGTCTTGTGAAATGAGAGGCTGAATCCAGCACACAAAATGGCCGCCTCCACTGTGTGTGTGGGTGTGTGTGAGGCAGCGGTGAAATGCGCCAGCACTAAGATAAACAAAAGCAATTATTATATATATTTTTTTTGTTTGTTTCTTTTCTTTGTTTTCATTTTAATCTGGTTTACGGTGCCATAAACCTTGTTAAATATGTATATCAGAATGTAAAAAAAAAATTAATAATAAGAGGTTTTATTTTAACTATTTTTTGCACAAAAATATAGGCGTGTTCCTGTTGTCTGTGTAAATTGTAAATTTGACTATAAAACTTGCAAAAACTTATTTGGACCTTGAGCACGCCTCACTTATTTCTCTATCTCTTATATTGTAATAGTTGGCATGCCTGGCTTTGCCTGGCATCTCTACTTAAATACATTGGTTTCAACAGTCAGAAACTTGATGGTGGGTCGGGGGTGGTTGTTTTAAACCAGCCACAAATGTTCTCATGGTCTGTGTAACATACTGAATATATGGCCAAGTACTAAGGAACATGATACTATACCAAGCCTGGATGCTAGGGGAATTGCTAAATTTGAGGTAAGTCCCAGCATGACCTGCTAGGCTAAGGCTACTAGTTATAGTAGTTGAATAGACTCATATTGTGAAAAGTCACCTAGCTCTTTCTTCCCACACCTACAAACAATACCAGTGCTGTTACACAGTGATCTCTTGTTAGATCCCAAGGTAGGAAAGTGGAACTTCCAGATTCCATCTACACATACAGTAATACGAAGCACTGTGGTCTAACCAGCTCCAGTGATGTCATCAAGCTGTTTGATGTAGAATTTCCCCCACTGAGTTGTCACCTACAGTAGTCTAAGACCAGCACACTCAACATGATGTCACCTAGTCTGAAACCAGAACACTCAACAAATTGTTACCTAGTCTGAGACCAATACACCCAATGTCTTGTCACCTAGTTCGAGACCAGTACACCTAATATCTTGCCACCTAGTCTGTGAGCAGCACACTCAATGTCTGGTCAAGTAGTCTAATAACCAGCACCCCCAATATGCTGTCACCTAGTCTGAGACCAGCACAAGCAACAAGTTCTACCTAGTCTGAGACCAGTGCAACCAATGTCTTGTCATCTAGTCTGTAACCAGTAAACCCAATGTCTTGTAATCTAGTTTGATACCAGTACACCCAATGTGTTGTCACCAAGGGGGTGGTTCAGTAAGGCTTGCTAAGCAGCACACAAACGTTGCATAGCGAGCCCATAAACGCCACCCACCGCTCGCCCCCCCCCCCCGCCACTGAATCCCCTCGGTACCATGCGAGGGGATGTACGCGAACACATGCTCTCGCATGCAGCTGAAGGGGAGATAATTCATTCGATGGTCGAGAAGGTAGACTGACCTATATTTCCGAAGTCCGAAGAAGACAGTTTCGGGCACTGATGTCATGTGGACAGGGTGAACGCCCAGCATTTTCATGGGGGCGCCCATAAAATGATGGGCATTCCCCTCCAGCCATGCCCTACCGTGTGAACGCCTCTGTGGCGATCATACTGCATGCACAGAACCCCTACCATCGGAAAGGGTTCAAATTCGACCCCTTCTGAGCCTTACAGAATCACTCCCTAAGTCTGAGACCAGTACACCCAATGTCTTGTTACCTAGTCTGAGGCCAGTACCACCAATGTCTTGTCTTCTAGTCTGTGACCAGCATACTCAATGTATTGTCACCTGGTTGGGGGAACCCCCAGCGATGCATTTGGTGATTTTTAGAAAACACTTTGTTGGTCAATTTACAAAGGAATATGAAGTAAACACAGGTAATGTTACTCCTGGCTGCAGTAATGGGTTTTCTACTGACACAGGTGAGAATGCTCTCAGAAGGATGAAGTGAAGTGGGCACCTCTGAGGATCACTGACGTTGGACAAGATTACAGTCTGGCAGTTCCTTATATATTATTAGCCATGCACAATAGTTTGGTAGAAGACAGACAGGAACAGGTCCTCTATAAAAAATAGGGACAGCAGAAGGGACTCTTATAAGTATAAGATATTGCATAGCACAAGTATTATACTGGCCACAGTAAAACCGGCTTTGTCCACTTGTGGTGAAACTTACCCTTCTACATTTCCCGGTGACAATTTTTTATGACCAGAGAATCCCCTGACTTTATGGAACCTTATCTAGTCATCATTTCCCAAAGGAACATGAGTGCTCGCAGGGTTACAGAATGTTATAGTGTGGCTTGTGGGTGTCTTCAGCAGCGGGCTGATCGGGAATTGCGGATTTCAAATACAAGACAAGGTTTTTCACACAAAGTGAATATGAAACTATGCAGTATGCATAAAAATACGTATTCTGGTTAAAACATAAAATGTAAAAGAAAAAAAAGAACATTAGAAATTGTTTTATGCCTCTTCCACTTCAACTGCCTGTTCCACTGCCCACTTCTGCCTTTTCTTCTCCCCCTTGTACTGGCTTTTTCTCTCCCCTTTGTACTCCCCTTTGTACTGCCTTTTTCTCTTCTTGTAGTGCATTTTAATTTTTTCCTTGTGCAATACTTCCTTTTCTTCTGCCCCTTGCACTGCCTTTTCCTCTTGCCCTTGTATTGTCTTTTCATCTCGCCCTTGCACTGTCTTTTCCTCTCCCCCTTGTACTTATTTTTCCTCTACCCCTTGTACTGCCTGTTCCTCTTCCCCTTATGCTTCCCTTTTCTCTTCCTCTTGTACTTCCTTTTCATCTCCCCCTTCTTCTTCCTTTTCTTCTCCCCCTTGTACTGCATTCTCTCGCCCTTCTACTGCCTTTTTCTCTCCCCCTTGTACTGTCTTTTTCTTTCCCCCTTGTACTGCTTTTTTATGTTCCCCTTGTGCTTCTTTTACCTCTCTCTCTTGCACTGTCTTTACCTTTCCCCTTGTACTGTCTTTACCTTTCCCCTTGTACTTCCTTTTTCCTCTACCCCTTGCACTGCCTTTTCTTCTTCCCCTTGCACTTTCTTTTCCACTTCCCCTTGTACTGCCTTTTCCTCTCCCCCTTGCACTGCCTTTTCCTCTTTCTGTTGCACTGACTTTCTTCTCCCCATTGTACTTCCTTTTCCCCTCCCCCTTGCACTGCCTTTTCCTCTTCTCCTTGTACTGCCTTTTCCCCTTGCACTGCCTTTTCCTCTCCCCCTTGTACTGCCTTTTCCACTCCCCCTTGCACTGCCTTTTCACTGCCTTTTCCTCTTCCTCTTGTACTCTTTACCTTTCCCCTTGTACTTCCTTTTTCCTCTACCCCTTGCACTGCCGTTTCTTCTTCCCCTTGCACTTTCTTTTCCACTTCCCCTTGTACTGCCTTTCCTCCTCCCCTTGCACTGCCTTTTCCTCTTCCCGTTGCACTGACTTTCTTCTCCCCATTGTACTTCCTTTTCCACTCCCCCTTGCACTGCCTTTTCCTCTTCTCCTTGTACTGCCTTTTCCTCTTCCCCTTGCACTGCCTTTTCCTCTCCCCCTTGTACTGCCTTTTCCACTTCCACTTAAGACTTCCTTTTCCACTTCCCTTTTACTGCCTTATCCTCTTCCCCTTTTAGTGCTTTTTCCTCTTCCCCTTGCACTGCATTTTCCTCTTCACCTTGCACTGCCTTTTCCACTTCCCCTTGTACTGCCTTTTCCACTCCCCTTTTACTGCCTTTTCTTCTCCCCGTGCACTGCCTTTTCCACTCCCCTCTTACTGCCTTTTCGACTCCCCCTTGCACTGCCTTTTCCTCTTCCCCTTGTACTGCCTTTTCCTCTTCCCCTTGTACTTCCTTTTCCACTAATCCTTGCACTGCCTTTTCCTCTTCCCCCTTGTACTGCCTTTTCCTCTTGCCCTTGAACTGCCTTTTCCACTCCCCCTTATAATGTATTTTCCTCTCCCCCTTGTACTGCTTTTTTCTCTCCCCCTTGCACTGCATTTTTCTCTTCCCACTGCACTGCATTTTCCTCTTCCACTGCCTTTTTCTATCCCCCTTACACTGCCTTTCATCTTCTCCTTGTACTGCCCTTTTCTGTTCCCCTTGTAAGGCCTTTACCTCTTCCTCCTTGTACTGCCTTTTTCTCTCCTCTGTGTACTGCCTTTGCCACTCCCCCTTCTACTGCATTTTCCTCTCCCCCTTGTACTGCCTTTTCCTCTCCCTCTTGTACTGTGTTTTCCTCTCCAGCTTGTACTGTATTTTACTCTCCCCTTGTACTGCCATTTCCTCTCCTCTTTTACTGTATTTTCCTTTTCCCTTTGTACTACCGTTTTCTCTACCCCATGTACTGCATGTTCCACTGCCTTTTCTTCTCCCCATTGTACTGCCTTTTTCACTTCCCCCTTGTACTGCCTATTCCTCTTCCCCTTGTACTGTATTTTCCACTCCCCCTTGTACTACCTTTTCCTCTCACCCCCTTGTACTGCCTTTCCTATTCCCCTTGTACTACCTTTTCATCTTCCTGTTGCCAGGGCCTAAACTAGGATTGTTACCCGGGGCAAGGCAGTTACTTGGCCTGCTCTTGCACTGCCTTTTGGCGGCCCTGCTCTTGCACTGCCTTTTTTCTGTTCCCCCTTTAAAGCCTCTTGTATACTTGTCTCTTGTAGACAGCTTTGTGGCTCTTCTCTGTGCTGCATCCAACCCTCAGTGTTCTCAGTGTTTTTATTTTAAAGCTTAATCTAGTAATTCTGGAAATACTGAAATTGAATACTTGAGTTTGCGGAAAAATAGTAAATTTATGGAACTTTTATTATCATGTATTTATGCAAATAGTTCCCTAAAACCTACAAAAATCAGACACTTTCATTTATAGTATATTATAATATAATAGTAATCATAATAATATACTGTAGCGCTGTTCTTTATACCTACTTTTCTGGAGAATTCCCTCTGAACGCTGACTGCAGATCTGATCATTTTGTGGTGTTCACCTCTTCTTATATAAGGCGCAATACACAATGGGGGTGATTCAGGTTGGTTTGCAAAAGCAAACTCCTTCTTTAATGGACGAAACCATGCTGCACTGCAGGGGGGCAGATGTAAAATGTGCAGAGGTAGATTTGGGTAGGTTATTTTGTTTCTGTGCAGGGTAAATACTGGCTGCTTTATTCTTACACTGCAATTAAGATATCAGTTAGAACACACCCCACCCAAATGTACCTCTCTCTGCACATGTTACATCTGCGCCCTCTGCAATGCAGCATGGTTTTGTCCATTAAAGAAGGAGTTTGCTTAACAACCAACAACCAACCAGACATCCATTGTTCCCCATTAGCTGTTGCACCAGATGTTGCCTGGATATACTGATAGTCTGCATGTGCTGTGGTCACCTAATTCTATGGCATGGGCTGATATCGCAGGTCACGGGTACTGTACATTAGTCCCATATTTAAGAGGTTATGTTGCTGATCGCACCCAATTAGATTCGCAATAGAGCTACCATAGGCATCATCTGATTGGATGCTCTGGGGGACTTCATCTCTTTTCATGTTTAGAACCTTTATAAATGTATCCTTTAGTGCAGTAGTGTCAAACTCATGGCCCTCCAGCTGTTGTGGAACTACATGTCCCAGCATGCCCTGCCACAGATTTTATATAATGGATTGCTAAAACTGTGGTAGGGCATGCTGGGCTGTGTAGTGTTAATGGTGATTAAATATGACCAGAGATACAATAAGTGAAAAGAGCAGGTTACGTAATGTGTCCGTAACCTGCGTACTCTTTATACCTAACTACGTGCAAACAAAACGTAGCACAGCGTAGCGTACCTTTTATTGTGTATTATACACCCAAGAACCAATACCTTAAAAAGAGATCCCTTCGCAGTAATTTGTCTCTAATCTGCGAATATACCTTTATGGACAGTGTCCGTAATATATCTTTGTCGCAAAATGCGAATAACAGACACCAACCACTGTATAGAAGTATGGAGATAAGAACTCCGTAAAAAGGTTGTATTTAAGTCCCTAATGGACAAAGGGGGTTACAGGAATAGAAAATACAGGTTTAACAGGTAATACAATAGACTAACAATGAATATCTATGTCAGGCTCTGCTAGGGGGAAGGAAACAGATACAAGACACAATCAGCCAACAATATAATAAGGATAAATACCGTTAATTGCAACCGTTACCGTCTCATCAAATATGCGAAGCGTAGTCCGGTCAGAGCTCGCTATCGTTCAGGGATGAACTATAGCCCGGTGGAAGGTCAGGGAAAGAAAGATGTGCCGAAGTGACCGGGCAGCCCTGGGTCACCTATCTTATAGGGTCAGAAGGGGGAGGTCAAAGGCCATTCCCATTGGTCAGAGATCGTATGTCAGGTCCACTGTGATTGGGGGGTAAGATGATACAACTGGTTTGACTAGGTACAGGGCAGTGAACTTTAAGAGTCCTTTGTTTGATGGTTTCGGCGTCAGCAGTGATAAGAACCAGTTTCATCTAGATTCCTTTGTTACATACTTTCAACAGAAACTGTCTCTGGAATATGGATTATGTCCATAACTATCGGGCCGTGTCTATTGCGAAATATTCGCAATGACCGGAATACTACGCATAAGAAACGGAACGGAACGGTACTAAACATGATACAGACAGATGTATGCAGGGCTAACTAAGCTATGTGTGGCGTTCTAAACCTTTAACTACATTTTACTTAGTGTCAGTATGTATTTATGAATTTATGTGTGATAGTATGGCTACTCTTCTGGTCCACTTTGTCACACATACTCGGGTATGGAAACTTTATTTGCGCAACTCTGCGAACCAAAATGGCGGCCATACTATCCTAAAATGGTGTGTGTGCAACTAGACTTCCACAGTCCACCCTTTAACAGTAAATATAAAACTGTTACAATACAAAACATTTTACACGACAATACAGAAATTCATAATCCTAACAAAGAATTTGGGATCCATGAAATAAACATATAAGGGGAGTAAACCATCTGCTCTTGGCCGATCCAGGATCACGGATAAACGATGGGCCGCATTTATCGAACAATCTACTAAGGGTCACGAAGGATAATGTACAATTTTGGGATAAAAATAAAAACAGGGGTGGTTACAACATATACACGTTCACAAAATATGGTTTCTTTAAAGGGAGGTGGTCTCGATTCTAGGGTCATATACCAAACCCTGGTCTTCCTCTGTATCTCTCGTTCTTACACTCAAGATTTCGGTACGTTTTGCCTTTCCCCGGGTCACCACCTTTAAACATTTGAACAATAGCACAAAGACTATGATGGCACCACCGATACAGAGAAGGAGTTTTCCTATGCTAGCTATGATCCCTTGCGCCCATTCTCCTAAACCAGAGAACCAGTGCATTGGATTCAACCAGGAGGTCCATTCACTAACTTTGTTACCTATTTCTGCCAGGCTGATATTATGTTCCCTTCTAAATTCCCATTTAAGCTGAAGAATCTCATCCATCCGATGATCGATGATTTCTTCTGGGTCTTCAGTATTGTTGGTGATATATGTACAACATTTCACCCCAAACTGTGTAGAGAGGGTGACACAATATCCTCCTGTCATAGCTGTCAGATAGTTCAGCACCATCCGATGTTGGACTAGCTCTCTTTTATATGCTTGCAACTCCTTCCCAGTGTATCTAAAGGTGTCATCATAAATCTCAGTGATGTTATCTACCAAGCTGGCTAATGCTTGTATATATCTAAAATTTATGACTCCTCTGGCGGTATGGGTGATATCTAAAGCAATGAGGAGTTGGATACCGAACGACTCGTGTATCATTTCAGAAGCTAGGGGTTCTTTCTTGATTGTTAAATCCCTTTTATGGATTTGGTCATAATGGGTATGAGTGTAAGGAGGAGAAATACCTCTGTGTATGCTCATCATCTCATTATGTGTGAGGGTCATCACTTCAGGTAACACTCTGCCTAAATAACAAATACCAACGTAGTTCATGGAGAGCCATTTATACGCCCTCCTACCACAAATATAATAAACATCTTCAGGGAGAAAATAAGGGACAGAGTATTTCATGATCTTGTCACACATTATCCATAAGAACATCCCCGTCCCCTGACTTGTTCCTCACAGATCTCTGGCTGTAGGGTTACATTACAGTAGCCGGCTGATACTCTGCCGGCCATCATTTTACTTTTCTTCACCGTGTAAACATATTTATAATGTCTCCCACTGGTTCGGATCTTTAACAACAATTCCTTATCAATAGGCTCTCCATCTGGACGCTGGGAGTAAGTTATTGTCTGGTTATGCCATGTCACTTCCCAAGTACCAATTGCTCTGGAACTCGAGAAGTTCATACATACCAGGGATTTATCCACTTGGTATGGGTGTAATCTAAGACTAGGGGACCTGGTATACAGGTATCTCTTATCCAATGGCCTCCCCTTATTTAATACGCTTATCTCTGAAATATTAAGCGGATATGGGACTAGGCCTACATTACTCCTTTTGTGTAGCACTTGTGAACACACCCAGCATTCTGTTTGGTTTAAAACCTTACCCACTAGTGAGTGATAATCACTCAAGGGATGTCGGCCGGTAGTTGCCTTACTTGTCGACTGACATCGCTGGATGCATTCTTCTTCCATTTTAGGTTGACAATATCTACAGACACAGTACTCACCAGACAATAACTCATCACATAGCCCTTGAACTACGTTTTCCTCATACCTTTTACCTTCTCCTGTCATGGGCAAAGTGTCAAGCTGGTTTAGGGATTCTACCTCACCCATATCTGGGTTCATTATTACACTGTCAGAACTCCGCTCCGATCGCTCTAGAATGTGGCAGCCACCGAGTATCTTTGGATGAAGAAAAGAACACAGAAAGAAAACAAAGACATATATGCATAACTGTGAACCTGTTGCTTGGAGTCCTTCCATCATCTCTACCAGGGGGCTTTTATTTTGCTCTGCTCTTAGACCTTTGTTCGCTCAGGTTGCTCGACCTTGGCTGCTTCTCAGTGTTCCCGAAACAATGCTTCTAGCGACACTTCTTCTCTTTCGCTCTCTGCACACTGGGACTCTGGGTTACTGGCTTTCTTGCAGTGGGACGAATGTATCCAAGTCTCTCTCTCTGCGACTTTGATTGATGTAGTGCTGGTCAACAAAACTTGGTACGGTCCTTCCCAACGGTCTATCAAACAACCTGAGCGTAAAAAATTTCGGATCATAACAAAGTCTCCTGGTTTAAGATTATGACAATTCTCGGTAGGCATATCAGGGTTCAGTAAATTCAGCTGCTTTTGTTGCTCCCTTAGCTGTTTGTTTAGCTTTAGGATATACTGTACAGTTAGCTCATTGTTACATTTGAGATCATCCTGTGGGTCTATCATGATGTGTGGCTGCCGACCAAACAATATCTCGAAGGGGGACAAGTTGAGCGGAGTCCTGGGAGTGGTCCTAATGCTATACAACACAATAGGCAGTGCCTCTGGCCATAACAACCCTGTTTCAGCCATAACTTTACCCAATTTGTTCTTAATAGTACCATTCATTCTCTCAACTTTGGCGCTCGCCTGGGGACGATATGGAGTATGAAGTTTACTATTAATCCCCAGGAGTTTACACATGATTTGGAAGACCTCTCCTGTGAAATGAGTGCCTCTGTCACTCTCAATGACCTTTGGGATACCATATCTACAGACAAACTCCTGACATATTTTCTTTGCTGTAAAGGTAGCAGTGTTGGAGGCAGCGGGGAAGGCCTCCACCCAGCTGGAAAACATGTCAACACAAACCAATACATATTTCAAATTTCTACAGGGTGGTAACTGTATGAAGTCGATTTGTATTACCTGGAAAGGGCCTTCTGTAGGAGGGATGTGGGATGGCTCTGTTGGGATGGCTTTTCCAACGTTCTTCCTCAAACAGGTGAGGCATGACATTGCCACTCTACCTGCTTGAGAAGCGAACCCTGGTGCACACCAGTAGGCCTTTACCAGCTTGCACATACCTTCCTTCCCAAGATGTGTCAGCCCATGGGCCGCCTCGGCTAGACTAGGAAGGTATGCCTTGGGGGCCACTGGTTTCCCGTGTCCATCTCTCCAAAGTCCGGTGGACTCTTGGCCACATCCCTTCGACTTCCATACTGCTCTTTCCTGTGGGGAACACAAATTCTGCATGGCTATCAGTTTGGATGTGGATACGATGTTCAGTGTACAAAGGTTGGTAGGATGGGTGAAAATATTTACAGGGCATGCGGCCCTTTTCGCTGCCTCATCAGCGCGGCTGTTACCAAGTGACACCGGGTCCTTCTCTGATGTGTGAGCTTTGCACTTGATAACAGCCACTCTGTCTGGAAGCTGAATAGCTCCCAGAAGTCTCCTAATGTATGTCGCATGCGCCACTGGTGTGCCAGCCGCCGTCATGAAATTTCGGAGGCGCCATAGGGCTCCAAAATCATGGACTACTCCGAAAGCATATCTGGAGTCGGTATATATGTTGACTGATTTTCCTTGGGCCAGTTCACATGCTCTGGTCAGTGCCACCAGTTCCGCTACTTGTGCTGAGTGAGGTGGTCCCAAGGGTTCAGCTTCCACAATACCTTCTCCATCTACTACTGCGTAGCCTGTGCACAGCTCTCCCGTGTCCGTCTGTCTATGACAGCTACCATCTGTGAATAAGGTTATGTCTACCTCACTTAATGGGCTGTCGCTTATGTCAGGACGTGCTGTGAAGGTCTGATTCAGGTAGGTCATGCAATCATGTTTGTCCTCACCCTCACTAAACTCTGCTTTACCATATTCAGCAACATTCCCATCACCCTCCACCCTTTGTGCCTTGGAAGGCACATGAGGAAGGAATGTGGCTGGGTTTAGTGTGTTGCATCTTTTGATGGTAATATTTACTGGGGCCATCAGCGCCAGTTCCCACTTAGTGAACCGTGCTGAGGACACATGACGTGTTTGGGCAGAATTTAGGAGGGCAGAGACAGCATGGGGAGCATGAACAGTTAAATCGTGTCCCAACACTACGTCCTCACTCTTACTTACTAGTTGTGCTATTGCGGCCACACTTCGTAAGCAAGTTGGGAGTGAGCGTGCTACTGTGTCCAGCTGGCCACTGTAGTACGCTATTGGTCGGTTGGCATCACCATGTTTTTGTACAAGTACTCCTGCCGCACACCCACCTGATTCAGTTCCGTACAGTTCGAAGGGTTTCCCATAATCTGGCATTCCCAGTGCTGGGGCCTTTGTTAGGCTCACCTTTAGTTCCTCGAAAGCCAGCTCAGATTCCTCAGTATGAGAGACCCGATCTGGCTTAGTTGAGGAAACCATCTCTTGTAGTGGTAATGCCAGAATAGAGAATCCTGGGATCCAATTGCGACAGTATCCACACATGCCTAGGAACGTACGGATCTGATGCTGGGTCTGTGGCAGTACCATGTTCTGAATCGCTTGGATTCTGTCGTCGGTTAGGTGTCTTAGCCCTTGGGTAAGGCAGTGGCCCAGATACTTAACCCTGGTCTGGCATAATTGCAGCTTATCCTTTGATACTTTATGTCCTGTCTCTGAGAGATGCATCAGTAGCTGTCTAGTGTCATCCACTGATGACTCCAGTGACTCAGAACACAACAATAAGTCATCGACATATTGTATCAGTATCGAACCACTCATGGGTTGAAAGGATTGTAAACAATCATGCAAGGCCTGGGAGAAAATGCTGGGGCTGTCTATGAATCCCTGGGGGAGTCGTGTCCAGGTATACTGTACTCCTCTGTAGGTAAAGGCGAACAGATACTGGCTGTCAGGGTGCAAAGGGACGGAGAAGAACGCTGAACACAAATCAATGACTGTGAAATGAGTACAGTGAGGTGGGATTTGCATTAGGATGACAGCTGGGTTTGGCACTACGGGGAATTGGCTCTCAACTACTTTGTTTACCCCTCTTAAATCCTGCACTAGTCTGTAGCCCCTCCCCCCGCTCTTTTTCACAGGAAAGATGGGACTATTGGCCGTGCTGGAAGTTCTAACTAGGATTTCCTGTTGGAGCAATCGTTGGATCACTGGGAATATTCCTAGCTCAACTTCAGGTTTTAAAGGGTATTGCGGTATTTTTGGGGCTATCCTGCCTTCTTTTAAGCGGATCTCTACTGGAGCTACATTTGCCATCAGCCCAGCATCCTGTCCATCTTTAGTCCAAAGGGAACCCGGTATTTGTGCTGTAATTTCAGCTACCCTAGATGGATTTGACTCTACAACAGTGGAATACAACATTAGCCTCTGAGGACTGTCCAGCATATCTTGTACTTCTTGTGTAAGATTTTTAGGAGTGTCTAGGAATACCCCATCAGGAGTGCAATAGATGACACATCCCATTTTACATAGTAAATCTCTACCCAGGAGGTTAGTCGGGGCCGCTGCAGCCAACAGGAAAGAGTGTTTGGTATGCAGAGGCCCGATTGTAACCTCCGCTGGTTTCGTCAGTGGGTAATGTTGTATTTTTCCTGTTACCCCAATTGCTGCTACTGATTGGTTAGTGAAACCCAAGTGAAGAGGAGTGTTGAGAACAGATCTGGCCGCCCCTGTATCAACCAAAAAGGTTTGTCTTACTCCAGCTATATCAACTTTCACCTGAGGTTCCTCTCTAAGGTGTTGTGTTAGTCTAACTGGCTGTAGGATACAGGTATGACCTGTTTCCTATTGTCTGACCTGGGTTGCCCTTAGCACAGTGTCAGCCATCAGATGGGGAGGAGGCATGTTGCGTGACCTGTCTGTCTCCTCCCATTGTCTAGGGGCTGGGTATCTCCGTGTCTCACCTTTGTGAGATTCCCATTCTCGCTTATGTGTCTGATAACTCCTGGGGTTTCCTGACCTACAATGAGCTGAGTAGTGACCTTCCCTATTGCAGTTGTAACAGATAATTGGCTTTCTACCTGTGTCCCTGGTGTTTCGTTGGTATGCAGCTTTGTTTGGGGCATTAGTAAGGGCTTGGATGCTAACCATCATCAGTTTGTCAGTTTGCAGTTCCCTGTGCTTCTTAATGTTGCGGTCGTGGTCCACAGCAGATTCCCGTAGGGCATCCACTGTCATTCCACGCCAATTTGGAAAGGAAGTTTGGACTCTGGTTCTCAAGTTTTCGCTAAGCCCTTCCACCAGCACAGAGACAATCAGCTCCCTCAGGTGGGGGTCGTCCTTAGGCTCGGAGACACCAGTGTATTTTGATACCGCCATCAAACCCCGGCTGAAATATTCGCTAGCTACTTCACCATCTTTTTGTTTGATAGTGAATATCTTGCTATATTCCACTGCTGCAGGAAAATACACTCCCAACTGTAAGTTGATTAGGCGTATATTTTCCTGGTTGATCTCATCATTTATCTCCTTGTCCACTTTCAATCCACTATCCTGAATGAATTTCGGGATGTCTATGTGAGTGGGGAGACAGGCCCTCAACATGATTCTCCAATCCTTGTTGGTGGGCTCATCAGAGTTTCCCAGATCCCTTACAAATTTCCGGCTCAGAGCCAGATCTTTCCTAGGATCAGGGAAATCTGAAATTATGGACCGCAGCTCTAGCCGTGTCCATGGGTTTAGCATGGTCATCTTTCTGGTAGGTATCACACCCTCTCTGTCTGCCTTACCATAGGGAACCTCCAATGTGCGAACAGGGTATGTTTGTACCACATCCGCATTACTGGGACCTGCTTGGGAATCGTCCGTGTCTGTGCTGTGTAGTGCATCCTTACCTGAGTCCAATACTACGCTGTTGGCATCAGCCGTCTCCTCCTCCTGTGCTGGGGCCTCAACAGCGGGTTGAGCTTTTCCCTCAATCATGTTAATTGCATGGGAGACGGCCAGTGCCAACAGCTGCTCGTTTTCCTCTCGGGTTTCCTTGTAAGGGGATAAGATAGGGTACAAGTTAGCAACAGATACATTATTACTTATTTCTTTCTTATGAGTCATTAACCCCTTCGGCACATATGGGGGTGGGGGAGCTGATTCTATTGTGGCAGCGGTTGCATTTTTATTGTGGCTGATTGCGTCTGGTATTGCCAGACCTCTGATTCCCCATTGTTCCTGTCCTTCCTTCTGCCACAATTTAAGAATATCTATATGCTTCACTCTCTCCTTACGACTGGAGAGTAGGCATATTTCATCTTTTACTGCCGATAAGATTTCTGGATCGAAGCTACCAACACTGGGAAATTCTAACTTGCTGCCTTGTGTCATTTTTCTCCATTTATTTTGGTAAACAACTGCGAGTTCACCGTGCTTCCTGCACATAATAAAAGCCGCTGATCCTTTTGGCCGGCTTGCTTCCTCCCTAACATGCACGTTATCACAGCGTGACCCGTTATTACCCATAATTACAGGAATAAACGTTCACAGCTTAATAGATACCGGTGGGTTATTTAAGTTGAGAGCTCCCCAACCACTCACTTCTCCACACAGTGGCACTATTCCGCAATCAAGCGTGAAGCCCACAATGCGAGGTAATGTACTCAATCGCCAAGTCTTTCAACTAGTAGCGAACTACTAGTCAACTTGCAAGGCGCGGCCTAATTTCTCCAGGGCACAACAAACTTGTTTTCCTGTGCCCCCAGAAACTGGATTTCTAAAGTAGCTAATCGGAAACAAGTGCGTTCCGATGTATCTTCTTGTACCCTCCTAGCGGAATCAGTTCCACTGAAGGGGCAGTTCCTATGTGTACGTCGGCACGTACACCCTGTCCTAACTGGACTGTCCTACACTGGACTACACTGCGCTTGAGTCGTGCCGTCACACACCCGTTCGCCTCAGTTATTTTTCACACTGGGCGCTAGTTACACCTTGGTCTTATGCTTATATTTGAAATATTTCTGTACAGAAAATCTTCCCAGGCTGGTAGCTTTTCACTAGATACTTATGCAGGTATAAATCCCTTATAATAAGCTATAGGAATCTATTAAAATAATGCTTGAGTTTGCTTGTTTTTGAAAAATGAACAAAAAGAAAAAACTTATTTTCTTTTATTAATCACCGCCTTATCCACAGTATATTACTATACTGTTTAAATAAAACTAGTGGTTTAATACTGTTCACCTTTGAGTTCCTATGTGTGCTGCATGTGCAGTACCAATGAACAGCCACGTGTGTACATGCGTTGTTCACAGGCCGCCGATGAAATCGGCCACCCACGTGTTCTATAGTGTATTTGCAAGGTTGCGCTCGAGTTTCGCTATACGCAGTAATTGCGTCTAAATGTGGAATAAATCCCTCAACTCCGTCCGCAAGTTGCGTATCAAGATGCGAAATAAAGCCCGCACTTAATCCGCAAATTGCGTACAAAGATGCGAAAATTTCCCGATGTGGGCACGTGCGCGCGCACCTTGCGTAATACACAATAGACGCTTTACGTTACTGCAAAAGGCCCAGGACTTGTCGCCACGTGGCGGAGTCCCTGTTTTTGCAGTAACTAACAATAAACAGTTATAGTTTTGCACAGAGGGGATCCTCTATGTACTATAATAAACACAGACTCCACGTGTGCGAACCTTATCGCACGTGGTACATATACTGTAATGAACAAGCAAACTCAAAACACTATACCCCGTTAAACTACTTGTGGCAGGCAGAAGTACAGTTTATTAAACACTTAATATGATATGCTTTTAAACACGTGGCTTTCACTTATTGTTCTCCGGGTTCAACGCTAGCACTTCCCGAACCCCGCACCGCCGCGGACCTGGCCTATCCAGCAATGGATAATACTTCCACCCTTTTGCTGGTATAGGTCGGGTCGCACGCCTGGTACTGAGCAGGGGCGGATCCAGGATAAAATGACAGGGGGGGCACCATGATAAAAGAGGGTTTAGGTGAGTGAGGGCCAGTGTTAGTGGTGCCAGTGTACATGCTAAGAGAGCGGCAGAGAGAGGGTGGCAATGGGATTAAAAATAGGCCCACCATGGCAACAAAAGTGAAGGATGTAGTTGTGCACGCGCCGAAGGCGCGCTCTGGAAAAGGGGATGTGGCCACTCAACAGGGGGCATGTCCTTGAGTGGAGTGTACAACACCATATACAACTTCTACACATTATGCTACAAAATACTAGACCCCATTATACTTGCCCCTTACACATGATGCCAAATGGAATGAGCCAAAATTCAAACAATGCCACATGGATTGTGTCAAAATTCACACAATGCCACACAGATTGAGCCAAAATTTACATAATAACACACAGATTGAGCCAAAATTCACAAAATGCCAAATGGATTGAGCCAAAATTCACATAATGCCAAATGGATTCAACCAAAATTCACAAAATGCCAAATGGATTGAGCCAAAATTCACATAATGCCAAATGGATTGAGCCAAAATTCACATAATGCCACATGGATTGTGTCAAAATTCACATAATGCCACACGGATTGAGCCAAATTCATAAGATGCCATATGGATTGAGCCAAAATTCACATAATGCCACATGGATTGAGCCAAAATTCACATAATGCCACACGTATTGAGCCAAAATTCACATAATGCCACACGGATTGAGACAAAATTCACATAATGCCACACGGATTGAGCCAGAATTCACATAATGTTACACAGATTAAAACAAAATTCACAATACGCTTCATAAACAGGGACATTGTCCACCAAAGGCGCGCATTAAACATTGACACCATAATGTCCATTGCACGTTAAGTTACACGGCATGATGTCCATTATGTATTATGCCAAACACCATATTGCCTATTAAAAATTATGCTACATACAGTAAGTGCTGCTTATCTACATGCTCATTGCCAAGGGTTCCATGCTCATTGCCAGAGGTTCCATGCTCGTTGCCATGTGGGATTACATGCTCATTGCCAATGGGGAATACATGCTCGTGGTAAATGGGGGACAGCCGCCGCCAGGCAGAAGTGATAGCCACTGACAGTGGCAGAGCCTGGCTGAATTTCGAGCACTGCAGGTCCCAGCTATTTGAAATAATACCCATTTCACACCAGAAAATGCATTCCCAGGTTGGCCCCTTTTACACCAGCCTAGTCCCTGCATTTTCTGGTGTGAGGGGGAGAGAAAACCACCCCTCCCCCCCTTTAACCAGTTATCTCATTTATATATCTTCGGAACTAACTGACCCATTTACATGAGACAAGTATCATATTGAAGAACTTTTGAGTGGGCTTTGAATGATTTTGGTCCAGTGAGTTTGGTTCCAGAGTAATCTGCCCTCAAAGAACATGAACAGCCATGAAATTACATTTTAAAAAAAAGGTACTTGTTTCCTAGCACGGCCACAATCGTGAGTAATCGTGTCCCTTACTTAAGGGACACGATTACCCACGATGGACCCGATTTCTTTTGAAATCAGGTCCATTTTGCCGGCTAGGATAAAATATCGGGGGCATCGCGTCGGTCGGGACCATTAACATTGGTCCCGACGCGACCGACGCGATGCCCCCGATATTTCCATAGACTTCAATGTTAAAAAATATTTTAACATTGAAATCTTGTCGGAAAGGTAAAATATCGGGGGCATCGCGTCGGTCGGGACCATTAACATTGGTCCCGACGCGATGCGACGCGATGCCCCCGATTTTTGCATAGGATTCAATGTTAAAAAATTTTTTAACATTGAAATGGTGTAAAAATGTCAAAAAATGTGAAATGGGTCCATATGACCCATTTCACATTATAGATGTCCCCGTCATCGCCCCACGATAGACGCCAACCCGAAGCGTGGCGAGCGCAGCGAGCCCGCGAGGGGCGGCGGTACGCGTCCTCCGACCTTTTCATGCCCTACTATCCACTAGGGCGTGGAGTGAGAATAGAATAGTGTGGCGAGCGCAGCGAGCCACCGAGCCCGAAGCGTGGCGAGCGCAGCGAGCCCCGCGAGGGGACGCGGATACCTTCACAGTTATACGCGTCCCCTTGCGGGCTTCACAGGTGTCCGTGGCGACGCGGACACCTGTGAAGCCCGCGAAGGGACGCGTTTACCTGTGAAGGTATCCGCGTCCCCTCGCGGGGCTCGCTGCGCTCGCCACGCTTCGGGCTCGGTGGCTCGCTGCGCTCGCCACACTATTCTATTCTCACTCCACGCCCTAGTGGATAGTAGGGCATGAAAAGGTCGGAGGACGCGTACCGCCGCCCCTCGCGGGCTCGCTGCGCTCGCCACGCTTCGGGTATGCGTCTATCGTGGGCTGCTGTTTACGCGCTTCAATTGGGGGGGGTTGGGAATTTTTTTCATTGAATACAATGTAAAATTGGGTCCCAGGGACCCAATTTACATTGGATTCAATAAAAAAAATCGGGTCAAAAATCGGTCGGTCGCGTCGATCGCATCGCATGCGACCAAATCGCATGCGATGCGATCGACCCGATTTTTTTCAGCACGACCACCCCGATCTTAATCGGTGTGGCCGTGCTAGGAAACAAGTACCAAAAAAAAAATAATCGATTTACACGCTATATCTCTGGAACCGATTGACCTATATGGACCATCCTGGTACCATATTGAAGGCCCAGCGATTTGGAATTGAATGACATCAACCACAAGCTCCTGTGATGCCAGGGAGGGAACTGGCAGCCGTCGGAACCGGGTGGGGGTCGGAATTGACGGGTCCTATATTATCCTATGGGGAAAAAATGTTACAGCTTTGCCAGGCGATATCTCCGGTTCCCGGGGGGCTAGAGACATGGGGCTGGGCTCGTTGGAAAGCTCTGGTCCTCATCTACAAAATGAATGACAGGGGGGGCACGTGCCCGGGTGCCCCCCCCCTGAATCCGCCACTGGTACTGAGTTCTGGAATGTGGAGCGGACGGACGAGCCCTCAATTGTTAATGGTGATTAAATATGACCAGAGATACAATAAGTGAAAAGAGCAGGTTACGTAATGTGTCCGTAACCTGCGTACTCTTTATACCTAACTACGTGCGAACAAAACGTAGCACAGCGTAGCGTACCTTTATTGTGTATTATACACCCAAGAACCAATACCTTAATAAGAGATCCCTTCGCAGTAATTTGTCTCTAATCTGCGAATATACCTTTATGGACAGTGTCCGTAATATATCTTTGTCGCAAAATGCGAATAACAGACACAAACCACTGTATAGAAGTATGGAGATAAGAACTCCGTAAAAAGGTTGTATTTAAGTCCCTAATGGACAAAGGGGGTTACAGGAATAGAAAATACAGGTTTAACAGGTAATACAATAGACTAACAATGAATATCTATGTCAGGCTCTGCTAGGGGGAAGGAAACAGATACAAGACACAATCAGCCAACAATATAATAAGGATAAATACCGTTAATTGCAACCGTTACCGTCTCATCAAATATGCGAAGCGTAGTCCGGTCAGAGCTCGCTATCGTTCAGGGATGAACTATAGCCCGGTGGAAGGTCAGGGAAAGAAAGATGTGCCGAAGTGACCGGGCAGCCCTGGGTCACCTATCTTATAGGGTCAGAAGGGGGAGGTCAAAGGCCATTCCCATTGGTCAGAGATCGTATGTCAGGTCCACTGTGATTGGGGGGTAAGATGATACAACTGGTTTGACTAGGTACAGGGCAGTGAACTTTAAGAGTCCTTTGTTTGATGGTTTCGGCGTCAGCAGTGATAAGAACCAGTTTCATCTAGATTCCTTTGTTACATACTTTCAACAGAAACTGTCTCTGGAATATGGATTATGTCCATAACTATCGGGCCGTGTCTATTGCGAAATATTCGCAATGACCGGAATACTACGCATAAGAAACGGAACGGAACGGTACTAAACATGATACAGACAGATGTATGCAGGGCTAACTAAGCTATGTGTGGCGTTCTAAACCTTTAACTACATTTTACTTAGTGTCAGTATGTATTTATGAATTTATGTGTGATAGTATGGCTACTCTTCTGGTCCACTTTGTCACACATACTCGGGTATGGAAACTTTATTTGCGCAACTCTGCGAACCAAAATGGCGGCCATACTATCCTAAAATGGTGTGTGTGCAACTAGACTTCCACAGTAGTTCCACAACAGCTGGAGGGCCATGAGTTTGACACCACCGCTTTATGGATTGTTGAAGAACATTGTTTTTTCAGCGTAAACCGTCCAGACAGCTATTAATTGCAGCTGGGGAACATGTGCTGAGATTATTTGACAGCTTAAGCCGGTCTGAAAACCAATCTGAGACTTTTAAAATAAAATCTTGCGCGCTCCGTTCTAAAACAGGACGACACATGATAGTTACACATTTTTCAGAACTATATTTAATAAAGTCTCAATTGCATAGCACATAGAGATGATGCTCCGTGGTTGGTCAAGACCAGCGGGTTATGTCATATTGTCAGGAATAGTACAAATAGGAGGTATCGTGTATTTTACAGGTTGTGCTGCGTACATATATATAGGTCTAGTCTGCCTGTATACAGCAGCCACAGATCCTCCTGCATTCTGCGGAAAATATTCCTGGCTGCACCCAAATGTTGCTGCCGATCACCCAGACCAATAGGAAGCAAGCCTACAGATTGCAGTGCTGGGCTCATTAAGATCTTATGGGGGGTTATTCAGACCAGCTCGCTGCGGGCCGAATTTGCTCGTCTGTACGATAGTGCGGGTTTACATAGGCACGATTATGGGCATGTGCAAACTTCCAGAGCGGCATTCACATTTGCGCGACATTCGCCTCACAGTGGGAGGAATAGAGGCGGGCATGGGGCGAAAGTCCAACATTTTATGAGCACTCTTCTGTTCTCCCTCCATGCCTTAGTGGATGGTAGGGTATGAAATAAAACCTAAACAAAAAAAAACATGAAAAACTCACATCAACCTTATGACTGTAGACCTTTCCATTGTCGACCTAATGCTTACGTCGTCCTTCCAACCCTGTCGGCCTTAGCCATGTTGACCTATGCCCTGTCAACATTTAGTGGTTGACCTAATGTATGTTGATCTTCATAGTGTCGACCTAGCGACCGTCTCCCTATTGTATTGTGATTCTGCTCTTGCTTGTGAGTAATTCATCACTGTATTTTAAAGGAAAAAATGTCCAGAGTTTAAACTTATATTTTCTATAGCAAAAGGCCGCTGCTTAGGGAGCCAACCTGAATTAGGCCCCCAGTGACACAAACAGAAATCAGTCGAACAAAAAATGGTTGTGCTGCATGTTCCTCGCTCTCATACACAGTGGGGACTTTTCACAGTTGGGTCTACCTGCAGAATACACTGCTGAGAGGCCACAGAGTGGGTGCCCATGGAGAAGTTCCTGACTCCAGGCATCTGTTGTGTGGTTCTCCAGTCTGCAGGTGCCTCTCCAAATTGCCTGCAAGCCACATACACCTACCACGAGGGCAGTGTTGCCCCTGCACCGTGGCTGGTGGCACCAATCGCACACAACTAATTATAGTAAATATAGTGCATCCTTGACTTCTTCTACCATAGATTATACATCTAGGAGACCACTCCATGTATGTGCCACCCCAGGGCCGGTGCTAGGGTGTCCGGCGCCCTCCTGCAAACCATACATTTTGCGCCCTTTCACATTGCCATTGCAACAAGCTGCAGCCCGATTGTGGCAGCGTATGCAACATGCGATCCTATGGAGGATTTCGGGTGCATGTACATGTAGGCATACACCATCTCAGTGCTGTGTCCGCAAAATGTTGCAGGCACTCAAGGTGCCCATACACGCTGCGAGAATCGCATACGTTATGTGCTAGATCGCATCGCATGGCATGCATGCAATGTGTGTGCAATGCGATCCGAAAGCAGTACAAAAAGTATGTGCAGCACATCGCATCGCACTCTGCTATTGCAGCGTGTATGGCCACCTTTAGGCACATAACCCAGCCCATTATTTAAAAAGTGTCTAAATTAATATAAAAAAAATCTACAATTATTAAAAAGGGCGGCGCTGCTGCCTGTTCGTCATTTGTTTGACAGCTGACAGACGCAGGGAGCAATGGGTAGGGGGCGGATTCGGACATCACATGTCATCCAGGCATTCACAGGCAGCACTACATGCCTCAGCGCAAGTGTCCGTGAGGAAGAGGGGCAGGTCGCAAGAGGAGGACAGTGTGTGCGCGGTGCAGGGAAAAGCTCTTTATACTGCCGCCCGCTGTCAGAAAGACACTGCGGGCGGCGTGCAGGAGGCAGTGACAGTGAGGGCTGAGGCAGCTTTAGCAAAGCAGGGAGGGAGATAGCGCCTTTTCAGCATGGCGCCTCCCTGCTTTGCAGGAGCTGCTGAGTGGGTAGCGCCGGCCCTGTGCCATCCTTTTTCCTACACGATTGTGGTTTATTAGGTCTACACCAAAAGGTCAACAAGCAGAAGGTGGACACTGGAAAAAAGTCGACGTGTAAAAATGTTAACATGAGTTTTTCACTTTTTTTATGTTAACTGAGGAGATAGCTCTCCAATTAGTGTACTGCGTCCCGGTGCTGCGCTTTTAACACTTTACATTCCTAATTAGAGTCCATGTGGGTGGGTAGCACGGCGCCCGTCGTGGGTCATCGCATACCTTAACTTAAGGTATGCGATGGACCAGATTTTCTGTGTATTTTGAGCCTTTATTGCCGGCAATGAGAAAATTGCGTTGATCGCGTCCTTCGCATTCCATTATAATGGCATGCGGTGCGACCGACACGATCAACGCGATTTTACATAGGGATCAATGTTAAATTAGCTGTCAATGATAAAATCGCGTTGATCGCGTCCATCGTATGCCACTATAATGTGTGGCGAGCGCAGCGAGCCCCGCTAGAGGACGCGTAATACCTGTGAAGTAATGCGCTCGCCACACTTCGGGCTCGGTGGCTCACTGCGCTCGCCAAACTTTATAAAATCAACTCCACGCTGACGTGGATAGTGGGGGTATGAAAACGTCGGAGGACGCGTACCACCGCCCCTCGCGGGCTCGCTGCGCTCACCACGCTTCGGGTTGGTGTTAATAGTGGGGTGTCATTAACAATAGGGGGCATTTGCGAGGGGGGGGGTATGCAATGAAAATTGAGGTCTAGGGTGTTTTACATTGGTCCCAATGTAAAATTGGGTCTTAGGGACCATTTTACATTGACTCCAATGTAAAAATCACGTCGATCGCATTTGGTTGCATGCGATGCGATTTTTGCCTGCAATTAAAATCGCTGGCGCCGTGCTAGGAAACAAGTACCAACTTTCTTTTAAAGGGGCAATCACGTACAAGGCATGGTTTTGCTTTTAAAAAAAAAGGGGCAATACCGTACCCATTTACACCGCCCTCTACCCAGGTCCTGGCCGTGTTCTACCCGTGTAAAGGGACACGGCGTGTCGGATTTACACCGCCTCTTTCCTGGGTCTGACCCGCCGAAGACCCGGAGTTTAGAGGCAGTGTAAAAGGGGTATAACTCATCCCCTCGCAAGCAGCTGGACGGTTGGGAGTCCCTGTTGTAACCTGCTGGGCAGCAGTGAATAGACGCTGTGCTCCTGTCTATTCATGCAGGCAAAGGGGCTTCAAGGGCAAAACAGGGCATGACCTCACGTGAGTGACACGATTTGAAGCATAGTTGACTCCACTCCTGCATTCTGCAGGAGACTCCCTGAAATAGCAGCAATCTCCCTCCCTCATTAGTCTAGCAATCTCCCTCATTTCACCTAATCCACATTACACTGTTACATTTTTGGGGAAAAGGGAATGAGAGACAGATACATTTATATTGAATCATCAGCACCATTTCCCAGCACGTTACCCAGCAAGTATAGTAGCTCTTACTAACTACTTTGGCGCTCATTTATATTTGTATATAAGTCATAAAAGATGTAGCAGTACACACCCACGCTTCTAGGTGCCACGTCCACACTCTCTTTTCACAATCTCTCTATATATGGAACTAGACACGCCCTTTGGGAGGAGCATGACACGCCCCCTCAGCGGGGCGATGTGTAAAATTCTACTACCAGCTATAATCTACGTGAAACTAGTTTTCAAAAGTAGGCAAGTATGATTTGAAGGCCAATTTCGGGCAGGCGTGAAGGTCCTACTGCACTGCTTTGAAAGTTGGGAGATATGTGATCGGGTCTGAAATCGGCCAGTGTGCAGTGTACAGATATACATTTTAGGGTTTAGCAAATGTCTCTTTATAAATGACAAGCAAAGTTCATTAAAATGTATATCTTAAGCACTTAACGCTCATGAATTATGAATCACTAAATCCTGGTGGCTGTCAGCTTACATATTATAATATTATCAAAGTAAAACGAGCCACAAGTCCATGGGAGGAAGTGTCCTCTAGCCCCTCAGCGTGTCACTGATGACAGATCGCCCAGATACAGGTGGCCTCCCAGCTTTATCCTCACTTTATTGCCTGTCCTAAAATATAGCACATTAATAGTAGCGGGTGGTGTATAATGTTTCTCTGGTCATCTGTGATCTAACGAGAAAGGAAGCGGCGTAAAAGTGTAAAAGCCGGAGAGCGTTTCAGTCACCAGCCGCATTTGTGCTATTTTTGGGGGCCTAAATATCCGTCTGTCATCAGAAGATTCCCAGTACACGTCTTATTTATACTACTCCACTCTGACACATCGTCAGCTCCGCATATCAGCCGCAGCCAAGATGAAGGTCACGTCTTTTCTAATATTTGCAATATTTTATTAAGTACGCTCCAGTTACAACCACCGAGTTGTGTGTTTGATGATTCTGGAGTCTACGCTGTTGAGAGCACGTTCGTGTCAATCGCTGCGCTGTGACATTTCTAGGGTGCAGTCAGGGCCGCCAACCGGGGGGTGCTGTGGATACAGCTGTCCCAGTCCCCGGCCTCTGGAAGGGCACGGGCAGCTAATTTTGCTGCCTGCTTCTTCAATGCAGGACGCCAGCAGCCAATTAAAATGCTGCACCGGCTTTTGAGCCAATCAGAGCTTGTGTATAATTAGCCAATCAGAGCGGCTGCCAGTACACAAGCTCTGATTGGCTCACCAGCCGATGCTGCATTTTATTTGGCCGCCGGCATCCTACATTGAAGAAGCCTGTGCTTCGGGACCCGCGGGAGGAGTCGGGCGGTAAGTGAAAGGAGGGAGGGGGCATGGAGGGGCCCAGACTGGAAATCAGTCCTGGGCCCCAAAATTCCTAGGGGCAGCCCTGGGTGCAGTCTGCAAGTTACAGAATCCACCATAATTCTGATAAGTAAAAGACAAAGGGCCCAATTCAGGCCTTATTGCTGCTGTGCGAATTTGTAGGGCAACCATCGAAAGACCGCTCATGTGTACAGATTATAACCCATGTGTGAGACCAAACAGTGACAAAATCCAGCGATATTTATTGACAGTAACCTGATGTTATCTGGGAGTGTCAGGGAATACGCAGGCGTCCTGCCTCTATCCGTAATCAGGTTGTAAACAGTCAAGGACACTTACTTGGGGTCCCTGACATTATAAATGTCACCTTTTAGATTTACAACAACGTCCCTCTTCTACAGTTGTATAACAGCTACTGGGCGGGATGCACCAAAGCTAAAATTTGGTAAAACCACCGGTTTCTGGGTTTTTACCACATTCTCAAATGCTCTAATGCCCACACTCTGGGGCTCCGCTGTGGGGGAATCACCAGAAAGGGCTGGCGATACCCTATAGAAGCCTATGGCTTCTCTCCGCAGCGCTGTTTGAGGGATCCGTCACAGATCCCGTTCCAGCATGCCCCACGAGAAAGCCGCTTCGCAAAGGACGGCTCTCATCGGAAAGCTGTCCTTTGTGTTATTAATTGCATACGCTAGTGCATATGCCATTATTATGGATGCGGTGGCTGATGTTAGTGCATACCCCCCATTGGGCGGTATTCAATGAGAATACCTGCGAGGTGCAGCGAATCCTTTTTAGGATTCGCTGCACATTCGCCACGTTCCGGAGCCTCGCAGGCTCCGGTATTCAACGTGTCAGGGGCTCGCTGCCCCTGACCGGCGAATATGAGCTCCTGCGGCGAACGCCGCAGGGAGCCTGAGGACGGTGGCAGGCAGAGAGATGGAAGTCTCTCTGCCCCAGAACGTTTGTGGGGGGGAGGTGGGCTCCCCGGGTGCCAGGCAGCACAGGCTGCCCCCCTGGGGTGCCAGCAGGGGACCATATATTAACTACACCCGATCGTAACGATCAGGTGCAGTGAATATATGAATATGTAATGAGCGGCTCGGCTCCGGCGCCCCCTGCTGGCTGCTGTGTAAAAAAAAAAAAATTTTTTTTTTTAATTAAATATATATTCATGTGCTTACAGCACATAAATAAAAATAGCATGCCCCTCCTCAGAATAAAATTCCTGATTTTTTTACACCAAATGTAAAAAACAAAACACTTTATTTTAAAAGTTCACCTTCCACTTCACCATAAAAAGATAGCGATTGCTACTCGGTGAATCATGGCGAAAAAAACCTTCAAATGTATTCGCCATCTGGTCAGTGAATAGGGTGATTCACCGTTTTTGTCAAAAATTCGCCAAACAGCACAAATTCGCCATAAAAACATGGCGAATCAGGCTCATTGAATACCGCCCATTGTCTTAATAAGGGGTGCAGTTAGCCTTACAGCAGATGGAATGCCGGAAATCAAAATAATCGTGGCGATATTCCGATTAGTATCCAGAAGACCAGTGTTGGACTGCTGCCAACAAGGAGGATGCCGACGGTGATATCCAGACTGCCGACATCCCAAATTAAAGTATGTGGGTCGGGTTAATGTTAGGTGGGGGGTTGGAATATGATATAAGCACTAGTGGAGGGACTAAGGGTTAGACTGCAGAGGCGGTTAGATTTAGGCTGTGGGGATGGACTGTTAGAAGGGAAAGTTAGGGGGGTATGGGTCACAGGGTCGACACAACTAAGGTCAACATGGGCTTAGGTCGACAGGATCATTAGGTCGACACAAGCATTAGGTCGACATGGGCAAAGTCAACAGTCAAAAAGCTTGACATGAGTTTTTCAAATTTTTGTCCTAAATGTCGACACAATTGACAAGGTCACCGTATCAGTTCACCACGTCCCTAATGAATGCCTTCACGCCCTAGTGGATGGAAGGGTACGAAATACCACCTGTCGTCACATGTCGGCTCATATCGACCTGAACGTGCCATCCGTAAGTATCCCCATAATAATATCGTCCTTGCATTTTCATTGCACAAATGCTCTCCAGTGTTTTCCTGTTTCTATTACAGAAGTTTTCTATATCCCGTTGGCTCAGACATTATGCCGGAATCGCTGTAAACAAGGTTCAATAGAGAAGTAAATGAAAATCTCTAACACAGTTGCCTGCTTCATTTAACAAGAAATGACAGCGCGTTCTTCAGCATCAAACACTTCATTAAGAAGCGGAGAACGGTGCATACAAATGTTACCGGGAAAACCCAACTTAGATTTACCACAGCAGTGCGCTCGGCACTGTACCTCTGTCTTCCTGCATTAATGTGGGAGGGGCCTCACACCGCTGGCCTGTGCTTTTGAGGAGGTATGTAGTCATAATGTCGACATTGTTGATAATTCCATTCAAACTGTTGACATTTTACAAATGTTGTCTATTGTCTACTAGAAGGTGCTAAGTAAATAATAAGTAGATTCTGTCTGATTGGTTGCCCATAGCAACATCCAATGTTACATAGAACTTCCATTGTAGTAAAACAAGTTTGGATACAGCCCCCGCGATCAGCCATGCAATAGATAAACCACAGGCTGATCATTGAAGCAAAAAAATGAAATAAAATACAGGACTATAGTGCATTAAGGACACTTACACTTTCCTTAAAACAGACACATGATAGGGCCAAATTCTCTAAGCTTCAAATGTGATAAAATGGAGAGTGCTAAACAACCAGCCAATCAGGTCATACCTGCCATGGCACAGTCTGTGTTTGAAAAATGTCAGACAGGAGCTGATTGGCTGGCTGTTTATCACTCTCAATTTTATCACTTTTGAAACTAATACTACTTTCAGACCGCAAACCCGTGTCCGACCCTGCATTTTGAACACGGGTTTGTCCTTGCAGAGAGCCGGGTCAGACTCTTCAATTACCCCTTTCACACTGCACTTTAACCCGGGGTTTCCTAGGATTGGTGCTTACACACTGAACCCGGGCCCGTGCTTTAAAACCTATGTGTGTCATTAAAAATTGACTTTTTTCTGGCTCACAATAATAATGTCACAAAGGAAATAAAAGTGAGGGGTGGAGATTGTTCACAGCATTGCAGCAGCAGCAGCATGGCAGACTTCTCTGACCTCATGGATGTTTGTGCTTTGATTCTGTGTGATACAGGTGTTAGCAGGCAGCAGAGTGTCACACTGTGCAACATGCTGTACACTTTTTTCATGCTGAGGAAAAGTGCACACTTTTGCTGGAAAGCAGGCTTCCAAAGTGGGTAACAGCAGGCTGTAAGTGTGGAGTGCAGGCTGGGATGGTGCCTGTGTCCCGTGGTCCGCAGCTTCAGCGTGCTGCTTGACGGTTTCCGGGGTCAGACTGCTGACCTCACAGAAATCCACCAATAGCGGCATTTCAGAAACAGCAGTGTCGGATAACACGGGTCGGGGCCTTTCTGACCGCACATAGACACGTGTTAGAGCCGTGTCCGACCCTGGTAAAGACCAGGGTTCAAAAGCCGTGTTGTTGAACACGGGTTTTCTGAGCGTGGCGCTTTCAAACCGCACCTTGACCCGTGTTTAGGCCCCGCAAACACGGCAATAACCCGTGTTCACAGTGCGGCCTGAAAGTGGTATTAAAGAATCTGGCCCTTACTCTCTTGAAATTGTCAAAACCAATGTCGAATGTTCTTAGGAGAAGGCGGATTAACGACGAATTGCCTTCGGAAAGCGCACTGCACCGTGACCATCAAATTTGTTCTAATTAGTTAGGCTCCTCCCTGTTTTTCCATATGTATTCTATACTCTGTTTCTTCCTGCAGGATGGAATCATCACCAGTCTCTGGGCGGCCTAGAATACACTTTGGGCGGGATGTATCAACATACATCCCCGCCCTTCGCACGGCAGCCGCCGCGATGCTACCGCATATGTACTAACATATGCGGCCAGCATCGGGCTGTGGTAACGGAGACCCCCGCGATACCTGTGATGTTGGCTGCGGGGGTCTCCCGGCGGCTGCCAGCGTCCCCCTGTGTCTCCTCCTCCCCCCTGAAGCGGGATGTCCTGCCGGCTGTCACACCAGGGGGAGGAGATGATCACAGGAGGACGGGAGGGGGTGGGCGCGCGGACGGCGTACGTCGGGCGGCGAAAGAAGCCCATAGGCTTCTATAGGGTATCGCCACCCTCTGCCTGCGAAAACGGGGCGAACCGGTGATGATACATAGGAAAATGCGGTAAAACGGGGGTTTTACCGCATTTTCCCGTTAGTACATCCGGCCCTAATACTCTTCTCTGTGATTGGCTGCTGGTGAAGGGGCTTATTCTGTATGAGTTTATGATCATACGTTATGGGGGTTATTCACCAAAGTTCACCAAACCTCGTCCGGTGAACGCCAGGCCACCTACCCTCTCGCAACGTGTGTTCGCACGAAGGGTCTGCGCATGGATGTTTAACAGAAACATCCATTCGCACCCTGTGGGTGAACACCCACATCATTCGATGGTAGCTGACCATCGAATGATGTGGAATGTGCACGCATATCTAAGTGGCTCGGGAGGAAGTGGGCGGGCAACTGATATCCAGTGATGTCAGCTGCCCGCCTCCAGCAGCGATGTCACGGCCTGATTACCATGGAAACGCCCACCATTTACATGGGAACGCCCATGGGCATTCCAATGGGCGTGACTATCCGCCGCCACCCTGACGCCCGCCGCCAACAGCCCCAGCAAAGAGTCTATTCGCTGTGGCAGCACGCACCCGGCCCACCATCGGTCCCTGTGAGAATGATCTGTTCTGAATAACCCCCAATGTGTTCTCTATATACAATGTAGAATCACTGTCTATATGTGACACATTGGGGGAAATTTACTAAAGGAAATTTGTAAAAAATAAGTGTATTTGTATCCAGAAATACACTTATTTTTGACATTTACTATCCCGAAAATACAGCAATTCGTATTCGTATTAATAGCACATCAATACAACTACGAATTGCCGTATTTTCGGGATAGTAAATGTCAAAAATAAGTGTATTTCTGGATACAAATACACCTTTTTTTTTTACAAATTTCCTTTAGTAAATTTCCCCCATTGTGGCTCCCATATAAAGTGTATAGCATGTAATCAGGTGACGGTAGACCGCAGCCCTACACGCCAACACCACACCCGTCCCCGCTATCACTGGACGCCGCGCTGAGAACAAAGAAGGCATTGTACAGTTACAGAATGAGGCGGATTGTGTCGGCGGCCTTGGCAATGTGTTTATATTCATAGAAAGGGAAAGTACGTAAGTAACTGTTATGGAAACATAAATGTGCACGGATGAGAACACTGGGGCTAATTCAGTCGCGTTCAAAGGGCTGCGCATGTGCATGGTACGCTGCGCGCATGTGTGGGGCCCCCTTGTGAAAGGACCCTGTGAAGGCTAGCACTCACTGGCCGTATGCAAGGTGTCACAGTGGACCCAAAGATGGCATTACCCCTCCCAACACAATCTGCGGCCAGGAACAACACTGTCACAGCCAAAATATCGACACATCAAAAAGGTTGACACTGTCAAGCTTCGGGCACAGTGCTTGGCTGCGCTCAGCACACTATTTTATTCTCCCTTTATGCCCACTGGTAGAGTAAAGCATGAATAAGTTGATTTTTTTTCAAAATAATCATGAAAAACTTATGTCGACCTTTTTGTATGTCAACCTTTTGCTTGTGTTGACCTTTTGATCATGTCTCAACCAAATGTACGTTGACCTTTTTCACGTGTTGACCTTTTGACCGTCGACCAATAGCGGTTGACCTTTTAACTGCCAACCTAAAAAAAAACCAGAGGGTCCTACATAACGTTTAACCCAACCTGAAAATCGCGCGGAGAACATGAGAATTTCCTCCATAACTAAAAATAATCTCAGATGACCCATCGCCGACGTTACCCCGTAACGAGAGCCTGTATTTATAAATGTCGTCCACTCTAAAATAAGCGGATACTCGGATGATAAAGGCATTAACGCTGCTAAAATCTCTGAAACCCAATCTAGGCCTGACTACGGGCCAGACAAGCCATGAAATGGACCCGAGCTGTAATCGGACCCCCAGAGACCCACAAAGAGGGGTCTTCTACGGCCGAAATAAAACATTTCTATAAACGTGGATCTGCAATTAATAGTAACATGATAAGTCAGGGGGTAACGCTGTTCCGTCATGGTGGTTGCCGAAATAAGCCGCATACGGTCGCAGTGTAGACATACTTGCCGACTTTGAAGCTCCGGGAGAGGGCAGCCAGCTCAGTATGGCAGGGGGGGGCGCCGCCGGGCCAAATCCGGGAGTAAAAAGGGGCGGTGCGGGGGCGGAACCACGGCAGTGGTGATCTATTTAGGGGTATGGCTAGATCGCTTGCTTCATTTTAGACACGCCCTCCACCGTGCAATGCCGGTATTTACACTGCGGGGGCTGGGCTAAAATGTTGCGATCGCGTAATTTTACCCGCAGACCCCCTGCCGAGGGGCGGTTTGCGGGAGATGGGGTAGTATGCGGGAGGGTTGCCCCCCTTTCCGGGGGGCCAGGAGGGGGACCCAATTTCCAGGATCCTTCCGGCCATTCCGGGAGGGTAGGCAACCCTGTGATGATTGCAGATGTAAATGTAAGACATAGCGTTAGATATCCGTTCTTTTTGTTTAGACTTCTTGGGGTAAATTTACAAAGATTGAATGGGGACGAATGGGGACAAGTTTCTGGTTGACCCTAATTGACTTTGCCGTCAGCCAGAATTTCCGGTTCCCACCATAGAAGCCATGTTAAAACTTTAGAAGTTACAGGCTGGGCCTTGTGGTTCTACTACAAAACCCTTCTGACAGCTTGCATTCCATCTCCTCCGTATGTGTCCCATGTTTCTGTTAGATACGTAACAATGATATCAGTTCCGCAGGCAGATACTAGGCCTAATTCACACCTGATTGCATGGCTGCTAATTTTTGGAGGCTTGCGATCAGGTAGACGCCGCCCCACCAGAGTGCAATCTCGCGCCATTCAAGCCTGGGAATTGCTCCGCAAATTAGCTGGATAGGTGATCACGTGCAAATCCATTCTCCAGCTGCTCACTGTCAAATGATTCCCCAGTGTGTGCAGTCTACGCGTATATATGACTTCCCCCCAGCTGCTGCGATAGAACCGGGCGGATCGGGGGCGGAGCTGACGTCACATGACTTCCCCTAAACACCTGTGCACGCCAAATGCCGGCTTCCTGTCACTCAACATGTGTACGGCCAACAACAACAAAAAAAAGGTGCAGGATTTTGTTGCAGGATGGCCCCATGCATGTGCACCTGCCAGCTGTTCACATGCGTAGTCTAGTGATTAGCGCCTCGAATGCCAATTTGCAGATGCACGATCAGGTCAGTATGAGACCGACTATTTATTAAGCGGATTCTCTGTGTCGGCAGTCAGTCCCCTCCTTGCGGCTCCCACAGATTACATGCTACAGTAAATACAGATTACAATAAATTCAGATTGGGGAGGAAAATGCATACTTGCCTACCCCCCTGCATTCTGCAGGAGACTCCCTGAAATAGCAGCAATCTCCCCCTCTCCCTCATTAGTCTAGCAATCTCCCCCATGTCATCTAGCCCACATTACACTGTTACATTTTTTGGGGAAAAAGGAATGAGAGATAGATACATTTACATTGAATCATCAGCCCCATTTCCCAGCACTCTAGCAGTATAGTATCTCTTACTAACTGCTCTGGGATCATCCACATTTGGATATAAGTCATTTTACAAGATTCCTCAGATGTAGCAGTACACACCCACGCTTCTAGGTGCCACATTCACAATCTTTTTTCACACTCTTTCCATATATGGGACTAGACACGCCCTTTGGGTGGAGCATGACACACCCCTTCATTGGTGCGCTGTGCAAAATTCTATTTCCAACTATAATCTCCCTGAAACTAGTTTTCAAAAGTAGGCAAGTATGGGAAAATGTGAAACTTAGAAATGTTTTACAGATTTGTGTCAGGCGAACGTTTGGTGAAGAGAATATTGTATCATGTTCCGTCGATATTATACTCGGGTTGTCATTAGCTGGGAAACGTTTTAGGCATCTTTAAAAGGTCAGCCTCTCTGACAAATACCAAGCCTGTTTAATTAAAGGGCAAAACTCATTCAAGTGCAAACGTGTCAGTAAAATCTGTACAGTGCGTCCTAAAATCGGCACAAATGATGGTTTATCGGACTTTGTAAGACTGCGGAGTAAGCCTCAGGGGAAGTGCCGCTGCTCTGAACAGGATGGATCTCAGGCTTGTCCTATGGGTGATTGCTGGGTAGACATCTTGGAGCATGTTTGTTGTATCCAGCTGGTACACTGGTGTGATGGCATAGGAGTTTATAATCTAATTGGTTGCTATGGGCAACAACTCAACTTGTTTATCTTATGAGCTTTAGAAAATCTGATATTCCCTGATTGAAATCTAAGACAATGGTTCCCAAAGTGTGTGCCGTGGCACCCAGGGGTGCCTCGGGACACTTGCAGGGGTGCCTTAAATTGGTAGTCCATATAGAGGGCGGGATGTACAGTACTAAGCTAAAAATGCGATAAAACCCCCTGTTTTCGGGGGTTTTACTGCACTTCCTAATGTATGAATGTCCGGCCGCTGCATGACCGCATAGCAGGGTATCGCCACCTTTGGGTGGTGATACCCTATAGAAGCCCATGGGCTTCTAATTGCCACCCGCCTCCTCCGCTGACCCCCCTCTCCCCTTCCCTCTGGCTTACCTTGCTGCAGGTCCTCCTGGACCCAGAGGGTAAACCCCTCCTCCCCCTAACAACGCAGCCGGACATCCTTCCTGCTGCAGGGAGGGGGAGGCGCCCAGGGAGGTGACGGAGACCACCCCCCACACAGCGCATTTCAGGTATCGCGGGGGGCCTCCGTCACCGCAGTGCGATGCTAGCCGCATATGTTAATACATATAGGCTAGCATCGCGGCGGCCGGGCGGCGAGGGCAGGCGATGTTTATTAATACATCCTGCCCTAAGAGATAAGGCTGAGATCCGCCCAGGGGCCATTTTGTAAAATTCGATAGATGCGGCCGCACACAGAGCCCTTAGGCCCACAGCCCATAAATTTCCTCCGTGTGCTCCTGTAAATATGGCCCCATTCGTGCCAACACCTCACGTGATCCCTTCCTGTGTGTCGGTCACACTGCCGCTAGTTGATTTCGTGAGGAAATGAAACTTTAATCTGGGAAATATACAGCTCAGTGTCCTCTGCCTCCATTTACAGGCAGCTGGAGGAGTCCTGACAAATGATTAAGATTTTATGTTAATAAAGGGTTTTCTGTGGTATCGCTATAAGCAGCTGGTGCAGATTATAGTGCGGCAGCAGGTGCGAGTATTCCCCTCAGTGAGATAAGACAACAGCTGGTACTACCTACAGCGCCGCGTCCGCCTAGCCAGGACACTGCATCGAACAGCACCTGGCGTTTTGGGTGTTGGGACTCTGCTGCAAGAAGTGCCGATATAGTACAGCAGTCCCAGCGAAGACCCAGTACATCTAAATGCTGGCCATTGTGCAAGGCCGCTGGGCCAGTTGCTGTGCTGGCCCCTTGCCAGCCTCTCCCCAGTTGTCAGCTCTTATGCAAACACAGTCACAGACAGCAGAATCCTGTGCAGGGGGAAATTAACTAGGTTGATAAATTTGTGTTGTGAGCGAGGAATCTGCGCCGCGCCGGGGGGTCCGGGGGAACTCTGTATGAAATGATGTGTTGTGCTTTAATCCTGGAGCCCGGGCATTGGATATCAGAGAGTATATTATAAATTAACAATGTGCAAATCAGAGGAACGACGTTTTTCTGTTGACATAAAAAGTGATCTATTATTTTATCTCAGCGGGGTTCTGCCTAGTAACGACGAGAGCGCTGCGCGCTGGTTCTGCTCGGGAAACAGCATTAACAAGCAGAAAATTCAATTTTTGATGAAAATAATGTCCCAAGGAACTCAGACACAGATGATTTTACCGCTCAGTGCATGTTACTGTTCCCAATCAGAGTCTTGACGAATGGTAAGGTATGAAAAAGTGCAAAAAACTCCCCCCCTCATGTCAACCTTTTCATATGCTGATCATTGCCATGTCGACTACATAGCGGTCCACTATGTATGCATACCTCCCAACTGATTTCAGCCGGACAGTCCCGCCAAAGTGACACTGTCCCGCTGTTCCACCTGTTGGGGGAGGGTGAGGAGGCAGTTATGCGGGTGGGGAGGTGACAACAGTTGGAAGTGACAGTGATTAACACTATTCTGCAAAGCAGCTGATGATCACTGGATAGATGTGCACGACATCTAGCAATGCAGGGAGGGGAGCCCCAAAAAGGCGGAAACAGGGCCCCGCCTCTCCTTCCGGACCTTTCCCCTTTTTTTCAGAGGCGGACGGATCACGGTTGAGGCCAAAATTGAGAGGAATGCATAGCCATGTCGACCGAGTAACTGTTGCCGTAGTAACTGTCAACCGACTAAACAGCTAACATGATAATATATTGCAAGGGCATGCAAGAATACATTTATTGGATGACAATACATCTGTATAGGGTAATCCCCGGCCAGCGGGTGCCTCTGCTTGCTCGGTTATAAATCATTTTGCATTTAGATGAATCTCGCCTGTTTGCAGGAACAGTGCCTCACAGTGCCTCACAGTGGGCCTTATTCTAGTTCACTCTTAGAAGCAAATTCCTTCTTAGCTGGCCAAAACCATGTGCACTGCAGGGGGGCAGATGTAACAGGTGCAGATAGAATTAGATTTGGCGAGATATTTTGTTTCTGTGCATGGATAATATTGACTGCTTTATTTTTACACTGCAATATGGATCTCACTTTGAAGAAAAACCCCACCCAAATCTAACTCTCTGCACATGTTATATCTGCCCCACCTGCAGTGCACATGGTTTTGTCCATCTAAGAAGGATTTTGTCAGAAAGAGTGAACTAGAATAACCCCCAGTGCCTCACAGTGCCTCTCAGTGCCTCGCAGTACCTTAGCCGACTTGCTGTGGTCTCACTGCAGGTTTGCACTTCTTGGCCAGGCCCCAGGAGGGATTGACTTGGGTAAACTCCTGACAATAAATCACAGGCGATGACTCACGTACGCGCAGCAGGTGCCGCTTGGCACATTTATCCAATGACCTCATGAATAGAGGAAAACAAACCTGTCCTCAAATAAGGTGAAGCGGATTAAGGGACTGTAACTGACTATATCGTCATTTATTTATACATAAATAGGCTGCCTATAACTGGCAATAGTACAAAACCACACAAACAATTCACAGAAACATTAGTATAATTCCATTAATGACATTGGGCCTGTTCAGACCTGTTACCAAGGCCGCAATTTTTTGCAGATGGACAAAACCATGCTGCTCTCTGTGGCGTAACTAATATTTTTGCGCCCCCCCCCCCCCCACCGAAATTGACATCACCGCCCCCCCCCCCCGCCCACTAAAAGTTAAGACCCCTCCCCTTACCCCTCCGCATGCCGCCGCCGCCGCATTCCTGGTCCGGCACCGCAGATATCCTCCTGGCTCCGTCTCCTGCAGTTATGAAAAATTACACGGCAAAATGGCTGCCCCCTAATAGCAGACAGTTTTTGAGGATGCTAGAGGAGGCCAGCTCCTCTAACATACCTGAAAAACTGTCTGCTGTATGGGGGCAGCCATTTTGCCATGTAATTTTTCATTAGATGACAGGAGGATATCTGTGATGTCGGACCAGGCAGGAATGCGGCGGCGGCGGCATGCGGAGGGGTAAAGGGGGCGGCTCTGAGTAGTGTGGCCTGATGAGCACCGGCAGTGCCCCGCTGGCACTTGCTCCCCCAAGCAGCCTGTGGTGGCTGCCGTATGGTAGCTACGCCACTGGCTGCACTGCAGATAGGGCAGATGTAACATGTGCAGAGAGATTTGTGGAGTTATCTTGTTTCTGTGCAGAGTAAATACTGACTGCTTTATTCTAATAGTGTGTACACACGGTGAGATGTGCCATGCGATTCGATGTTCGATTCGATGTTTCATCCGATTTTTGCTTTTCCCTTTATTTCTCTACTCATGTGAGAACAGCTTGAGATTAAAGGTGCGTACCCACGGTAAGATATAGTGCAAAATCTAGCACACTATCTAGCTAGTTTCGTATAGCATGCTAGATAGTGCACTATATCTTACCGTGTGTACGCACTATCCGACGTACGATGCGCGCTCCCGCTGGTCGTCTGGCAGGGAGCTGCTCGGGTGAACATGCAACTCAATTCTGTCTAGAAAGCATAAAGGCCCATACACACTTGAAGATTTTCATTTCAAAAGACTTTGCCAAAATCTGTGATAGATACAGCTATCACCAAAGTAGTGCGTACACACTGAGCTATTTTCCCCAAAGAGCGAGAGATTTTCAGGAGGCGAAAGACTTTGCTGAAAATCTTTCATTATAAGGCTATTTACATAATGGGCAGGGTTAGAATTCCAAGGGTGGGAGCATTTTATTCCTGTTCTGTGTACCTGCGCTGTCAGCGCATTTTGGGGGGGCTGTTTGGTGGCGACGGCTAGGGGGGGGCTGTTTGGCGGCAGTGGCGAGGGGCAGCAGAATTTTTATGGAGGGGGGGAGCTATAATTGTACTACTGCCTGGTGGGCAGTGGTGCCAATAATATATACATTGCTGGCCCGTGGCAGCAATGCATATATTACTGGCATATGAATAACATTGGTGGGCAGTGATGACAATAATATATACATTGTTGGCATGTTGCCAGCAATGTATATATTACTGGCTAATTAATAATCATTGGTGCACAGTGGTGCCAGTAATATATACATTGCTGACTTGTGCCAGCAATGTATATATTAACTGGCTAATTAATAATCATTGGTGCACAGTGGTGCCAGTAATATATACATTGCTGACCTGTGCCAGCAATGTATATATTACTGACTTAACATTGGTGGCTAGCGGTGTGCTCCGTTTTAAGCAGGGCGGGGGGCGGGGCCAGCAGCGCTTTGTGTTCTGGCCGGGTGATCAGCGGGGGAGCAGGGGCTGCAGCAGCTTTGCAGCAGCAGCCAGCCGGCCAGGAAGATGATGAGCGGGGCGGCGCGGTGTGCAGTCGGACCACAGCAGGGTAAGTATATGACACTGGCGAGGGGGCGGGGGGAGGCAGCGGGGCGGGCCGCCGGGCTGAAAGTGGTTAATCTTTCAGCCCGGGGCAGCGTACACACATGGCGATGATGGATGAAAAACCATCCATCATCGCCACATCTGCTGGTAAAACCAGCAGATGAACCACTTAACTAGCGATGATGCGGGAGCGCGCATCATCGCTAGTCGCCAATCTGGGGGGCATACACACTGGGCGATTTTCATCTGAAAATTGGTCAAAACTGCTGTTTTGACCGATTTTCAGCTGAAAATCGTTAAGTGTGTATGGGCCTTAAGATAGTATAGTGTAGTACAGCTGTGACGTCATATCGTACATGATATCTTATGCACATTGTATGTTATTTTAAGCACAAATCTTATGCTTTTGACCACTGGGACTTTCCTGGGAAATCTTATACAATATCATACGGAACATAAATCGTACCGTGGGTACGCACCTTTACACTTTTGTGCTTTACAATCTGCATGAGATCCAGATGCGATTACAATTTAGACTATCTGCATACAATTTAGACTATATAGTGCAGATCTGCACTATATAGACAGGGCAGCCAAGACTTTCTGGCTGAGATATGGCAGCGCGCATCTTGAACGCATCTGGATCGCTTGGGATAAAACCCATACAATCTGCATGAGATCCAGATGAGATTTTGACTATATAGTCAAAATCTCATCTGGATCTCATGCAGATTGTACAAGTGTGTACACAGCATAAGATTTGCTATAAGATTTGCTATAAGATTTGCTATAAGATGTGCTATAAGATGTGCTATAAGATGTGCTATAAGATGTGCTATAAGATGTGCGCTATAAGATGTGCTATAAGATGTGCTATAAGATGTGGTATAAGATGTGCTATAAGATGTGCTATAAGATGTGCTATAAGATGTGGTATAAGATTTGCTATAAGATGTGCTATAAGATGTGCTATAAGCTGTGCTATAAGATTTGCTATAAGATGTGCTATAAGATGTGCTATAAGATGTGCTATAAGATGTGCTATAAGATGTGCTATAAGATGTGCGCTATAAGATGTGCTATAAGATGTGCTATAAGATGTGCTATAAGATGTGGTATAAGATTTGCTATAAGATGTGCTATAAGATGTGCTATAAGATGTGCTATTAAGATGTGCTATAAGATGTGCTATAAGATGTGCTATAAGATGTGCTATAAGATTTGCTATAACATGTGCTATAAGATGTGCTATAAGATTTGCTATAACATGTGCCATAAGATGTGCCATAAGATTTGCTATAAGATGTGCTATAAGATTTGCTGTAAGATTTGCTATAAGATGTGCTATAAGATTTGCTATAAGATGTGCTATAAGATTTGCTATAAGATGTGCTATAAGATGTGCTATAAGATTTGCTATAACATGTGCTATAAGATGTGCTATAAGATTTGCTATAACATGTGCTATAAGATGTGCCATAAGATTTGCTATAAGATGTGCTATAAGATTTGCTGTAAGATTTGCTATAAGATGTGCTATAAGATTTGCTATAAGATGTGCTATAAGATTTGCTATAAGATGTGCTATAAGATGTGCTATAAGATTTGCTATAACATGTGCTATAAGATGTGCTATAAGATGTGCTATAAGATGTGCTATAAGATTTGCTATAACATGTGCTATAAGATGTGCTATAAGATGTGCTATAAGATGTGCTATAAGATTTGCTATAACATGTGCTATAAGATGTGCTATAAGATTTGCTATAATGCTGTGTACACACTGATACAATCTGCATAAGATCCAGATAAGATTTTGACTATATAGTCAAAATCTTATCTGGATCTCATGCAGATTGTACAAGTGTGTACACACCTTAAGATGTGCTACAGTATAAGATTTGCTATAAGATGTGGTATAAGATGTGCTACAGTATAAGATTTGCTATAAGATGTGCTATAAGATGTGCTGTAAGATGTGCAATAAGATTTGCTATGAGATGTGCTATAAGATGTGCTATAAGATGTGCTATAAGATGTGCTATAAGATGTGGTATAAGATGTGCTATAAGATTTGCTATAAGATTTGCTATAAAATTTGCTACGAGATTTGCTATGAGATTTGCTATTAGATGTGGTATAAGATGTTCTACAGTATAAGATTTGCTATAAGATGTGCTATAAGATGTGGTATAAGATGTGCTATAAGATGTGCTATAAGATGTGCTATAAGATGTGCTATAAGATGTGCTATAAGATTTGCTATAAGATGTGCTATAAGATGTGCTATAAGATTTGCTATAAGATGTGCTATAAGATGTGCTATAAGATGTGCTATAAGATGTGCTATTAAGATGTGCTATAAGATGTGCTATAAGATGTGCTATAAGATGTGCTATAAGATGTGCTATAAGATTTGCTATAACATGTGCTATAAGATGTGCTATAAGATTTGCTATAACATGTGCCATAAGATGTGCCATAAGATTTGCTATAAGATGTGCTATAAGATTTGCTGTAAGATTTGCTATAAGATGTGCTATAAGATTTGCTATAAGATGTGCTATAAGATTTGCTATAAGATGTGCTATAAGATGTGCTATAAGATTTGCTATAACATGTGCTATAAGATGTGCTATAAGATTTGCTATAACATGTGCTATAAGATGTGCCATAAGATTTGCTATAAGATGTGCTATAAGATTTGCTGTAAGATTTGCTATAAGATGTGCTATAAGATTTGCTGTAAGATTTGCTATAAGATGTGCTATAAGATTTGCTATAAGATGTGCTATAAGATTTGCTATAAGATGTGCTATAAGATGTGCTATAAGATTTGCTATAACATGTGCTATAAGATGTGCTATAAGATGTGCTATAAGATGTGCTATAAGATTTGCTATAACATGTGCTATAAGATGTGCTATAAGATGTGCTATAAGATGTGCTATAAGATTTGCTATAACATGTGCTATAAGATGTGCTATAAGATTTGCTATAATGCTGTGTACACACTGATACAATCTGCATAAGATCCAGATAAGATTTTGACTATATAGTCAAAATCTTATCTGGATCTCATGCAGATTGTACAAGTGTGTACACACCTTAAGATGTGCTACAGTATAAGATTTGCTATAAGATGTGGTATAAGATGTGCTACAGTATAAGATTTGCTATAAGATGTGCTATAAGATGTGCTGTAAGATGTGCAATAAGATTTGCTATGAGATGTGCTATAAGATGTGCTATAAGATGTGCTATAAGATGTGCTATAAGATGTGGTATAAGATGTGCTATAAGATTTGCTATAAGATTTGCTATAAAATTTGCTACGAGATTTGCTATGAGATTTGCTATTAGATGTGGTATAAGATGTTCTACAGTATAAGATTTGCTATAAGATGTGCTATAAGATGTGGTATAAGATGTGCTATAAGATGTGCTATAAGATGTGCTATAAGATGTGCTATAAGATGTGCTATAAGATTTGCTATAAGATGTGCTATAAGATGTGCTATAAGATTTGCTATAAGATGTGCTATAAGATGTGCTATAAGATGTGCTATAAGATGTGCTATAAGATGTGCTATAAGCTGTGCTATAAGATTTGCTATTAGATGTGCTATAAGATGTGCTATAAGATTTGCTATAAGATGTGCTGTAAGATTTGCTATAAGATGTGCTGTAAGATGTGCTGTAAGATGTGGTGTAAGATGTGCTGTAAGATGTGCTATAAGATGTGCTATAAGATGTGCTGTAAGATGTGCTGTAAGATGTGCTGTAAGATGTGCTATAAGATGTGCTATAAGATTTGCTATAAGATGTGCTATAAGATTTGCTATAAGATGTGCTATAAGATGTGCTACAGTATAAGATTTGCTATAAGATGTGGTATAAGATGTGCTACAGTATAAGATTTGCTATAAGATGTGGTATAAGATGTGCTACAGTATAAGATTTGCTATAAGATGTGCTATAAGATTTGCTATAAGATGTGCTATAAGATGTGCTGTAAGATTTGCTATAAGATGTGCTGTAAGATTTGCTATAAGATGTGCTGTAAGATGTGCTATAAGATGTGCTGTAAGATGTGCTGTAAGATGTGCTATAAGATGTGCTATAAGATGTGCTGTAAGATGTGCTGTAAGATGTGCTGTAAGATGTGCTATAAGATGTGCTGTAAGATTTGCTATAAGATGTGCTGTAAGATGTGCTATAAGATGTGCTGTAAGATGTGCTGTAAGATGTGCTATAAGATGTGCTGTAAGATGTGCTGTAAGATGTGCTGTAAGATGTGCTGTAAGATGTGCTATAAGATGTGCTATAAGATGTGCTATAAGATGTGCTATAAGATGTGCTATAAGATTTGCTATAAGATTTGCTATAAGATGTGGTATAAGATGTGCTACAGTATAAGATTTGCTATAAGATGTGGTATAAGATGTGCTACAGTATAAGATTTGCTATAAGATGTGCTATAAGATTTGCTATAAGATGTGCTATAATGCTGTGTACACACGGTCTGATTTCCTTTCCGATGTTGACGATATAGTCAACATCGGATCGGCATCGGTTGCAGATCGCAAGGGTTTTAACTCTTGCGATCCCGATCCGATCCCGATGCGCGTTCACGTATCGGAAGCCAGAATGTCTTGGCTGCCTTGTCTATATAGTGCAGATCTGCACTATATAGTCAAGATAGGATGCAAATCGGATGTGCCTTATCTGATCAGATCATGGATAGGATCTTAAGGCACATCTAACGTGTGTACAGATGTGCTATAGATGTGCTATAAGATGTGCTATAAGATGTGCTATAAGATGTGGTATAAGATTTGCTGTAATGCTGGGTACACACCAGGACGACTAGGGCCCGATCCCCACAATCTCGATCCAATTCCGATCGGATGTAGATTGTGTGCTGATTGGGCCCTTTTCTGACCTGCTGTGGACCGATACCGATCCGATGCGCGGTCCCGCGGGTCGGTCGGTCGTTATTGAGATCCTACCTGCTGCAGGTAGGATCTCAATGACGACCATACAGCCGGGTGCGGGTCGCCATCGGATCGGACCCGCTCACGGTGCACATCGTGAGCGGGTCGTGCCCCCCCTCGTCACCGTGAGCGGGTCGGACGAGACACTGACGACCCGCTCACGATGTGCATCGTGAGCGGGTCGTCCTGGTGTGTACCCTGCATAAGATGTGGTATAAGATGTGCTATAAGATGTGCTGTAAGATGTGCTGTAAGATGTGCTATAAGATGTGCTATAAGATGTGCTATAAGATGTGCTATAAGATTTGCTATGAGATTTGCTGTAAGATTTGCTATAAGATGTGCTATAAGATTTGCTATAAGATGTGCTATAAGATGTGCTATAAGATGTGCTATAAGATGTGCTATAAGATTTGCTATATGATTTGCTATATGATTTGCTATAAGATGTGCTGTAAGATGTGCTATAAGATGTGCTGTAAGATGTGCTGTAAGATGTGCTGTAAGATGTGCTGTAAGATGTGCTATAAGATGTGCTGTAAGATGTGCTATAAGATGTGCTATAAGATGTGGTATAAGATGTGCTATAAGATGTGCTACAGTATAAGATTTGCTATAAGATGTGCTATAAGATTTGCTATAAGATGTGCTATAAGATGTGCTGTAAGATTTGCTATAAGATGTGCTATAAGATTTGCTATAAGATGTGCTATAAGATGTGCTGTAAGATGTGCTATAAGATGTGCTATAAGATGTGGTATAAGATGTGCTATAAGATGTGCTATAAGATTTGCTATATGATTTGCTATAAGATGTGCTATAACATGTGCTATAAGATGTGCTATAAGATGTGCTATAAGATGTGCTATAAGATGTGCTGTAAGATGTGCAATAAGATTTGCTATAAGATGTGCTATAAGATTTGCTATAAGATGTGCTATAAGATGTGCTATAAGATGTGCTGTAAGATGTGCAATAAGATTTGCTATAAGATGTGCTATAAGATTTGCTATAAGATGTGCTATAAGATGTGCTATAAGATGTGCTGTAAGATGTGCTGTAAGATGTGGTATAAGATGTGGTATAAGATGTGCTATAAGATGTGCTGTAAGATGTGCTATAAGATGTGCTATAAGATGTGCTGTAAGATGTGCTATAAGATGTGCTGTAAGATGTGCTATTAGATGTGCTATAAGATGTGCTATAAGATGTGCTATAAGATTTGCTATAAGATTTGCTATAAGATGTGCTATAAGATGTGGTATAAGATTTGCTATAAGATGTGCTATAAGATGTGCTATAAGATGTGCTATAAGATGTGCTGTAAGATGTGCTGTAAGATGTGGTATAAGATGTGGTATAAGATGTGCTATAAGATGTGCTGTAAGATGTGCTATAAGATGTGCTATAAGATGTGCTGTAAGATGTGCTATAAGATGTGCTATAAGATGTGGTATAAGATGTGCTATAAGATGTGCTATAAGATGTGCTATATGATTTGCTATAAGATGTGCTATAAGATGTGCTGTAAGATGTGCTATAAGATGTGCTATAAGATGTGCTGTAAGATGTGCTATAAGATGTGCTATAACATGTGCTATAAGATGTGGTATAAAGGTGCCCACAGACGCTACAATTATCGAATGCGTTTTGTACTTTTTAAGCACAAATTGCATCTTATGTACAATTATTGGATGGTGATTATGGGCTTGTGCGATGCTGTATGTCTAAAATTGTATGTCTAAAAAAGTACGTGCTGCACGTACTTTTTAGACTACATCTGAAATTTAACATTACAAACATGGGTTCATCACATCACATCGCATGCAACCAAGTGCACATCTCATAGCAAGCTGGAAGAAAAATTGTATAGAACCATTGTACAGACAAAAACGCATAGCACAGTACAATTGTAGCGTCTGTGGGCACCTTAAGATGTGGTATAAGATTTGCTATAAGATGTGCTATAAGATGTGCTGTAAGATGTGCTATAAGATGTGGTATAAGATGTGGTATAAGATGTGCTATAAGATGTGGTATAAGATGTGCTGTAAGATGTGCTATAAGATGTGCTATAAGATGTGCTATAAGATGTGGTATAAGATGTGCTGTAAGATGTGCTGTAAGATGTGCTGTAAGATGTGCTATAAGATGTGCTATAAGATGTGCTATAAGATGTGGCATAAGATGTGCTATAAGATGTGCTATAAGATGTGCTATAAGATGTGCTATAAGATGTGGCATAAGATGTGCTGTAAGATGTGCTGTAAGATGTGCTATAAGATGTGCTGTAAGATGTGCTATAAGATGTGCTATAAGATGTGCTATAAGATGTGCTATAAGATGTGGCATAAGATGTGCTATAAGATGTGCTATAAGATGTGCTATAAGATGTGCTATAAGATGTGGCATAAGATGTGCTGTAAGATGTGCTGTAAGATGTGCTATAAGATGTGCTGTAAGATGTGCTATAAGATGTGCTATAAGATGTGGTATAAGATGTGCTATAAGATGTGGCATAAGATGTGCTATAAGATGTGCTATAAGATGTGCTGTAATGTGGGGTACACACCAGGACGACCACCGTCGTTCACGACCGATAGACGACCATGGAACGATTTCCCTTGGACTTCCCGGGAGCTCCCAGGCAGTCCCCAGCAAACGATTAGCAAAAATTGTGTTTTTTTGCGGAACGATCTAGATCCGATCCCGATGCGCCCGCGATGGTCGTTAAGACGGTCGGATCGCTGGTTTTTGTTTTTTTTGCAAGAACACATGCGACCGTCGTCAGATGGGCCTTTGAAATTTGAATGAAGGGGCTGGACTAGCAGAGGGGGAGGACTAGCAGAGGGGGATAGGAATAGCAGCAGCCATTTTAAACCAGTGTATTTCTGCTTTGTTACTAGTGAGGCTTGGTTTATACCTGCTGAACGCTGGACATAGCTATTTACACATTACTTTGTTTTGCCTGCCATTACAAAGTGTCTTTTAACCCTGCACTATGGAGAATGCAGTGATGGGTAGTCACCAGCAACAGTACCTGCTCTATTATGCAGTTTTGAAGCTCAGGCGTCAGAGAGCCCAGCGCAGGAGAGAAAGATCATGCTGGACAAAGCAGTGGCTACTTCAGCGTCAGACTCGTTCGCACATGCCACTGCTCAGGGACATCAGGGAGAATAACCCAGACGATTTCCGTAACTTCTTGAGGATGGATGATGCCACATTCCAGGAATTGCTGCGTCTGGTGACTCCCCACATCGAGAAGCAGGATACCAAGTATCGCATGGCTATCCCTGCTGAGGAACGGCTGGTGGTCACCCTGAGGTTTCTGGCGACAGGACGGTCTCTTGCTGACCTAAAGTTTGGATCCCTCATCTCCCCGCAAGCTTTGGGCCTCATCATCCCGGAGACCTGCAAAGCCATTGTGAAGGTGCTGCAGTACCAGTATTGCAAGGTAAGGATGAAATATACACTGTACACTTTATTGTGCAAACAAAATATTTTTATTTATAATTTAGGCCTAGGACAGAAACAGGTTTTTTAGGCCTTTCATGGTTAAAACATGTAAAATAGTAAATAGATTGTGTCAACAAAAATATATTATAATACCATATATAAAAGATATTGTACAAAAACACACACTATATATAAAGATTTAAGTATGTATGACCCAGTTTAAACTTTCCCAATAAGTACGGGCTACTGTGTGGCAGAGGATGTCTGCCGCAGATAAGTAAAGGCTGCGGCCCACATGGCGCATGGCGCAGATGCAATGGTCCCGGCCACATTGATGTGCGCCATACGCCATGTGAGCAGTGGCCATCACATACCTGCAGCTGAGACCATGTCTGCCGCACAGTACCCCATACTATTGGTAAAGACAAAAGGGCAATAAATGGAGTTTGCTATCCAGATTGAGGAGAATCCTGTTCTCCCTCTGGTAATGCAGGTACAGGTAGCAGCATATAAAAAAACAAAAAACACACTCTGGTAACTTCTGGAACAGGCACTTACAACAGTAGGGATAAGGTACTGTGTGGCAGAGGATGTCTGCTGCAGATATGTAAAGGCTGCGGCCCACATGGCGCATGGCGCAGATGCAATGGCCCCCGCCCCATTGATGTGCGCCATACACCATGTGAGCAGTGGCCATCACATACCTGCAGCTGAGACCATGTCTTCGGCACAGTACCCCATACTATTGGCAAAGAAAAAAGGGCAATAAATGGAGTTTGCTATCCAGATTGAGGAGAATCCTGTTCTCCCTCTGGTAATGCAGGTACAGGTAGCAGCATATATGTAGAAAACCAAGACAAAAGACACTCTGGTAACTTCTGGAACATGCCCTTACAACAGTAGGGATAAGGTACTGTGCGGCAGAGGATGTCTGCTGCAGATATGTAAAGGCTGCGGCCCACATGGCGCATGGCGCAGATGCAATGGCCCCCGCCCCATTGATGTGCGCCATACGCCATGTGAGCAGTGGCCATCACATACCTGCAGCCGAGACCATGTCTGCCGCACAGTACCCCATACTATTGGTAAAGACAAAAGGGCAATAAATGGAGTTTGCTATCCAGATTGAGGAGAATCCTGTTCTCCCTCTGGTAATGCAGGTACAGGTAGCAGCATATAAATAAACAAAAATACACACTGTGGCCCTTGTGTGGCAGAGGATGTCTGCTGCAGATATGTAAAGGCTGCGGCCCACATGGCGCATGGCGCAGATGCAATGGCCCCCGCCCCATTGATGTGCGCCATACGCCATGTGAGCAGTGGCCATCACATACCTGCAGCCGAGACCATGTCTGCCGCACAGTACCCCATACTATTGGTAAAGACAAAAGGGCAATAAATGGAGTTTGCTATCCAGATTGAGGAGAATCCTGTTCTCCCTCTGGTAATGCAGGTACAGGTAGCAGCATATAAATAAACAAAAATACACACTGTGGCCCTTGTGTGGCAGAGGATGTCTGCTGCAGATATGTAAAGGCTGCGGCCCACATGGCGCATGGCGCAGATGCAATGGTCCCGGCCCCATTGATGTGCGCCATACGCCATGTGAGCAGTGGCCATCACATACCTGCAGCTGAGACCATGTCGATGGTAAATGATAAAGTAGCCTATTTTTTAAGACAGATCCTCAAAAACAGGACACTCTGGATCTTCTATCAGTAAAGAACTGTAGAATTGACGGTACTGGGGGGGTTGAGAAGGCTGTGTAGGTGTTGACTGGGTATGTGTTGGAATTGTGCTCGACTGGCCTGCTACGGTGGCAGGCGGAGTAGGCACTGGTGATTCTAATGACAGTGGTGTGTCTGGTGCACTACCAATGCCAACTATTTTAGTGCCACTGTTGAGATACCCTAAACTGCCATTATACACCAACTCCATGCATAACTTTTCAAAAGTAAGTTGCTGGTCAGGAGCCATGTTGCGAACACACTCTGCCACATAAGTGAAGTAGTTGTCATGTTTGTCCGGGTTTCTTTGCAGGACTTGATGTGCCCGCATCATAAATTCTTCATGTGCCGCTGCTTCTCCTTTTTTTCCTTTGCCACGCATTTTTTTGGCACGGGGGAGTGGTGGAGTGGGTTCCAGGGTGGGTGGCGGAGTGCGTGCCGGAGTAGGAACTTCGTTAGATGTGCATGCATTATCAGATAGGACAGATAGGTCTGGGGTTGCAGGTGGGTAGTCACCAAGCTGTAAAAAAATTGAACATGTTTACTAATCAATTCTATTTACTTCTAATTTCAGTTCCCTACCAGCGTGAATGAATGGAAAGTCATCGCAGAGGAGTTTGAACAGCGATGGAACTTCCCAAATTGCGGTGGAGCCATTGATGGCAAACATGTCCGCATAGCCCAGCCTATCAATAGTGGTTCCTACTATTTTAATTACAAGGGCTATTTTAGCATTGTACTAATGGCTGTGGTGAATGCCAACTATGAGTTTATCTTCCTGGATGTAGGAAGGAATGGCCGTGCATCGGATGGTGGCACTTTCAAGGACACAAAGTTCTACGAAAGGCTCATAGCGAACACCCTTCACTTGCCGTCTGTCCAGGAAACTAAACAGGGGCTTAACTTTGTTTTTGTGGCTGACGAGGCTTTTGGCCTGCACGAGCATGTCATGAAGCCATATGCGCAAAGGGGCCTGAACCATGACAAAAGGATCTTTAACTACAGGCTATCCAGGGCACGGCGTGTTGTGGAAAATGCTTTTGGCATCCTGGCAAGCCGGTTTCGCATTTTTCACACTGCCATTAACCTGAGGGTGGACAAAATTGACTGGGTTGTCACGGCGTGCTGTGTCCTGCACAATTTGCTCCGCAGAAAAGCCACACAGCAAAGGGCTACAGGCACAGCACTCCAAGAAGACCAAGAACTGCCAGAGGAGGTAGTGCAGATATCCTCCTTGCAAACCCCAACACAACGCTACACAGGGAGTGCACGAGCCAAACAGGTGAGGGAAGAGTACATGGCCTACTTTAATGGGGAGGGCGCTGTGGATTGGCAGGAGGAATCAATTAGATAGCCAAAAAAATAGACTCACCGATGCAGACTGCGAATTCTCCTCCTCCTCCTGCGCCGCGACTTCTTGGTTTTCCTGTTCGACCATAAGGACTACTCCTGTCCTCATCGACTCCTGGCTGAGGGTGAATGTCAACCGGTCATAGTACCAGAGCGATGTTTGATACATCTCGTCGACTCCAGCACCAGACTTCTTTGCAGCCTCCATCTTCTTGTGTTCCTTTAAGAACACCGTGCGCATATTCTGGATGCGTTTCCTCACCCATTCAACATTGGCCTCTGGGTGAAATGGAAGACTGTAGCGTGCCAACTCCTCCAAGGCTTGGTTTCTTTTCATTTTGTTTGAATACTCCTTGGATTTGGTTCTCCACAGGCATTCGTGTGTACGATATTTTTCAATAAACCCTTCCAAAAACTCTTGTTCCTTTGCGTTGGACATTGGGACTGTAAAAAGATAAAACCATTTTAGTTGTTATAGTTATACCCATGTTTTGTTTCATATTTAAATTTTTATAGTTATAGTTACCAGTTTACCTAGTTCTTATGTTTTAAGTATTTAAAATGTTAATAAACTTTTATGAAAACCACTATACATTTTATTGTGCAGATTGCTATTCACACACACAGGTGAATGGGGCCTAGCAGAGAGGAGTGCTTGGAATACTGCAATGGTGGACAATGGTTTATGTATATATATCTATATATACACAAACACACACACACACAGGTGAATGGGGCCTAGCAGAGAGGAGTGCTTGGAATACTGCAATGGTGGACAATGGTTTATGTATATATATCTATATATACACAAACACACACACACAGGTGAATGGGGCCTAGCAGAGAGGAGTGCTTGGAATACTGCAATGGTGGACAATGGTTTATGTATATATATCTATATATACACAAACACACACACACAGGTGAATGGGGCCTAGCAGAGAGGAGTGCTTGGAATACTGCAATGGTGGACAATGGTTTATGTATATATATCTATATATACACAAACACACACACACAGGTGAATGGGGCCTAGCAGAGAGGAGTGCTTGGAATACTGCAATGGTGGACAATGGTTTATGTATATATATCTATATATACACAAACACACACACACACAGGTGAATGGGGCCTAGCAGAGAGGAGTGCTTGGAATACTGCAATGGTGGACAATGGTTTATGTATATATATCTATATATACACAAACACACACACACACAGGTGAATGGGGCCTAGCAGAGAGGAGTGCTTGGAATACTGCAATGGTGGACATTGGTTATATGTATACACACAGACATGGGGCCCACCCAAAAAAAACAGTGACATGGTCGGGTGCACGGTTGCCAAACCAGTGCTTTATACACACTATATACATTGGTGGCAACAGTGGGCATGCATAGAAGAGCATTGGGAGTGCAAACATACCAGGTTGTTGTTCTGGGAGATGAGACAAGAAGGAGAGTCCAACTGCTGCGCCAGCGCTGTTTGCTATGTGGAAAAACATGGCGCCGGGGGAGTGTTTAGGAAATGCCACTCAAATAGGCTGGATCAAACGACGGACGCACCGACGGACGGACGACGGAGGCGGCAAAAAACACTCACGATCTGCATACGATTGACGGTCGGTCGGCCTGGGATTGACAGATCCTACCTGCAGCACGTAGGACCAAAGATGCGACCAAACGAGCGGCGTGAACGCGCATTTGATCGGAATCGGATCAAATAAATGTCAAAAACACACGATAGTACATACAATCTGCATACAACCGGTCGGAATTGGATCTAAATTGACAGAATCGTGCCCTAGTCGTCCTGGTGTGTACCCAGCATAAGATGTGGCATAAGATGTGCTGTAAAGCTGACCATACATCAGAAAGATATTGTACCCAATCATACAATCTCAATTGATTGTAAGATGGATTGTATGCAGATTGTGTGCACATCTTGTGTACACAATCATACAATCAATCATAAGATGGATTGTATGACTGATTGTATGATGGATTGTATGCAGATTGTGTGCACATCTTGTGTACAAAATCATGCAGCAGATGGATTGTATGACTGATTGTATGATCGATTGTGTGTAGATTGTGTGTCCAAAAACCACCAGGGACTGCTGGGGATTTCAAGGGAAATTGTACACAATCATGAGTGCAATCGATCTTAAGATCGATCTTTCTGATGTATGGCCAGCTTTAGATGTGCTATAAGATGTGCTATAAGATGTGCTATAAGATGTGCTATAAGATGTGCTATAAGATGTGGTATAAGATTTGCTATAAGATGTGCTATAAGATGTGGTATAAGATGTGCTATAAGATGTGCTATAAGATGTGCTATAAGATGTGCTATAAGATGTGCTATAAGATGTGGTATAAGATGTGGTATAAGATGTGCTATAAGATGTGCTGTAAGATGTGCTGTAAGATGTGCTATAAGATGTGCTGTAAGATGTGCTATAAGATGTGCTATAAGATGTGGTATAAGATGTGGTATAAGATGTGCTGTAAGATGTGCTATAAGATGTGCTATAAGATGTGGTATAAGATGTGCTATAAGATGTGGTATAAGATGTGCTATAAGATGTGGTATAAGATGTGCTGTAAGATGTGCTGTAAGATGTGCTGTAAGATGTGCTATAAGATGTGCTATAAGATGTGCTATAAGATGTGCTATAAGATGTGGCATAAGATGTGCTGTAAGATGTGCTGTTATGCTGTGTACACACTAGTACAATCTGCATAAGATCCAGATGCGATTACAATTTACACTATCTGCATACAATTTACACTATCTGCATTCAATTTAGACTATATAGTGCAGATCTGCACTATATAGACAGGGCAGCCAAGACTTTCTGGTTAAGATATGGGAGCGCGCATCTTGAACGCATCTGGATCGCTTGGGATAAAACCAATACAATCTGCATGAGATCCAGATAAGATTTTGACTATATAGTCAAAATCTTATCTGGATCTTATGCAGATTGTATCAGTGTGTACACAGCATAAGATGTGCTATAAGATGTGCTGTAAGATGTGCTATAAGATGTGCTATAAGATGTGGTATAAGATGTGCTATAAGATGTGGTATAAGATGTGCTGTAAGATGTGCTATAAGATGTGCTATAAGATGTGCTATAAGATGTGCTATAAGATGTGCTATAAGATGTGGTATAAGATGTGCTATAAGATGTGCTATAAGATTTGCTATAAGATGTGCTATAAGATGTGCTATAAGATGTGCTATAAGATTTGCTATAAGATTTGCTATAAGATGTGCTATAAGATGTGCTGTAAGATGTGCTATAAGATGTGCTATAAGATGTGGTATAAGATGTGCTATAAGATGTGGTATAAGATGTGCTGTAAGATGTGCTATAAGATGTGCTATAAGATGTGCTATAAGATGTGCTATAAGATGTGCTATAAGATGTGGTATAAGATGTGCTATAAGATGTGCTATAAGATTTGCTATAAGATGTGCTATAAGATGTGCTATAAGATGTGCTATAAGATTTGCTATAAGATTTGCTATAAGATGTGCTATAAGATGTGCTATAAGATTTGCTATAAGATGTGGTATAAGATTTACTATAAGATTTGCTATAATATGTGGTATAAGATTTACTATAAGATTTGCTATAAGATGTGGTATAAGATGTGCTATAAGATTTGCTATAAGATGTGCTATAAGTTGACGCATCAATTATCGAATGCGTTTTGTACTTTTTAAGCACAAATTGCATCTTATGTACAATTATTGGATGGTGTTTATGGGCTTGTGCGATGCGATGCGCGTTCCCGGGAGCCCGATATTGTATGTCTAAAAAAGTACGTGCTGCACGTACTTTTTAGACTACATCTGAAATTTAACATTACAAACATGGGTTCATCACATCACATCGCATGCATCCAAGTGCACATTGCATAGCAAGCTGGAAGAAAAATTGTATAGAACCATTGTACAGACAAAAACGCATAGCACAGTACAATTGTAGCGTCTGTGGGCACCTTAAGATGTGCTATAAGATTTGCATACAATGCCATAAAATGCGATGCGATAAAAAATTGTATAAGCACCCTAATGGGTGCTTACAATGTTAAATGCACCCCCACGCCACCCCCCCACTATAAACGTGAACCTGAAGCATGGCAAGCACAGCGAGCCCGCGAGGGGCGGCGTCCTCCGACCTTTTCATACCCCCGCTGTCCACGTCGGTGTGGAGTTGAGAATAGAAAGTGTGGCGAGTGCAGCGAGCCACCGAGCCCGAAGCGTGGCGAGCGCAGCGAGCCCCGCGTGGGGACGCGGATACCTGTGAAGCCCGCGAGGGGACGCGGATACCTGTGTCCTGGTCCAGGGGTCCTGCGTCCTGGTCCAGGGTGTCCGGGCTTTTTGTAAAAGATAGAAAAAAACATTGGGTTCTGCTGTGGAACTATGAGTCCCAGCAAGCCTGCATTGCATACTGGGACTCTTAGTTCCACAGCAGAACCAATAGTTAAATAAAAACACACTGGAGCACACTGCGGGGGGACGACGATGACGACTGGGGATGGATGATGCTGTGGGGGGGGGGTGTGTGTGATGACTGGGTGGGGGGGGCGGCTGGGGATGGAGGATCCAGGGGGGCGGGGAGATGACTGGGGGGGGGGATTCGGGGGGGAGGGTGTCGACTGGGGATGGATGATGCCACCGGGGGGGGGGACTGGTGATGATGCTGGCAATTGCTGCATTAAAACAATATGCCCCAGCTACCCCATGCTCAGCAGGCACTGCACCCCCCACCCATGATCATGGGTACAGCTCCCCCATAGGTGCCTCCAGAAACCATTGCCAGCCTTCTCTCCCCTAACCCCATGACAAATAGTACAGCCTTGTCTCCCCTACCCTTCCTGACCAGCAGAACAGCCTCCTACCCCTCGGCCCCCGCCCCCCCCCCCCACCTGACCAGAACCACCACCTCCTCTGACCTACTCCCCCTGACCAGCAGCACATCCTTCTCTCCCCTACACATTGGTGGTCAGTGGGAGAGCTAATTACTTACCAACAGAGACGCAGCAGCACACAGAGGAGACCTGCTTCTTCTTTTGCCACCGGCGCCGGGACTGGATACAAGAGGGAACGGGCGGGTGAGTGGCAGGTCCCCGGGACATCGCAAGGTGATCGCAACGCATGCGTATTGCAAAGCGCTTGCGATGCATGAGATCACCTTGCGATTAACACTAGAAAGGGTACTCTTTACCTAGAACGGCACCCGCGATGTTCATCGCGCCCATCGTTGCGAAAATCGCAGGCATCGCGACCATCACAGGCATCGCAGGTGTTATTTGAGGTACAAGATGCCCGCGATTACACATACTTCTTTATCGTGGTCATTGAAATCGCAGGCATCGCTGTTGTTTCTGAGGTACCATGACCGCGATGCCCGCGATTCCACAACTTTTTAATCGTCCCCATTGGTGTTTCTGATGTACCATGACCGCGATGCCCGCGATTATACAACTTTTTCATCTGCCCCATTGAAAATCGCGGTAATTGAGTTAAAGTGCGTTATTATGCACCCAATGCTTGCGATTGATGCGATCTCCGCGATTTACCGCTCACACTCACATCTGTAATAGGTGGAATGACCCTAATTCTGCATAGTAACATCTGTAATAGGTGCAGGTAAAAAAAAAACAGTTTTTCACAAAAAATAAAAACAAATTTAAATTTCATAAAATGTGTCGTGTCTTATTTCATGAAATTGGTATGTAAATGTAAATGTAATTGAGGGATGCCATGTATTTTAATGTTGTAATTGAGGGATGCCATGTATTTTAATGTTTTCTTCTCTTTTAAGGTTCAACCTGCTTGAAATCGCACCCATCGCGACCATCGCGACCATTTATGGGCACCCGCAATGCGACCGATGCGATCAACGATCACATCGGTCGCATCGCGGGTGGCCACTAATGTGCCCACGATGTGCCCGCGACCACCGCGATGGGCGCCGTTCTAGGTAAAGTGTACCCTAGAAAGTCTTGGCTGCCCTCACTATGTGAGCACCGACTTTCTCTTAGGCGGGAGCGCGCTTCGGGCTCGCAAGCCCACTAAAACCATACAATCAGTATGGGATATGCATCCGATATGGCTTCCGATGTTCACTATATCGGCAACATCGGAAGCCATATCGGCCCATGTGTACACACCATTACACTGCAATTTAGATTTAATTTTAAACACCCCCTCAAATCTAACTCTCTCTGCACATGTAACATCTGCCCCTTAATGTACAGTAGTGTATCAGCGGTTTAGACTTTAGTAAAGAAAGAATGCAGAGAAAAGGTGCATATCAAAAACAGGATGCATACAGCATGGCGGCACTTGGAATATCGACGCGGCATTCTTACTTACACCATGAGAATACTGCAGGGATGCTAACATCGATGAGAATGCCGGCGAAGGAATCCGAACTGCTGGGAAGCTGAAAGTAGGTAGGGGGAGTGTGCGTTAGGTTTAGGCACTAGGGGGGACTTAGTGTTAGGCGGTTCGGCGCTTGGAGATTATGTCATCTCTATGCGCCGCCTCTGTCTACACTGTGGGTAGGCACCGCAGTGTAAATGGGGTAAATCCCAGATCCAACCCGGCTTGGATCCTTGTTCCAAATGCTGGGTGGGATCCAGGATTTTTGGTGTAAAAGGGGTATTAGTCTGCAGTGAGGGAGGATTAAGGTTAGGCACTTAGGGGGGTATTCAATCATCTGGGATTCCGACTGTAACTTGACAACCGGAATTCAATGTGCGGGCAGATCCGATTAGTTTGAAGGTCAGATCTGTTTTGTCGGAATCAGCCTTCAATGCTGGCGTTTGGTCTACAGCATGATGGTCGACAGTCATTAGGTCGACATGGGAAAAGGTCGACAAGGACTCAGTTTAAAGCGCACCGCATCCCCTCGCATCGCTCACTGCACTCGCTACGCTCGGCACACTATTTTATTCTCCCAACACGCCCTAGTGGATGGTAGGGCATGAAATACCGCCTGTCGGCACATGTCAGCTCAAAGAACAGTGAAAACCCCCATGTCGACCTTTTGACTGTCAACCTAGACACTGTCGAACTAATGACCTGTTGAACTAATGACCTTTCGACCTAGAACCATGTCGACCTAGAACCATGTCGACCTTATGGTGTAGACCTAATGACTGTCGACCATCATGCTGTAGACCAAATGACCATAACGGCACCATTGAATAGGTGAGTGCCTCTTTTTCACCAATAGGATGGGCGGGGTTTGAGGTTAGGCTGGGGGGTGGTTCGGTTTAGTCAATCGATCTGGACGCCTGTGTGGGTATTCTGACCATCGCCATCCCCTCGGCTAGTCATCCGTGTGTAACCTGTGAAAACCGCCATGTAGCGTGTCTTTTATTCCGGTAGATAGGTCGACATACATTGCACAGACAACATCTTCCTCTTTTCTGCTTAATACCAGGAACATAAAAGAGACAACGTCCGCCCGGTTGATGTGAATTAGCGCAAACTTTGCTTCTAACCACAAAAGCAAACGCAGGGCGATTCTCAACACAAACCCGTCTCCATTTCTGTTCAATATAAGTGACAAGTTCCAGCGCCTGCTAATGAATTCGGCTTTCATAGTTAATGTGGGCGTAATGCACTTATCTGTCGCGCCACTGGAAACATAAGAGTCAGCCACATAATCTTGTTTTGCATATTGCAGCCCCGGAGAGTAATCTAATTTCTCCGCAGATAAAGCAAATATGTTCTTCAAAAACTATTGACAATTCCAGCGTTCGAGTTTCACAGCTCAATACGTCTTCCAGACAGTGCTGCCTGCAATCTGCTTTCCCTGATTCCAATTTGATTTATAATTTATGTTTTTTTGTTGCATTTACGTTGTCACATGAAAAAGTAGCATCTTCCATCTCGCAGTAATCAGCAGAATGCACATAAATGTAGCATAACAGAGATATATTTATATTTAGATTACTGTCTGTATGTATATAGGGGGTGATTCTGGTTGTTTTTCAAAAGTAAACTCCTTGCAAAACCATGCTGCACTGCAGGTGGGGCAGATGTAACAGATGCAGAGAGTGTTAGATTTGATGGGGGTGTGTTCAAACTGAAATCTAAATTGCAGTGTAAGAATAAAGCAGCCAGTATTTACTCTGCACAGAAACAATATAACTCACCCAAATCTAATTCTCACCACGTACCAATCCTGTGCTTAAATACAGACACAAAACTCTTCACCTAAATATGGAGGATCATTATTTCCTTATTGTAGAAGGATCCTAAGCCTCCCAAAAGTCACCCTTCTCTTACTGGTCCAGGGGTGCGGAACAAGGAAACAGGAATTCATTAGAACAGACCTCTTCTCTATATAGATAGATAGATAGATAGATAGATAGATAGATAGATAGATAGATTACTGTAGGTCGACATGGGGAAGGTCAAAAGGTTGACATGGGGACATGCCCACTTGGATAGTAGGGGTATGAAAAGGACCCCTTTCCATTGAATTCCATGTTAAAATGGACTCAGTCCATTTTAACATTGAATCCTATGGAAAAATCGGGTCCATCGCATCGCAACGCATGCGATATGGTCGTATGCGATGCGATGGACCCGATTTCAAAATCGGCAGCCCAGATACTACATAAGTACCATTAACGGTACTTGGATACCGATAGTACTTCAGCGAGATGTCACTTGATGCTGCTGTATATTCAAGTGAGGCAACAGGTAAATAGTACTCCTACATGTACGACTGCTATATGCACTATATAAACAGTGCATATAGCAGTGAGCTGGTAGATATAAAAGGAGTCAACAGTTTAATAACAACCAAATAATATTGACACATTTATATACAGTAGCAAAATACAAATACACTATGTGAATTCTGATAATGGAGTAAACAAATTATCAGAGAAATGCACAATATAATAGTATAACAAAGGGGACTCACTGATAGCAATCGGCAACCCCACTGCAGAATAAAAGCAGGACTTTAGAATATCCATGTATCCTATTTGTAGAAAATGAAGAAAGTTCATTGAATTTTTCCCATTCAAAAGTATGATCAAAAGGTTGGCCAGAGCAAGAACTGTATGTAATCATTAGGCAATGGCACCATCTAGTGGGCAGTTTTCAGATTACAGTATGTGAACGTTTTAAAAAAAAAAACTGTACACTGTACTGTACACAATTTTTTATTCCTTAACAATTTCTTATATCGCATAGCAAATTCCACTGTGCTTTACAATTGAAAATAGTGATAAAACAAACTGGGAGTCGAAGAGGTAGAAGGGACATGTAAATTTCCCACTGTAGGGAGAAAGGGCCTTATTCTGGTTCAGGCGGCCAAACATAGGTACGTTCCGTATCAGCATATGTTTCCCATACGCGGACGGTGAGCGAAAGTCCACCCACAAAACATCCGCATACGGACGGCCACAAACACAGACAAAGAAGAGTGGTGTACACTTGAGTGTACGCCACCGTACACGGACGGATCTCCTCCTAGACACCGATAACTGGCGTACAACAGAGCGTACGCCACCGTATACAGACGGCTTTTGTCCGTTTTCACACCGACATCTTACGGCTATCTGAGCGTTCGCCACCTTGCACGGACGGGTCTCGCCTGTTTTCAATGGAAAACTCAGCTTATGTCACCGATCGTGAGAGTGAGCGTACGTCCGTGCACGCTGGCATACCCTTCACATATATGGCCCTCATAATTTAGCCTTTCAACTATGATTAAGCCAATTAAATGAATTATTCTAATTGTTCATCAATTATTGTTTTCTATTAACTCAATTGTCTACCTTAATGAACAGCCTAATAAAAATACATTTTAACTAAATAGTAGCCATGGCCTTAAAGCATTGCTGAAACATTCTTGTAGCTGTTAGATGTGGTTTATGTATTTTTATCATAATTAAAAAAACGATGTTTGTATAAGAGTGAAAAGGTTGACACATGTCGACTTGTGTAGATTGAGTGTGCTGCTGTTTAAAGTATATGAAAACACTTACTAAATGTGTGTAAATGGTTTCCAAATAACTACCTTGGCATATATAAGCAGGTCTTAAAAAGAATCTTAACTAAAATGAAACCAACCTTTACATGTAGAGAAGTGTAGAAAGATAAGCTTCCAATGTGTTTGAGGGCTGTGTGTGGCTTGCAGGTAGTGAAATAATGGTTTGGACTTAATAGGCTGCAGCATTGCTTATTACATTCAGGTGTATGTGTTTGAGTAGTAATCAGCATTAATTAGCAGACCCAGGCGTCCGCTCTCATGCGGTATCTGTAGGGGTGGTCTGGAGGTGGCGGTGGCGGCCGCCTGTGTCCGAAATGCACGGTGCTTTCGCCGATCGAGCGGTAGTAGCACCGTACATTTTTTGTGCACACCCCCGTGTACGCCCATGTTTACGCCCAGTTTCCCTCATTATTTCGGCCCCTCCCCTCATATGCCGCCCACAATGACCGTACTCTTGCGGACAGGTTTTTTCGCACGGAAAGACCCGTCCGTGAGCGTTGTGGAGTCGTCGCGCCTGCGCATTGCGGAAGGCACGCATGCGCAGATAAAAAAAAAAACCGGAACGTACGCTTACGGCCCAGCCGCCCGAACCAGAATATCCTCCGAGAAATTTACTAAGATGTGTATTCTACTTCACATGTGATGTTGCTATGGGCAACCAATCAGATCCTGTCTATTATCTTCTAGAGGGTGCTGAATAAATAAGAAGTAGATTCTGATTGGTTGCCCATAGCAACATCACATGTGAAGTAGAATACACATCTTTCCCACACAATGTTTTCTGCAATTGGGCGCAGTGAGGTGTAGCTACCAGCTAGCCAAAGACGAACGCTCAGCACTAGGGGCGAGATGTACTAAAGGGAAAATGCGGTAAAACCCCCGTTTTACCGCATTTTCCTATGTACTATTACCCGGCCGCACCGTTATCGCAGGGCAGGGTATCGCCACCTTTGGGTGGCGATACCCTATAGAAGCCTATGGGCTTCTTTTCGCCGCATCACCGCAACCCCACCGCTTCGCCGACCCCCCCTTTCCCCCCTCCCTTGGGCTTACCTTCTTGCAGGTCCCGGACAACAACCTGTAACCCCCCCCCCCCCCCCCCGGACTGCTCCCATTGCAGTGTCCCCCTGCTGCACGGTCACCGCGGCGCTGAGATTCAGCGTCCACAAACAGACAGGTGGTGGCAAACAGAGTAGACGGGCTGCATGAAAGGTAATACAGCTTACAGACGGGCCCAGGGGCGAATTTAGGGGTCAGGCCGCCCCTAGGCACAACACTTTTGTCTCCCCCCCCCCCCCATTTTAATGTAATCATATGTATATACATTGTTATTTATATATTTAATTAAAATTTAACTGTAGCCCACCTTAATATTTTTTTAAGCACTCTGGACTGCTCACGGTATGGAGGACCCGGAGGGAGGGAGGCACTTATTAGTACAGTGATTAGCACATTGTCTCCGTCAGTCTCTCTCCGGCTCACACACAGAGACTAACAACTAGGCGCAGGGGGGATCTGCTTGCCACTTAGCTCAGCTGTTGGATACACAGCAGCCAATAGACTGTGTGTGTGTAGAGTAGCCAATGGGCAGGAGCCGGCAGCAGTGAGCCTGAGCCATTTCTGGAAGCGCAGGGGGACCGTCGGACCCAGCCACTAAGCGGTGATGTAATGTGCATGGCAGAGTGGGTGGGCAGTGGCGAGTGATGAGCAGCGCTGCAGCCGACATATGATAATTCATGTCTGCGGCGGCGGCGCTCGTCACTCGCCGCTGCCCTCCCGCTGTGCCATGCTGCTATTTAACTGAATTTCAGCCTGCCTGCCGCCCTTAATTGGTGCCGCCCTGAGGCCGGTGCCTCACAGGCCTAGGCACAAATCTGGCCCTGGACGGGCCCCGGACAGGCTCTGGGGCCCTTCGGTTTGCCAGGGCCCGTCACACTTGTACCCTATGACCCCCCCTGTCGCCGGGCCTGGTCCTCCTGGACCCCGGAAGGTATGCCCTTCCTCCCCCTATCAACGCAGCCGGACGTCCTTCCGGCTGCAGGGGGGAGGAGGAGGTGCCGGGGACAGCCTACTTAGCTGTCCCCGGCGTGTAGGCTGCAGAAGCCGGCTGGGAGGTAACGTAGAGCCCCCCCGCAGACCAGAGTACAGGTATCGCAGGGGGGCTCTGTTACCGCACCGCGATGCCAGCCGCATATGTTAGTACATATGCGCTGGCATCGCGGCGGGGGGTTCGCGAAGGGCGGCAATGTATTTTAATACATCTCGCCCTAGATGTGAGATAACAATGTCAACTTTTTTGTCCAATCCATAGTTGCCTACCCTCCTGCATTTTGCAGGAGACTCCCTGAAATAACAGTAATCTCCCTCTCTCCCTCATTAGTCTAGCAATCTCCCTCTTGTCACCTAGCCCACATTACACTGTTACATTTTTGTGGAAAAAAAGGAATGTGAGACAGATACATTTACATTGAATCATCAGCGCCATTTCCCAGCACTTTACCAAGTATAGTAGCTCTTACTAACTGCTTTGGGGATCACCTACATTTGAATTTAAGTCATTTTACAAGATTCCTCTCAGATGTAGCAGTACACACCCACGCTTCTAGGTGCCACGTTCACAATCTCTTTTCACAATCTCTCCATATATGGAACTAGACACGCCCTTTGGGTGGAGCATGACATGCCCCTCCCAATGTGGCGCTGTGTTAAATTCTATTACCAACTATAATCTCCCTGAAACTAGTTTTCAAAAGTAGTCAAGTATGGTCCAATCATGATGCCATTTTTTACCAGGGTCGTCTGGTGTTGTAAGGTCAACTACAATATATATTGCATTTTGCAATGGAGAGCAAATGATGTCATCAAGCCCAAGAAGTATGGTCTTCTGCCTCTGGAAACTGGGTGAGCCCCACAAAATTTGGGAGTCTCCCAGTTTCCAGCAAAGTATGCAAGTGCGTTGCAGTTTAGACTGGCATATCCACCGGCCACCCAGTGCCAGTTCTAGCATTGTTTGTAATATTTGACATAGGCCTGGTTCATGTCTGGAAAGAATTGCTCAGCCACAATGCAAATGCATCAGGAGGCGTCTGCAGGACGTAGATCAGTGTGGATCTGAGAGCTCGTCTGGGGACACAGCCTCAGATCAATATTGTGATATCCCATCAGTCACGATTCACAATGAGTTTTGTTCAGGATTGCTTCCACCTAGTAATCCCTGACACGCAGAGCTGGCGCTTTCCTCTCAACAGGTTCTGCAAAGCATGGAGGCGCCGAGCTGGGTAGGCGCTTTCCCCGCTCTGCTACAATGCTGATGTGGACTGCCACTGTTGGCTGCCGCAGCCTGCGCCTGTCTGACTATATCACAGGCAGTGCATACCTCCCAGAACGCTCGCACGGTGGAGCTGTGTGTGCACCTGAAAAGGGTGTGTGGCCTCAGTCAAAGGGGGCTAGCCCTGTGTGAGTTGCTGGCAAAGCCCCCAGCCCCTCTGTCTCTGAATAGATGCTGTGCTCAGCAGAGCAGCGGCAGGAAGGGGGGGATTACCAACAGTTGCGGAGAATAGCAACTGTCTGCGATTCGGACACAAACTTACTGGGCATGGATGTTTGGATCCGACGTAGGCTGACTGGTATTTAAAACCCATTGTGAATCGTGACTGATCGTGAAGCGTCCCAGAGCAGCGGCAGGAAGGGGGGAATACCAACTGCCCCCCCACCCCACTGTGGGACACTGCAGGCCACGGGTGGGACATGGAACCATCCCCCATAAAATGGGACGGTCCAGCGAAAATTGGACATAAACATCACCTTGCATGGAAATGTGGGGATTTGCACAGCGTGGGGGAGGGTGGGCGGATGTTCAGACGGTTGGCGATGAGCAGCGTTTATCTGTTTTACGCAGCCAAGTGATCACTTCTGAATAAGTGTATGTATAATTCTGCATAAACAGGGATTCTTTAGCATCATTGCTTGGAGAGTGATACAGTGGAGAGAGAGAGATAAAGCACCAGCCAATCAGCTCCTAACTACCATGTTTCACTACCATGACAGATGCTGATTGCTTGGTACTTTATCTCTCTCTAAGTGATGCAGCATCTCGCCCTTCTTGCGGAGAATAGTGACGGTGGAGAAGGGGAACGCTACTGATGGAATACAGTCTGTGAGCAGAGTATTTACAGAAATCTGTTTCTTCAATATCAATGTTCTAAAAGGACACATTTCCCAGGAAGCTGTTACTGTGCCAGGTTATTTGCGGAGGGTCCCATTAGGTGAACAATTAGGAACATTTTATTAACACAAATTGTAAATCATGTTCTGGATCCGACATTTTTTAGTGAAAGGAGCAATTTAACAAGAGCAGTCCCCTGTGAGCCTTCCATGTTCCAGAATGAACCTTCTCCAGTGCAGAGGCCGGTCACGTGATCCCAGAAGCCAGTACAGAAGCCGGTCACGTGATCCCAGAGACATTGTCATTGGCAGGGCTGACGAGAGGAATGCCGGCCACCTCCCACGATTAGGCCACACCCCCAAAAATGTTTAAGGTGTGTGAAACACACTCTAAAGTCGAGGGGCCCTGCTAGTACCCGCTCCCCCCCCCCTCCTCTCGGCACCCTTGGTCATTGGCTACATAGCACTGGCTGTTCAAGCTGAGGCAAATAGTGTGCAGGGATCAAAACCCACCAATCCACTCACCAAGATGGCACCAGAGCTTGATGACCCAGGTTGCTGGTATAAACAAAACAAATAAAAACTATATATCTAGATAGATAGATCGATAGATAGATACAGGGCCGGTGCAAGGCACCGGAGTGCCCCAGGCGAGTCGGGGTGGGGGCGCCCCGGTGCCCGGGGGGGGGGGTGGGGGGTGGTACCTGTATTATAAAACTGGTGGCGTCGTCGTCCCTGCAGTGCTGGAGTGGGCAGGGGTGTCCGTGCCGCGGGGGTACCTGCGGCGCTGTCACTGTGTATAAAGCTGCTGCTGGCAGCGGCGGCGGGGTCCCTGCAGTGAATAGAGAATAACTAGCGCTATGCGGCGGCGCGGGAAGCGCTTCTGATTTTGAAAACACTTGCCGCACGCTGATTGGCTGAATCTCAGCCAATCAGCGTGCGGCAAGTGTTTTCAAACCCAGAACGCTTCCCGCGCCGCCGCATAGCGCTAGTTATTCTCTATTCACTGCAGGGACCCCGCCGCCGCTGCCAGCAGCAGCTTTATACACAGTGACAGCGCCGCAGGTACCCCCGCGGCACGGACACCCCTGCCCGCTCCAGCACTGCAGGGACGCCTACGCCGCCAGCTTTATGCACATGCTGGGGGTGAGGGGCGAACTGCCGCCCTCCAGGTGCCGGCTCCCTAGGCAAATGCCTAGAGCTGCCTAGTGGTGGCGCCGGCCCTGGAAAGATAGATAGATTTGTTACCAATGGATAAGGGATCAGCGACAGATTAAAGTACTAAGGCAAATGTTGATGATGGATGTGGTGGTGAGGAAAGGCTTAATAGTAATTTGGCTAGTAGTGGCACAGTTATTGTCGTAACACATACTAGAAAGCTCATAACAAAAGTGAGTGCCTAATGTGGTCTTCTGTAACGTCTTGTGGCCCCGCAACCTTGCTCTGAGGGAAGGTCTGCCCCATCCAACCCAGACTCCAGTGATCAGAAGAAACACATGGAGACTGGAAATCAAAATGGGCATTCAAAGAATCTAGAGGAAAGGCTAAGGATGTCCATGAGAATACCATGTGTGATAACAGAGGAACCTCCTTCTCCAGAACCTCAACCATCAGGAAAATGCAGAAAATGCTAAATGTTGTATATACAGTAGGTGTTATTGGGATTTCACTGCACAAGTGAAAGCAAAGCATCAAACATCCTTTTAATACTGGCTGGTGCTCATCCATCTACCTCCCCACCATCGTCCCCAAATATTGTAGTGGGCATTAGGCTGCTACACAGCTACGGCACTTAGCCTTCACCCGAGTAAGGAGGAGGTGGCACCAGCTATTCTACAACTGGGCAATCAGCTCCATAAGTGTCAGATTTGGAATCTTGAGGTTTCTGGACCACGTCTGACAAAGGTCTCCTGCTCAAATCAGGGTTTTCTCACCACAAAATGGACAGAGCCTGCCTGCACAAATACCAATTAGGTAGCGTCTTTGTAGAACATGGGTATCTAACCTCGGCTAATTGATAAGCAGGACCTCTTACGAGTCTTACCCAATTTGCTTTACCACAGATTTTTCACCTGCGTTTGTACAGCATTACTACGCTTGTGCAGGGGTGGATCCAGGATAAAATGACAGGGGGGGCACCATGATAAAAGAGGGTTTAGGTGGGGGCGGGGCGGTGTTAGTGGTGCCAGTGTACATGCTAAGAGAGCGGCAGAGAGAGGGTGGTAATGGGATTAAAAATAGGCCTTGGCATTTAAAGTACGCAGGCCCACCATGGCGACAAAAGTGAAGGCTGTAGTTGTGCGCGCGCCGAAGGCGCGCTCCAGAAAAGGGGGTTTGGCCACTCAACAGGGGGCGTGTCCTTGAGTGTAGTGTACAACACCATATACAACTTCTACACATTATGCAACAAAATACTAGACCCCATTATATTTGCACATGATGCCAAATGGAATAAGCCAAAATTGACATAATGCCACATAGATTGAGCCAAAATTCAAACAATGCCACATGGATTGTGTCAAAATTCACATAATGCCACATGGATTGTGTCAAAATTCACATAATGCCACATGGATTGAGCCAAATTCAGAAAATGCCATACGGATTGAGCCAAAATTCACATAATGCCACATGGATTGAGCCAAAATTCACATAATACCACACGGATTGAGCCAAAATTCACATAATGCCACACGGATTGAGTCAAAATTCACATAATGCCACCCGGATTGAGATAAAATTCACATAATGCCACATGGATTGATCCAAAATTCACATAATGCCACATGGATTGAGCTAGAATTCACATAATGCCACACAGATTAAGCCAAAATTCACAATACGCTTCATAAACAGGGACATTGTCCACCAAAGGCGCGCATTAAACATTTACACCATAATGTCCATTGCACGTTAAATTACACGCCATTATGTCCATTATGTATTATGCCAAACACCATAATGCCTTTTAAAAATGATGCTACATAAGTGCTGCTTATCTACATGCTCATTGCTAAGGGTTCCATGCTCATTGCCAGAGGTTCCATGCTCGTTGCCATGTGGGATTACATGCTCATTGCCAAGGGGGAATACATGGTCGCGGTAAATGGGGGACAGCCGCCGCCAGGCAGAAGTGATAGCCACTGACAGTGGCAGAGCCTGGCTGCATTCAGAGCACTGCAGGTCCCAGCTATTTGAAATAATACCCCTTTCACACCTGAAAATGCATTCCCAGGTTGGTCCCTTTTACACCAGCCTAGTCCCTGCATTTTCTGGTGTGAGGGGGAGAGAAAACCACCCCTCCCCCCCCCTTTAACTAGTTATCTCATTTAACCGGCTGTATCTTCGGAACCAACTGACCCATTTACATTAGACAAGTATCACATTGAGGAACTTTTGAGTGGGCTTTGAATGATTTTGGTTCAGAGAAACTGGAATGTTTGGTTCCAGAGTAATCTGCCCTCAAAAAACATGAACAGCCATGAAATTACATTTAACCCCTTCACGACATTTGACGTATATATACGTCATGGTCGGGAAGTACTTCCCGACACATGACGTATATATACGTCATGACTTCTAACTGTCACTGCGTCTAGAGACGCAGTGACAGTTAGGTGATGTCTGCTGTCCCTGACAGCAGACATCCCCCCTCGCCGCCCAGGGGGGGCAGGGGTGCCCCCCCCGGTCGGCGATCGCTGTGATTGGCTGTTCAAATCTGAACAGCCATTCACAGCGTTTCCTGTGTTACCGGCGGCTAAGCCGCTCGGTAACACAGGGATTCACTGGTGATCGGTGCTGTCAAGTACAGCACCGATCACCACCGATGTGCAGCCCCCTCTCGACCCCGCCGGGCACTCACCCGGCAGCAGCAGCAGCTCCCCCGGAGCGTCTGGAGCGCACGCAGCGCTGCCCTCCTCCCCCCTCCCCCCCGCAGCAGCAGCAGCAGCATCAAGCTGCAGAAAAAGTTAAAAAATGTACAGTATGCACTGAAAAAGTATATTTATATATATATATCTTATATATATTTGGCTACATCTGTCACTCAAAGTGGGTGTCTGTGTCTATAACGCTCTGTTCCTGGACTTTCCTCTTAATGTGTGATTGCCTTCATCTGTGCTGAACACCTTTCTGAGAAATTAACCTGTTTAAAACAGGTGATGGCAATCATACATTAAGGGGAAGTCTAGAAACAGAGCATTGTGTCCCTCCTGGAGAGGGTCATGTTGGGAGGTATGTGACAGAGAACCAGCCCAGTGAGCCCACAGACAGTGCCAGACACCCACTGCCTTCCCATGTTGCCCAGCACTGCTACTCCACAGCCACCAGGTGAGCGCCCCCCTCCCGCGATTTGCGGCAAAACCTCCCCCCCCCCCCCCCGCGCGCCCCCCCTCCCGCGATTCGCGGCAAAAACACTCGCTCCCCCGCGACCCCCCCTACCGCGATTCGCAGCAAAAACACCCCCGCGACCCCCCCTCCCGCGATTCGCTGCAAAAGAACCCCCCCACGACCCCTCCCGCAATTCGCGGCATAACCACCACCCCGCGACCCCCCCCTCCCGCGAATCGCGGAAAAAACACCCCCCCCGCGACCTCCCTCCCGCGATTCGCGGCAAAAAGAACCCCCCCGCGACCCCCCCTTGCACGATTGGCGGCACCCCCCCTGCGACCCCCCTCCCGCGATTCGCGGCACCCCCCCCCCCCCCGCAATTCGCAGCAGCCCCAGGATTAAATGGCATATGCAAAACACTGACACGGCTATGGTCGACAATGAAAAAGGTTGACATGAGTTTTTGAAGATTTATTTTTAATTTTTTAATTTTTTCATATTCATTGTCATGTGTCGACATGGACACCAATGAAGTGGCACACTTATGTCAACATTTACATGTGTTGACCTTTCTGTGTTGATTTTTTCTTGTGGCGATTCGCGTCACACCCCCCCGCAACCCCCCCTCCCGCGATTCGCGGCACCCCCCGTGACCCCCCACCTCCCGCAATTCGCGGCAACCCCCCACCGGAACCCCTGTGAACCCCGCCCTCCCGCGATTCGCGGCACCCACCCCCGCGACCCCCCCTGCCGCAATTCGCGGCACCCCCCGTGATTCGCGGCAGCTCCAGAATTAAATTGCACATGGAAAACACTGACATGGCTATGGTCGACAATGAAAAAGGTTGACATGAGTTTTTGAAGTTTTTTTGTCATTTTTTGAATATTTACATATTCATTCTCATGTGTCGACATGGACACCAATGAAGTGCCACACTTATGTCAACATTTACATGTGTTGACCTTTCTGTGTTGATTTTTTTCTTGTGGCGATTCGCGTCACACCCCCCGCAACCCCCCCTCCGGCGATTCGCGGCACCCCGGCACCCCCCCGCGACCCCCCCCCTCCCGCAATTCGCGGCAACCCCCCACCGGAACCCCCATGAACCCCGCTCTCCCGCGATTCGCGGCACCCACCCCCCGCAACCCCCCCCCTCCCGCAAATTGCGGCACCCCCCGCGATTCGCGGCAGCCCCAGGATTAAATGGCACATGCAAAACACTGGCACGGCTATGGTCGACAATGAAAAAGGTTGACATGAGTTTTTGAAGATTTATTTCATTTTTTGAATGTTTTCATATTCATTGTCATGTGTCAACATGGACACCAATGAAGTGGCACACTTATGTCAACATTTACATGTGTTGACCTTTCTGTGTTGATTTTTTCTTGTGGCGATTCGCGTCACACCCCCCCGCAACCCCCCCTCCCGCGATTCGCGGCACCCCCGTGACCCCCCACCTCCCGCAATTCGCGGCAAACCCCCACCGGAACCCCTGTGAACCCCGCCCTCCCGCGATTCGCGGCACCCAACCCCGCGACCCCCCCCTCCCGCAATTCGCGGCACCCCCCGTGATTCGCGGCAGCTCCAGAATTAAATTGCACATGGAAAACACTGACATGGCTATGGTCGACAATGAAAAAGGTTGACATGAGTTTTTGAAGTTTTTTTTTTCATTTTTTGAATATTTTCATATTCATTCTCATGTGTCGACATGGACACCAATGAAGTGCCACACTTATGTCAACATTTACATGTGTTGACCTTTCTGTGTTGATTTTTTCTTGTGGCGATTCGCGTCACACCCCCCCCACCCCCCCCCGCAACCCCCACTCCCGCGATTCACGGCACACACACTCCCCCCCGCGATTCTCGGCACCCCACCCCGCGACCCCCCCTCCCGCGATTCGCGGACACCTAAGTTGCAATACAGGGCATCTTTCATACAATTCTAACCATATTTCTCATATACAAACGTTCACAAATTAAGGGGGCGCAGCCCCTTACGACGGTGTGAAGAGCGCCCGTAGGGCGCGATGAATCACCTAGTATATATATATATATATATATATATATACACACACATATATATATATATATATATGTGTGTGTATATATTTGTATATATATATATATATATATATATATATATATACACACATATATATATATATATGTGTGTGTGTGTGTGTGTATATACCGCACCGATTACCACCGAACCCCCGGCCCCCCCCCCCTCCCACCCGGCAGCCCCCCTCCCTCCCACCCACCCGGCTGCCGCAGCACCAGCACCCCTCCCACCCCCCCCGCCAGCCGCAGCGCCAGCCCCCCTCCCAAAGCTGGTGACTAAAATGGGGTCACTTGTGGGGGGGTTCCACTGTATTGGTGCTTCGGGGGTCTTGCTAATGCGACATAGCACCCACCATTCATTCCACCACCAAAAATCACTCCTTCCCTTCTGAGTCCTGCCATGCACCCAACTGGTATTTTTTGGTCACACGTGAGGCATTGCCGTACTCGGGAGAAATTGGGGCACAGATTTTGGGGTGCTTTGTCTCCTTCATTCCTTGTGAAAATAAAAAAATTTGAGCCAGAACTGCATTTTTCTGTAAAAAATTACATTTTTTTACACAAAAATGCAGATCTGGCTCAAAATTTTTCATTTTCACAAGGAATGAAGGAGACAAAGCACCCCAAAATCTGTGCCCCAATTTCTCCCGAGTACGGCAATGCCTCATGTGTGACCAAAAAATACCAGTTGGGTGCATGGCAGGACTCAGAAGGGAAGGAGTGATTTTTGGATTTTGCAGCACAGATTCTGGTTGAATGACCCCCGAAACACCCATACAGTGGAACCCCCCCACAAATGACCTCATTTTGCAAACTACACCCTTCAGGGAATTCATCAAGGGGTATAGTGTACATTTAAAACCCCCCGGGGTTTCACCAATTTTGATACAACTGAGCTGTGAAAATGAAAAATTAATTTTTTTCATTTTCACTGCCCAGTTGTACCACAATTGGTGAAACCCCTGGGGGTTTGAAATGTACACTATACCCCTAGATGAATTACCTGAAGGGTGTAGTTTGCAAAATGGGGTCACTTGTGGGGGGGTACCTAACTTTTAGCATCTTATGGTGCCTAGAAACCTACATGGTGCCTAAAAAATAATCTCATAAAAAGGAGGCTCCAAAATCAAGTAGGTGCTCCTTCTATTATGAAGCCTGTGGTTTGGTCACCGTGCACACTAGGGCCACATATAGGATATTTATGAAAACCAAAGAATTGGGGGAATCAATTTTTAGTCACATTTCTCTAGTAAAATCTACTGTGTTCCTTAGAAAAATGTATTAAAATTGCAAATCTGCAAAAAAAATGAAATTTTGAAATTTCACCTACACTTTCTTTTAATTCCTGTGAAACACCTAAAGGGTTAACAAACTTCCAAAATGCTGTTTTGAATACTGTGAGGGGTGCAGTTTTTGAAATGGCATCATTTATGGGGGTGTCTCACATACAAGTCACTCAAAGTCACATCATAACTGACCTGGTCCCTAAAAAAATCAGAGTTTGAAATTTTCTTGAAAATTTGAGAATTTGCTATTCATATTTTAAGCCTCCTAGTGTCCAAAAAAATGAAAATGAGGTTGAAATAATGATGGCAACATAAAGTAGACATATGGTCTATGTTAGTTATTCACTATTTTGAGTGGTAAGATTATTTGTCTCACAAGCAGAAAATTTAACATTTTGCAAATCGCAAAATTTTCCATTTTTTTACGACATTTTGGTATTTTTCACAAAAAAACACAGACTGTATCGACGAAAATTTACCACTAACTTGAAGTACAATGTGTCACGAGAAAACAATCTCAAAATCACTGGGATAAGTAAAAGCAAAAAAAAGTTATCCCCACTTAAGTGATACATGCCAGATTTGAAAAAAAGGGCTCTGTCAGGAAGGCAAAAACTGGCTCTGTCATGAAGGGGTTAAAAAATAAAAAAATCGGTTTACACGCAATATCTCTGGAACTGATTGACCGATACGGAGCCTGGTATCATATTGAAGTCCCAGCGATTTGGAATTGAAGGAGATCAACCACAAGCTTCTGTGATGCCGGGGGGGGGGGGGGGGGGGAATGGCAGCCATCAGAACCAGGTGGGGGTTGTAATTGACGGGTCCCATATTATCCTCTGGGGAAAAACATTACAGCTTTGCCAGGCGATATCTACGGTTCCCGAGGGGCTAGAGACACGGGGCTGGGCTCGTTGGAAAGCCCTGGTCTTCAGCTATAAAATGAAATGACGAGGGGGGGGCCCACGTGCCCGGGTGTCCCCCCCCCCTGAATCCGCCACTGCTCTTGTGTCAGATCAACACCTTGCAGTACTTTCAGGCTAGTAACCTCCTGCCCCTCCTCTTCTCTATGCTAATGCACGCCATCTCTCCTGCTTACTGAATACTTCCTCCCACCCCTACCTCCAACACTCCCACTTCTTACCAAATCCAGTCAAGTCTCACCTTAACTTTGCTCCATGCTCATTGTCTACCCCATCTGTGTCACCCCTGTGTATCTGACCCTTCCATTTACAATGTAAGTGCTCATGAGCAGGGCCCTCATATGTTTTCCTTCTATTAACTTAACCAAGGATGGGGAACCTTTCGCCTTCCAGCTGTTGTTAAACTGCACTTCCCAGCATGCCCTACTACAGTTTTACTCTTTGGCCATGATAAAACTGTTGCAGGGCATGTTGGGATGCGTAGCTGAACAACAGCTGGAGGGCCATGAGTTCCCCATCCTTGACCTAAAACATTTTTGAAGGTACCAAGGCCCTTATTCTGGTTTACTCTCAAAGGCAAATTCCTTCTCAAATGGATAAAACCATGTGCACTGCAGGTGGGGCAGATCTAACTTGTGCAGAGAGAATTAGATTTGGGTGAGTTATTTTGTTTCTGTGCAGGGAAAATACGGACTGCTTTATTTTTACACTGCAATACAGATCTCACTTCGAAGTAAAACCCCACCCAAATCTAATTCTCTCTGCACAAGTAACATCTGCCCCACCTGCAGTGCACATGGTTTTGTCCATTTGAGTAGGAATTTGCCTTTGTGAGTGAACCAGAATACCCCCCCCCCCCAAACCCTGTGGTTTTCTGCCACACTGATATTTATGTCAGTGTCCCCTGCTGATTCAGCTACGGTTATGTGCCCTGTACCTATCCACTACTGTATTCAAATGTAAGTCACACCATTCAGAGACACAGGGGCCACACTGTTCCCACAAAGACCCCATACACAATGCTCCCCGTCGGTCAACTTTATAATAAATCCAAAATACTTGCGAAAGTCGGCCACTGCAGCTGACATGTCTGGTGGAGATGAAACGGTTAATCAGCATAAAATCTCTCGGAGTGTAATAATCTCAGATTTACCATTGGCTTTTTAATATATTGAATCAGTTTCACTGCGTAGCTCTCAGCAACACTAACACGTTAACGATATTACATTTTAAGCTGCGGCCAGAGGTTTTATTGCGCGCCATTCTGTCTTCCATGCCAAGAATATTACTGGCTCTAAATAAACATAAGATATGTAACAGGAAAAGTCGGAATAATCACTTTTTTTTCTCTCTCTCTTTCAAAGTTGGGAATGGATGCATTGTTCGCGAGTGGAAAATCTATTAACGTTCATACTTCGCCCGGCCTAGCACGTGGAAATAATCACAGAAACTAAAAGTTTTATAAAAGGTTATTATCCCATTACCTATTTATTTTATCCCATATTTTATTAATTACTCAAGGCCGTTCAATAAAACAATTACTTTCACCTAAAAAAAAAAATATTTTTTCATTCAATCTGTTAAATTTCAGATTAATATTTAGAAAAATGTCAAGAAGATATATACATAGTCTGTATACCGTATATAGGCCCTTATTCAGATCTGTTTGCAGTACAAATTTGTTATCAAAATGGGCAAAACCATGTGCACTGCAGGTGGGGCAGATGTAACATGTGCAGAGAGAGTTAGATTTGGGTGGGGTGTGTTGAAACTGAAATCTAAATTGCAGTATAAAAATAATGCAGCCAGTATTTAGCTTGCACAGAAACAAAATAACTCCCCCCAAATGTAACTCTCTCTGCACATGTTACATCTGCACCACCTGCAGTGCACATGGTTTTCGACATCAGCAACTTCATACATACTTGCCGATGTAAGGGAGCATTCTGTATAGGTCACTGGTGCTGCCCCATCTAGATACTGTGCCCAGTTCTGTATAGGTCACTGGTATGGCCTCATCAAGATACTGTGCCCTGTTCTGTATAGGTCACTGGTGCAGCCTCATCTAGATACTGTGCCCAGTTCTGTATAGGTCACTGGTGCGGCCTCGTCTATATACTGTGCCCAGTTCTGTATGGGTCACTGGTGTGGCCTCATCTAGAATACTGTGCCCAGTTCTGTATAGGTCACTGGTGCGGCCTCATCTAGATACTGTGCCCTGTTCTGTATAGGTCACTGGTACGGCCTCATCTAGATACTGTGTCCAGTTCTGTATAGGTCACTGGTGCGGCCTCATCTACTGTGTCCAGTTCTGTATAGGTCACTGGTGCGGCCTCGTCTATATACTGTGCCCAGTTCTGTATGGGTCACTGGTGCGGCCTCATCTAGAATACTGTGCCCAGTTCTGTATAGGTCACTGGTGCGGCCTCATCTAGATACTGTGCACAGTTCTGTATAGGTCACTGGTACGGCCTCATCTAGATACTGTGTCCAGTTCTTTATAGGTCACTGGTGCGGCCTCATCTAGATACTGTGCCCGGTTCTGTAAAGGTCACTGGTGCGGCCTCATCTAGATACTGTGCCCAGTTCTGTATGGGTCACTGGTGCGGCTTTATCTAGAATACTGTGCCCAGTTCTGTATGGGTCACTGGTGCAGCCTCATCTAGATACTGTGCCCAGTTCTGTATAGGTCATTGGCAGTACAGCCTCATCTAGATACTGTGTCCAGTTCTGTATAGTTCACTGGTGCGGCCTCATCTACTGTGTCCAGTTCTGTATAGATCATTGGTATGGCCTCATCTAGATACAGTGCCCAGTTCTGTATACAGTAGGTCACTGCTGCAGCCTCATCTAGATACTGTGCCCAGTTCTGTATAGGGGATGCAGTTATAATCCCAGCGGTCGGAATCCCGGCGGTCGGAATCCCGGCGTTTGAAATCCCGACCGCCGGAATCCCGACACTTTCTCCCTCTGTGGGTGTCCACGACACCCATAGAGGGAGAATAAATTAGTGTGCCAAGCGAAGCGGGGCACCGGGCCCGCTGCGTGGTGAGCGCAGCGAGCCCGCAGGGGGGGGGGCACGTCCTCCCTTGTCAGGATTTCAGCGGTCGGGATTCCGGCATCGGGATTTTGAACGCCGGGATTCCGACCGCTGGGATTTCGGATCAATCCCCTGTATAGGTCACTGGTGTGGCCTTATCTAGATACCAGTTCTGGACATCATATCTCCAGAAGGATATTGATACATTAGAGACAGTACAACTAAAATTGCACAATTATTAGATTCTATGTTTCTAACAATTCCCCCATCTATATCCTTTAATGAATGGAGAAACAGCAACAAACTATCCAAGAGTACACTTAGGATGTCATTGCTGCTTTTCAAGCCTTGTAATGCCCGCCCCCCCCCCTGCCGCACTGTGAATTGATGTTTTGCATAAACATCCATTCTCAAACTTGCATGCAACCCCAAAATCATTTGATGGTCACGACCATTGAATGATTTCTGTAGTGCTTTTTGTAAGTTTCGGGTGACTTAGATCTTCGGCACCCTGCGCAGAGAACTAGGCGAATAGCTGACATCTGGTTATGTCAGCCGCCTGCTCCAGGAGGCCAGGGGTCCACCCATCTTTGCATGGGGATCCCCATGGGTTTCCTGGGTGCACCCATCACTTTTGTTGGTACACCCAGGAAACACAGGGCCCCCAGCATGCCTTCTCCACCCCCACCCCCGGTGCGAGCACCACGGAGACTATGCAAGTTTCCAAAGGTTCTTGCACAGAAGTCCTGCACATGTGCGTAAGTGAATATTCGCATGCGCATGCCTTCACCATCAGTCCCCATTGTGAATTTCACTGGGACCGAATTAATCAGAATGAGGGCTTTAGTCTAGCCCAGAGGAAAATACTATAAAAATTTTACAAGCTACTGAAACCATTTGAAGTGTCAACCACTAAAGTGCATTCAGGCCATTCAGGTAATTTCCTTTGTTAAACTACTGGAAAATCAGCTAGAGAAACTGGAGAAGGTGAAATAAATGAATCAATACTTCTAAAAATGTTGGACTAGTAAATCAACATATTGATTCTGGTTGGCTCACTAAGCTGTGAGGATTGCAGTTCACCAAGCACCAGAGACGCTGCCTGTCTGAGCATCCGCCCCCCGCCAACGCTGATTCCCCTCTTTAACATGCAAGGGGATGTGTAAACGAAAACACATCCCCTCGCATATCTCCTCAGGAGAAGAAATCATTCGATGGTCGCCGCCCATCAAATGATTTCTCCTGCATTTGCAAACTGACTTTTATTTGTGGCTGCCCGGACGAAGACGGGATGGGCAGCTGATGTCCTGTGAAGTCAGCCGCCCACCTCCGGCAGGCATCGGCCCGCCCGCATAACCATGGAATACCCATTAAAAACTGGGGGTTCCTTTGGGCGACCCCAGTCCCCGCCAGAGTCCATTCGCAATGGGAATATGCACATGCGCATAATATATCTTGGCAGAGCCCCAAAGACGGGAATTTGGCCCTGTCCAATCAGATCAGAATGAGGGCCCAAGTTCTTAGTTTCCTAGAACCTAAGGGCAGTCAACCTCTTGCAATCAGATTGCTACATATGGCAACTATGCTTGATCATAGGTTGTATATAATATCTTTATAACTAGCACAGATCTTAAGAGCTGTAAAGAGCTCTATGTGAGTAGTCCGCACAAGAGGCAGATGTCAGGGTTATACTGCATATCGTTTTTCAGTATCTCCTGCAATTGCTTCTACCAGGAAAAACTCAGCTTTACCAAGAGAGCGTTGATGAAGATTATTTAACTCCATGCACCAGTGGGATATAACATAATTACATTTCATAAGACCTAAAAGAATTGACCTAAATTATTGACACCTCTATTATGATTACAGTAACCAATCAAGAGGATTGTTTTAATAACAATGTACAAATTACCACGTCAGATAGTCCCAATGAATACAGGGAGGGGAAAAAAAGGCAATTCGGAGCCCTTTGTACAAACTACAGATGTTGCCAGGTTTGTTGTTGTAAGATGGGTATGCACAGGAATATGCATAGCAAAATACTGCATGGCGCTGTGCTGCGAATAGGAATGAAGGCTGTACGCATGTGGTACTCATTTGGACAAACTACTAATTGCACAATCTATGCTGTGAAGCATACATATCATGGCATTTATGAGCATTGCTAAATCTGTAACTTTGCTGCTATACACAGTGTGTCCTCAGGAAGAGTGTTTAGCACAGCCATGAACCTTATGAGAGATGGCATAGGAGATTATGGGGTAGATGTATTAAGCTCGGTGAAGTCATAAAATGTTTTTTATCACCGGCCAATCATCTCCTACCTGTCAGTCTGCAAACCAAGCCTATAACTTCACAGGTAGGAGCTGATTGGCCGGTGATAAAAACCAGACACTTTACCACTTCACTGAGCTTAATAATCCGCCCCTATGTCCTAAAAATGTAGAAAAAGCTGGTGTTCATAAAAAGTAACCTACAACTTTCATCTTTCATGAGGAAGACCTTTCTCGTCAATAATGTCAAAGTACTGGGACTTCTGTAATGGTGGATTCTATTGGGATTGAGCTAATATTGCGTGCTGATCATTTTAACACTTATGAGGGTGAGGATGAGGGTAATGACACCTTTCATCTATAGAGATGAAGATGATGAATGACAACACTGTTAGCAGCCATAAGCTCATTGGTAGCTTGTTTTGTGGGGGTCCAAACAAACCAAGCACTTCACCCGCAAAAGTGTCGGTCCCAGCCACTGAAGTGCTTAGTTTATTAAACTGTGCATGTTGTTTTTAATATGTTTTTAATAACATATAAGTGGGCAGAAGGACATGAAACTCTTTCCTTTTCATTATGGGTTGTATTTTTATGGGGCATTAGTGGTTGCCAGTTTTTGCATAAACTACATTTTTAAAGGCAAAAAAGAAAAATAATAGTTACAATGTAAGGCAATACTAGAAGGTTCATACTTTATCTAGATTCTCAGTTAAGGTTGATGAGCTAGAGATCTGTCTCAGTGGGTGGGACGATCTATATGCATTCCAGGGGGACCATCGGACGGCGTGCTTAGATGGACCACCAGAGAAGAGTAGAGCCGCGGTTTCATATTCATAGTGCGAGTGAACTGCATGCTGGACCTCTGACAGGGTAGGGATTTGGGGGGGGGGGGGTGCGCCAATGTTGTGCAATTGATAACTTATTCAACATCAATATATGGCCTACTACATACTTATCACCCGGGGAGAGGGCACCAGAATAAATGTGTAAAAGTGCATGTTTAGGTAGTGGTCGTAAACTGTAGCCTAGGACATCAGAAATGAGGGTGAACACTGCTGTCCAAAGTGGGGTGGGTACAGGACAGGACCAGAAAGTATGGTACAATGTACCAATGCCACCACAATTTCGCCAGCAGGCATCTGATTGAGACGGCCATGTAGAGTGAAGACTGGCAGGGGTAAGATATATAAACGGTGGAGAAACTTATAAAAATGCTCCACATGTGATATATATCTAGATACCTGAAAGCATGTATGGAATACCCCCTGACATTCTTCATATGATAGGAGAGATCGGTCTCCCATCTCATAAACTACATTTTTATTGGTTATTGCTATAATACCTTACTAATTTGCAACACATTTGTAAACAGAAATAACTGTTATGTTTGTGCCACTGCTATATTGCTTAATTTATCTAGTCATGGGCTAAAATTGGAGAACAGTATTGTGACCTGTAAGGTGGTCAAAATGGACTGGAAATAAATGTTATTGAGGTTTCTAATACTGTAAGGACAAAAACAGGACCAAATTATGTGATTTTAGCTGGTTTTAGCTATTTAAAAAAAACCAGCCAAATCCAAAACCAAAATACTTTTCCAAAACCGGAAAGAAAAACAAAACACGGGGTTCCGCGCACATCTCTAATTTATGGTATGGTACAATCGTCTATTACAAAATATTATTAATTTCCATTTGGACTACTACAAGAAAAAACATTCCCACTGAAATGTCAGGGTTTTGTATTTAGGATCAAATAAATAAATGTCAAATATCCATTTATTAATAAGTGGTGCATAACACGGGGAGAAGGTTACTGTGACCAGTATATGACCAAATTCCCAACAAAACATGGAGCCTTAACCCCTTCCCGACATTTGACGTACATTTACGCCATGGCCGGGATGTACTTCCCGACACATGGCGTAAATGTACGTCATGACTTTAAAGTGCCACCGCGTCTAGAGACGCGGTGACAGAGGGACGATGTCTGCTGTCCCTGACAGCAGACATCTTCCCTCATTGCCCAGGGGGGGCAGCGATACCCCCCCGTTCGGCGATCGCTGTGATTGGCTGTTCAATGTGAACAGCCAATTACAGCGTTTTCTGTGTACCGGCGAATAACGTTCGCCGGTGACACAGGGATCGGTGGTGATTGGTGCTGTAAAGTACAGCACCAATCACCACCGGGTGTAACGGTGACACTGGTGTCACCCCACCTGCCCCCAAAAGGCTGTGATTGGTCCGTCGGACCGACGGACCAATCACAGCCATTTCACCTCAGATGAAATAACGGAGACAGCCCTGCAGCCGCCATTCCGGTCAGGAACAGCGTGCAGAGCGGTCTCCGTGCCCATCTGTGCCCTATACTGACCTGATCGTTGGTGGCATCCGTGCTGCCAGCTCCTGGTGTGACTTCCTTGTGACTTCCTTGTGTTGTTGCTGCTGCTGCTGCAGCAGCGTCATTGTGGCAGAGATTTAAATTGTGTGCTATTATTTTGTGCTATAATTTTGTATCTGCTCCCCCTGCTGCCCCCCTTTTGTGCTGATCACTATAAACTAAGTGATCAGCACCTTTTTTTGGGGTGCAGGTTTTTTTTTTTTATATATACCCTGTCAGGTTGCACCCACAGTTGTGTGCCTGCTGCCCCTCACTGCTAATCAGTGTTGCATCACTGTGTTGCATCACAGTGTTGCATCACTGATCAGCAGTTTTTTTTTTGGGAGAGTGCTGTGGGGTTTTGTTTTTACACCCACGGTGCTTTTGTGGGTGTCCTGTGGCTGCTGAGCGCTGATCAGTGACGTACATCACTGATCAGCATTTTTGGCACAGGGTTGATCTAATTTTTTTTTTTTTATCGAATTTCTGTTGCCTTTGAGTCATCAGCAGTTTTTTTTAATTTTTTTTTTTTTGGAGTGCTGTGGTTTTTTTTTTTTAAATTGTTTTTACACTCACGGTGCTTTTGTGGGTGTCCTGTGGCCGCTGATCAGTGACGTACATCACTGAACAGCATTTTTGGCACAAGGTTGATCTAATTTTTTTTCAGCAGTTTTTTTTAATTGTTTTTTTTTTGGAGAGTGCTGTGGTTTTTTTTTTAAATTGTTTTTACACCCACGTTGCTTTTGTGGGTGTCCTGTGGCCGCTGAGCGCTGATCAGTGACGTACATCACTGAACAGCATTTTTGGCACAGGGTTGATATAAATTTTTTTCTGCAGTTTTTTTTTATTGTTTTTTTTTGGAGAGTGCTGTGGTTTTTTTTTTATTGTTTTTACACCCACGGTGCTTTTGTGGGTGTCCTGTGCCCGCTGAGCGCTGATCAGTGACGGACGTTACTGACCAACATCTCTGTGCTCAATTTTTGGCGCAGGAGCTTTTTTTTTTTCTTTTAAACTTACACGTGTTAAAGCACTACATACACACTACATACCCCCCGTGTTGAAATAAAGTTTGTACCCCCCCCTACACTATACACGTGTTGAAACACTACACTTAAAAATAATAAAAATGTCCCAATCATCGCAAAGACTGTTTTCAGCGGAGGAGGCATATGCCCTTCTTGCCTCTGACACTGACACAGCCAGTGAAGTAAGCGATGAATTGGCATTTGTCTTAAGCTCCTCTTCCTCCTCTAGTGATGAGGGACCCCCTCAAAGACGCCCCCGTAGAGCAGCTGAGACCCCCCCCCCAATGATTGATCTCGTATGGACCCCACCACCAGACAATTTTGAGCCCCAGGTTCCTGAGTTTTTGGCCAACCCAGGAATCCAATTTGATAGTACAGGCCTCAAAGAAATTGACTTTTTCAAAGTCTTTTTCTCTGATGATTTTATAAATTTAATGGTGGACCAAAGTAATTTATATGCCCAGCAGTTTATTGCCCAAAACCCCACGTCATCATTTGCTAGGTGGACCCCTGTAGATGCAGTAGAGATGATGACGTTTTGGGGTCTGGTGTTACATATGGGCATAGTTAAAAAGCCAGAAATTAGGCAATATTGGAGTACAGATGTTCTGTACAGCACCCCACTTCATCGTATGGCCATGACCCGGTCTCGTTTTGAGACGATCCTTAAATTTTTGCATTACAACGATAATGCACAGTGCCCACCCAGAGATGATCCCACCTTTGACCGGCTATTTGCTGAGATGTACATCCCCCAAAAATTCATTTGTGTGGACGAGTCACTTATACATTTTAAAGGAAGGGTTAAATTCCCCCAGTACCTTCCCATCAAGAGGGCAAGGTATGGCATAAAAATGTATAAGCTGTGCGAAAGTACCTCAGGGTACACCCACAGGTTTAGGGTATATGAAGGGAAGGACACAAGAATTGAACCGCCAGAATGCCCCCCCTCCCTCGTAGGTGTTAGTGGAAAGATTGTCTGGGATTTAGTGCACCCCTTCCTGGATAAAGGTTATCACCTCTATGTGGATAACTTTTACACCAGCATCCCCCTGTTTAAGGCCCTTGGTTCAAGAGGTACAGCAGCTTGCGGTACTGTGCGCAAGAACCAAAGAGGCCTCCCAAAAACGCACGTTGCCCAATTACTGAGAAAGGGTGAAAGCAGGGGAATATGCACCGAAAATATGTTGTTGGTCAAATATAAGGACAAGAGGGATGTCCTTATACTGACAACAATTCACGGAGACAGTACCACCTCCGTCCCTGTACGAGGTACCAGTACCCACACCTCAAAACCTATTTGTATCCTAGATTACAATAAGTACATGGGCGGAGTGGATCTTTCAGATCAGGTACTGAAGCCATACAGTGCCCTGCGGAAAACAAAAATATGGTACAAGAAGCTGGCCGTGTATATCATCCAGATGGCACTGTATAACGCTTACGTACTATTCCGTTCTACCAGCCAGACGGGGACATTTATGCACTTTCAAGAGGAAGTCATAAAGGGCCTAATATTTGGGAACCAGCAGGCAGAGGGCCCCAGTACTTCTAGTACTGGCCCCAGTACTTCTAGTACTGGCCCCTGTATTGTATCAGGGCAGCATTTTCCAAACGAAATCCCCTCCACTGGAAAAAAGGGCAGGACACAAAAAAGGTGCAAAGTTTGCTATAAAAAGGGAATACGAAAGCAAACTATTTTCCACTGTGAAACTTGCCCCGACAAACCCGGCCTATGTATGAAGGAGTGCTTTAAAATATACCACACATCTATGGATTATTAGGTTCATCATTTCACCGTGCTTCGGGGGTCTTGCTAATGCGATATAGCACCCACCATTCATTCCACCAGAATCTATGCTGCAAAATCCAAATATCACTCCTTCCCTTCTGAGTCCTGCCATGCACCCAAATGGTATTTTTTGGTCACATATGAGGCATTGCCGTACTCGGGAGAAATTGGGGCACAGATTTTGGGGTGCTTTGTCTCCTTCATTCCTTGTGAAAATGAAAAATTTTGAGCCAGAACTGCATTTTTGTGTAAAAAAATGTAATTTTTCATTTTCACAGCCCAGTTGTACCAAAATTGGTGAAACCCTTGGGGGTTTGAAATGTACACTATACCCCTAGATGAATTCCCTGAGGGGTGTAGTTTGCAAAATGGGGTCACTTGTGGGGGGGTTCCACTGTATTGGTGCTTCGGGGGTCTTGCTAATGCAACATAGCACCCACCATTCATTCCACCAGAATGTGTGCTGCAAAATCCAAATATCACTCCTTCCCTTCTGAGTCCTGCCATTTTTGGTCACATATGAGGCATTGCCGTACTCGGGAGAAATTGGGGCACAGATTTTGGGGTGCTTTGTCTCCTTCATTCCTTGTGAAAATGAAAAATTTTGAGCCCGAACTGCATTTTTGTGTAAAACAATTGTAATTTTTCATTTTCACAGCCCAGTTGTACCACAATTGGTGAAACCCCTGGGGGTTAGAAATGTACACTATACCCCTAGATGAATTCCCTGAGGGGTGTAGTTTGCAAAATGGGGTCACTTGTGGGGGGGTTCCACTGTATTGGTGCTTCGGGGGTCTTGCTAATGCGACATAGCACCCACCATTCATTCCACCAGAATCTGTGCTGCAAAATCCAAAAATCACTCCTTCCCTTCTGAGTCCTGCCATGCACCCAAATGGTATTTTTTGGTCACATATGAGGCATTGCCGTACTCGGAAGAAATTGGGGCACAGATTTTGGGGTGCTTTGTCTCCTTCATTCCTTGTGAAAATGAAAAATTTTGAGCCAGAACTGCATTTTTGTGTAAAAAATGTAATTTTTCATTTTCACAGCCCAGTTGTACCACAATTGGTGAAACCCCTGGGGGTTTGAAATGTACACTATACCCCTAGATTAATTCCCTGAGGGGTGTAGTTTGCAAAATGGGGTCACTTGTGGGGGGTTCCACTGTATTGGTGCTTCGGGGGTCTTGCTAATGCAACATAGCACCCACCATTCATTCCACCAGAATGTGTGCTACAAAATCCAAATATCACTCCTTCCCTTCTGAGTCCTGCCATGCACCCAAATGGTATTTTTTGGTCACATATGAGGCATTGCCGTACTCGGGAGAAATTGGGGCACAGATTTTGGGGTGCTTTGTCTCCTTCATTCCTTGTGAAAATGAAAAATTTTGAGCCCGAACTGCATTTTTGTGTAAAAAATGTAATTTTTCATTTTCACAGCCCAGTTGTACCACAATTGGTGAAACCCCTGGGGGTTTGAAATGTACACTATACCCCTAGATTAATTCCCTGAGGGGTGTAGTTTGCAAAATGGGGTCACTTGTGGGGGGTTCCACTGTATTGGTGCTTCGGGGGTCTTGCTAATGCAACATAGCACCCACCATTCATTCCACCAGAATGTGTGCTACAAAATCCAAATATCACTCCTTCCCTTCTGAGTCCTGCCATGCACCCAAATGGTATTTTTTGGTCACATATGAGGCATTGCCGTACTCGGGAGAAATTGGGGCACAGATTTTGGGGTGCTTTGTCTCCTTCATTCCTTGTGAAAATGAAAAATTTTGAGCCCGAACTGCATTTTTGTGTAAAAAAATTGTAATTTTTCATTTTCACAGCCCAGTTGTACCACAATTGGTGAAACCCCTGGGGGTTAGAAATGTACACTATACCCCTAGATGAATTCCCTGAGGGGTGTAGTTTGCAAAATGGGGTCACTTGTGGGGGGGTTCCACTGTATTGGTGCTTCGGGGGTCTTGCTAATGCGACATAGCACCCACCATTCATTCCACCAGAATGTGTGCTGCAAAATCCAAAAATCACTCCTTCCCTTCTGAGTCCTGCCATGCACCCAAATGGTATTTTTTGGTCACATATGAGGCATTGCCGTACTCGGGAGAAATTGGGGCACAGATTTTGGGGTGCTTTGTCTCCTTCATTCCTTGTGAAAATGAAAAATTTTGAGCCAGAACTGCATTTTTGTGTAAAAAATGTAATTTTTCATTTTCACAGCCCAGTTGTACCACAATTGGTGAAACCCCTGGGGGTTTGAAATGTACACTATACCCCTAGATGAATTCCCTGAGGGGTGTAGTTTGCAAAATGGGGTCACTTGTGGGGGGGTTCCTAACTTTTAGCATCTTATGGTGCCTAGAAACCTACATGGTGCCTAAAAAATAATCTCATAAAAAGGAGGCTCCAAAATTAAGTAGGTGCTCCTTCTATTATGAAGCCTGTGGTTTGGTCAACGTGCACACTAGGGCCACATATAGGATATTTATGAAAACAAAAGAATTGGGGGAATCAATTTTTAGTCACATTTCTCTAGTAAAATCTACTGTGTTCCTTAGAAAAATGTATTAAAATTGAAAATCTGCTAAAAAAATGAAATTTTGAAATTTCACCTACACTTTGTTTTAATTCCTGTGAAACACCTAAAGGGTTAACAAACTTCCAAAATGCTGTTTTGAATACTGTGAGGGGTGCAGTTTTTGAAATGGCATCATTTTTGGGGGTGTCTCACATACAAGTCCCTCAAAGTCACATCAGAACTGAACTGGTCCCTAAAAAAATCAGTGTTTGAAATTTTCTTGAAAATTTGAGAATTTGCTATTCATATTTTAAGCCTCCTAGTGTCCCAAAAAATTAAAAGGAGGTTGAAATAATGATGGAAACATAAAGTAGACATATGGTCTATGTTAGTTATTAACTATTTTGAGTGGTATGATTATTTGTCTCACAAGCAGAAAATTTTACATTTTGAAAATTGCTAAATTTTCAATTTTTTTACGACATTTTGGTATTTTTCACAAAAAAACACAGACTGTATCGACCAAAATTTACCACTATCTTGAAGTACAATGTGTCGCGAGAAAACAATCTCAAAATCACTGGGATAAGTAAAAGCAAAAAAAAGTTATCCCCACTTAAGTGATACATGTCAGATTTGAAAAAAAGGGCTCTGTCAGGAAGGCAAAAACAGGCTGCGGCGGTAAGGGGTTAACATAATGGACACTGCGCCACCTACTGTTTTACCAGTGCGGCTGCTTGTCAAGTAATACTGTCAACATCTGTGTAACTTGTGAGGCTGATGGTGTTACACACCATATATACACACGGTGATTAATACACACAGTGAGATTTACCATTCGATTTTGACTATATATTCAAAATGGAATCGGTATCGCATAGACATCGAATGGAGATTGGATATGGTTTTAAGCTTCATGATTCGATGCTGATGCGCCCTCCCGTTCAGCTGAAATTGAATAGCCAAACAGACAGTGCAGCAATGACTATATAGTACAGATCTATACTATATAGTCAAAATCTCATGCATGCGTTTTGATCCCGATCGAATAGGGATTGAACAGCAAGGCTATTTGTAATTGATATCAATCGATATTGTGTTTCATGGTTTAACTGGTACATTTATTAACATTTAAAAATCAATATGAAAATTGTCTGTTAGAAAATGTAAATTTCAGCCCCTGAAACACAACATCAATTTATATTGATTTCAAATCCATTTTTATCAATAGCTTATCGTGTCTTTCTCCAGGTAGAATTCATGTACCTATAACCTTGCTGTCAAACTATCAGCTCCTGACATTTTTCAAACAGAGGATCACTAATCAGCGAATTAGCAAATCATGTGATTATTTAATGACTGCGCATCCATTCTGTACATGCTCATGCGCTAGGCCGATAAGTGAGAAGGTGCGTACGCACTTACAGATTTTTCTGTCCGATCTATTTGGTGGGAACAAAAACCTGGAAATGTATGGTAGCAAATGACAATCAAAAAGTATTTCCAAATGCTTTAAAACAGAAAATGATCAGTCAGACAAATTGTTTAAATCATTCTGATATAACAAATGTATCAAAGCATACATTTTTTTCTGTTTTCCTGCATTTGAGTGGAAATTTTTGATTGTCATATGCTCCCATACATTTCCAAGTTTTTGTTCCCACCAGATAGATTGGACAGATAAAGCTGTACGTGTGTACGCATTAAAAGAATGTGTATAGATCCTAAAGGAGAGCAGGAGGAGGTTGACTGACAGGAAGCCGGTGTTTGGGGATGACATTGCCATTTTCTGGGAATGTCAGAAAAAAAGCAGGAGTGCCCAAGCATTTTAAGGAAGATTAAGCGAGGGCTGTATAGGCATGAGGGCATTTAAGTGCCTGCAAATTTTGTGATTGTCCTAATAAAGTTGTGTGAATAGTTTATTACCCATAGAAGTCAGTTGATTGATAGTTAGGTAGCCAATTAGGTGGAAAAGGGGTGGTAGCTTAGACAGGGGTATATAAAGGGGAGTCAGATGATGCTGCTTCCTCTTTGAGTCTGGATTCCCTCCCTCCCGTGCTTTTTTCAATTTCCACCTGGCCTTTCGGCCTTCACCTAATTTGGCTTTACAAGAGGTCAATTTTGAGGTTCAGGTGGTCACTGTGCGGTATTGCCCCCCTCTGCCAGGATGGCTGGTGAGTCCTGCCCCTGCGGGGGCACGTTGGCCACTTCCTTGAAGTGTCCTCGCCAAGCCATAGGAGGGGCGGTAAGGCCGTCACAGTGCGGGCTGTGCCTTAAATTCAATGGGGGCAGTTCATCGCCCTGGTTATAAGTTGGGGCGTTGTAGTCGCCACCATTACTAACATTTTTTGACCTGAGCTGGTCTCCAAACTCTTTCCTGGCCATCCCTTTACAATAGGGTCATACTACTTAATAAATATTGTTGACCTTTTAACTTATGCAGTTGTTGTCCGAGTGATTATTTTAGAATAAGGTGTCCGTGTGATTTATTTCTAGGGGTAATTTAGAGTTAAGTTAAGGTAAATGTCAATCATGATAATTCAATAGGCGCCTTATGGTTTCTGACGTCAGTCACCGTGTCTCTGTTGCAAATTAGTGGAAACCTCAGAGCTACTGACATAATAATAACAAATATACAGGTGGTTTACCACTATCATATCTTGGTTGAAAGCTTTATTTCTCTGTTTTTTGACTGTGGTCTCATCCATGATGTTCAACGCAACTCCGAAGTCTGCATGCCATCATGGGTCTTGGCACCTGTTTAATGTGGAATTCCTCCATCATAACTACGTCTAGTGAAGATGTCATATCATCCCTTAGAACGTCAACAAACGTCACAATGTTGCTGATAGTAATCTTTCCAGTTTTTTGGTCTAGGACTCTGTATCCTTTAGCTTTTTTGGTATATTCAATAAGAATTCCTTCCACTGATTGGTAGCGTGCTGCGTTTTTCTTCAGGACTCAGAGAATAAACAAATGTGATGCACCCAAGATGTCATATGGAAATTCTCTACCGCTCTGGAAGATTATATGTTTTGTATGTAAGTATCCATCATTGCTGCTTCGAATGCTGAGTCTGTTAGCATTCGTTTGGCTATTTCACTCAGGGATCTGTCATGGGTTAGTCATACTTGCCCGGAGAGGAGACCCTCTGCAGCTAGGGCTTGCTGTCATCAAGCCCTGCCCCCATCCTCTTCGGGGAGGGAGGTGGTACTAACTTTTTTAGCCCCTCCCCAAAGAGCCGCAAATGCCGGTATTTGACTGGCAGAGGGAGGGTGTGTGGGGACTAATGCAGGGGTCCAGGAGGGGGAACCGATTTTCAGGACCCTCCTGGCCATTCCAGGAGGGTAGGTAAGTATGATTTCAGTCAGGTTTCTGTGCTTCCTTTCTGTTCAGTTCTGTGATTCATTTGAGTCAGTGTTCTGAGCTTTATTTCAGTGAACCTCCTTTTCTTTAGTGTTTTTGGAACTTCCTTTTGATGCTCTTTTTTGTGTTGTCTTGAGATGCTCCTATTTTATGTTCTGTAATTCTACCTTCATTGTCTCTTCAAAATGTGAATGGATTTTGCTGCAATTAGTCCCTTGTTATTGTTCCGCACTCCAGTAATTTATCCACTGCTCTATATTTGTTCTATATTAGATAAGTGACTGTACTGTATATCTATAATAATTATCTGTAAAATCTCTATATGCATTTGTAGCCTCCTGTTGTGGGTAATTTTGTAAGACAACATGTCACTGTGCATGAATCCAGTGAAATTGAGAGTACTGTTTTTGCTTATTTTAGGAATTGCTACTAATGGGGCATTACTTTTTATGCAGTAGTTGCTCCTCATACTGTAGTTGCTGGGCAAGTATTTAAAATTAAAAATTGCAATTTGCTCAAATAAATGCATAGTCCATTATAAAGTCCATTATAGAATGGACAGTCAGGGGACAAGGCAGGGGAAAGTCTAGACAAGAAAAAAACAATACAGAATGCCCCCTGCACTCTGTAGTGGACCAGTAAAGGGCATTTACAACCTCTATGATAGTAGTAATGCTGGACTTTAGTGTTGTACACTACACCATTGGATGGACATTTTCCATTATATATGCACTGAAGACCATGAGCTTGTGTGGTTACCATCCTTAGGGCCAGATGTTCTTAGCTTGAAAAGTGATAAAAGTGATAAAATAGTGATAAACCACCAGCCATTCAGCTCCTAACTGCCATTTACATTATCTTCTTAAGTGACAAAGGGGCAATATAGGAACAGACATTTAGGGCCATTCAGACCTGATTGTTCAGGCCGAATTCGCTTCCCCGGTCCATGGTGTGGGTATCCGTGTGTAAATATGCGCATGTGCATGAAGGTCCATTTCAAAAGGTAGTGTGAACTGCGGAGAAGATCATCGGGGTGGACCGTCCCTCTGTCCATGACCTGTACTTGTCCAGAGCAAAAAACAGGCAACGAAAATAGTCAAGGACCAATTGCATCCTGGCCATGGCTTGTTTAACCTGCTGCCATCAGGCAGACGCTACAGGGCCAGTCCTACCAGGTCCACCAGAAGCCTAAAAAGTTTCTTCCCTCAAGTGGTTCACCTGCTGACACGTGAACTCGTCGTGAGCACCTCACCGTCTAGTCGCGCCATAACCCTCTGCAGATAATTTAACACTGTGTCCCTTCTGCATAACCGTGCGTGTTCCCCCACCTGTTTATATTGTTTATACTGTATACTGTTTACTTGTTACCCTCCTGGCTGCTGCACAGCAAACCGAAAACCAATTCTTAGTATACACAAGTATACCTGGCCAATGAAGCTGATTCTGATTCTTTTATTTATATTTGATTTATATATCATCTATACATATGTCTAGAGTCCGTGTGGCTCCGAAACACTGCCATCTGTTGGCAGTAAGTGAAACTACATCTACTAGCTTTGGAAGCATTTGCTTTGAGCGGGCTTACTAGTATTTTTTTTTATTTTTTATTGTGATATATACCCTTCTTTATTAGCATTAAATAAATGTCTTAAATCAGCCAATCCAAATGTAATACACAATTCTTGAGCGCTGCATTACATCTTTTGTATATTAGTACATCTCACCCATAATAACCAATCAAGTGTATACTTAAAGCCAGTATACTGCAGTAGAAAAATGAGATTCTCAAATGCCAGAACAATCATACAAGAAAGGGAATATCTCGTTATTCACAAGTCAATATTTCCTGCCAAAATGTTTCCACCCCCCCAACTATACGACGCACACATTGGGTTAAAAGACATTTTGGAAACTTTGTCCTAAGCCACTTTGGAAAGGAAGTAATACGAATCGACACTTATAGAAGGAAAACATCTCTAAGTCTAATTTCCAGGATCGGTTTCTTAGTGGACCCAGACGATCAGTCACTAGTGCCGCCCAATATTCACTGCGGAGGGGATTTTACATCGCTTGCTATTATATATTTTGCAATTTTATAGGACATTAAATGGAGAAAAAAAGAAACATCCTCTATCAACCCTGGAAGAATGTATCACTGATTTAACTATCAGGAGTATTAGATTCTGAATGGGTATTTTACACCTCATTCTAAAACCACTAAACTGTACTCATTACACACCGCAGGCTAATGTTTTTACCATCTGACCAAAATAAAACGTCTTTAGGAAATACTTCTCCAGCCCCCGTTGTTTCCCTGCGAGGTTTTGGTTTCTGGCTCCAAGTCTAGTCCCCATTGCGACGGTCTTCGTCCTCTTACCAAACCGTCGGGGGGTGGGGGGGGGGGAGTGGGGGTGGCCTAAATGTTTACCTGAACTCCTCTCGCTTGAACAACAATCTTATAGTTCACATTGACCGACCAACCTCCCCCCTTATTTCTTCGAAGAGACATCTTCTTTATTTTTACGGCTCCGTAATCATTTTTCCCCCCTTCAATCGCTCCCCAATGCAACTTTTAAATAGTTTAGTCCAAGAAAAAATGATCCTGACCATCCAGCGGTTGTATGGGATCGTTGCTTAGCGAGCGGCCGAGTTTATAAAACAGTTGGCAGGGAGATGATATTTGTACGGCTGAATGAAAGCAGGAATCATATAATACAGAGCGGTATATTAGTAAGGAATTTCCATATTACAGCATACGATACTCCCACCTTGCTTCTTGGTTGCTGAGCGTGTAGCCCTTTCAGCTGAGCAGATAGTAATTTGATATTAAACAAAGTTCTTATTAAGCACTTGCGCTGAGAGCGGTTTTATGTTGCATGAATGCAGGTTACGCTCTAGTATCACTCATTAAGCTCAGGGTAACTCTTTGGACAGGCCTCATTAACCGAAATGTGACCTCTGTAGATATGAAAATGAAGTAGTTATGAGACGTGAATGCAGAGACCACACGCAGGAAATCTTACCCTTGATTTGCCAATATTCAGTCTTTTTGAAACTGAAGAGACTAAGGTTGTATAATTACTAAAGGTCGTTGTTGGTCGATTAAAAAAATCACCTTAATCGATGTTCGGCTCTCAGGGCTAAAACACACATTTACTGACTAATGTATTTTTATGTTCACTTTGGAAATGTTAGTAAATGTGTGTTCTAGCCCTGGGAGTCCAACATCGATGATTTTTTTTAATTGACCAACAATGCCCAAATAATAATAATAATAATAATAATAATAATAATAATAATAATAATAATAATAATATTTCTAATAAAAAATCGACTAAAATCAGCCAAAATCAACCTTTATACCCCCAATGTAAACTCTCACGAGCAGGGCCCTCTCTTCTCATGTGCTTTTTCCTCTCTTATAGGGCCTTATTCTGGTCCACACGCAGCGTTGTGGGTGGATAAAATGCCGCTTGCACAGCCTCCCGTCCCCCCTCGCTCTGCGAATCCCCCCCCACAGCTGGGAATGGATATTTTGCATAATCAGTGAATGGTCGCCGACCATGGAATGGTTTGGAAGGTGCACGCAATTGAAGACACTCTCTGGTGTCTTAGCTTTGCGTGCTCCTTGTACGGGAACAGGGTGGGTAGCTGACATCTGCTGGCATCCAGCTGCCCGTGCCCGGCACCTGCATCACTGCCTAATTTCCATGGGATTGCTTTTCGTTTTCATGGGATCAGTCCCATGGGCGCAACCCATCGCCACCGCTCCACCGCTAGGTGTGAACAGGATGGCGAACTAGCAGTTCGCCATGCCTGCTCGCACCCAGGGTGTGCACATGCGCAGAAAATGTGCAGAAAACATTGCGAATCAATCAGAGTAAGGCCCATAGTGCATACACACAAGGTAAGATATGCACTATATTTCTATTTGATTTTGCTTATAGAAGCCAAATTGAATCAAAATCAAAGCACATTGTGTGCTTTTTAGCAGCATTCGATGCAAATTTGATCCCAATGCGCGCTCCTGTGTAGTGTACATCAAGTAGACAAATAGTCTTGGCAGGCAAGACTATATAGTACAGATCTGTACTATATCAAATTGCTTTCCATTCGATTCGAACACGATTCTATCCAGATTCGGGATCGAATTGCATGCAAAATTGCACCGTGTGTACCCACTATTATACCCCGTTAACACTGCGCTTTTTAAACGGTATATTGCCGTTTTTTTCCCATTTCTGAACGTTTAAGTCTGCAGTGGTAAAGCACCAGAGTTGATTTACCGGTTAAAGCTAACCGGTATTTCAACACGTCTAAAAAACAGAGTCCTACACGTTTCAGAGCCGTTTTTTATGCAGTGAGAATTGCTCTGAAACGGTATTTAGTAAAAACAACAGATTATAGACCTGTGATAGGCTGTCCCCTGCATTCTGCCTTGAAACGCGTTCAGGGGATTAAACGGGTTGACTGATGTGAATAGTATTTAAACGTTATTTAAAACGGTAATCTACTGCAATGTGAAGGCTCAGAACCGTTTTAAATACCGTTTAAAAATACCGGTTCTTTAAGCAGTGTGAAAGCGGTATTAGATTATATTTTTACTAAATAAATAATAATAATAATAATAATTAAATAATCAGATTTAAGCAGAAACTTTTGATGAGCTCCGTAATTCCTAATATTGCACGGAGCGCTGTTTGTTTTATTAAGTAGTCAAAAATGCTCCTACACGATGGACGCTGTGATCATCGCTGATTGATATAATGTATTCAGCAGATATGATGCGGATGTGATATCTGAGATCGAGGCTTAATGAGTCCGATCTCAAGGATTTCTTTTAAAAGCTTTTCTTATTTTCATTTGGGAAAAGCTTGCAGTACTTACAGACATTGTTGAAGGAGAAGACGCAGCCTGTGCCAGGAATTACTAACGGACAAATCATTTTTGGTCTACGTTCTAGACATGGTCTCCAGGTAATTGTGATATTTCTTTTAGCATCACCAGATTATGTGAATAAGCACTGTTTAGTTTTGCACATTTGTTGTATATGTGTGTATGTGTATATATATATATATACAGTATATAGATAGATAGATAGATAAAATGCAACAGTACAATGATTTTATATAAACGCAGAATGTAAATAAATGACTATTTTAATAATTTTGCTATATAAAAGCATTGCTCCGGTGGAATTTGGCCTTCGGCGCCGGAATTCCCGCCATCAATTCTGTTCGACATAGAATTAAAAGCAAGGCACAGATCAGAATGAATTGCCGTAGCCATTAAAACAAATGGATTTATTCTGCAAATACCAGGATTTACAAATTCAAATTGTGTCACTGAACTTTGCTCATTTAAGAAGTCGATGCAATGTCTGATTTTTATGAAACGCTTTCACGCTTGTCCTTAGCGTAAAGCGCCAATTACTGCTGCACTCAAAAACAACAACCAAATTTTTTTTTAAATAATACTCAAAAAAAGCAAAATAATTTTCATTAGTTTGAAATAAATATAATAAAATAGATTCTAATTATGATTGAATGCTTAAAACATTCAATCCATCCCTCTCATTTATTTAACCAAATAATATGTGTAGTTTTATTTGGGGGCAATTGTCCCAATATTTGAATAGAAATTGTAAAAAGTGTTGCAAACAATGTTAGATTGAATATTATATATTGTTCTGATTATTACTAATAAATTAATGACAATACCAGCTAAATATTTAAAAACACAAACACTTAACTTCCTAATAATAATAATAATAATAATAATAATAATAATAATAAGTTACAAACTTTCCATGTATATATTAAAGATCATGGGCGCGATGTTATGGGTTGCAATTTTTGGTAATGTGCAATTTTTCAGCAAAAAAACAGACAAAATTGCACTTTTTCCGAAATTCGCACATGTGCAAATTTTACCGCAATTACTATTGCGGTAAAATGTGCACATATTGAATTGTCTAAAATATTGTACATTTTCGGGATTTCTGACTTGTTGAATATGAACATGTATATTACATGTGTGAATTTCTGAAAAACAAATCGCACATCTGATATGCACAATATGGTGCAATTTTTTAGCTGTGTAAAAAATCGCACCCTATCATATCTCGCCCAAATTTATGATTCTTTCTCCTTTTAATCCCAGTCACACCTGCCGGTCCCCATAGTCCAACCGTAATGGCACTTTCTCACCCAGTTGATTGTATACTGTGGACTCTCTGTTCCACTCTCCCACCAGGGAGTTTTATTACATCAGGAGTATTTTGCCCACCACGTAAGAAAGGCAAGAGGGCGCAGCAGGGCAAAGAGTTTATGATAACTGTTTTCTCTTTCCTTGTAAAGCGATCAAGTCACCTCCAATTCTCTCTTTGGCTATTTATACAAAGGGCTTCTAATGGCTTTTAAAAACTGTTAGCGTGTTACTTTATTCTGGTTTCCAAATAATTTACACAACTCCTAACCTCAGCCTCTCTCAAAGTTGATATAGCTGTCCTGGAAATCCCAGGGTGTAAATGGGAGATGTAAATGGGAGAATCCTTTTGCACCCAGCAGCTGCAATGTGTCTACTGTCAAGTGCTAATCACAATGGAAAAAAAAGATGTTAATAAATTAAGCCTTGAAGGTGCAGTTTTACTGAATGGCCAGTAGATGCCACTCACCACACAGAAAAGACACCTGTCCTCATATTGTTCACTTAAAAAGAAGGTTTAATTCTAAACCATTGGTCATTCTGTTTCTTATCCCAAAACAAATAGAAATGTTTAGTTGTGTCATTAAATAAAATGATGACTATATTAATGTGTGCCAACAGGTTAATACACATTATGCAGTAATAGGACCTATTACATTAATTCCTTGATAGGGTTCATGTTTGGGGTAAACTGCTTATGAAATGCAACAGATAACTGTTTTCTAGAGCCGTGTTTTGGATAACAGACCCCTCCGCTGTAAAACTCTGGGTGGATTCCCATTTTAATTGCTCTTTGGGGAAATCTGATTGTGTTTTTGTTGCATATATTTGGTGTAACGTCAGCCTTTGAGGAAATAATTGTGCAAACTGTAATGGTCATTCGCCTATTAATGATTAATATGAGAATAAAACGCCAAACCCCTGTAAAAGAAATAAATATCGAAACTGACGCAGCTTAGATCGCTAATCTGTTTTGCGGGGGGGGGGGGGGGGGGGGGGTCTTGCATGTTTTAGCACTACGCATGTGGCGTAAGTTCATCCCAGTTGCCCGGATGGAAGGTAAGTACTGGTGCCCTCCTAAATATCTCATTCAGTAAGGTGTCTGTCTCCAGTAAGGCCATGGCTCTAATACAGGGTGTGACACTTGCAAAAATGATGTTAGAAGGGGGAGGCAGCCACAGAAGCAATATCAACTGCTTTCAATTAACTGATTCAAACTCAAAGGGAAGGAGAGGTGCCCCCCTGGGAGCAGGAGCCCAGAGGCAGATGACTCCATTGCCTCCCAGAGTTCTGCCCCTGTACGCTACTATGAGTGTATAAGGATGGGCGTAACTGGAGGGAACTTAGCGTCATTTATGGTATCGGTGCCCTCAGGTACGATAAATTTAGTAAGGGGGTGGCGACAGAATTGTGGGTTATGTAGCACCGTTCCCCAGCATGCCAGCAGATGCGTTTGCATGCCCATCCGGCCGCACGGGAGGGAAATCATTTGATCGAATGATTTTTCTCCCCTTCGGTAATACAAGTCAGTCTAGACTGACTTTTATGACGGCTGATATCCGCGTAATTCCGGGCGGGCGCTGATGTCATGTGTGGTCAGCCGCCCAGACTTTTTATGGGGATGCCGCCTGTCCGCCCCCTTTCCCGCACCTCCTGGAGCAAACTGCGCGGCGAGTGTGAAACTCTCTACGAAGCCGTCTGCTTCCGTGGTTTGCGCATAATCACACATGAGCATTCGCAAACCCCAAACATCGGGGACGGGGATTCGGCCCGTAATGAACCGGCCTGAATCGGCCCCTCAGTGGGATCGTAAATGAGCAAATCACATTTTTGACTTTAAGGGGTAAAGTTACTAAGGTGGGAGTTTTTTTGAAGCTGGGATGTTGCCGATAGCAACCAATCATATTATATCTAGTATCTTAGTAACCTTGACACTCTAGCTTGACACATCCCAGCATGCCCTGCATCAGTTTTAGCATGGCCAAATAGCAAAACTGTAGCAGGGCCTGCTGGGATGTGTAGTTCAACGACATCTGCAGTGTCAAGGTTAGCCATCACTGTTCTAGAAGGTGGTAAATAAATAAGAAGTTGATTCTGACTGGTTGCCCATAGCAACATCCCATGTTACATAGAACACCCATCATAGTAAATTTACCCCTAACAGTGTGTAATAGAGAATAATTACTTATTACTTATACTGAACTATGATTGGTGAAGGTTGATACTGATGGTCAGTGGTGCAAGTAGAATTTTTTTCTTGGTGGTACTGATAGCCTCCACCAAAATTGGGCGTGACCATGTGTCATGAGGGGGCGTGGTCACACAAAGCTAGAGGAGTGACTACATGACAATAGTGGCATGGCATCAGGAGACAGGGAATGAGAAACAGGGTATGACTGGAGGTCAGTAGCGCACGCAGAGGGGGGGGGGGTTTCTGAGTACCCAGAAACCACCCAGGAGTCTAGGGGATCTGAAAGCTGAAGGTCCCCTCTATCCATGGGTACAAGAATTTAAAAAATCGGCCCATGGGAACCGGAGATATCTGACTTCAAAACAGTGGTCCCCATCCAAGCCTGTTAATTGCTCTTCCCAGTCAGATATTTCAGGTTCTGTCTGACTTAGTTTTTCTGAGGGTATATTCCAAAAGCTGTGACTCTCCCCCTTTGATGAACACTAGTATCTTGTCTCTACTGTTCCCAGAACCAGAGATATCAGCCTTCAAGCAGCTGGTTACTGCTCCAGCTCCACACACCTGCATACCTCCCAACATGACCCTCTCCAGGAGGGACAGAATGCTCTGTTCCTGGACTATCCTCTTCATTTATGACTGCCATCACCTGTGCGTAGACAGCTTTCTTATCAATTACCCTGTTCTAAACAGGTGATGGCAATTATAAATGAAGAGGAAAGTCCAGGAACATAGCATTTTGTCCCTCCTGGAGAGGGTCATGTTGGAAGGTATGCACCTGGTATGTAGTTTTAAATTCTCATTGGCAGATTGCTCTGTCTCCTGAACTCTGATCCCCTAGTCCCCAATACCATTTGGTAGGGGGGATTCTATAAAAAATCTATTTCCGGGAACTGGAGATATCTGCAGTCAAGCAAGCTGTCCTCCCACCAGAAAATTATGAATAATAAGCCCACTCCACTATACATCCCTCCTCTGCGTATAAAACATCCTCTAACACCGTGGAAGTTATGTATCAGGGCCCCTTCATTCAGCCCAATGCCCCCTTCTCCCACCCCATCTCCCGCCATCTGTGCAGTAAAGGGATAATTAGTGGAAATTACTGATCCAGGCCCTACATGCTGAGCAGTTGATATAATACCCCCTACCACCCGCGGGACATCAAAGCTTCCCCCAGCCCCTACCGCTGGAGGATCGGTAGGGGCCCCAATACATTCCTATGCTAAGGGGTCTACACTGCTGTTGACGCCCCTGTAAGTATGTATGTATGTATGTATGTATGTATGTATGTATGTGTATATATATATATATATATATATATATATTTTTTTTTTATATTATTATTTATATACATTTGGTCTATCTATAATACTTTAACTGACCCGGCATATACTGGGTCACATAAGTGTCCATCTCCGTGCTTTGCTCCGCCCCTCTGGAAACCCCCTTCTGAAAATCCTGCGTTTGCCCCTGGAGGTGGGTTGGCTCTTGCTTGGGGGAGAGCCGGGCAGCGTGTTCTTACACTTGTGGAGCCTGCTCTTCATGCTGTCGGCGCCGCTGATGCCTGTCAGTGTGACAGGCTAAATCAGCAGTAGCCGGTAGCTGCATACAGCACCAATCATAACGCTTGGTGGGCGGGCTGCGGATGCATTATATTTAGACTTAAAATAAAAATCGAATTGACAGTGGGTCAGGGGGTAAGTGGTACTGCGTACCTGCAACATGCGATGCGACCGACGCGATGACCGCGATTTCCCATAGGGAACAATGTTAAATGTCCCAATTGACCCGATTTTCCTGTTCAATGTCCCAGTTGACCCGATTTTCCATAGGAAACAATGTTAAATGGCCCACAGACTCCAAATAGGCACCCTGAAGTGTGAAATGGCCCCCCCCAATTGTTAACGCCACCCCACGATCAATGTCAACCCGAAGCGTGGCGAGCCCGCGAGGGGCGGTGGTACGCGTCCTACGACCTTTTCACGTCGGCGTGGAGTTGAGAATAGAAAGTGTGGCGAGCGCAGTGAGCCACCGAGCCCGAAGTGTGGCGAGCGGACGCTGACAGCTGTGAAGCCCGCGAGGGGACGCGTATACCTGTGAAGGTGTCCGCGGACCCTCGCGGGGCTCGCTGCGCTCGCCGTGCTTTGGGCTCGGTGGCACGCTGCGCTCGCTACACTTTCTATTCTCAACTCCACGCCGACGTGGATAGTGGGGGTATGAAAAGGTCGTAGGACGCGTACCGCCGCGTACCGCGTACCGCCGCCCCTCGCGGGCTCGCTGCGCTCGCCACGCTTCGGGTTGACGTTGATCGTGGGGTGGCGTTAACAATTGGGTAGGCCATTTCACACTTCAGGGTGCCTGTTTGGCCTCTGTGGGCCATTTAACATTGTTCCCTATGGAAAATCGGGTCATTTGGGACATTGAACAGGAAAATCGGGTCAATTGGGACATTTAACATTGTTCCCTATGGGAAATCGCGGTCATCGCGTCGGTCGCATCGCATGCCATTTTTTTGTACATGCGATGCCCGTGATGGCCGCGATGGGCGCCCTTCTAGGTAAAGAGTACCACTAATTCATTTATGAAGACTCAATAAATAAAAAAAATTGGAATTTGGAATAATGGTGACTTCCTGCAAAGTAATGTTTTTTACCATAATACTATTATAACATTAAAAACAAAAAGAAATTGTACAAGATTTTGTTTTTTAATGACTTTTTATGACCTTAAAACTATTTTTTGTTAAATCTTCTTTGTTTGAGCCACTTTTACATATTTGTAAATTGTTTAGTCAACAACGGAATATTTGTCCGCCGTTATCATACATTGCGCCGTGAACCAGGTGTTGTAGATTCACAGCAGAGGTTATATAATGGAAGTACAGTAATGGTTTGGGGACTATAGAGAAATACAATTCCATACTGCTGCTTAGTGAGTAGCTGAAAGACGCCAATCTGCCCTCCCCCTTTGCTGCCGAATCCCCTTGGTTCCAGCGTGCTGCCGAAGGCGAGAGAAATCACCCGATGGTCACTGAGCATCGAGGGTGAGATTTAATGAGATGTGATTTTCCGACTTTTGCAATTTTTTCACAAAAAAGGTCCGAATTCACACGTTTTCCGAAAATCGCACATTCGATAGTATACGTACTGTGGTACAAATTATCCTTTTTCCTGTGAAAATCACACATTTCGACCTGTCGATTTTTTTCTCACGCTTCAATTCACATCCAGATGTTTTATAGGGTGTGATTTTTTTGTAAACGTTACCAAAAATCCCCCCCAAAATAGACCAGGTTCCGACAGACAAATTTGACAGAATCATGCACAGATCATTGAGAACTGTGCATAGTTCTGTTTAAAAGTTAAAATTATTTTTAAAAATGGCGTGGGGTCCCCCTTCCTGAGCATAACTAGCCCCGGGCTCATTGAGCCGGACCTGGTTCCAAAAATACAGGGGACAAAAAGCATAGGGGGCCCCCCATATTTCTGAAACCAGCACCGGACTCTTGGACTGGTCCTGGTTCCAAAAATACGGGGGGGGGGGGGGGGCTACAAAAAACTGGGGGTCCCCAATATTTTGGAACCAGCACTGTGCTCCAGAAGCCTGTGGGACACTTTTTACTTAAGGTCTCCCGGCCGTACTATGCACACCGTTGCTGGTCAGCCCTGGACGGGGTACCTGGGGGAGTGGGGACCCCGCAATAAAGGAGTCCCCCCTGAGCTGATTTCAAATTACCGGGGACACCCAGTTATTTTGTCCCCCATATTTTTGGAACCAGGACTGGTCCAAGAGTACGGGGCGATTTCGGAACCTTATTAGAAATCGCATTCCATTAAATGTCACCCAATGTGTTTCCTCTCCCCTTCGGTAATAAAAGTCAGTAAGTGACTTTTTTTCCGGCAGAGTCCGCCGAAGACTGTCGTCATGTGACACCGCCTCTGGCAGACATGGATCCGTTCCACCCATGATATGGAAAGCCACAGGTTGTCCTAGTCTGTCCCACGTTGGGCTGCTTTCGTGCATCATTATTGTAACATATTTTAGCACTTACACTGTCTTTAACACTTTAATGGCTACCTCTCAACTATGTAACACCATTGGCACCTGTGCTGCAGCCTCCTGTTAATATAACAGTATTTACACCGCTACTTGTGTGATGCCTTGGGGGGGCCCTGGGTGGTAGTTAAGCTCATGTTCGTTGGTATAAAGGGATGCCTCAAACCTCGATTTGACTTTTTGTTATTACAATTGTTCTGATTGCTTGATTCTTAATGCTTTGAATCTGGGCCTGTATCTTTACTATTTTTTCTCTGTGTAAGATTTTTGCAGATAACCATCTAAAGCAGGAGATCTCAAAGTCGGCCCTCAGGACCCCAGTCAGTCTGCATTTTCTAGGTCACCCGGGAGGTGCACAGGTGCACTCATTCCTCATTGACACATTTTAAAAAATCCACAGGTGGAGCTAATTATTTCCCTTGTGATTAGGGTGGCCAATCCCGGGATCGGCGGGATCCCGGGATTTGGCCCCTAAAACGCCGGAATTTCAATCCCGGGATTGGAGTTTCCAATCCCGGGATTTCGGGATTAGACTGCGCATGCGCAGTCTAATGCCGGCCAGCGTCTGAGCGTGTGCTCAGACACTGCCCGGCTTCTCCCTTCCCCGGCAGTACATCCCTGCGCAGCGTGACGAGTACAGAGGTCACGCTGCGCAGGCCAAGCAGCTGCACAGAGCCAGTGTGGCTCTGTGCAGCATGCGTTTGCCCCTGCCCACCAACCCGGCTGGCTCCCCAGAAGCCCGCCCCCCCCCCCACCCCCAGCTCGCTGCCCGCCCCGCTAGCCGCTACCCGCCCATCCACCCATCCATCCGGCCGGCTCCCTGCCCATCCACCCGCCGGCTCCCCGCCCATCCACCCGCCGGCTCCCCTGACGCCCGCCAACCCACCCGGCTGCCTGGCCCCACCCACACACACGGCCGCACCGCACCCCAGCCCACATGTAAGTAAATATGCGGGGCGGCCGGGGTGCGTTTTTTAAATTAGGGAAGCCAATCCCGGGATCCCGGGAATCCCGGGATTGGGCATTTTTCAATTCCGAAATCCGGGAGATTAAAAAATGCTCCGGGATTGGCTTCCCTACTTGTGATCCTGTGAGGAGACCTGCAAAACATGATTTCTTGCTATTGGCAATTTCTTAACTCGCCCAGTTCTCCAGTATTTGTAAGGACCTTTACCAAAGTCCAGCAAAAACATTGGATGAACTGGAAAATCTGGGGTCACCAGTCTCCGCTGTTACATGAGTAAACTCAGCAATGAATTATTGAAAGGTGGAACACTACAAAATGTGATTTTAACCCCTTTCAATGTACTGATTTGTGAAATGGTGCGAAACTCACCGTACTGAGGAATATCCGTGTGCTACACCATGCGAGGCACAGGGATATTAATCCTGGCTCACTCAATGTAACATGAGTGTGAACAGCAGGAATTCTAATGACAGGAAAAGCATAATAATCACTAAGAAGAGGAAAACAAGGATGACATCTTCATAGGCACGTAGGACAAAGGCATCGTCATTTTGCTACATTACCGGCTCTGAGGCAGCTCGTAATAATTCAGCTGGAGCCAAACACAAAATCAGGTGCTGTTTTATTCAAGATTATCTACAAGTTTTGTTTGTGTTGTAAATACATTGCTGATTACACATGTTACAGTATATACACCACTGATTTACACCATAAATAACACGCCTTGTAACACTTTATATTTACACCACCAGTTACGCTTTATACTTACACCACTGATAACACTTTATATTGTATTTACACCGCCGGTTACACTTTATATTGACACCACTGGTAACACTTTATATTTACACCGCCGGTTACACTTTATATTTACAACACTGGTAACACTTTATATTTACATCACATGTTTCACTTTATATTTACACCACTGGTAACACTTTATGTTTACACCGCCGTTTACACTTTATATTTACACCACTGGTAATACTTTACATTTACATCCCCTGGTAACACTTTATATTTACACCACCGGTTACACTTTACAGTATATTTACATTGCCGGTTACACTTTATATTTACACATGTGATAACACTTTACATTTACACCACTGGTAACACTTTATTACTGGTAGCACTTTATATTTAAACCACTGGTAACATTATTGTTAGTACAGGTCGAGTATCCCGTATCCGAATATCCGTTATCCGAATTATTCCGAAATACGGACATTCCAGAAAGTGAAATTTTTTTTTTTTTTTGCTAAAAACTCACTGGGGACATTTGTAACAGCATCACTGGGGACATGATATGTAACTGGCACTATATATGTGCAAGACAATGATTGCTTGGCATTCAAATTCAGTGCTGAGATAGTACACACATTTTGTTTCACGTTTTGAAACCTTGTTTTTTGAACAAATAAAATATATTTGTGTGTATTTTATGTGGTAATAAAATATATTTGTGTGTATATTATGTGTTTATACAGCATAAATGCAAGATACTTCAAAATACATCATTGAAATATTAAAATATTCCGAAATACGGAATAATCCGTTATCCAAAATTCTCCTGGTCCCGAGCATTTTGGATACGGGATACTCAACCTGTACACCACTGGTAACACTTTATATGTACACCACTGGTAACATTTTATATTTAAACCACTGATTACACTTATATTTATGCTACCTGTACTATACACCTATACCACACTCTATATTTACACTTTGCTACTTTTGCAGGAGACACTCAGAGAGGAGACACTGCAGGCCACTTCAGGGGTTGAGGCTGAAGTGTCTTGTCATTAGGCCCCACCTCAACACCCTGATAACGCTTTATTTTGACACACGTAATATTTACACCACTGATAACACTTTATATTTACACTGCTGATACTGTACTTTATATTTACACCACTGATAAAAGTTGTTATATTTACACCATCAATAACACGCCTTGTTACACTTTTTATTCACACCACCAGTCACACACACTATATTTACACAGCTTGTAACACTTTATATTTACACCACCGTTTACACAAATTATATTTACACCTCTGGTAGCACTTTACATTAACAATACTGGTAACATTTGTAATGCTTTATATTTACACTGCCGGTTAAACGCTATATATTTAAGCAGTGTTGGCGTAACACAACAAACATGCCAACAGGTCCCAATACAGGTGTAATTGACAGTTAGCTGCCATTGCCATGAGATGTGCTATACAGTTTGCAGTATTCATAACACACTGCAACGGACAGTAAAACATACTGTATGATGTGCTGGATAACATGTGATAAAACAAAGCAGCAAAATAAATAAAATAATAATCATATTAATAACCAACAATTACATATTAATAAGCCTGTCTCTGGGATGATAATGATATTTTCCAGGCAAGTGTACGAGTTCCCCCTCATTGGGCAGCGTCTCACTCGCAAACCTGTTTTAAAAATAGACCTCTGTGCTCATTTGTTTTCTCACTGACAAGTAAAAGTATCTCTTATTTATTAACAAGATTCACAATAACTGACATGGCGCCATGTGTCCCGACGCACAGTTTTGTAAAAAAAAATAAAAAACGTTGCATCATCAAAGTAACAAAAATACAATGCACAAATACTCTGGATACTGGCAATGATCGGGATCTCCCATGCTCAAAATAGGGCGTGGCCTTGTATCTGATACCCCCTCCCATGAAGTATAATGTTTTGTGGGTGTGGCCTGTGTCATGCCCCCTATTATCGTCACACTAAGGACAAGCCCAGTACTGCGGCAACTGATGGGCTACCCCCAGCCCATACTACTGACTCTTGAACTTTCCTGTCTGGTAGAAGGCCAGAGAGTAGAAGCGGTTGGGTGGGGTCACACTAGGTGCATCATCAGACCCACTATTCAGGTGTCTAGCAATCAACCATTTCTGAAGGGGTGGGGAACAGGCTGCGGCAAGCCAAATGCCATTCTGTGCAGCCTTTTTTACTGCCAACGGAAGTTCACCAGTAAGTGTTGCAAATGTTAGAAGGAATCCTGCAGTGTTTGTCATGGGTATAGGGTTGTGTCTGCTCCGCCCCTTATGGGTCATCCTGGCTAAATACTGGAGGTCTTACAAGAAGGCAGTGGCCCAACAACCCCGTAGGGTCCTGGTGCTGCTTCAGATGTTACAGGAATGGAGCAGTGGCAGTATCTCTACTATAGCAATGGCGGAGGCTGTGTAATGGCTGCTTGCTAATGACTGATTCGTTTCGCCCAATCACACCCTTTCTCTGTTGTGACTGGACAACGCAAGCTACACCCATCCACCTTCCTACACCTCTTGCCTCTGAAAGCCACCAAGTCCCATATTGCAATAACCATTATGATATAAAGTGGTGTTGAGTTTCTAATGAAGTTTATTCTCTGCAAACTCCTCCTCCCATGAGCCCATGATTCATTCTCGCTCAGTAAGGTTCTCCGGATTGTCTGGATATTTTGTCCCTGAGAGTATATGAGAAAGGAAACGTGACATGTATCAATACATCCTCCGCATAACTTTGAAAATGCCGGTGACGCGGGTCCTCAGAAGCTCTTTTTAGTGAGGATATTCTGCTTATTATTGATTTGACATGAACTTGGCCCGGAGCCTTGAGGGTACGCTTCGTATGCATAATCTGCGTTTCCTGTAATTGTCTATTTAGCTTGGTAATCCAAAATAATTTTTTCCTGTAAGAAAGACGGGGACGTCAGTGAAGCATTGGTAGGATTAATTAATGAGGCATAATGAGGCGCATAATAAAAACTCATGAGCTGATACCTTTCCCCGCTGTTTCCTGTCTACTTCCCCAGAAGATTTACATCATGCGCTATGTATCATGACTCATATTTCTTTAAGAACCGTTTAATCCCCCATTTATTTGACGTAAACAACCTGACTGAGAAAATAATAACAGTATAACCATCTGCCGCTCTGGGTCCTTGACATTTTATATCATTTCCTAACAACAGGACCTAAAGGAAGTAAATATATATAAAAAGGGACTAATTATATTGTTCCAGCGTGTTTACAAAGGAAAGTTTACAGTTTCTTTTATGAAACGTTCTGTGCTAATCGCCTCAATCTAGTCTACACCCTTGTTGTTTTACCTTTTAAGTTATAAATTCTGGTGACAGATGGCCTTTTTCTAAAAATTCTCTTTTAATGACGAGGGAATGTTTTTAAGAACCCGTCTTAAAGTTTTATTTAAATCAGTGTTATTTATAGTACATTCAAAATAAACGATTCAATTTATATTTTAAAACAGGGTAATTTCACATGGCTTTAGCAAGTGTTGGACCCTCTGGGTCCATATTATCATAAGAAGATATCGATATGGTGTAAAAAAAATCAGGCAGAATTACCTTTAACGGGAAATAAACTTCAAAATGGAGGATTTTTCTGGCCCTACTCTGTTACAACCCTCTGATTGGTACATTGTCAGCACATGTTTTGTACCAGATACTAGGTGATTGTTCTTTATGGGTCTGGTTGTGCGTTTTAGAAAACTGTGCATGTAGATGTGTTTTGACACACTGTCTTTTAAGGGGGGGGAGGTTATCGGAGGAATGTAGAGGTCATATGTAGCTAGACTTATCACTTAGTCGGAGGCAGGTTTATTCCGAGCGGGCATCTATTTCAGTCTCTTGCACCTAGCACGTTGAAGGTGTAAATGCCAATGATAATGATGATGACTCTGCGGTAAAAGTGGGCGGGGTTTTGCATATGCACAGGACTTTCCTATAGCACCAGTAGCATTCTGTATGCAACCCATTTGTATACACCCAGGCCTATGTGTGATTTTAGACTCTGGCCCTATGAGCTAAATAAGATGTAGACAAAAGGTCAACAATCACAATGTCCGTGTTCTTAAGTAGGCCTTTATGAGGTTGACATTGTTGAAATGTTGACATTGTCAGAATGCTGACATTTATGCTGGAGGGTTGGGCTATGGTCTTACTAGAGGGACGGATAGGGATTACAGTTAGGCATACCCAAGAAATACTTACCAAAAACTGAAATGTATCGGGTATCGAAGATCTGACCTGCAAGTGATGGTCACATGACCACCGGGACAGGGAAAATGCCACCGAAGCTGCTAAAACCAGCATGCCCAGAATCTTGTATAAAGTTTTGTGACTTGGTGGTTGCCTACAATTATGGCAAGCATGGTGGTAAGGGGAGAACTTGTAAGCGGGGCAGCTCAAACTGACATCTTAAATCAAACTCAGAAAAGGGCAACAGCGAACGCAAGACCAAATACACATGGGATTCACAGATACAATCACATAGTATAAAACTCGTGTTTAATCTGAAAAAAATTAGTCAATAATCACCACTATAGAACCAATTGGGTGGAATATGCAGTCCAAAACACTCCCACAGATGACACTGGGTCAGTTACCCAGCTGGAGGCTTAGTAGTTACCCATTGGTGGTAGGAAGCCGTTTCAGAGTCTGTATATTTAGCAAAAACATCCTGGCAGTGTTGGCAGGAGAGTGATGGAGACGGTAGATGCAAGGCCTCTGGAGATGGTAGCTGGTCTGGAATTGCAGTGGAAATTGGTGGTGGCGTGCTCAATGTGTTTCATTGTGGAAATCCCAAGCCTACTTCAGGAGCTGTGTTTTATATTGTCATTTTTCCTATTGATTTTATTCAGTGAAACCATGCCCAGTTCTACCCTCTTTTTTGCATTTGTCCATATACCCAGAGGGGTTTAAAACACACCCCTACAAACAGCTGCGACAACGCCTTACGATCATACCACATTTTTTATTTGAAAATACAGTTTGCACCACCATCAACCTGCCTGTGGTTTTTCCTATTCAGTTTCCGGCTATAGGAATTACAGCTGATTTTTCATCAAAGCCCCAGAGGAGGTCTGAAAATTTCAAAAATACTTATTTTAATGTAAATATGTCAAGGGCACCTTCAGAACCCCTTGCACACCCCCCAAATGACTAATTAGACAGTTGGTATTTTTCAATTAGCTTAATTGTTCAGTAATCAAATGTCATTATTGAGGTGAAAAAAAAATCCTTAAATTGTTCCAAAATAAAAATTTTCAGTTTTCAGGTCCCCAGCTATGATTAATGTATTAATTTAAACAAAAATAATTTTATTTTTTTTTAACTTTAGAATGGCTACGAAGTACCCACAAATTCAATTTTTTTCTACTATTTTGCATTTTTCTGTGTATTTATTTGTAATTAAATAAAATTAATTTCCTATTTAAATTTCTTTAACGAAAACATTCCCAAATCAGGGATCTGCATTATTACTGTAAACCAATATATATTTTTACATGTTTTGGGGTTGCACATTTTTTTTTCCCAGGTGCATTGGCTGAAAAATATTCTTGTAAAAAAAAAAAAATTCCTCCGAGTACCGTTGTTATGCAGTTTCCTGATACATGCAATATACATTTTAGGTCAGCTGGAATTTTTTTTTTATGAAACTAAGCACCCAGTTGCATATTCCAGATAAAGTTCTAGACCCAATAATTAGAATTTCTTATTCTGCGACAATAACAACTAATTTTTTTGCTGGAATGTATGCCTCCGATGTGTTAGAGGTGACGCGATGGCAGATGAAATCACTTTACTTCTTTAGGACCCTGCGGTGCTACTGCGCATGGCCGTTCTCCTGACCACATCTACATGAGCGGCCATTGCTGGGGATCGAGCCTACTGATCTTTTTCCCACTAAATGCCATAGGCCACTATGGTTGACATGGATAGCGTTAGCTATCGGGACCAAGCTATAGAAATGGTAGTGGCACGTCTGCATTTGACTGGCCACCTCCCACCCGCGATCTCTGTCATCAGAGTGTGTTACGGAATTACATCATCACTTCACAGCAACAATTATTTACTTTTTTTTTTTAATCATTTTATTGGGAACTTTCAGATGATGGGTTTCTGGATAGAAAATCTTATACTTTATCTTGGGCCAGATTCTCTGAGCTTCAAAAGTGATAAAATGGAGAGTGATAAATAGCCAGCCAATCAGCTCCTGCCTGACATTTTTCAAACACAGTCTGTGACATGGCAGGTAGGAGCTGATTTGCTGGTTGTTTATCACTCCCTATTTTATCACTTGTGAAGCTTAGAGAATCTGGCCCCTTATATCTTAAACATTATATATTATATTGAGCAGCACAGATGGTGTAATGGTTAGCGCTGAGGTCATGGGTTCGATTCCCACCATGGCCCTAACTGTGCAGAGTTTGTATATTCTCCCCGTGCTTGCGTGGGTTTCCTCCGGGTACTCCGGTTTCCTCCCACAATCCAAAAATGTACTGGTAGGTTAATTTGCTCCCAACAAAAAATTAACCCTAGAATGCCTGTCTGTTCGTGTACATGTGGTAGGAAATATAGATTGTAAGCTTCACTGGGGCAGGGACTGATGTGAATTTTCAAATATTCTCAGTACAGCGCTGCGGAATATGTGTGCGATATATAAAAAACTGTTAATAAATAAAATAAATAAATACCTGTGTGTGAACTCGACGAGACAGGAAACTTACCTAAAAACCCAAGAGGCCACTGAGTACTTTACATTCCGTATACCTATCCCCCTCCCGTACTCACTGTCACATCGCCGTCGTTGCGCTCAATTAAATGATTTCACTGGAAGATTAGTCGCATGGAATGAAGAAAAAAACGCACTTGCGAATTTTATGGCTAATGGGTTAGTCATCTACACAGATAAACGATCTGGCCTATATTGTGTAAGGATGACAATAAAAATCGTTTATATGCCTCCGAGCGCTCGCAAAACCGCTCTCCAGATGTTGTTTGTTAATTGGGTGTTTTATTGCTTCTCGATCAGAAAACGAAATGACTAACCCAAGACTTGGTGTTAAGGCCGATATGTACTTACTTGTGGAATCTCTCCGTGGTGCTATACACAAGCTGCACTGATGGTAACACAGTACACAGTAATGCATTATGGGTGAGATTCTGGTTGGTTTGCAAAAGCAAACTTCTTTAATGGACAAAACCATGCTGTGCTGCAGGTGGGGCAGATGTAACGTGCAGAGAGTTACATTTGGGTGAGTTACTTTGTAACTTTCTCTGTAACTCTCTCTGCACTTGTTACATCTGCCCACCCTGCAGTGCAGCATGGTTTTGTCCAACCAACCTGAATCACCCCCTTTGCAAACCAAACTGAATCACCCCCTATGTGTATTGGAAATGTCCTATATACTTGTTCTTGCTTAATTTCTTTCCCTGTATCCGTTGTCGGGGAAGGGTCTCCATTTGCTAACATTTTTGTTGCAGAAGTTTTAATGACTCTTTTTTACTTCATCTGAACGTCAATGAGAAACACAAAGTTTACCCAGAGCAGCTTCCTGTATTACTGTGTCCTGCAGCTCGGTAAATGGGTGTGGAACGTGGAGTCTACACAACAATTAGGTCGACAGTGTGTAGGTCAATCCCAAAAGGTCGACACACACAAGGTCGATACTGGGAAAAAGCATACCTCCCAACTTTCATGATAGCTGAATAGGCCGCGTGAGCGCCCCAAAAGGGGCGTGGTCTATGCAAATGAGGCCGTGGTTTATGCTAATTAAGCCGCGCCCCCGTTTACGGTCCCGAATAGACGCTGTGCGCATGCGTCTATTCGGTCAGATTGGGGGAAACTCCCCCCCCGCAGCGGGACACCGACGGCCGCGGGAGGGATGCGGGAACGTCCCCAAAAATCGGGACGTTCCCGCGTTTAGCGGGACAGTTGGGAGGTATGGAAAAAGGTCAACGCATGGAATGGTCGCTGTGCATTTTTCACAGGACACCTGTCGACATGACCCCCCAAATTAATGTACCACGTACCCTTGGGCCTGGTTCATTGCACTGTTACTGATCTGCTTAATTGGCGTCCACATGGATGATAACACATGAAAAGGGAAAAAAATCATGAAAACCTCATGTTATATGAGTCAAGCATTGTCATGTCAGTATTTTGCTTCAGTCAGCCTATTGACTGTCAACTTAGAGACACTGTCGGCCTATCATCTGGATCCCACCCAAATATTGTTGCAGTCATGCCATACAGCCCCTCTTGGTGCGCCAGGTCCCTGCAGAGTCTGCCACATACTGTATCACATTACTCAATGCAATGCCCTAGTGCATGGGTGTCAAACACAAGGCCCGCCAGACCTCTTCATGTGGCCCGCGCAATCTAGAGTCTAGATCCACTTTGCATTGGCTGCCTGGGGTGGAATGAGGGACCAGGCTGATGGAAAGGCGCCCGCCTGGTTCTCCCCCTCTCCTGCCCGGCTTGTGTCCCACTCGTCACCGGAGAGACGCCGCGGGTTGCCGCGTCACACTCCCTCCTCCATGTGTCTGCCGCGTCACTCTCCTGCGCCTCGCGCACCCGCCCACTAGTCTCCGGCTCGCTCCGACTCTCTCCTCTCTCTCCTCTCGGCACAACAAGGCAGCCAGCACGGATGGAAGCGAACGCCACAGTCTCCAACGTCAGACCTTGCGCCTGGTACACTCAGCAGCAGGTACTTTTATGCAACTATGGAGCTCGAGAGACGGGGGTTTTACCACCTTTCAGCGGCTCAGTGTATAGATCAGGATATTAATCCAGGGAGCTCTCTCCCCACTCTCCTTCACTCCCGCCTCGCCGTGGCCACGCCCCCAGACTTCACAAGTGGTGTTTTAATAGTTCTGCTTTTAACCCCTTACCGACGCAGCCTGTTTTTGCCTTCCTGACAGAGCCCTTTTTTTCAAATCTGACATGTATCACTTAACTGGGGATAACTTTTTTTTGCTTTTACTTATCCCAGTGATTTTGAGATTGTTTTCTCGTGACACATTGTACTTCAAGTTAGTGGTAAATTTTGGTCGATACAGTCTGTGTTTTTTTGTGAAAAATACCAAAATGTCGTAAAAAAATTGAAAATTTTGCAATTTGCAAAATGTTAAATTTTCTGCTTGTGAGACAAATAATCATACCACTCAAAATAGTTAATAACTAACATAGACCATATGTATACTTTATGTTTCCATCATTATTTCAACCTACTTTTAATTTTTTTGGACACTAGGAGGCTTAAAATATGAATAGCAAATTCTCAAATTTTCAAGAAAATTTCAAACACTGATTTTTTTAGGGACCAGTTCAGTTCTGATGTGACTTTGAGGGTCTTGTATGTGAGACACCCCCATAAATGATTCCATTTCAAAAACTGCACCCCTCACAGTATTCAAAACAGCATTTTGGAAGTTTGTTAACTCTGTAGGTGTTTCACAGGAATTAAAACAAAGTGTAGGTGAAATTTCAAAACTTCATTTTTTTTGCAGATTTTCAATTTTAATACATTTTTCTAAGAGACACAGTAGATTTTACTAGATAAATGAGATTAAAAATTGATTCCCCCAATTCTTTTGTTTTCAGAAATATCCTATATGTGGCCCTAGTGTGCACGTTGACCAAACCACAGGCTTCATAATAGAAGGAGCACCTACTTGATTTTGGAGTCTCCTTTTTATGAGATTATTTTTTAGGCACCATGTAGGTTTCTAGGCACCATAAGATGCTAAAAGTTAGGAACCCCCCCACAAGTGACCCCATTTTGCAAACTACACCCCTCAGGGAATTCATCTAGGGGTATAGTGTACATTTCAAACCCCCAGGGGTTTCACCAATTTTGGTACAACTGGGCTGTGAAAATGAAAAATTACATTTTTTACACAAAAATGCAGTTCTGGCTCAAAATTTTTCATTTTCACAAGGAATGAAGGAGACAAAGCACCCCAAAATCTGTGCCCCAATTTCTCCCGAGTACGGCAATGCCTCATATGTGACCAAAAAATACCATTTGGGTGCATGGCAGGACTCAGAAGGGAAGGAGTGATATTTGGATTTTGCAGCACAGATTCTGGTGGAATGAATGGTGGGTGCTATGTCGCATTAGCAAGACCCCCGAAGCACCAATACAGTGGAACCCCCCCACAAGTGACCCCATTTTGCAAACTACACCCCTCAGGGAGTTCATCTAGGGGTATAGTGTACATTTCAAACCCCCAGGGGTTTCACCAATTTTGGTACAACTGGGCTGTGAAAATTAAAAATTACATTATTTTACACAAAAATGCAGTTCTGGCTCAAAATTTTTCATTTTCACAAGGAATGAAGGAGACAAAGCACCCCAAAATCTGTGCCCCAATTTCTCCCGAGTACGGCAATGCCTCATATGTGATCAAAAAATACCATTTGGGTGCATGGCAGGACTCAGAAGGGAAGGAGTGATATTTGGATTTTGCAGCACAGATTCTGGTGGAATGAATAGTGGGTGCTATGTCGCATTAGCAAGACCCCCGAAGCACCAATACAGTGGAACCCCCCCACAAGTGACCCCATTTTGCAAACTACACCCCTCAGGGAATTCATCTAGGGGTATAGTGTACATTTCAAACCCCCAGGGGTTTCACCAATTTTGGTACAACTGGGCTGTGAAAATGAAAAATTACATTTTTTTACACAAAAATGCAGTTCTGGCTCAAAATTTTTCATTTTCACAAGGAATGAAGGAGACAAAGCACCCCAAAATCTGTGCCCCAATTTCTATCGAGTACGGCAATGCCTCATATGTGACCAAAAAATACCATTTGGGTGCATGGCAGGACTCAGAAGGGAAGGAGTGATATTTGGATTTTGCAGCACACATTCTGGTGGAATGAATGGTGGGTGCTATGTCGCATTAGCAAGACCCCAGAAGCACCAATACAGTGGAACCCCCCCACAAGTGACCCCATTTTGCAAACTACACCCCTCAGGGAATTCATCTAGGGGTATAGTGTACATTTCAAACCCCCAGGGGTTTCACCAATTTTGGTACAACTGGGCTGTGAAAATGAAAAATTACATTTTTTTACACAAAAATGCAGTTCTGGCTCAAAATTTTTCATTTTTACAAGGAATGAAGGAGACAAAGCACCCCAAAATCTGTGCCCCAATTTCTCCCGAGTACGGCAATGCCTCATATGTGACCAAAAAATACCATTTGGGTGCATGGCAGGACTCAGAAGGGAAGGAGTGATATTTGGATTTTGCAGCACACATTCTGGTGGAATGAATGGTGGGTGCTATGTCGCATTAGCAAGACCCCCGAAGCACCAATACAGTGGAACCCCCCCACAAGTGACCCCATTTTGCAAACTACACCCCTCAGGGAATTCATCTAGGGGTATAGTGCACATTTCAAACCCCCAGGGGTTTCACCAATGTTGGTACAACTGGGCTGTGAAAATGAAAAATTACATTTTTTTACACAAAAATGCAGTTCTGGCTCAAAATTTTTCATTTTCACAAGGAATGAAGGAGACAAAGCACCCCAAAATCTGTGCCCCAATTTCTCCCGAGTACGGCAATGCCTCATATGTGACCAAGAAATACCATTTGGGTGCATGGCAGGACTCAGAAGGGAAGGAGTGATATTTGGATTTTGCAGCACACATTCTGGTGGAATGAATGGTGGGTGCTATGTCGCATTAGCAAGACCCCCGAAGCACCAATACAGTGGAACCCCCACACAAGTGACCCCATTTTGCAAACTACACCCCCCAGGGAATTCATCTAGGGGTATAGTGTACATTTCAAACCCCCAGGGGTTTCACCAATGTTGGTACAACTGGGCTGTGAAAATGAAAAATTACATTTTTTTACACAAAAATGCAGTTCTGGCTCAAAATTTTTCATTTTCACAAGGAATGAAGGAGACAAAGCACCCCAAAATCTGTGCCCCAATTTCTCCCGAGTACGGCAATGCCTCATATGTGACCAAAAAATACCATTTGGGTGCATGGCAGGACTCAGAAGGGAAGGAGTGATATTTGGATTTTGCAGCACACATTCTGGTGGAATGAATGGTGGGTGCTATGTCGCATTAGCAAGACCCCCGAAGCACGGTGAAATGATGAACCTAATAATCCATAGATGTGTGGTATATTTGAAAGCACTCCTTCATACATAGGCCGGGTTTGTCGGGGCAAGTTTCACAGTGGAAAATAGTTTGCTTTCGTATTCCCTTTTTATAGCAAACTTTGCACCTTTTTTGTGTCCTGCCCTTTTTTCCAGTGGAGGGGATTTCGTTAGGAAAATGCTGCCCTGATACAATACGGGGGCCAGAACTAGAAGTACTGGGGCCAGTACTAGAAGTACTGGGGCCCTCTGCCTGCTGGTTCCCAAATATTAGGCCCTTTATGACTTCCTCTTGAAAGTGCATAAATGTCCCCGTCTGGCTGGTAGAACGGAATAGTACGTAAGCGTTATACAGTGCCATCTGGATGATATAAACGGTCAGCTTCTTATACCATATTTTTGTTTTCCGCAGGGCACTGTACGGCTTCAGTACCTGATCTGAAAGATCCACTCCGCCCATGTACTTATTGTAATCTAGGATACAAATAGGTTTTGAGGTGTAGGTACTGGTACCTCGTACAGGGACGGAGGTGGTACTGTCTCCGTGAATTGTTGTCAGTATAAGGACATCCCTCTTGTCCTTATATTTGACCAACAACATATTTTCGGTGCATATTCCCCTGCTTTCACCCTTTCTCAGTAATTGGGCAACGTGCGTTTTTGGGAGGCCTCTTTGGTTCTTGCGCACAGTACCGCAAGCTGCTGTACCTCTTGAACCAAGGGCCTTAAACAGGGGGATGCTGGTGTAAAAGTTATCCACATAGAGGTGATAACCCTTATCCAGGAAGGGGTGCACTAAATCCCAGACAATCTTTCCACTAACACCTACGAGGGAGGGGGGGCATTCTGGCGGTTCAATTCTTGTGTCCTTCCCTTCATATACCCTAAACCTGTGGGTGTACCCTGAGGTACTTTCGCACAGCTTATACATTTTTATGCCATACCTTGCCCTCTTATTGGGAAGGTACAGGCGGAATTTAACCCTTCCTTTAAAATGTATAAGTGACTCGTCTACACAAATTAATTTTTGGGGGATGTACATCTCAGCAAATTTGGCGCTGAAATGATCAATGACCGGCCTGACTTTGAATAGCCGGTCAAAGGTGGGATCATCTCTGGGTGGGCACTGTGCATTATCGTTGTAATGCAAAAATTTAAGGATCGTCTCAAAACGAGTCCGGGTCATGGCCATACGATGAAGTGGGGTGCTGTACAGAACATCTGTACTCCAATATTGCCTAATTTCTGGCTTTTTAACTATGCCCATATGTAACACCAGACCCCAAAACGTCATCATCTCTACTGCATCTACAGGGGTCCACCTAGCAAATGATGACGTGGGGTTTTGGGCAATAAACTGCTGGGCATATAAATTACTTTGGTCCACCATTAAATTTATAAAATCATCAGAGAAAAAGACTTTGAAAAAGTCAATTTCTTTGAGGCCTGTACTATCAAATTGGATTCCTGGGTTGGCCAAAAACTCAGGAACCTGGGGCTCAAAATTGTCTGGTGGTGGGGTCCATACGAGATCAATCATTGGGGGGGGGGGTCTCAGCTGCTCTACGGGGGCGTCTTTGAGGGGGTCCCTCATCACTAGAGGAGGAAGAGGAGCTTAAGACAAATGCCAATTCATCGCTTACTTCACTGGCTGTGTCAGTGTCAGAGGCAAGAAGGGCATATGCCTCCTCCGCTGAAAACAGTCTTTGCGATGATTGGGACATTTTTATTATTTTTAAGTGTAGTGTTTCAACACGTGTATAGTGTAGGGGGGGGGGGGGTACAAACTTTATTTCAACACGGGGGGTATGTAGTGTGTATGTAGTGCTTTAACACGTGTAAGTTAAAAGAAAAAAAAAACTCCTGCGCCAAAAATTGAGCACAGATGTTGGTCAGTAACGTCCGTGACTGATCAGCGCTCAGCGGGCACAGGACACCCACAAAAGCACAGTGGGTGTAAAAAATTTTTTAAAAAAAGACTCCACAGCACCCTCCAAAAAAAAAAAAACTTCTGATGAGTCAAAGACAACAGGAATTTGACCCCAAAAAAAAAAATTAGATCAAAAATGCTGATCAGTGATGTACGTCACTGATCAGCGCTCAGCGGGCACAGGACACCCACAAAAGCACCGTGGGTGTAAAATAATTTTTAAAAAAAGACTCCACAGCACCGTCCAAAAAAAATAAATAAAAAAAAGGCAACAGTAATTTGATCAAAAAAAAAAAAAAATAGATCAACCCTGTGCCAAAAATACTGATCAGTGATGTACGTCACTGATCAGCGCTCTGCGGCCACAGGACACCCACAAAATCACAGTGGGTGTAAAAATTTTTTTTTAAAAAATCCCCACAACACCCCCCCCCCAAAAAAAACTGCTGATCAGTGATGCAACTGATTAGCAGTGAGGGGCAGCAGGCACACAACTGTGGGTGCAACCTGACAGGGTATATATATATAAAAAAAAAAACCTGCACCCCAAAAAAGGTGCTGATCAGTTAGTTTATACTGATCAGCACAAAAGGGGGGCAGCAGGGGGCAGCAGATACAAAATTATATCACACAATTTCTGACACAATGACGCTGCTGCAGCAGGAAGTCACAGGAGCTGGCACGGATGCCACCAACGCTGATCAGGTCAGTATAGGCACAGATGGGCACGGAGACCGCTCTGCACGCTGTTCCTGACCGGAATGGCGGCTGCAGGGCTGTCTCCATTACCTCATTTGAGGTGTAATGGCTGTGATTGGTCCGTCGGTCCGACGGACCAATCACAGCCTTTGGGGGCAGGTGGGGTGAGGTGGGGTGACCACCAGCGTCACCCTTACACCCGGTGGTGATTGGTGCTGTACTTAACAGCACCAATCACCACCGATCCCTGTGTCACCGGCGAACGTTATTCGCCGGTACACAGAAAGGGCTGTAATTGGCTGTTCACATTGAACAGCCAATCACAGCGATCGCCGATGGCGGGGGGCATCGCTGCCCCCCCTGGGCAACGAGGGAAGATGTCTGCTGTCAGGGACAGCAGACATCGTCCCTCTGTCACCGCGTCTATAGACGCGGTGACAGTTTGAACTCATGACGTACATTTATGCCATGTGTAGGGAAGTATATCCCGACCATGACGTAAATGTACGTCAAATGTCGGGAAGGGGTTAATAGAGCTAGCATTCTGACACTGTATGTAAACATTAGTCACATTAATTGGATATCTACATAGTATTTATTTACTCTCAAGGTGCTTGATTTCCAGCATGGGGGTGCAGGGGAGCCCTTGGTAAATACCAACCAAAGATGAAGTCTCTGGAATTTTTGGTTTTAGGTGGGAGTATGGGATTGGTTTGTACTATGATGCCAACATACAACCGGCCCTTTGAGGGTGACAAAACTGCTGATGCGGCCCCCGATGAATTTGAGTTTGACACCCCTGCCCTAGTGTGTCCTAGGGGCAACAAGAAAAGACGACCCAACACTAGCAGAGGTGCACAGGACCTGGTGGCTCACATGGCATATTGGGGTTAAATGTAGGAGGACACATCTGTATGTACAGCTGCTAATTGCCTCAATCTGACCCTAGGGGTAGAAAACCTTCTTACCTCACATCCAATTTTGGACTACCATGTATATCAAGAACACTACAAACTCACCACTGCTGAGGTGAAGAACCGCTGCTGACCACTAGAGGCCACTCAATGGACGAAGATGTCATAACAGAAAGTGAAAGCATTTTTTTGCATGGACACTGGTCTGTTTCAAACTTGCTGGATATGTAAACAGGAAGTTAGAAAGACAGAGATTGAAAGTGGGCAGATAGGGACTGGGGGTGTGGTGGAGAGTTTTTGGGCTAAAAACTGCCACCGCTCAAAGTGAAAGTAAAAACTTTCACAGCTCAAAGTGAAAGTATGTAGCAGAAGCCGTCATTTTGACGGCCTTTTACTTGGACCAGAATAAATAAGTCCTTTCTTTGGAAGTGCGCTAATAGAATACCAAAGCCTTGCAGTTGTCGCATCTGTGGCTGTGCATGCCACGCTTCCTTGTACAATGGTGTCGCGCTTCCAGCTCACTACTTTGGCAGTCGGTTCACCTCCTCCTGTACCAAACATCCGGAGAACATCTCAGTTTTATATATTACATGCGGCGGTTGCATTGTAAAGGCCCCGTTTGTACATCTTGGTACTAATCTACCTACCATTCCCCCCAATTCATCATCACAGGTCAGCAGCTGTGTAACATGTGGCACCTGCGCGTCCGCGCACAGAGGGTCCGGGCTACCAGCGGCTTTTATTGCCAGCATAGCTAATGGATCACTTTAAAAGAGTTCTTGTTGTAATGAATGTATTTTCTTTACAGTGTCAATGAGGCGTGGAGGTGCCACAGTAAAACTTCCTTATGAAATCTTCCAGGAGGCTAAAGGGAAACAGACCGACCTCTCGCTCATTCTTTAATGAGCGCGTCAGACCTGTTTTCACTTCATGCGTCTGTTCCTGCGCCAGACATGAGACCTAAAAAAAAAAAATGCACCCGACGTTCTGAAGATGTTTCTGATCTGGGGACTTTGCCGTGAGACAATTTATTTAATTATTTATTTATTAACAGTTTCTCATATAGCGCACACATATTCCGCAGCGCTTTACAGAGAATATTTGAACATTCACATCAGTCCCTGCCCCAGTGGAGCTTACAATCTATATTCCCTACCACATGTACACGCACACAGACATTCTAGGGATAATTTTGTTGGGAGTCAATTAGTCTACCTGTATATTTTTGGATTGTGGGAGGAAACCGGAGTACCCGGAGGAAACCCACGCAAGTACGGGGAGAATATACAAACTCTGCACAGTTAGGGCCATGGTGGGAATCGAACCCATGACCTCGGCGCTGTGAGGCAGTAATGCTAACCATTACACCATCCATTGCTGCTGCGGCCGCTGATGGCAAATACCCCATATAAAGTTTTAATAGTAAACTTAAAACTTTAGCAGCGGCCTGTTTCAGCGCAAGTTCATAAAAGTCAAAACAAATAGGCAAAAAATTATTATATGACAACTGGAGGCAAATACTTATCAGGAGTTAGCTGTGTGAAGATGGGTCTATGTACTAAGCTTTGGAGAGGAATAAACTACCAGCTAATCAGCCCCTAACTGCCTTATCACAGATTGTTTAAAAAAGTGACAGTTGGGAGCCGAGTGTCTGGTACATTGGAAGTCTGAATTTCACTGTGTATCGAACTGAGCTGAATCAGGCCCAAAATCTCCCCTATTCCTAGAAGAAGAAAAAAAAAACCCCCAGTAATGTCTGGGTCTAGGTGACATATACTGTATGTGAATGATCTATACAAGGAGTGTATCTAATTCTGCAATGCACAGGCTACATTGTATCGCAGTAGAGTTATACACAGTGTTCCTTTGTGTGTTCCAGTACAATACTCCGACCTGCTGTAGGTGGCCCCTGGGACTACGCTTCCTATCAGTCACCCGGGAAATGGGCAGATTACATCCGTAATTGTATTGGCTACAAACTGTTCACTTGACATATTCCTCCACCTGCAAATTGCAAATGATAAGTGGTGTAAGTAGAGTGGGGACAGGTTACAATCTTATTACACGTACACAATATATAGGTATGCACATACAGTACCATTCATAATATATAATTTCCATCAACAGCAAACTGCTGCAGAACTGTTAAGAACAAGAAAGTCAATGAAAATATAGAAATATCTAGTTATCATTGTCTATTCTGGAGAACTGAGTATTACGGCATTATACACATTATTATTACACCACCTGGCGTATGTTAATGAAGCATTTCTATAATGAATATACTGTAGTTTATAAAACAGTTTAAGGCACGGAGGGCCTGATTTACTAAGCTTCAAAAGTGATAAAATGGAGAGTGATAAACAGCCAGCCAATCAGCTCCAACCTGCCATGCCACAGACTGTGTTTGAAAAATGTCAGGCAGGAGCCGATTGGCTGCTTGTTTATCACTCTCTATTTTATCACTTTTGAAGCTTAGTACATCTGGCCCTGTGTCCTAGGAACCCCGGAAGTTCTGTAATCACATAGAATAGGCCATATCGGGAGAGACGTCCTTTTCATTAGACAGTGGCGTAACTACCGTGAGTGCAGCTGCTATGGCGCCCAGGCTGCTTTGAGGGACCCTGGCCCTGCTCCCTTCTCATTTGGCGCATGGAGTATATAGCAGGGGGCTACCTCACTGACTCAGAGTGAGGCAAATTCCAGAAGTACCCCCCCAATCAGAGACCTCTATCTCTGACACTTGCTATCTCTTGCTCCCCTTTTGACTTTTTCCCTCTTCCTGAAGATACTGTCTCTTTCCCTCACTCTTTTCCAGACACACTACTTCTCTCTCCCTGACATTGTCTCTCTCTCTGACACTGTCTCTCCCTCTATCCCTGACACTGTCTCCCTTCCTCTCTTCCTGACACATTCCCTCTCACTCCCTGACATAGTATCTCTCTGAAACAGTCTCTGTCCCTTACACTGTCTCTCTTCCTCTCTTTCCCTAACACTCTCTATGACACAGTCTCTCTTTATCTTTCTCCCTCCCTGACAGTTTCTCTCTCTCCCTGTTACTGTCTTTCTCCCTGACACACTCTCTGTCTCTGACAATTTCTCCCCCTCTTCCATGACACTCTCTTGCTCTCTCTAACACTGCCGCTCTTTTCTTAACACTGTCTCTCTCTCTCTACCACTGTTGCTCTCTCTCTAACACTGTTGCTCTTTCCTTGACACTGTCTCTCTCTCCCTGATACTGTCTTTCTCCCTGACACTGTCTCTCTATCTTACACTATTGCTCTCTCCCTGACACTGTCTATCTCTCTCTCCCTGACACAGTTTCTCTCTCATTTCCTGACACTGTCTCTCTCTCTTTCTGACACAGTTTCTCTCTCACTCCCTTACACTGTCTCTCTCACTCCCTTACAATGTCTCCCTCACTAACTGGCACTCTCTCACTAGCTCTTTCTCTTTCTCTCCCTAATACTGCCATTCTCTACCGCTCGCTTTGCTATAAATACACTGAACCTGGACGGTGATACGCAGGAGATCTGATGGGAGTGTCCTTGGAGTGTTGTGGGTGTGGCTAAAGCTCAGCATAAGTCGTGCTGGGAAGAGAAGCCTGTTTCTTGACAGACCTCAAGCATTTATCATGGGGCAGGTGCGGGTGCTAAGCATTAACATAAAATCAGACATTCTTGTAGACGCTCGGACCCCCCCCCCCCCATAAGATGTATGGAATCTCACATTACCATAAGGTAATTAATTAGGCTTCAACACAATGGCTTTTCCTACCCCCCCCCCCCCATTCACTCCCCACCGCCGTAATACTACCTCAGTTAGCCGGATCCTGCCATAGGAAGTAACAATGGGGCAGATGTATTAAGCTTTAACAAGAGATGAATCCAAGGGTGATAAGGAGAGATAAACGTCCAGCCAATCACCTGCTAACTGCCATGTTACAGGCTGTGTTTGAAAAAAGTCAGTAAGGAGCTGATTGGCTGGATGTTTATCTCTCCGTATCACCCTTGCATTTATCTCTTGTTAAGGCTTAATACATCTGCCCCAATGCCCCATAGTGTGGCCGATGTTTGCCAAGTGGTTTCTATCTAGTATCTTGCTAGTGTCAAAGGAGTGTATGAAGGGGTGTGTGTGTGTGTGTGTGTTAGCAAGGGTATCTCTTGACTACCAATAAGGCTCTTTCTTACTGTGACAACACATCAGGAAAGGACGCTTTGGGATTTTTATTAGCTTTTTCTGATAAAACGAAAAGAAAGAACTGAATTCCTAAATATGTATATCATCCAACACATGTGGATAATAATTTTCAGTTCCCTCATATTGTGTTGAAAGAAGGAAGACACTTTCACTCATCAGCTGGAATCGTTACAGAGATTCTTGGACCAGGGTTACCCTTGAAAACGATCAGAACATAGCAGGACACGATGCGAATAACCAAACACCAGACGCCTTTCAGCAGAAATAAACAAGGCCCGTTCGCTGTACGGTTTCTTCTGTAGACTTCTGTTTCCTGCAGAAAATTATTTATAAATTCTCTTGTTATGTAAATCAATATTGTATCCTTACACTCATAGACTTCCTCTCCTCGCATGGCAGTCTATATAAAGGACCTCACATGGACCTCACATGGCGTATTACTGTATATAAAGGACATTACTACTGTATAAAGTATAAAGGACCTTGCATGGCGCACTGCATAAGAGTCTCTACCTGACTATATGACCCTGTTACATGTTTGCCCTCTTTGCCAAATGACAATGACATAAGTGGGAATTAAGCTTCATTGGAAGTGGAGGAGGTTTAGTAGGTGGGGATCCAGTAGATGGGGAACTAGTACAGGGGGTTCCAGAGGTTGGGACACCAGTGGAGGAGGTACCAGTAGATGCTGCACCACTCGAGGGGTTTCCGGTGCACGAGAAACCAGTGGACACATTACCAGTGGATTGTTTACAAGAGGAGGGGGGTTCCAGTAAATGGGGTGCCAGTACAGGGGGTTCCAGAGGATGGAATACAAGTGGATTTGATTTCAGTGGCTTTGGTACCAGTGCATGTTATAATAGTAGAGGGGGTTCTAGTGTATGGGAAACCACTGAAAGGGGTATATATTGATAGTGTACAATAGAAGGGGTTCCAGTAAAGGGGGTTCTAATGGATGGGGTAACATTGGAGGGGGTCCAGTGGATGGGATACCAGTGGATGTGTTTCAGTGAAGGGGTGCCAGTAGAGGCTATTCCAGTGAAAGGGGTGCCAGTAGATGGGGTACCAGTGGAATGGGTGCTAGTAGATGGGGTACCAGTGGAATGGGTGCCAGTAGATGGGGTACCAGTGGAATGGGTGCCAGTAGATGGGGTACTAGTGAAAGGGGTGCCAGTAGATAGGGTACCAGTGGAATGGGTGCCAGTAGATGGGGTACCAGTGGAAGGGGTGCCAGTAGAAGGGGTGCCAGTAGAAGGGGTGCCAGTAGATGGGGTACCAGTGGAAGGGGTGCCAGTAGAAGGGGTGCCGGTAGATGGGGTACCAGTGGAAGTGGTGTCAGTAGATGGGGTACCAGTTGAAGGGGTTCCAGTAGATGGGGTACCAGTGGAAGGGGTTCCAGTAGATGGGGTACCAGTGAATTTGCAACGGGGAGTGATGGTGAAGGCCTGCGCATACGCATATCTGCTTATGCGCTGTTCAGGCCTTCTGTGCGAATGGATGCGGGGACTTGCATAGTCGCTGGCCCGTTCATACGGAGCAATGCCGGCAGTTGGGACGGGTAGCAAAGCATCCATTCTCATGCGTGCAGGCACATTCGCCATGCAAGGGGGGGCAGGCGTTCGTGCGGGTGAGGGGATGGGTAGCGCCCATGGAGAGCTTTGGCAGTTCCCATGGTAATTTGGTCGTGACGTGGGTCCCAGGGGTGCGCAGCTGACATCACCGGATGCCAGCAGCCCGCCTTGTTCACGTACGTACCAGTGCGCCGCAAATTTGAGTCACCAGAGAGCGACTTAGATTTGTGAGCGCTTTAGAAATCATTCAATGGTCGGTGACCATCGCAAGATTTCTGCCCCGCACGTAAGGCTGGGAATGGATGTTTATGAATCTGTCCGACACCACACATCTCAATTGCAGCCGCACCCCTGCGCGTACTCCCCACGGTGCACTTGTGCTGTGTCACTATTTCACAACTATTTGCACGAATATCGGAATGGCGCACGGCTCAGAACCAGGCCGCAAATGGTACACTCTCGCTTTTCTTCCGCCTAGCGACCAGACCTTTATTTCTGCAATAAAAGCCCATCCACAGGACTCAATGCTGAATTTATTTGATTCCTATCTTGCATGCGAGGAGTGGACTGTTTGTGCCCTCCCCAAGGGCCAGCAATAAAGCAGTAATTCACTACTATTGCTTAATGCAGTCACTTTTGTAAAGAATTATGCTCGGTGTCTTATTATGTTATAATGGAGAACATAAAGTAAGAAAAAAATATGATTCACCGGGGAACGAAAAGCCTTTCTGACTTCTAGAAGTCGGGGAGCGGAGTCCGCGTGACCGGCCTGCACCTGCGTTATGTGACAGCACTTATACAATTGTTTGGCCTATTCAATGCAGAAAAAAATGAAAATACCATTGACTTGAACAGAGCTCTGCGTACGTCTTATTCCCAGGCCTTTTCTGCTCATGTGTCCGTGTAACACAATTCATAAGCTGAACTCTACCCCTTCAATCAAACGAAATCCATTTAATCTTTTATTAGAATGACTAATGCTGGGACTTGCTGACATACATTTCACATATTGGAACAACCTTGCCTTTATGTAGCGTGTGCAGTTCCCGGGGCTCATGGCTGGGAATCCAGATTTGCTGTTATTAAAATTAGATCTGGCAGGAGTCAGCCAGTAAGGGCCACAGGTGGCCCCGCAGTGCAAAAGGCTGCTTCGTGACATTGTACGGTTACTTGGGTGCAGTTGTACCCATGTAGCACCCCTGCAGGTAAGTGTGCGCCAGATAAGTGTACGTGTGTGTGTGTTTGTGGGGGTGACGGGTCCCCTGCTGGGTACAGGATTTTTTTTAACCAGCATGAAAAACTTGCCGGATGAGAGCATTAAATTGGAATCCCACACTAGTAAAAGTTTGAATTGATGCTTAACCCCTTCCAAACTGAAGAGTTTTTATGACCGGACTAAAATTTTTTGTCTTGAATGATCTGACAGCTTCACCTACAAGTGTGCTTCAGCAGAGGTGCTGTTAGACAGTGCGAAATGCGTCTCATTAATAGATGTGGTATGAGCCTCGGGTATGGTGGTAGAAGTGCGCAGGGCTGCTGCTCATTTCTTGGGGCCCAGGACTGATTTTCAGTCCGCTCCCCCAATTATTCACCCAGTGGCAGAGGCGCGGCATAACCTTCCTGCATCCCCTTGGTCCCGCTCGGTGTCTCCTCGGTCGTGTAGCCTGCAGAGTGCTGAGTCTGGTACACAGAGGGGAGCTCCGGATGATGCTGATTGGCGCTCCCCGTTTGTGTCCTGGGCTCGGCGCTCTGTGGGCAGCCCTGTGTGGTGTGCGTGCCTGGCTGGCTGGGGAGCCACCGAGTGGGAGGCAATGTGCAGACGAGGGGGTGGCGCCATGGGCAAAATGAGCCGGCCGGGCCCTTTCATGCATTGGCACAGGGGTGATGCTAGACAGTGCGAAATGCGTCTCATTGATAGACATGGTATAAGCCTCAGGCCCCTGTGGTATGGCGGTAGAAGTGTGCATTGGCACAGAGGTGATGGTAGACAGTGCGAAATGCATCTCATTGATAGATATGGTATAAGCCTCAGGCCCCTGTGGTATGGTGGTAGAAGTGTGCATTGGCACAGAGGTGATGCTAGACAGTGCGAAATGCGTCTCATTGATAGATATGGTATAAGCCTCAGGTCTCTGTGGTATGGTGGTAGAAGTGCATTGGGACAGAGGTGATGCTAAAAAGTGCGAAATGCGTCTCATTTATAGATATGGTATAAGCCTCAGGTCTCTGTGGTATGGTGGTAGAAGTGTGCATTGGCACAGAGGTGATGCTAGACAGTGCAAAATGCGTCTCATTGATAGACATGGTATAAGCCTCAGGCCCCTGTGGTATGGTGGTAGAAGTGTGCATTGGCACAGAGGTGATGGTAGACAGTGCGAAATGCATCTCATTGATAGATATGGTATAAGCCTCAGGTCCCTGTGGTATGGTGGTAGAAGTGTGCATTGGCACAGAGGTGATGCTAGACAGTGCAAAATGCGTCTCATTGATAGACATGGTATAAGCCTCAGGCCCCTGTGGTATGGTGGTAGAAGTGTGCATTGGCACAGAGGTGATGGTAGACAGTGCGAAATGCATCTCATTGATAGATATGGTATAAGCCTCAGGCCCCTGTGGTATGGTGGTAGAAGTGTGCATTGGCACAGAGGTGATGCTAGACAGTGCGAAATGCGTCTCATTGATAGACATGGTATAAGCCTCAGGTCTCTGTGGTATGGTGGTAGAAGTGCATTGGGACAGAGGTGATGCTAGACAGTGCGAAATGCGTCTCATTGATAGATATGGTATAAGCCTCAGGTCTCTGTGGTATGGTGGTAGAAGTGTGCATTGGCACAGGGGTGATGCTAGACAGTGCGAAATGTGTCTCATTGATAGACATGGTATAAGCCTCAGGCCCCTGTGGTATGGCGGTAGAAGTGTGCATTGTCACAGAGGTGATGGTAGACAGTGCAAAATGCATCTCATTGATAGATATGGTATAAGCCTCAGGCATTGGCACAGAGATTTAAATGCATCTCAAAAATAGATCATGGATGAGTATCAGTGCCTCTGAGGCATAGCGGGAGAAGTGCTCATGGGCACAGAGGTGGTGCAAGAGGTACGTAATGTGTCTCATTGATAGATTCGGGATGAGCCTCATGGAATCTGAAGCAGTTCATTTTGGTGCACTGTACTAGAAAGGGAATCAGTGCCACCCCCATTCGCTTTGGCTTAGGAGTGCTGCCAGATGATGCAAAATGCATCTCATTAATAGATTAGGGATGAGTATCAGGGCCTCTGGGGCAGTATTGGCACAGAGATGCTGCTAGAGGAGCGAAACACGTCTCATTAATAGATTAGGGATGAGTATCTGAGTTTCTGATACATGGCAGTAAAAGTGCACTTTAGCACAGAGGTGCTGTCAGATGGTGCGAAACGCATCTCATTAATAGACTATGGTTGGTTCTTTGTGATAGGTGTGCACTTTCATACACTGTGCCCCCACTGCCCTTAGTGACTCTCACTGATGCTCTACACATGGGTCTTCAACCTATGGCCCTCCAGATGTTGTGAAACTACAGGTTGAGTATCCCTTATCCAAAATGCTCGGGACCAGGAGAATTTTGGATAACGGATTATTCCGTATTTCGGAATATTTTAATATTTCAATGATGTATCTTGAGGTATCTTGCATTTATGTTGTACATATTATACATCAAACACATGAAATAAACACAAATATATTTTATTTGTGCATAAAACAAGGTTTCAAAACATGAAACAAAGTTAGTGTACTATCTCAGGTACTGAACTTGAATGCCAAGCAATCATTGTCTTGCACATATATAGTGCCAGTTACATATCCTGCCACCAGTAGTGCTGGTACAGATGTCCCCAGTAAGTTTTTAGCAAAATAAAAAAAAATTGTTCACTTTCTGAAATGTATGGTTTTCGGAATAATTCGGATAACGGATATTCGGATACGGGATACTCAACCTGTACATGTTCCAACATGCATTGCCACATTTTTTTCTATAAGAGCATGCCAAAACTGTCAGGGCATGCTGGGAAATGTAGTTTCACAACATCTGGAGGGCCACATGTTAAAGACCTGTGCTCTACAACAACGAAATGGGCAGTGACTATGGACCAAAGACAGAAGAAATGTAAAAAAAAGGCTAAATGTCCCATCGACTTCCAACTTCCAGCCGCTGTAATACCGTCCCTTCCCTGGGATAAAACTTTGTATTTCATTTAAGTCCTAAAACAGGGCCGTCTGCACTCTCATTAATGCCCTACACCCGTCATGCATACTTGGTGGAGTACTGTCATGGAAACACGGAGAAAGGCAAAGTCTGTGTTCTCTCGCCGAGCAAATGATCCCAATGCAAATATTTTAATTATGGGAAAATAGAGATTATTAGCCTACAGCTGTATATTACTAATGCACTGACCCCCTGATCGCAGCTGTTCAGGCCTGCTGCTAAGTGATGCTGAATATCATGCTGCTGCTAGCTGGACACTGAGGAATACACAGGCGGCCTGGAAGACCAAATACAGTAAACGTGATTAATAAAACTGTTGCTCGCTTGTCCCGGATGCAGCCTGGCTCCTGCTCTCCCAGAGCCCATGTCACGTCTTATTCACCAGGAATGCCTGTGGAGGACTTGTCGTTTTCACGCAATGTGCTAGAAATGGCTTAATAACATGTCACAATAATGCACTAAGTTGTTAGAAATGTGCTACAAGGTTTCAGAAATCCCTCTCAGAAATAGAGCGCAGAAGGGCGCCAGGAAACAAAGTATTCATTTCACGTTCCTCCATTAGCCCGCCACCTGTTAATCCTGAGCATTACTCTCGGCTCGGCCTAAAAGGCTAATCTGCAGCACATTTATGTCAACAAACTTGAACTGAATGCTGCCTAATTATCCCATTGAAGCTGTGTCAGCCGGGAGCCCAGCTCTTGAGTCTCCTCGCCTGGCAGGCGTCCAGTCAAGTCAAGCTGGCGTACGTCAGAACTCACCACGTGGGCGTATTTCAGGAGCAGACTCATTGCCAGAAGTGGTTCACATACTGAGCTTTACCCATTGCACGGAATCTCCTCCTGGAGGCTCCCAGTTTGGTGGTGGCATCTCCCGGATCCATGCCAGAGCTGGGATTTTTCCTGGTTGGGAGATTACCCGCTTGTTCGATACAGACTACCTCTGCGCCCTTAGGTAATAGCCGAGGCAGGCTTGGGCGCAATTCTGGCGATCCCATCAAACTTTACATGTGGTGCTCAGTGTTTATAAGAGCATAAACTAGTCTTTTTTGGTGCCCTGTGACAGAAAGAGAATTGTCACCTCCTCCACACCTAGGGACATAAGGCACATGCCCTCATGACGGAGAGGCTTTCTATGCAGGGTCAGATAGCTCATGAACAGAGTGTCTGACTGCAATGACACAGGCGATGGGTTTGAATCTCAGATGAAATGTAATAACGAACAGTGTGACTTAAAAACAGAAAGTTCTCAAGTTAAGTTCATGAATGCTGTAAAAGGATTTTTGTAGGAATGGGTGAGGGAAGAAGACAGGAGTTGATCGGAGTTCGGATGTAGCAGCGCTGTAAACTGTTATATGTTTTTAAAAAAATAAAAATAAAAAATATAAGATATTAAATAATAAGGATTGGACTGATTGTACAATTAAAAACAATAATACATTTATTAATAGAGTGACCAAGTGCTGGTATGGTAAAAATGGGGGAACGGAGATAAAATCAACTTGCAGAACTGTCCATTCCTATTGTGCCGAAGACAATATTAAGTGCAAATGCATGAAAAAATGGATAGGGGTTACCGTCCACCTGTAAACACACCGGGGTGTAGCTTATGCTCCCTGGGACTCAAGGGTGCACTACACTTCCGCCCTTAAAGCTGCTTCACTTCCGCCCTTTCCTTTTGCCCTTCACACTCTGACCAATACAGAGCCATGATAGTGACACAAGCCGCGCTTTCAACCTATCACGACCCACCTTAGTGCAGTAGCACATGACCACTAACCACCAATGATAAAATATTTCTGTTTATTTGGTGACAAAATCATGCTATTATAACAGTATACCGAAAATAACCAGTTATCATTATATGCTAAATACTTATATGTTTTTTCTGCCTCCTCCACATTCCTTTTATTTATGTTTCTTATGGATTGGACCGATTATGTATTTTTATTGTGTATCACGTGACCATACCCACTTCCTGTCATAGTCTGGTATAAAAAAAAACCAGCCACACTACCCCATCACCTTTGATAAAGCCGCTGAGCCGGCGAAACGCGTCAGGTGTTCCATACCTTATCTCTGAACTGTTCCAGACCAGCCGTGGACCCCGTTGGATTTACCTTACCGTGGACACTCAACACCAAAAAGGACCCCAGTACCATCTTTTGGGAGTACCATCTCCGGGTGTCTCCCCTACTCTGGACGGTGACTCGGCCCTACCAACAACTCGGGCCTTGAGTCCCAGGGAGCATAAGCTACACCCCGGTGTGTCTACAGGTGGACGGTAACCCCTATCCATTTTTTCATGCATTTGCACTTAATATTGTCTTCGGCACAATAGGAATGGACAGTTCTGCAAGTTGATTTTATCTCCGTTCCCCCATTTTTACCATACCAGCACTTGGTCACTCTATTAATAAATGTATTATTGTTTTTAATTGTACAATCAGTCCAATCCTTATTATTTAATATCTTATATTTTTTATTTTTATTTTTTTAAAAACATATAACAGTTTACAGCGCTGCTACATCCGAGTTGTCTTTTCTATCCAGTTCGGGCCTAACTAACCCGACAAATCAGCAGCTGCTAGTGACACAACCCAGGTCACAGCGCCACCTACCACCCCCTCCCTCTGTGGAGGTACTTTTTTTCCCGTTGATCGGAGTTGTCGGGCTTCAAAGAGAAGGGAAGTGACAAGTGAAAGTAAAGCAGATGATTTTTAAGTTTCACCAACAGCGCCCCCTGCCTTGCAGTGCTGTGTGCAATGGAATTCTTGTTGCAGCCCTACTGTTTCTTAATTCAATACAGATATTAAACGGGCTTCCGTCTATTATATGTCTGTTACTGGTCTATAAGTTACTTACCTGTAGCATCCCAATTAGGGTGGACAATCCCGGGATTGGAGTTTCCAATTCCGGGATTAGAGTTTCCAATCCCGGGATTTTGGGAATAGACTGCGCATGCGCAGTCTAAAGCCGGGCAGGGTCTGAGCGAGCGCTCAGACGCTGACCAGCTACTCCCGTCCTGGCATTGCAGCTCTGCGCAGTGTGACAAGGTGACAGGTCACGCTACGCAGGCCACCCAGCCGCACAGCGTGCTTCCGGCTTCCCGACACCCCCTGCTCGGCACCCGTTTTCACTGCGCGCCCACCCGCCGGATCCTGGCTTCGCCCGCCCACCGGCTCCTGGCTTCACCCGCCCGGCTACAAAACGCCTGCCCAGCTTCACCTCCCACCCTCCCGGCCACGCCGCACCGCACCTCACCGCACATGTAAATTATTATGTGGGCGGCCAAGGAGGGTTTTTCTTATTAGGGAAGCCAATCCCGGGAATCCCGGGATTAGGCATTTTTCAATCCCGATTTCCGGGATTGAAAAAATACCCCGGGATTGGCATCCCTAGTTCCAATGCCAACAGCGAGAGAGTATTCAGAATACAAATCCTTAATATCACTTGCCTGATCTCTTACAGTGGCTATAAAGGTTACATAGGCCCTTATTCTGGTTCACAAAGGCAAATTCCTTCTCAAATAGACAAAACCATGTGCACTGCAGGTGGGGCAGATGTATCTTGTGCAGAGAGAATTAGATTTGGGTGGGTTTTTACTTCAAAGTGAGATCTATATTGCCGTGTAAAAATAAAGCAGTCAGTATTTTCCCTGCACAGAAACCAGGAAGCAGGGATGACACCCCCCCCCCCAGTTTCTTTAAATGCTACCCAACTCCGCCCACCCCCTACCCTCAAATGCCGACAGCTTGTCAATTAAGGTGCAAGGACACAGGACCCTTTCTGCACATATGCAGCCTCCCCACCTTTGCGGGCCTCTCCCTATCAGATTCAGAACCGGATAAGAATATGTAAATGAGTCACACTCTCATTTACATACTGCAGCCATAGGCAAAGTGGATGTCAGAGAAAGAGAAATAGAGAAAGATAGAGATATGGATTTCTGCTGTGTACATAGATTTGCAGTTTCTCCTGCCTACAGGACATATAATAAATGTGACAAGCGCATGATTGATGGACCTTATATTTCATAGAATGACCCCGTCCAAGATTTGTTTCCCGGTCTCTGGAGCACCCAGAGCGCCTCTTTGTTGTAGATATTACTGCTATAAATACTCGGAGTCACATTGGGATGGGATCCAATAGTTTATACCTTTCCTGTGACCCGGCAGTACTTGGATTATCTCTATGAGTGTACTCTAGCAGAGGAAATATGGGTCAGCGTCACATCATTACCCAGCGCACAGGTCCCCAGACACTGGATTCGTTATATACACAGTTGTGTGACCACGTTATGGATGTCTTTCTACCGCTAACAATGAGAATTAGCAGCTCATTAAACCTCACGTTCCTTTCTCCAAACTGAAGATGGAATTTTTGAGAGTTTGGAGTAAAAGGTGCGGAGACCACGAAGGCGATTCCGTCCCTGTAAGAGGTCCAAGTACTGTATGTCAGTTCTTGCTGGATTCGCCGTGTGGTAGGTGCCGTGGTCTATAGAGCAAGTCAAATTCTGTTCAGCATTTCCATGGTCACGTAATGTGTTGGAGCACTTTTAATCAATAATCCAAATTTACAAATATCCAATTACAGCCAACAGTGACGTCAGTAGGGTGGGTGTCACCCAGTGCAAATCGGGACCAGCTGCGTATTCAAAAGGGGGTGTGGCATCACAGTCAGGGGCGTGACCTTATGCCATGGCCCCTCTTTCATCCCTGAGGCCTCTTTCTGCACTTTAGCCTCTATTTAGTTTGACCCACAAAAAGGTGTCACTCGGGCCTTTATTCTAGTTCACTCTTTCTGACAAAATCCTTCTTAGATGGACAAAACCATGTGCACTGCAGGTGGGGCAGATGTTACTTGTGCAGAGAGAATTAGATTTGGGTGGGGTTTTACTTCAAAGTGAGATCTATATTGCAGTGTAAAAAATAAAGCGGCCAGTATTTTCCCTGCACAGAAACAAAATGACTCACCCAAATCTAATTCTCTCTGCACATTTTACATCTGCCCCCCTGCAGTGCACATGGTTTTGTCCATCTAAGAAGGATTTTGTCAGAAAGAGTGAACTAAAATAAGGCCCTCAGTGTAGTACGCATTGTGGTTTGGAGGATGCGTACCCATCTAGTGAAGCAACTAACCGCCAAAGACGGGTCTACCATAAGACAGCTTTGCATGGTTGCCTAAGGGCTCCACAATCTTGGGGTACCCCTGAGTCAGTTGGGGGGGATCTAGGGATTACTGCTGCTCTGCTTTGCATGTGCATGGCATCTCTTCAGTGCGGGAAGTGAGGAAGGGAAGACAGGGAGGGAGCCTTGGGCTGCCCGGCTGCTAGGGAAGCATCCCCCCAAAATGACGAAAATGCTAGGCCACACCCTCATACCCAAGGCCACGCCCACTCACCCAGTTGCTCCACCTTTATTGCACAGGTCCTGAGTCTAGGCTGGCAAATGTTGGGAGCTATGGATAACTACATGAGTGGAGCACACACAGACAGCACTGAAACACAGACTCACTGACAGAACAGACAGATACATGGACAGAGCTGAGGGACAGACACATAGGAGTTTATTTACTGGCAGTTATATTGAAGATGGGATGTTGCTAAGGGCAACCAATCAGAGTATATCTATTATCTTCTAGAAAGTGATAAATAGATAAAAAGTAGATTCTGATTTGTTGCTATGAGCACCATCCCATCTTCAGTAAAATCCCATCTTAGTAAATAAACCCCATAAAAGCTGAGAGAAGACACATTGACAGGACAGACAGACACACTGACACTGCTCATTCACCATCTTTCCCATGCAGACCATGCGTCTACAGACTCCCTCAAGGTGAGCTCCGCCCTCTAAGCACTCGGATTGTCTGCTCTGCTGCCTCCAGCCCAAAAGTTCCTGCATGACCGCCAATGCATACACTCATTTTCAACAACCAGGTGGTGCTGACGGTGAGAGTTTTCTGGGCAACAAGTAACCCCCCATATGTGTATCACTGAGTCCAGCATATGATCATCATATTGTTCCAGCTGAATGGCATGTTGGACAGTATCCTGGAGGAACCATTTGCGGAGAAAATAAGAGCTACTGTTACTGTCTGTGTGAGCCCTGCCAACACACCGCTGTCACGCCATCTTGGTTTTTGACCCCTTTTGCACATTTATAATATAACTAGGTGATTCATCGCGCCCTACGGGCGCTCTTCACACCGTCGTAAGGGCTGCGCCCCCTTAATTTGTGAACATTTGTATATGAAAAAGATGGTTAGAATTGTATGAAAGATGGCCTGTATTGCAACTTGAGTTATAGGTGAAATGTGTTAAATAGAGAGCATATGATGTGGAAGGGGGTGTGTATTGTTTTGTTTCATTAAAAAGCGGTTACAGAGTAAGATGTACATTGATAGTGTGGAGGGTACAGTGACATTTGTGGGTGTGGGGGGGTGTGTGCGTGTTGTTTATGTGGGTGTGCAATAGTATAGTAGGGTGTTTCTGAGTCAGCGGCTCCCCACTGGCGGAGGTCACGACACAGGAAAACAGGAGGCTGGGTAGTGATAGGGGTGTGTGGGCATAAGGGGGACTAAAGAGGAGGGTGGTAGATACTGTGCAGCTTCTGCCAGTGGGTGAGGGTCCAGCGTGGCAGTACAGGATGGTGGCCCTTAGTCAGTGTCTCCTCCTACTGGGTGGGAGTTCGGGTGCATGAGAGCAGGAGGCTGGGCCATGTGGCATGATAGGGGCATGTGGCCAAAACAGCGTCAGCGACTCCCCAGTGGTGGAAGTTACGGTTCAGGAGAGCAGGAAGCTGGGTAGTGATAGGGGTGTGTGAGTATACGGGGGACTAAAGAGGGGCTTAGGGGTGCTGCCGTGGGTGGATGCCGTGAATTGCGGGAGGGGGGGGGTCGCGGGGGGGGGGGGGTGTGGGTACCGCGAATTGTGGGAGGGGCGCGGGGGGTTGCAGTGAATCGCGGGAGGGTGGGTCGCGGGGGCGGGGGGTTGCCGCAATGACAGGAGGGGGGGTCAGGGGTGGGGAATCGCGGTAGGGGGGTCGTGGGGGGCACCGTGAACAGCGGGAGGGGGGGCCTGGGGGGTTGGCGCGAATCGTGGGAGGGGGGGTCGCGGGGTGCCGCAATCGCAGGAGGAGGGGTGTCACGGGGTGGGGCCGCGAATCGCGGGAGTCACCGGGGGTGCCGCGAATTGCAGGGGGTGTGCTGCAAATCGCGGGAGGGGGGTCGCGGGGGGTGCCGCGAATCGCCACAAGAAAAAATCAACACAGAAAGTTCAACACATGTAAATGTTGACATAAGTGTGGCACTTCATCGGTGTCCATGTCGACACATGAGAATAAATATGAAAACATTAAAAAAAAGAAAAATAAATCTTCAAAAACTCATGGCAACCTTTTTCATTGCCGACCATAGCCGTGCCAGTGTTTTGCATGTGCCATTTAATCCTGGGGTTGCCGTGAATCGCGCGCGGGGGTGGGGGGGAGGGAGGAGGTGAGGGGTGTCCGCAAATCACGGGAGGAGTGGTCGTGGGTGGATGCCGTGAATTGCGGGAGGGGGGGTCGCGGGGGGGGGGTGTGGGTGCCGCAAATTGTGGGAGGAGGGGGCGCGGGGGGTTGCAGTGAATCGCGGGAGGGTGGGTCGCGGGGGCGGGGGGTTGCCGCAATGACAGGAGGGGGGGTCAGGGGTGGGGAATCGCGGTAGGGGGGGTCTTGGGGGGCACCGTGAACCTGCTGGAGGGGGGGCCCGGGGGGTTGGCGCGAATCGTGGGAGGGGGGGTCACGGGGTGCCGCGAATCGCAGGAGGGGGGGTGTCACGGGGTGGGGCCGCGAATCGCGGGAGTCACTGGGGGTGCCGCGAATTGCGGGGGGTGTGCTGCAAATCGCGGGAAGGGGGTCGCGGGGGGTGCCGCGAATTGCCATAAGAAAAAATCAACACAGAAAGGTCAACACATGTAAATGTTGACATAAGTGTGGCACTTCATTGGTGTCCATGTCGACACATGAGAATGAATATGAAAACATTGAAAAAGTGAAAAATAAATCTTGTCAACCTTTTTCATTGTCGACCATAGCCATGTCAGTGTTTTGCATGTGCCATTTAATCGTGGGGATGCCGTGAATGGGGGGGGGGGGGAGGGAGGTGCATACCTCCCAACATGACCCTCTCCAGGAGGGACACATTGCTCTGTTTCTGGACATTCTTCTTAATTTATGGATTACCATCACCTGTGCTTAAACACCTTTCTTATCAATTACCCTGTTTAAAACAGGTGATGACAATCATATATTAAGATGGAAGTCCACAACCCAGCGTTACAGCTCCAGACACACTTTGAGTGACAGATGTAGCCAAATATATAAGAGATTAACGGTAAAGCGTTTGGGCATCATTTACTTGCAGTGGTTCCTACATGTTGCGGCCCAATGAATATAGCGCTACATGATCGTGCTGCTTCTAACTGATCTCGGTGCACTGTGTGCTTCTCTTTATTGCACATAAACCTGCTCCATCTGCACACTTTCTCTTTTTTGGGAGGTGTGTGTGCTGTGCTGGATGTTACTGGCAATATACTACATATATAACACTCTTATAACATATAACAGGCACCAGTGGCGTAACTATAGCACCGCAGCCCCCGCGACCACAGGGGGGGGGTCGCTGTGCATGTGCGGGCGCCGGGGGCTGCAGTCATACCTCCCAACATGACCCTCTCCAGGAGGGACACTGCTCTGTTTCTGGACTTCCCTCTTAATGTATGATTGCTGTGCGGCGGGGCGGGCGGGGGGTTGGTGCGGCGGGGTTGGTGCAGCGGGTTGGGCGGGCGCCCTCCCTTTAACGGCGGGGGGGCGCCCAAATCCTAGTTACGCCACTGACAGGCACAGTGCAGTGAGTTCTTCCCACACTGATGATCCCAGTGACTGGGCTGCAGCAGTGCCCGCTGCATTCAGCACAACATCACACACACAGTGCACACAACTACTGACATCCAACCCAACACACTGAAACCCTTCTGCCCCTTGAAAGCCAAAACATCTGATTTAATTAATATCTGAGAGTATGGTGAATAATCAGCGTGTAACACTGTATGGACGGGTTGTACCGATGGCTGCTCTAGACATGACGTGTTTTCCTGAACACTTTACATCCTTCACGTTCTCGCGGCTCATTAACAGGTTCACTTGATTCTCTCCCAGGGATTTGGCAAAGTTCACCATTAGACTCTGCGAAAATAGTTTGGAAGTGACCTGCCGGATAGAGGGGGTCCCCCGGGACATGGAGACAGTCGTAATTAGTGTATGCAGAGAGAAAACTGTGCTAAGATGGTCAGGAAATGGGTCCAGAAAGGCAGAATCATTATAACCATCTGCAACGACTTGCTATACACCCTGTGCTAGGTAGTGTTACATGAACAATATTCAGGTGTATAATCTCTATGCTTGTTGTTTGTTTTTAAGCAATAAAAAATATATAGGGAGAGAGACAGAGGGAAAGAAAGAGAGAAGGAGAGGGAGAGAGACAGAGGGGCAGAAAGAGAGATGGAGAGAGACAGAGGGACAGAAAGAGAGAAGGAGAGGGAGAGAGACAGAGGGGCAGAAAGAGAGATGGAGAGGGAGCGAGACAGAGGGGCAGAAAGAGAGATAGAGAGGGAGAGAGACAGAGGGACAGAAAGAGAGAAGGAGAGGGAGCGAGACAGAGGGGCAGAAAGAGAGATAGAGAGGGAGAGAGACAGAGGGACAGAAAGAGAGAAGGAGAGGGAGCGAGACAGAGGGGCAGAAAGAGAGATAGAGAGGGAGAGAGACAGAGGGACAGAAAGAGAGAAGGAGAGGGAGCGAGACAGAGGGGCAGAAAGAGAGATGGAGAGGGAGAGAGACAGAGGGACAGAAAGAAAGAAGGAGAGGGAGGGAGACAGAGGGGCATAAAAAGAGACGGAGAGGTAGAGAGGGACAGAAAGAGAGACGTAGAGGGAGAGAGACGGAGGGACAGAAAGAGAGACGGAGAGGGAGAGAGACAGAGGGACAGAAAGGGAGAGGGAGAGGCAGAGAGAAAGAAAGAAAGAAAGAGAGAGAGAGAGAGAGAGAGAGAGAGAGAGAGAGACAAGGCAAGAGAGAGTGAAAAAAAAATAAAATAAACTGAGATGAAAGAGATAAGGAGAGAGAAAAGAGAGGGATAAAGAAAGAAAAGAGAGGAAAAAAGAAAGAAAGATGGGAGAGAGAGAAAGGTAAAGAAAGAAAAAGAGGGAAAGAGTAAAAAAAAAAGGAATAGAGGGAGAGTGTGAAAGGTAAAAAAAGAAAAAGGAGAGAGAGTGAATAAAAATGAAAAGAGGGAGTGAGAGGAAAAGACAGATAAAGAATGTAAGAGAGACAAAGAAAGAGTGGGAGAGAAAAACAGAAATAAAAAGAGGGAAAGGGAGAGAAAAAAGAACGAGAGAAAAAAGAGAAGGAAAGAGTGGGAGAGAGAGAGAAAGACAAAGAAAAAGAGGGAGAGAGTGAATAAAAGAAAGAAAAAGAATGAGAGAGAGAGAAATAAAGAGACTGTGAGAGAGAAAAATAGAAAGAAAGAGCCGGAGAGCGATAAGGAAAAAGAGGGAGTAAAATAGGGAGACAGAAAGAAAAACAGAAAGAAAGAGAGTGAGAGAGGGAAAAAAGAAAGAAAGAGAGAGAGATATTTAAAGATAATGACCACTCACAAATACTGTTATTTATTATTTTATTTATTACCAGTTTCTTATATAGCGCATACATATTCCGCCCCAGTGGAGCTTACAATCTATATTCCCTACCACATGTACACGCACACACAGACATTCTAGGGTTAATTTGTTGGGAGCCAAGTAGCCTACCAGTATATTTTTGGATTGTGGGAGGAAACCGAAGTACCCGGAGGAAACCCACGCAAGTATGGGGAGAATATACAAACTCCGCACAGTTAAGGCCATGGTGGGAATCTAACCCATGACCTCAGCGCTGTGGGAATATAACCCATACACCATCCGTACTGCCCCATACTATTAGTAAATTGCACAGTATCACTCCCGCTGCATCCCAATACTTGCTCATAAATCCTGAATTGTGCGCGATCTGCCTCTTTTGGTCTAACTTTGAGCAGAGCTGCTCTCCCAGCTTATTCTTTAAAATAGTTATTGAGTAACCAATGACAACTACTGTAGAACTACATGATCCAGCATGTTCTATTTGCAGCCATTGACAGGAAAGTCATGCGTTCATCTGAAGAACACAAAAGACATGCCATCACTTCTATTCAACAGCTGACAGAGACTTAGGGGGTTATTCTGGTTTGTGCGGGCGGACCGTGTTCGCACGGTCCGGAGTTTTTTTTCTTCTGCGCATGCGTATCATTAGGTATGCGCATGTGCGGCGTCAGCAAACCGCTGATGAACGGACTGTCCCGAGCGAAAAATCCTATCCGTAATCTCACGGTGACAGTGGGCGTGATGTGGGCATTTTTAGGGGAGAGGCTAGAAAAGTGGGCGTATACCTGGGCGTACACGGGGGTGTGCACTCAAACTGCACTGAGGGACAACCGCCTCCCTCGGCGAGCGCACCGTGTATTTTGGGCCAAAAACAGTCGGACGCCAAAGAGTGCTCAATACAACTCTTAGAGTTTCCGCCTGAGTGCGGCCGCCCTGGTCTGCTAATTAACGCCAATTTCAAGTAAATGGCATACACCTGACTGCAATATTAAGCAATGCTGCAGCCTATTAAGTGAAATGCCTTATTTCAGTACCTGCAAGCCAGACACAGCCCTGAAATACATAGGAAGGTTCACTTCTCACCATGTAAAGGTTGGTTTATTTTTATGTAGTATTCATCCAAATACACGTTTCAATATGTCCAGGTAGCTGTTTTGTAACCATCTACACACTTACTAAAATTGTGTTTTACATCTTTACAAAGCAGGATGCACAATTCATAGGAGTCGACATGTGTCAACTTTTTCACTGCAACACAAACATACAAGTCTAATGTATTTTTTAAACACATCTATCACGTCTAACACCAACAATGGGTTTTTGGGTCACCATTTCTACTTGCAATGTTTGTTAAATGTCGTATGCTCATGGACACTATTTTGCCCACAATCTCACTAATATTTACCTTGGACATAAATATCACGAGCGGGGAGACACGCTGAGTCTCCGAGCGAAAATCCATCCCGTGCACGGTGACGTACGCTCATATGTATGCCAGGTGTCAGTGGGAGAGGGCTGAGATCCGTCCGTGCGCGGCGGCGTATGCTCAAATGTACACCACTCCCCTTTGTCGGTGTCTGTGACCGTCCGTGTGCGGCTGTTCTGTGGGCGGACTCACGATCACCGCGAGAGTGAGGAAAACGCTCGGTGTGCACGTCCGTACGCACGTTTCACCGGTCCGATCAGAATAAGGCCCTTAGTTTGGGGTTTATGTACTAAATTTTGGATAGAGATAAAGTGGACCAGCCATCAGCTCCACAATAACTAAAAACAAAGGTTTAATAGAAAAAAAAAACCTCCCCACACTCTCCTTCATCACTGTACCAGTATTAGGAATTAAGGGGGAAATTTACTAAAGGAAATTTTTTAAAAAATAGGTGTAATTGTATCCAGAAATACACTTATTTTTGACATTTACTATCCCGAAAATACGGCAATTCGTATTCGTATTGATGTGCTATCAATACGAATACGAATTGCCATATTTTCGGGATAGTATATGTAAATACACCTACTTTTTACAAATTTCCTTTAGTAAATTTCCCCCTAAATCTCTTTTTCATCCTCATAATCCAATGGGAAATTCTTCAATCTTTGTAATATAAATTCTGAAAAACCCCAGAAGAACCGACCAAAGTATATAATTTGTAAATGACTGTTTAGTAAATCATGCCATGTACTGGACCTAAAAATAATTATTTGCAATATTAAATAACCCTTATTATTCAGCGTACACTTGACGTGAGCATTTTCCATACTGAGAAAACCATTTTTTTAGTGACATTTGGAAAACGCATCTATGTGATAACCAAGAGATTAAACCCAATATAATGTGGTAACAAGAAACAATGACTGTAATGATTGTTAGAAGCAGCCGACTGGGAATGGAATGGGACAGGGAGTATTTTCTGTCAAATGAAGACTTGTTCTTCAACTTACACATAACATTATAATATCTGTTCTCCAATAACGTCTGATAATTGCTATAACACGGTCAGTCCTGTATTCCCAAGCAGAGAAACAATATAAATCTAAATGAAAGAAGAGACAGATTTTCAAACTTCTCAATATATTTATTTTTACATGCAGCATCCATAATAATAATAATAATAATAATAATAATAATAATAAGACAGAGGGTTAGGAGGGCGTTGCTAAGCTACTGTACCTCTATTATATAGAATATTCCCCATTAAAGAAACAATTACATAAAATAGGCCCAGGAACGTGAAGTGGCCCATACACACTAGGAGATTTTCATTTCTAAAGGCTTTGCCAAAATCTCTGATAGATATATCTGTCACCAATGTAGTGCAGGGCTATAGATATATCTGTCACCAATGTAGTGCAGCGCTATAGATATATCTGTCATCAGTGTAGTATAGATATATCTGTCACCAGTGTAGTGCGGGGCTATAGATATATCTGTCATCAGTGTAGTATAGATATATCTGTCACCAGTGTAGTGCAGGGCTATAGATATATCTGTCATCAGTGTAGTATAGATATATCGGTACTTATGAGTTATCTGGGCGCCCTCTTTTTTGATTGTATGCCTTAAGTTAAGGCATACAATCAGATGCGATGCGATGCGATATCGCATCGCATCGCATGCGACCATCGGATGCGATGACCCGATTTTTCCATAGGAATCAATGTTAAAATTGACGGAGTCCATTTTAACATGGAATTCAATGGGAAAAAGGGGTCCTATTTATACCCCTACTATCCAAGTGGGCATGGAGTTGGATATAAACCTGTGGCGAGCGTAGCGAGCCACCGAGCCCGAAGCGTGGCGAGCGAAGCGAGCCCCGCGGGTGGACGGTATTCTATGTCCCCTCGCGGGGCTCGCTACGCTCGCCACGCCATTTTAACATTGATTCCTATGGAAAAATCGGGTCATCGCATCGCATCGCATCGCATCCGATGGTCGCATGCGATGCGATGTGCCCGATCCGACCCGATTTAGAAATCGGGCGCCCAGATAACTCACAAGTACCGATATATCTGTCACCAGTGTAGTGCAGGGCTATAGATATATCTGTCACCAGCGTAGTGCGGGGCTATAGATATATCTGTCACCAGCGTAGTGCGGAGCTACAGATATATCTGTCACCAGTGTAGTGCGGGGCTATAGATATATCTGTCACCAGTGTAGTGCAGAGCTATAGATATATATGTAACCAGTGTAGTATAGATATATCTGTCACCAGTGTAGTGCAGAGCTATAGATATATATGTCACCAGTGTAGTATAGATATATCTGTCACCAGTGTAGTGCAGAGCTATAGATATATATGTCACCAGTGTAGTATAGATATATCTGTCACCAGTGTAGTGCAGGACTATAGATATATCTGTCACCAGTGTAGTATAGATATATCTGTCACCAGTGTAGTGCAGGGCTATCTCTTATATATTTGGCTACATCTGTCACTCAAAGTGTGTCTGGAGCTGTAACGCTGGGTTGTGGACTTCCATCTTAATTTATGATTGTCATCACCTGTTTTAAACAGGGTAATTGATAAGAAAGGTGTTTAAGCACAGGTGATGGTAATCCATAAATTAAGAAGAATGTCCAGAAACAGAGCAATGTGTCCCTCCTGGAGAGGGTCATGTTGGGAGGTATGCACCTCCCTCCCCCCCCCCCCCCATTCACGGCATCCCCACGATTAAATGGCACATGCAAAACACTGACATGGCTATGGTCGACAATGAAAAAGGTTGACAAGATTTATTTTTCACTTTTTCAATGTTTTCATATTCATTCTCATGTGTCGACATGGACACCAATGAAGTGCCACACTTATGTCAACATTTACATGTGTTGACCTTTCTGTGTTGATTTTTTCTTATGGCAATTCGCGGCACCCCCCGCGACCCCCCTCCCGCGATTTGCAGCACACCCCCCACAATTCGCGGCACCCCCCGGTGACTCCCGCGATTCGCGGCCCCACTCCGTGACACCCCCCCTCCTGCGATTCGCGGCACCCCCCCGGGCCCCCCCTCCCGCGGTTCACAGTGCCCCCCACGACCCCCCCTACCGCGATTCCCCACCCCTGACCCCCCCTCCTGTCATTGCGGCAACCCCCGCCCCCGCGACCCACCCTCCCGCGATTCACTGCAACCCCCCGCGCCCCCTCCTCCCACAATTCGCGGCACCCACACCCCCCCCCGCGACCCCCCCTCCCGCAATTCACGGCATCCACCCACGACACCTCCTCCCGTGATTTGCGGACACCCCTCACCTCCTCCCTCCCCCCCACCCCCGCGCGCGATTCACGGCAACCCCAGGATTAAATGGCACATGCAAAACACTGGCACGGCTATGGTCGACAATGAAAAAGGTTGCCATGAGTTTTTGAAGATTTATTTTTCTTTTTTTTTATGTTTTCATATTCATTCTCATGTGTCGACATGGACACCGATGAAGTGCCACACTTATGTCAACATTTACATGTGTTGAACTTTCTGTGTTGATTTTTTCTTGTGGCGATTCGCGGCACCCCCCGCGACCCCCCTCCCGCGATTTGCAGCACACCCCCCGCAATTCGCGGCACCCCCGGTGACTCCCGCGATTCGCGGCCCCACCCCGTGACACCCCCCCTCCTGCGATTGCGGCACCCCGCGACCCCCCCTCCCACGATTCGCGCCAACCCCCCGGGCCCCCCCTCCCGCTGTTCCCGGTGCCCCCCACGACCCCCCTACCGCGATTCCCCACCCCTGACCCCCCCTCCTGTCATTGCGGCAACCCCCCGCCCCCGCGACCCACCCTCCCGTGATTCACTGCAACCCCCCGCACCCCTCCCACAATTCGCGGTACCCACCCCCCCCCCCGCGACCCCCCCCCTCCCGCAATTCACGGCATCCACCCACGGCAGCACCCCTAAGCCCCTCTTTAGTCCCCCGTATACTCACACACCCATATCACTACCCAGCTTCCTGCTCTCCTGAACCGTAACTTCCACCACTGGGGAGTCGCTGACGCTGTTTTGCCCACATGCCCCTATCATGCCTCATAGCCCAGCCTCCTGCTCTCATGCACCCAAACTCCCACCCAGTAGGAGGAGACACTGACTAAGGGCCACCATCCTGTACTCCTGTACTGCCACGCTGGACCCTCACCCACTGGCAGAAGCTGCACAGTATCTACCACCCTCCTCTTTAGTCCCCCTTATGCCCACACACCCCTATCACTACCCAGCCTCCTGTTTTCCTGTGTCGTGACCTCCGCCAGTGGGGAGCTGCTGACTCAGAAACACCCTACTATACTATTGCACACACACACACCTAAACAACACGCACACACAGCCCCCCCCCCCCCCCCACACCCACAAATGTCACTGTACCATCCACACTATCAATGTACATCTTACTCTGTAACCGCTTTTTAATTAAACAAAACAATACACACCCCCTTCCACATCATATGCTCTCTATTTAACACATTTCACCTATAACTCAAGTTGCAATACAGGTCATCTTTCATACAATTCTAACCATCTTTTTCATATACAAATGTTCACAAATTAAGGGGGCGCAGCCCCTTACGACGGTGTGAAGAGCGCCCGTAGGGCGCGATGAATCACCTAGTAGATATATCTTTCACCAGTGTAGTATATATATATCTGTCACCAGTGTAGTGCGGGGCTATAGATATATCTGTCACCAGTGTAGTATAGATATATCTGTCACCAGTGTAGTGCAGGGCTATAAATATATCTGTCACCAGTGTAGTGCAGGGCTATAGATATATCTGTCAACAGTGTAGTGCGGAGCTACAGATATATCTGTCACCAGTGTAGTGCGGGGCTATAGATATATTTATCACCAGTGTAGTGTGGGGCTATAGATATATCTGTCACCAGTGTAGTGCAGGGCTATAGATATATCTATCACCAGTGTAGTGCGGGGCTATAGACATACTGTATCTAAGACTGTCACCAGTGTAGTGTGGGGCTATAGATATATCTGTCACCAGTGTAGTATAGATATATGTCACCAGTGTAGTGCAGGGCTATAGATATATCTGTCACCAGTGTAATGTGGAGCTATAGATATATCTGTCACCAAGTTATTTTCCCAAAGAGCAATATCTTTCATTATAAAAGGCTATTTATATAATGGGCGTGGTTTGAATTCCAAGGGTGGGAGCAGGGGCCATTTTATTTAGTGCTTTTTTTTGTTCTTGGGGCCTGATTCAGATATATTCGGAGCCCAGTGATCAGGTAAGGTGAATGCTGGTGCCCCCCCCCCCCCCAAACTCCCAACACATACTGTATATATGTATACATACATATATGGGGCTTGGAGGGGCACTAGCATTCATCTTGCTTATGGATGCCCAGGGAGGATCGGGTGCAGCAGGAGCAGGGGGACAGCCGGTGGTAGCAGGGGACAGCCGGGTGCACTTCATGTAGACACCCGGCAAGGGGGGCAGTGGGGACCTGGCAGAAGCAGGGGAGAGCCGGGCGCACTATGTGGACACCCGGCGAGGGGGAGAGCCAGCGAGGACCTGGCAGAAGCAGGGGAGAGCCGGGCGCACTATGTAGACACCCGGAGATGGGAGAGAGCCAGTGGAGACTTGGCAGAAGCAGAGGAGAGCCAGGCGCACTATGTGGATGCCCAGCGAGGGGGGTGGAGCCATAGATGACAGGGCAGGAGCAGGGGAGAATCAGGCGCACTATATAGAAGCCCGGGGAGGGGAGGGGGGAGCCAGCGATGACCGGGCAGGAGCAGGGGAGAGCCGGGCGCACTACATGTTGACGCCGGCGAGGGGGGGGGGCAGCGGGGACCCAGCGGGAGCAATGGAGTCAGTGCCCCTTTAGGCCAGGAGATGGTGGCAAATGACTCCCGAAGTTTCACCACTGGGTAAACGCCACCTCACGCCGCCCATCTGGGCAAAATCCTGACCTTGTGCTCAGCTATGATTTCATTTGCAGCCGTGCACGTAGGGAGAAATCCATTCACCTGCGCCAGCATTATATACGTTCCCACCATAACAAAATATACATTGGTGGGAGGTCCTATATGCCATCATTTTGATGGGCTTTTAACTAGTGAGACTATAAAGGAAATGGATCATAGGAGTGACAGTGTCTAAGTCGCCAGTCAAAAGGTCAACGATGACATTGACAAAAGGTCAACACATGCAAAAGTGTACCATATCGTAAAGCAGGGTTGGCCAAACCGGTCCTCGAGATCTACCAACGGTCCATGTTTTCCAGATCACCTAGCTGGTGCACAGCTGTAGTCAATACTAACAGTCACATTTTCAAACCTGCTGCATTCATTCCTACTATAGATCCACAGGTTGCCTGGAAAACATGCACCGTTGGTAGATCTTGAGGACAGGTTTGGCCACCCCTGTCGTAAAGCATGAAAAAGTCCTTAAAATTTAGAAAAATTTTAAAAACTTAACCTTCCATGCGCAGAGCAGGTCCTGTACTTGTGCAGTTTTCCAAACATCAGTACAGGGGGTCACTTATTTCACCCCTGCTGAATTATGCCCTTAGTTTTCATCCTGTGAAAAATAACTGATTTAGTTTCTCTATTTATAAATTCGGTACTTGTTTCCTAGAACGGCCACAATCGGGGGTAATCGTGTACCTTAACTTAAGGTACATGATTACCCCCGATGGACCCGATTTCCTTTGAAATCAGGTCCATTTTGCCGGCAAAGGCAAAACCGGGTCCATTGCATCTGTCGGGTGCATTAACATGGCACGCGATGCGACCGACGCGATGGACCCGATTTTGCCATCGGGTTCAATGTTAAAATATTTTTAACATTGTAATCGGGAAAAAAATGGGAAATGAGCCAATATGGGCCATTTCTCATTGCATATGCTATCCCCCCCCCATTTTGAACCTCACCCCACGATTGACGCCACCCCGAAGCGTGGCGAGCGTAGCGAGCCCATGAGGGGCTGCGGTATGCGGCCTCCGACCTTTTCATACCCCTACTATCCACGTCGGCGTGTAGTTGAGAATATAAAGTGTGGCGAGCGCAGCGAGCCACCGAGCCCGACGCGTACCGCCGCCCCTCGCTACGCTCGCCACGCTTCGGGTTGGCGATGCGATCGATGCGACCGACTCGATCAACATTGGTGTGGCCGTTCTAGGAAACAAGTACCATAAATTCATTCTAAATACAAAAGTGGTTTAAAAGTGGTTTAAAAAAAGGGTACTTGTGTAGTTTCACGTCCGGCGGCCGCCGTGAAACTACACAAGTACCCTTTTTTTATATATATTCTGTTGTCTGTTTTTAATTAAATTTTCGTAAATAAAAGTAATTCAAATTCATAAAAAAGTTTGTTTTATTTTTTACATACAATAAAGATATGAAAATAAACTTTTTCACATAAAACTATTTTTTTAATTTAATTATTAATGTGGAAGAAATAAAACACAGAGATGCAGATCTCCAGATTTGTGTTGACCGCTGTTAATTGTTTGTCCAGGGCTTCATCATCTGTTTTGATTCAGTTTTTTTATGGTTTTAAACCACTTTTGTCTCTAGAATGAATTTATAAATAGAGAAACTAAATCAGTTATTTTTCACAGGATGAAAACTAAGGGCATAATTCAGCAGGGGTGAAATAAGTGACCCCCTGTACTGATGTTTGGAAAACTGCACAAGTACAGGACCTGCTCTGCGCATGTGCAGGAAGGTTAATGTTTTACATTTTTTCTAAATTTTAAGGACTTTTTCATGCTTTACGATATGGTACACTTTTGCATGTGTTGACCTTTTGTCAATGTCATCCTTGACCTTTTGACTGGCGACTTAGACACTGTCACTCCTATGATCCATTCCCTTTATAGTCTTACTAGTTAAAAGCCCATCAAAATGGTGGCATATAGGACCTCCCACCAATGTATATTTTGTTATGGTGGGAACGTATATAATGCTGGCGCAGGTGAATGGATTTCTCCCTACGTGCACGGCTGCAAATTAAATCATAGCTGAGCACAAGGTTGGGATTTTGCCCGGATGGGCGGCGTGAGGTGGCGTTTACCCAGTGGCAAAACTTCGGGAGTCATTTACCGCCGTCTCCTGGCCAAAAGGGCCGCTGTCTCCTTGATTAAAGTCATTCATTGCTCCTGCTGGGTCCCCGCTGGCTCCTCCCCCCCTCACCGGTGTCCACATGTAGTGCGCCCAGCTCTCCCCTGCTCCTGCCCGGTCACCGCTGGCTCCCCCCTCCCCTCCCCGGGCTTCTATATAGTGCGGATGACTCCTACTGCACCCGATCCTTCCTGGGCATCTGTAGGCAAGAGTAATGCTAGTGCCCCTCCAAGCCCCATATATGTATGTATACATATATACAGTATGTGTTGGGAGTTTGGGGGGGCACCCAACATTTAAATCAGCCTCCAATTGTAGGAGCTTCTTGTCTCAATCTCCTCCACGTTTAGACATAGGCACAGGATCAATTATTTTATAACACAATGATGCCAATGAGTGCCGAAGTTGTTTGAAATGTTTCGCGACCGGTTGGTTGACTTCCTTGCCTTCCAAGGCATGCCTGATTTCCATCCTGTGCTGGGCCATCCGAGTCCGGAAATTGCACGAGGTTTTGCCAATGTATACAAGGCTGCATGGGCAACGTAATGCGTATATTACAAATTTGCTCATGCAATTCAATACATATCTTATCGGAAGCTTTTTTCCAGAATGTGGGTGATAGACATGGGGTCCTGGTTCCATATATCTGCACGTGGTGCAATATATCTATATATCTATGTTTACGCCCCCCCCCCCCCCCTGAAGTTACTCATTGACCAGGTTTATACTGCCTTTCTGTGTGCTTTAACAGTGTAATATTCTCCGGTGCAGTTTGCGGCCAGTAATGACAATCAAAAGTGACCCGGGCACCCTGAAGGCTTATTTCGGCCCTGGCAGTTACATTATAGTCAGCCAGAGTCTGAGTTGAAAGTAAAGCAAAAAAGCAAAGTAACTGTGCATATGGACAATACCATGCTGCACTGCAGGGGGGCAGATGTGACATGCACAGAGAGAACTGGGTGGGGGTGTGGCCAAACTGAAATCTAAACTGCAGTGTAAAAAATAAAGCTGACTGATATCTGTATGCAAAAACAGCCAGTATTTACCCTGCACAGAAATAATAGACATGCATTTGCTCTCCATCCATGGCAGCATGGTTTGTTCCAGACACAAATTGACTTGCTTTTTTTCTTTGCTTTACTTCCAAACTAGAATCAGAGACTGCAGCCCTGGTTCCGCATCCAAGCGCACAGCTGGTCCTCAGGCATGTGTCACTGCTTAATCTGAATTAAAGTAACTACCTTATCCTTAGCGCAGAAAAGAATGCGTCCGGATAATTACTCAGCATGGAGAAGAATCGGGACGCTTTACCTTGTTAGGACTTATTTGTCTGAACAGACGCATCTCCCTAATCTATTCTAGCTGTTGGCAGAGAAATGGCTCTTACCTTTATTTCACAACTTGTTTTTCTTTGGAAAGTTTAGATTTTTTTTTCTTACAAAAAAAAAGAAGAAAACTCTGCTTTATGGTTCCGTGTTGACTTCTCCCGCTATAATCTTTTGTCTGTCTTCACAATGAGAATCTCAATTACAGTTATCTCCGAACGTGTGTGCGTGTCTCGCTTGGCCTTTGTCCTGCATCCTGAATAGCAGTCATCCTATAATACCATTATTCTCTAATTATTTATGACGAGGTTGGACTGTTTCCTGCAGCCTCTTTTTATTGTTTGAATGTACATTTTTTAAACATGTTTTCATTCGTCAAGTTCATAAAGTTTGTCTGAAAAAAGAAATGTTTTACCAACCACTGCCAAAAGTTTCCTGCACCTGCGCTGATAATTTGCCCAAAGCGTCAGGCAACTGCTTAAGGTGCGCTCGTGGCTTTCTCAGTGGGGGGAATTGAAGAAGCACAAATCATCCACTTTCCCATCCGGGAACATACAGTAGATGTTTAGTGTGAGGTGGCACTGGCAACATGTCATGACTCGGGTATTAAAGCAGGTATATTTACTTTCTATGTGCTTCAGAAGACTGTCCTTGCGCTTCAGGCCCTGCTACTATCAATGTGTCTGTGCACAGCCTGCAGTGCACATTTCCAGCAATCTCCCAGCGCCGCTATCACCGCGGCTATACATCAATCCCTGCCTGTCATGTCTGATGCTCAGCTCCAGCCTCCTGCAGCTTCCACACCACCGCCATTTCCACAGGACCATGTGCCGAACAAACAGCCTTCACGCCTTTCCAAGACATGGCTTCCTTGCCACATGATCCTTCCTAGCCAGTCCTGTGTGCTCCCCAGTCTGGCTAATTATCCAGCCAATCAGCTTCCACTGCTTGCTATAAGTATGCTGGGTAAGTAAGGCCAGTGGCCAGTGCTACTGGCCTGAGTGTATTACCTGCATGGTGTCTCTCTGTCTCTAAGCTGCATTCCAGGTTCCCTGTTCCAGAGGTCTCCGCTCTTTTCAGGTCCTGTGTCATCTCCAGTGTCATCTCCATCGGTGTTCTGCCATTGATACTCATCTCCATCAGTGTTCTGCTATCTATCGGTGTTCCACCATCGATACTCCTGCTCCATAGATGTTCTGTGTTCTGCCATTGATACTTATAATTTTCGGTGATCTGCCGGGTCCACAGCGGTCAGAATTCCTATACTGCTACTATCTACTAAGATAGAGAGAGAGAGAAAGGACTTAATCAGTGTTCCCACACTGCATCTGTTATTCTAACATCATTATATTAATGTTTATGACTTACCGCCTGTGACACACTGCTATACTGTTATTATTGCCAAGTCTTCTTTCACCCATCTTATTTGCTGTGGTCTCAATAAGAACTTGTAATTTTGTACCTGCTGGGGTCACGTCTTAACTAACTGTCCGGGCTGCCTCCTGGTATGTACAACAACCTCCCCAAGGCCCCTCGGTTCACCTCCAACCAGGATTTACCCACAGCCATGACACAATATTTGCGAAGGCAGAAACACTTTCCCAAAATTTCTAGAAGACTCCAGAATTTTATCCATATCTATGGTGAAATGCGTGGTAACATTTTGCTATGAATTGTGATTATCCAGTCTTATAGAACCATGCTCACACCTGGCCCAACAGGATCTCCTTCTACCCTGATCTCGAGTGTTGACTAGGGAAGTAGGTAAGTGCGACCATGACGGAGGAATTGGGTGGTATTATGTATGGAGCTAGAGTGGTAGGCCCACATGAAATCGGTCACCCAACTGTCCCGTTTGCTGACCTAGCTAGTGACCCCAAAGTGGGAAATCCAGCACTGGTAGTCCTCCGAGGCCAGGGAGTTGGGAAAATTGCACCAATCCTATAATGACTATGCAGAGGAGATGACGATGATGGCGGTTATGGTGATGTAATTGGTGGCGCATGCGCGGCTATTACTCGGGGCACATTGAATAATCTCAAATCCATTTGTACAGAGCAGTGCGGACGGGTCCTGCCCATGGGAACACCCAGCGTGGTGCCGGGGGCGGGAGGCTGACATCACATGACGTCAGCTGACTGCCCTATCTTCGGGGAAATGGCCACAAATATAAGTCAGTCTACACTGACTTATTTGTGTGACCTGCAGTAATCATTTGATGTCGGCAACCATTGAAGGATTTCAGCCCTGCACACAAGGCTGCTAATGGATGCATCTAAATGCTATGCTAAACATCCAATCGCTTGCCTGCGGGGTAAATCTGCGTGCGAGCGGCGGGCCGGTGTTCGTGGCATTTAGTTGGCTCGCAAAGCTTTGCCAGTCAACCAGAATGACCTCCTAAATCATATCAGGGAGTCCAGTGGTAACATCTATTTTTCCGAATGAAAAACCTTTTACTGTCTCTGTGGGTGGGCTGCATGTTTACGGTGTTTTTAATATGTCCGGATGTAATAGCTCAGGGGTTCCAAAATCTGCTGCGAACAGGTAACCGCACTGCGAATTGTTCCTACAGGTTACAAATAAGCATTAGAATGTACCCGCTATATAGTCAGTCCTGTCATTACAGATGAACCGAGTCACAACTTATCCAAGGCCTGATTCAGACGGGGATGCGATGGCGATCATTGCGTAGGCAACTGATACTATTTGTACTACATACATTATATATTGTATATCTTATATATACATTATTATTACATATTTTATTAGGAAAAAAATCCCTACCATGTGGAAGGGAATATAGTTGGATGGATCTTTATACTTGGGCGTATTTTTGCATATAACGCAGGTATAGATACGGATTGATGTTTTTCCTGCGAATTTTCTTTTCTGAGCTGTAGGAAATTTGCCCGGTTCTGCATTTCCATGAAACAGGGTATGTCATGGCAGGATCTGGGCCATGACAATATGATCACATGTAACTATCCTGACCTGTGGCAGGATCATGGGTGTGTTTCAGGAGCTACTGCTAAATCACTGGCCTCAGGGCATAGCAACAGTCCTTGCAGACCCCGCGGTGGCTTGGAAGCGCTGGGTGGCTAGTGGGCACAGGGGGTACTGTGGTACCAACTGCCTAGGTCACCACACCACTGTCAGTGCAGCACAGAGGAGTTGCCGGTCTGAGGAGCATCACTATGAGAGATATGTCACTCTCAAAATGGCCACCGCCTTAGAGGAGACAGTTATTTAAAGATGCTAGATGAGGCAGCGGCCATTTTGGGAGTGACATTTTCAATAGTAGAAAATGAACAGTCCAGTAGGCCCGCAGCGGTTGGGGAGAAGGATCTCTCGACAACAAGCAGAACTCCTGACAATGAGCAGTTACTATGGGGAAGTAGGGTGCTAAAAAAGTTATTGTCAGGAGGAATGTTTAGCTACGCCGATGACGGGGCGGCACAGATTTCGGCTTGCAGCCGCATGAACATCAGCGCATGTGGGGGAATCTCGCATTAGCACAAGGCAGAACATCAGACTTCTGCAGCTGTCACTGAGTGTGAATCAGTCCCAAAGAGTAAGCTGCACTGGGGCAGGGTCTGGCGTGAATGCCCATATATCCCTGTACAGCACTGCGGAATATGTGTGCGCTATAGAAATGACTAATAAGAATACCGTTCTTTGCACGATGGTCCGCGCCGCCTGTGCCCATCTGGCAGTAGCAAATGTTACCATGGGGGCCGCGAATATCACGGTTATGCCGGCGATTATGCCTGACGTTCCCAATATTCCGCAGAAAGATGTTCATTAAAACCGTTTTTCTTGTGCTGTAGCTGGGCTCAGATATAAAAGAAAGCTGTTTAAGTAGCTGCTCATGTTTTACAATGTCTCCAAGCTCTTACAGATGTCTAACTGGGGCGGAAAGCGCGGAGTACAAGGAGCCGGGCGCTGTGCAAGAACATGTGTTGCAGCATAAACATTTGACATTACGCTGGGTTCAGGCAATAACGATTCTTGCAGGTACGGCCTGAATCCGCCGGTCCAGCTCCTTCCAGTTGTAACAGCTGCTTCCTTTGTTCCTGTTTTCTTAACTCCAGGCTAAGCTGTTTGCAAGGACAACTCCTGCTCCCCAGGGGCCACTTACAGGCCAGAGAGAAGGGTCAGGCATGATATGTGCAGTGTAGCCGAATGAAGCTTAAAGCAGCATTTTACTGTGCCCGGAATGTGGGCATGTAAGGATGTCTTCATCACGTAATAAGTAGGTAGGCTAGGATCTGTACCAGTCACTTGCATGCGGGGTGATATCACACAAAGACCCCCCCATGCCAGTCGGTGCAGCTTCTGGGAGACAGCATGGACCTCCGCATGGATGCAAACATCGAGATGTCTGCATACATCGCTAGCGCAAAAGTTACTTTATCTGCGCCTTATTCTGAGACCTATGTTGGCCGAGTCTTTCTGTATAATAGTTTGCTTTAGGGCAGGAACTGGGCAGTAGCAAAGGGGTCACTTGAATCCTGGGTGTGACCCAGTTTGTAACCAGGGTCTGACCCAGGAATGCTACAGCGTGAAAGGCAGACCCAAGTCAATGATGACTGCTGATTGGCTGGCACAGGAGCACTTGGAGATGACATCATCTCCAAGTGCCCTGCATCAGTAGTGATGACCCAGACCCTAGCAATAGTGTGGGAGGGGTAATTATATCGGAAGCCCCAACTCTGCCCTGTGGTCAGTATCCCAAATCAGACAAGGGCCAGAGCTACAGCTTCAGGATCTTAGTCTGGTCCGTTTGCAGCTAGTCTGCGAGGGATGGAGAGGGGCGTGGAGCGCCAGGCAGCTCATTACCATATGGGAATGCCCAGTGTTTCATGCATGTTCCCATGAGAACACTGGGCGTTTTCATGGTAATGAGGACGTGACGCAGGTGCGGGGGGCGGGTGGATGACATCACCGGATGTCAGCCGCTCGCCCATTTCCATGCCAGCGTGCACGCATATGGAAGTGACTTGAAAGTCACTTTTAAATGCCTGCACCTTCCACATCTTTTTCTGTTAAACATTCATTCGCAGCCTGTGTGTGGGAACACACTCTGCGGGGGGGGGGGGGGGCAGGCGGCCCGTCATTTGCTGGGCGGGGATTTGTGGACTCGAAAGGCTGCGATTTCGAAGCCTTCCAAATCAACCAGAATAACCCCCTCAGTGTGAAAGGAGCATTAAGGGCGCATTTATCATTAATGTGCGATGCCGGCGTGGTGACATCGCCCGGCATCGCATTGCGGTTGCTTTTAATACCGCCGAGATGTATCATTATGGGGACGCAGGGACAGGGTTCCAAAAGGAGCCCGTCCCTGCAAAGCCCTGACCCGGAAGCCGGGGGGTCTGCGCATGCGCGGTTATGCGCTGACCCCCGCCGACCCCTGTGACTGCACTGCCCCGCTCGGCAGTGCGATATGTAGCCATAGGCTGCAATGGGCTATCGCCATCCCAGAATGGCGATAGCCCAGGGGTGCGATGCCGGGCTGCCCGATGTTGATACATCGGGCAGCTTCGCATCCCCCATAGAAACCTATAGGGGATGGGGCCGGCGGCGGTGCAGGGGGGGATCGCAGCAGGGATCGGAGATTCCTCCTGCGGTCCCACTTAATACATTTAGGTGATACTTATTATTTGCGGTTAACCCCCGAAAACGGGTGTTTTCGGGGATTTAGCCACAAAAAGTACTTGATAAATGGGCCCCTAAGTCTGATGTTGCAACAAATGTGATATCCTGATGTGATGTCATGATGTAAACAGGAAGGGGGCGGGACACCGTCAGAAGCAGGCAAAATATTAGATATTTTCTTGTGCCGTGAGTTGAATACAGCCTTAATTAATTTAATTATGCCACAAATACGCTTTATAAAACTATTATATAATATTATGAATATTTGTGCACCATATTGGATTAGTAGACATGGAATCAGGTTCTCCCCGTCAACATTGCTACATGTAAAGTGCAGTGTTTCCCCAGTGAGTACAACAAGCTGACACTTTGGCCCTACTTTAGATCTGATCGCAGTACAAATTTGTTCTCAAAATGCGCAAAACCTTGTGCACTGCAGGTGGGGCAGATGTAACATGTGCAGAGAGAGTTAGATTTGGGTGGGGTTTGTTGAAACTGAAATCTAAATTGCAGTGTAAAAATAATCCAGCCAGTATTTACCCTGCACAGAAACAAAATAACTCACACAAATCTAACTCTCTCTGGACATGTTACTTCTGCCCCACCTGCAGTGCACATGGTTTTGCCCATTTTGAGAACAAATTTGTAATGCGATCAGATCTGAATAAGGGCCTTTGTCTTGTGGTTCGTGCACTCAGGAGTAGCAGCGAGGGACGGGCATAATGGACTCCTCCATCATTAGGTCTGGAGTTGAAGGATCTCCAAGTGTAATGAGCAGGATTCGGCGGCAGGTCCACCGGGAGCCACCAGACACAATCTCTTTGTAGGTCTGATGAGAGATCCATTGATCTTAGGTTTCATTTAAACACAGAGAGATAATGAGTTGTGTAATTGTTGTACAGCCGCCGTATCCACAGGATGTGACATTGTGTCCATCTGCTGCCCTTAGTACATTAAGGCCCTCATTCTAGTTCACTCGTTCGGATGTGTTAGGATAGGACCGAACGCAGTGCACATCCATACGGTGTGCGAAGACACGCCTGCAAGTGCACCGCATTCGGTCGGAAGAACTACCACATGAGGGAGTGGCGTCGGTCTGCTTCCACACTACCGTGTACGGACAGAACTCAACAACTTTGCACGGTCTTCCACCGTCCGAGCGACCGCACAGCCGTCCGAATGCCCTCTGTTGGTTTCTTTCACAGCAAAGCACAAATCCACACGGAACTCAAGCTTCAAACCCATTAAACAATTACTGGACTCTATTACTTATTACTTTTAATTAAATTCAATGAAATGCTTGTACACACAAATTGGAATTGACATTAACCCTTACATTAAAGTGTATTCCTTACAATTTCCAACTTTGAAACCTATACCTGTGTTTATGTGTGGCTCAATTTTCGACAATGCAATGAGATTTCCCCCACTACAATATTAACATTAGAACCCACCCATTAATTTGTTCTAACTGCCACAGTTGAGTACACATTATTTAATATTTTTAATAAACATTATTCATAATAAATTCATTTAGGCCATTTCTGAGTAATCAAATATTGTGCCATGCAATGCTGACACTTCAATATAACTACATTTCAAAACAATGTTTGGCCTCCATGTGTGGCCTGCAGTGACTGAATGGGTTAATACATTTCTCTTAGTCATAGTTACCTCCCCTCCTGCATTCTGCAGGAGACTCCCTGAAATAAGAGCAATCTCCCTCTCTTCCTCATTAGTCTACTAATCTCCCTCATGTCACCTAGCCCACATTACACTGTTAAATTTTTGGGATAAAAAAGGAATGAGAGATAGATGCATTTACATTACAGTATAATATCTCTTACTAACTGCTTTGGGGCTCATCTACATTTGGATATAAGTAATTTAAAAAGATTCCTCTCAGATGTAGCAGTGCACACCCACGCTTCTAGGTGCCACATTCACAATCTCTTTTCACAATCTCTCAATATATATATGGAACTAGACACGCCCCTTGGGTGGAGCATGACACGCCCCCTCAATAGGGTGCTTTGCAAAATTCTAATACCAGCTATAATCTCCCTGAAACTAGTTTTCAAAAGTAGGCAAGTATGCTCTTAGTAGAGGAATGGGATACTTAAAGTTAATTGACCAGAGGAGTGGGTTCGTATGGTGTTCAGGTGAAAGTAGTTTTGGTGCGCTGCGTACTAATCGGACCACCGAACGCTGTTCACATGAACTACTGCCCTCCGAGACCTAAAAGCTACTTGTTTTATGTGCTGATTTTGTGAGTGTTAGGTGGTGGCCGCTCGGCGAGCAGTCCGAGGGAACGCCTAGCACTTTTCTTCCACCCCCATGTTTACGCCCAGATTTACGCCCAGTTTTTCCCACTCTAAAACCGCACCCATAGATACGCCCACATTACGCCCATTCTGTCCGAGAGTGTTCGGTGCACATTTTTATTGTGTAGTGATCCGTCCGAATGCGGAATGCCACCGTTGCACATGCGCAATTCGTACTTTACGCATGCGCAATGAGCTGGAATACGCAATCCGAACGAATGTGTACCTGTCCGAGTCAATCAGAATAAGGCCCTAAGGGGCAGATGTATTAAGCCTGGTGAAGAGATAAACTGGAGATAAAGTGGAAGGAGATAACGCACCAGCCAATCAGATCCCAACTGTCATATTTCAAACACAGCTGATTGGCTGGTGCGTTAAGTCTTCGAAGTTATCTCCACTTTATCTCCAGTTTATCTCTTCTCCAGGCTTAATACATCTGCCCCTAAGTCCCTTATTATAACGTCATTCATTCCAGAAATGGTGGCAATGGTGTAACACAAAGAGGCGGCAAGTTGGCCCCTACAGGCTGAACGAATCCCCGCCTCGCATTGCTCCCCCAAATCAGCAAGGTTATCAGGGCGCAATAAGGGGATATGGTCATTAGGTCGACCCTAATAAGATTGACATGTATTTGGTCGACCACTGAAGATCGACATGGTTTAAGTCTACACATGAAATCGGTCAACTTTGCTAAGGTTGACAGGGTTGGAATGTCGACACAAGCATTAGGTCGACAATAGGAAGGTCGACAGACAATGCACGTCAAACTAATATGGGTCAACCCAATGACCCATACTCAAATCCCATTCATTGCAACTGAGACTGGCTGGAAGTGGTCAGCGCTGATGTCACAGACCCTGCCGAAAACGCCTGGGCACGCCTATGTATTTCCAACCACTCTCAGAAAACATCCGGGTACCACCCCCAAATGGCGGCTTCCTGTCAATCAAACTGCAGCTAATCCTAGTGATCAGGATTTTTTTATGTTTATTGCGGTTGCACATGCGCCATGCAGCCGACAGGCATATGCAGTTGTTTGATAATCGGCCAAATTGCAAAGTCACTGATTAGCGATCCATGACGAATTAGGCCTTATGTACATAAATCAAAATAATAATATTAATAATGGATTTACATCAGAGTATTGTGTTAGGATCTGGATTTGCAAACCCTTGGTTTTGATTCTGTATTCATTTTAAAACAGTGTTTAAATAAAAACAGCTAAAATTATGTTATTTTTGAAATTCAAAACCTGAAGTTCAGGATTCTGAACTGTGATAAGATTCGGACCCAGACTCAGTTAAGTCAGGCTTGCCTACCCTCCCGGAATGGCCGGGAGCCTCCCGGAAATCGGGTCCTTCTCCCAGCCCCCCGGGAATGTGGGGAAGTCTCCCGCTTGCTAGTGATAGCCCCTGCTCCCCCTTGCCCGCTGGTTTAATTACCATAAATTGCGGGTCCGCGGTGAGAGGCTTAAATGATGCGATCGCGGCATTTCGTGTCATTTAAGCCCCGCCCTCTCCACGGCCCGCGAATCACGGCATTTTCAGCATTGGGGGCCGGGGCCAAGTGATGTCAGCCTTGTCCCCGCCCCCCCTGACGTGTTGCCTCTCCGGGCTTCTCCCGGAGAGGTGAAATCAGAAGTAGGCAAGTATGAGTTTAGTTCGGATTTTCTCCGGAAATCTGGACCAGATTTAATTTGATTCGGATTCACAAAATTCAGGTGGATTCAGATTCCTGGAGAACTGAACCGCATAAGGCAGACTATGACTGTGGCCCTCAAGCTGTTGTTAAACTACAAGCCCCATCATGCCTTGCCACAGTTTTGCTATTGGGAATGCAAAAACTATAGCAAGGCATGCTGGGATGTGTAGTTTCACAACAGCTGGAGGGCCACAGTTTTTGAACATTTTTCACCTCCTACCCGAGCAATCTAGAAAAAGTACATCCCCACCCTTAAAATAAATGTAAAAAACCTACAGTATATAAAACTGGAATAATACAATTCATATTTAGCTCTGACTGTAATGTAAACTGTGCAGCCAATAGGATGTTATGCTAATAGTGGGATAGTTCTGTTTATTTGAAGCCCCCCTAGACCCAGACATTCATGTTCCCATCCCCGGTCGCTGCTCAGTCCCGGCTAACGTATTATTAGTTATGGCATGGACTATTACTATGTGCTGTGAATGTTGTCAGACCTACTCTCTAGGGTGACATTTATTAGAGTATAAGGTCGCGGTGAATGACATGTATTTTTAAGTTGTGTAGTCAATAAATAACCACTCGCACGCTGGCACGACTGCACATATATATATACGCTCAGGGAGAATTTTCTCATATAATTAAGTGTATAAATAGATATACATTTAGATACCAATAATAAAACTCAACTTTTTCATAAAAAAAAAATATATATATATATATATATATATATATATATTCTCCTAGATTTAACAAAATACATCTGACAGCTATGGAAATACTGTCTCAGATCATAAAGGGTTAACAGATTTTTCATGTCAGTCTCCGCATATATATTACCAGGGGTGCTGAGACGGAGGTGGGCAGGCGACGGATTGCCCAGACACATTTATTCCCATCAGTTTGTGAAGCATTTAATGAATGGAAAATACTGTATACATATATCTTACACAAATTACATAAATATGAATAAAATAATAAGTCCTTCCATTTGTTGATTATACCCCTTTCACACCGCACTTGTTAAAAGGTATATTGCCGTTTTTCCCCATTTCAAAACGTTTAAGGCTGCAGTGGGAAAGTGCCAGAGTTCATTTACCGGTTAAAGATAACCGGTATTTCAAAACGTTTAAAAAGCAGAGTCCTACACGTTTCAGAGCCGTTTTTTTAAGCAGTGACAATGGCTCTGAAACGGTATTTAATAAAAACAACAGATGACAGACCTGTGATAGGCTGTCCCCTGCATTCTGCCTTGAAACGTGTTCAGGGGATTAAACGGGTTGACTGATGTGAATGGTACTTAAACGGTATTTAAAACGGTAATCTACTGCAATGTGGCTCAGACCCGTTTTAAATACCATTTAAAAATACCGTTTTTTGAAACGTTTTGGCAGTGTGAAAGCGTTATTAGTGACTGTCTTTCTATGTCCTGAACATTGGGGGTTATACTAGTTCACTCGCAAAGGCACAATCACTCTTTAATGGACAAAACCATATGCACTGCAGGTGGGGCAGATGTAACATGTGCAGAGATAATTAGATTTGGGTGTTTTATTGTTTCTGTGCAGGGTAAGTACTGGCTGCTTTATTTTTACCCTGCAATATAGATCTCACTTTGAAGTACGAACCCCACCCAAATCTAACCTTCTCTGCACATGTTACATCAGCCCCACCTGCAGTGCACATGGTTTTGTCCATTAGAGAGTGATTGTGCCTTTGCAAGTGAACTAGAATGACACCCATTATCTGAAAGGCTGGCGTTTTATACTTGAAACATTGGAGGATATTCTGGTTCACATGAATTTTGCAGTGCTAAACATCCATTCGCAGCCTTGTGTGGGTGGACCAAATCTTTCGATGGTCCACTCTCAGGTGTCTTAGTTTTGCGTGTTCCCTGTACGGAAACAGGGTGGGCAGATGACATCCGGTGATGTCAGTCGTCCACCTCCGGCAGCCGCGTCACTGCCTAATTTCAAGGAACGCCCAGCGATATCATGGGAACACCCATGAACCGCGGGGCGTTCCCATGGGCGGATACCCCCACCGCCCCATACTCACTGCACACGCTGTTGTGTGCGAGCGCCAAGCGAATAATCTATTCGCAGCGGCTGCTCGCACACAACGGCTGCACATGCGCATAAATGACTATGTGCAATCGTGAGAAATTAGAATAACCCCCATTATCGGAAACTCTGGCATTGCGAAACGTACACGGAACATTATCAGACCAACCCTGGCCTTTTATATCCACAACATTATCATACATAGAACGTTATCAGAAACTCTGGTGTTGCAAAACATTCACGGAACATTATCAGAATCTCTGGCCTGTTATATCCAGAACATTATCATACCCAGAACATTATCAGAAACTCTGGTCGTTCATACTCATAACATGATCAGATGGCGTTCCCTCCTGAGAACATATCAGAACAGTTGGAGTCCCATCCAAAAACACCTACATTTTTGATGTTCTGTTCCAGAACACTATGTGAAATTCCGTAGCTCAGTGCCCGGAACTCCACAATTTGGGAGGACTGCTCCCCTTCCTGCCCCTTTCCCACCAGGGCCTGTACATGACTGGTCAATCCCCTGTTCCTGGAGCAGGACACATACAAACTCCAAGCAGATCATCATGAAAGAGGGGCGCGATTCCTAAACAATCAGGTGGTGGTGGTGATAGGTTGGCCCAGCTTGGAACAGCCTAGACCCTACTACAGTATATGGGGTAAGGTCAGTTTCTTATGAAGACTGATAAAATTGTATTTTCTTCTTGAAATACATTATTTTAAATAATTGTGTGGCTTCCCCTTTGGCTGAGACAGGAAATGGAACCTAGAAGGCTCTGGAGTCTGGACTGTTCTGTAATATTAAGAATAAAACAATTGGCTTATATTCACATTAACATTTTCTAAATAATAATTACACAAACAACCGTTATACTGTATCTCTTCCATTCCGAATGCTGCAAAGCCCAGAATGTGATTATAATCAGCTGACGTCTCTAATATTATTAGTAATGTTATGTCTAGCGCTTTTACAACATTGAAAACAATCCTGGAAGGGGTTTCCTGCAGAAATGTGGTGTCTGGAACTGAAAATACAGACGCAGAATTATTTTAACATTTGTATTGACTACGGAATTCCAGCCGTATTGTTCCTTGGACAAGGATTTACATTCACTGGGCTACAACATCCCGATGGGCCATAGTGGTCGGAGAGAGGAACCGGGTATAGTACATGGACAAAACGGATGCATGGAAAGCATGGAAAGATGGCTCATGTACAGTACCAGGAGTGCTCATGTACCTTAAGGGGGAAGGGATGGGGCTCATGTACCAAGAAGACTCATGCACCAGAAGGGCTTATGTACCAGGAGGGCTTATGTACCAGGGGGGTTCATGCACCAAGATGCAACATTTACTTCTGTAATCAGCTTGCCATGTACACGGAAAATCCACCATGTAAACTTCAACTCATTATCTGAGGATGCCAGGGCCAGGTCTCCTAACACCGCCCATAACATAGCATTAGAACCAATGTTCCCTCTTTTACGAAGGCTGTGTGCGGCAAAAGATTTTGGCTGTGCAACTTTGGAAGGAAATTTAGTTTTGTGCGTCACCTATATATAACTGGAAAATGACGTTCAGCATTTGTGTTAACTTTACTTCAAAATTATATTAAACATTTAAACATTCAAAACACAGCACACAATGTAGTTAATGGGTGAAACACACAATAATTGAGTCCAGAACTGCAAAAAGGGACCACTGCTACTTTGTGCGCTCTGTTGTAATGTCTGTGCGCATGTTCGTCGAGTGGAGTGCGCGCGCACGCGCGCACAGCTTAGAGGGAACACTGATTAGAACCCTTGTACAGCTTCAGTATATAGCATTTCAAAGGGTCTAATTCAGACCGGATTGTTGTTCTGATGATTGCAAGTAGGAAGCCTCAGCTCGTGATTCTCTCACTCTGTGCACATGGGAGTAACTCTGACACTACCACAACTGTGTGACAGAATCAGGCTGATAGAGGCTGCACTGATGTCACAGACCCTCCTTTGACCCTCCAGGGCATGACAGCATTTTTTTGGACACTCCCACAAAATGACCGGTTACCACCCACAAACGCCAAATACCCATCCATCAAACTGCGAGGCTATTGCGAGTAGATCCATGCGCTGTTTTTTTCGGTATTTGGGCTCTCACCTGTACGATGTATTCACCAATCATGCGCAGTAAATTCAATAAAGGATAAGATTGTGAATTCACACATCAGCGATCAACTCTGAATAAGCTCCAAAGAACAAATATACAAATGTCGCCTCACTGTCCTGTTCTTTCTGTGCACCCTGTTAACACCCAATTTAAGGGATGGAGAGATAATCTGCGAGACATCAACCTATTGCCCCCCACCCCCCCCCCCCCAACCCCCCCCACCACCACCATTACCCAGTACTCACTAGTGAAAGTGTGCTGGTGGCATCTTAGAGGTTGCACCTGCATTAAGTACAAGAAGGAGGTATTCCCCATAGACATCCTATATCTTTTGATGGGCAGACACGGAGGTGCACCCCCCCCCCCCGCTCCTCTCCCCAGATCCCAGCAACTAAAGCTGCATAATGGTAGAGCCAGCCCGTGGGTCTCAGCATACAGCCCTAACAGGACTTTTGACAACTTCCTCTGTGCAGGACAAGCCAGTGTACTACAGGTCCTCCATTCTCACCTGTGACTGTACGCTGACACAGGAGGTTACAGCCAAACCCCAGCCTTGGGGGGGGGGGGGGGGGAAAGCTCATGCACCAAGTGGCCACTTGTGTCCCCCCACTACCTCCATCCCATAGGCAATGGACACACAGAGATGAAGCATCACAAATTCCTCCTCACTCGTCACACAGGTACCATTACACATGACCCCGCTGACCTCATTTCTCCTGATGAAGGCCTCCCTTATATAGCTATCACACGTCTGTGCTATCAGTCCCGCTGATCCCTACCAAACAGGCTGCAGTCCCCCTCTGTAGATGCAGAAATGTATAATTGCTGGACCAGTAGAATGAACTAACTCTCAGGAACATTTATGATTATAAGATGTCTCCCTAAGCCGCATAGCGCACACAATTATAAAGATTACGGGTCTGTGTACTAAGCATTGGAGAGAGAGGTAAAGTGAATGGAGATAAAAGAGCAGATGTACTGAAGACAGATAAAAAGGAGAGAGATAGAGTACCAACTAGGTCCTATCGGCTGCGGTGTGGGTTATCTAGTGTGTATGGGGCTAACAGCTGGGTACACGTTAGACATTGTGTGTACACAGTGTCAATGCGGCCGGCGGTGGGATCAGCATTGTCAGGTGCCTAACCCTAACCACCCCTTTTTAGTGCATTACCCTCCCAGCACTGCATCCTAACCCTAATCCCCCAACCCAAACCTTAACCCCCAGCTCTATTACCTAAACCTATCCCCTCCCCCAGCCTAACACTAAGGGTCCACGGCGTTCTTACGATGGGGATGCTGGCTGTCAGGAGTAAGCATTTCACGTGATGACGGAATTCTGGCGCTGGTGTTGTTCCCACCGATGGGGATTCTGGCACTAGGGCTTAAATTGCTGGTTTTCGGATCGCCGGCATGGTGAACGCATCCCCTCCAGACGTCTTGATAAAGCTGTGTACACTTCGCATTGTTGTTCATCCCCGTTTAAAAATATAATTTAATACTTTTGTCAGGGTACCCTGAAGAAAGAATGAAATACAATTCTGAAACATTGGTTAACAACAGTCAGACCGGTTTATTAAGACGTCTTTGCTGAGAGGGTAGAGATAGATATATAGATAGATGCTAGGAATATCTTTTAATTGCGGTTTAGGAAGTGGTAATTGCAGATGAATAACAATGAATGGAGCCCAGGCTTCGCCGTATCAGATCCCTCTGTTGTAAAGTCGGAAAACAAAACAAATTTGTGTAATGCGCTCATTAAGGAAGAAGCAGCACATGTGAGACGATCACAGAACACAGAAGAAATGTGACCACGGTCCATTCCTCCCTAACTGGTGCTAATCAGCGGCAATAACTTAACCGGCCAGCTGAGCCTGGAGGTCAGAGGTCAGCCAGTAATATCACACATGGCGGGATCAGGTTCCCGAGCTGGGATTCAGAACAAACGATGATCGTAACAAGGCTTTAAACACTCAAAAATAATTAGGTTTATGAACTTCAGCGAGAGCTGCGCCAACGAGATTCAGTCCAGGGCACAACGCAAGCGCAGGACGGCTCTTGTTTTAATTTAAATGCTTCAAACTTGAAAAAAAAAATTTTTTTTTAAGGGTTCTATAGATTTTTTTTTTTTAAAGATATTAGGGTAATAAAATAAAGACAGACCTGACTCGCTTCCAGGGTGATAAGTGGGTCCCATCAGCATGTCAGGCAGCTCTTATAAGGTCACCCAGCTATCCACAGCAAATTGGTCGCCCAGATCACAGCTGTTTAGGATCAGGTTTCGGAGTCACCTGCCCTTACTAAATACAGGAACCCGCTTGTCAGACCCAGCCTGGTAATTACACCGCTCACATCCACCTCTCCAAAACATCTCTCCGATAGCTTCACTTCATGCAGATTTATTTCATTATTTAGCGGTAATCCACGAGCACCGATCTGTGAAATCGTTCTGGGCTAAAGATGCTTCTACTTTGTTTTACAACTTCTTTTTTTAAATAAAAAATTTACAAAAATCCTATTTTGGATTCTCTAAACTATAAGTAGTACACTTGCGGTTTACCGGCGGTTGGTGAACTATAAGTGTCATCATATACTGTAGTTTTATGTGCTGTATACAGTGAAAATATTAGGCAACCTAAGAGGAGAGAAGTTCTCATTTTATGTTAAGGAGTCTTATTATTAACAGTAATGATGGAACGCCAAAAAAAACCCAAACTTTTCATATCATTGTGGTGGCATTTAGCATACCAATGTCAGTGGCGGCTGGAAGGGAGGGTTAGGTTTAAGGGGGGGGGGGGGGGGGATTAATTTACCTGACCCCTGCTGGGATTCTCTCCTTTCAAGATGCCATCGTTGGTTATTCTGACTGCCAGATTCCTGACCAACGGTCGTCCATATGCATCCCGGTTGGGAACCTGTTTTCTCACCTGCTGCATCTACCAATCCAGTGGTTTTTACAGTTGCATCGGCAACCTAACCAGTATACGCATGCGTGTACACCTTAATGGGGAAGTACCGCCTCACAGTGACTTTAGCTAAGATGTTCCTAGCTTCATAAACTGGGTCAGACCGTAATCCCTATTAATGCTAGAATTGAGATTACAGCATTCCTGAAAATAGCTTGATAAATAGGTTCCTAAACCTAACCTTTGATCCAGTGCAAATTCATCATATGACACCCACTAATAAAGTATATGCGCATAACATCTTTGGAGAGAGTTCAAGTGTAGAGAGATAAAGTACCAACGTCTAACTGCCACATTACAGGTTGTGCTTGAAAAATGACAGTTAGGAGCATACTGCTTGGCGTGGACTCTCATCATTGAAAACGGGGCTGAATTCGGACTCAAATGGGCCCGAATAGGCCCCAAAATATCTATTGCCCCTCGCGATATTTGCAGGAGGTGCGGCCTGCTGCAGGAAATGCGAGCAGGCCTTTAAATCCTCGGACGTTACGATCATAGAGAGTCTGCTAAGATACGATCTTAAGTGTCATTATCGGATCTAGGACGTTTTATAACTTGAGAGCAGGAAAACATTGTCAGGTCGGTGATTAAGACGCAGCTGTCTGTTTGGACTCGAAATGCCCAATTATAATATATGTGCGCCTGCCAAGTGGCTGTCTTCTTCCTGCGGCTGATCACGCCGATGCTCCGAGGTGCTGGGTTACGTGTGACCTTTATCCGCAGACTGCCTGGACCTGAAGTACGGGCAAATAAGGTCAGGGGGGCAAATGACGGGAATCGCTGTTGGGGAACTGGGTGCAGATTATAATACACTTAGACGTGTAACAGCTCTGATTAAATCATATGTTCTGTCGTTAACAAAACATATACAGTAGTAGCAGATTTACATACAAGATACATAAGTCATTGCTAAGTAAAAGGGCCCTATTCGGACCTACTCGCTATGCTGCCTAGCAAACACTAGCACTAGCATGCGAACGGATATGTACACTAACACATCTGCTCTCATGCGGCCGCACGGAGGAAAAATCATTCGATGGTCACTCAACATCCAACGATTATTCTATCCTTCACTATAGTCCAGTGGTTCCCAAACTTTTTTGAATCACGGCGCCCTAGAGCATCAAAATGTTTTCAGGGCACCCCTAGGCCAAATGCTTCTTATCGAGAAATTTAGAAAACAAATATTGAATTAAGTGCATTGTGTTTATATGTCACAGCTATCTGGTGAGGGACAGGATTTGCTTCTGTTTGTCCACATATATTATGATTGGCAGCCACCAGCACTGGTTTTGCCTGTTACATTGACCATTAATAATATGAATTGATCCTGGTCCACCAACCCAAGGCACCCCTGCAAGTGTCCTGAGGCACCCCAGGGAGCCTAGGCACACAGTTTGGGAACCACTGCTATAGTCTATACTTACTTACCAGATGGCCACTTTCCGCCAAATTGGGGGGCGGGCGCTGACATGTGAAGTCAGCTGCCCACACCGGCCAGGCATGGCTACGTCTACCTTTGCTCAGCATTTCTATGGCGCACCCACTTTTTCTTTGGGCAATCCCATAAAACGCTGCACCCACTGTTTCTGTGGTCACTCCCATAATCCCTTGCTTATGCCCACCCCTGCCTGCCCATCAGTGAGCGAACGACGTTGGCCAGGGGAGAGAAATCGGACCGCACCAAGCAGGACTAGATTACCCCCTAAAATTTATTATATATAGCATGGGCCTTGAGTTCTGGAACATGGTTCTCTTCCAGCTGTACAGTACATATAGGAACCTATCATATATATATATGTCTAGTGTCCGTGAGTCTCCGAAACACTGCCATCTGCTGGCAGAGAGTGAAACTACATCTCTTTCTCACACATGCACAAACACAGAAGGCAGCTGACTAGCTTTCGGTGCTTTTGCTTCAAGCGGGCTTACTATTTAAGCAATAATCTTGATAATAATAATAATTTCCGCCGATATTGACACGACTGTTCACTTTTCTGAAAATATCTTTTCAGGGCTGGCGCTTACGTAAACCTCATGAATCTGTAAAAGCTCCCGCCAGCATTCGTATCATCCTGAACTACATCATTTCCTTCTCATTTGTTTATGTGCTGACCTCAGTTCGGTCATAGGGCGCGATTCGGCGTTGAACGAAAAAGTGCTATGATCTCTATTTGGCGATATTAGCATTTCTGTGGCAGCAAATCCTCAAGCACTGCAGTCGGGTCGTGAAATTTGTGACCGCCGTTTAAGAGATGATGGGGGCAGTGACGCATCATTATTGGGGCAGCAATGGAGCGTTATGGGGGCACAGTCTGGACTGTGTTTGGGGCGCACGCACAGTGGCTGCAACCGTAAATATGGACTAGCAAAGGCTATACCGAAGAAACTGCGCTTATATTATTAAAGGTGCATGGATGTCTGAAATAACACTAGACACAATTATATTAAGAATTTTTAAATAAAAAAATTATGTGTATAATAAATTTATTTTTACAATAAAATATACATTCAATATTCGGTGGCCACCTATTGTAAGCCAATAATTATGCACATAATTTGATATATTCAATTAAATACAAGTATTTCATAATAAAAAATATTGATAAAAATATATATCAACAAATTAATAAATTAATATGGCCCAGGAGTTCAAGTGCACTTAACCTCCACTCTATATATAATCAAGTGTCCAGATCAATAGCTTACAATAGGTGGCCACCGAATATTGAAGGTATATTTTATTGTGAAAATAAATTTATTATAAATATAATTATTTATTAAAAAAATCTTAATTATAATTGTGTCTAGTATTATTTCAGACATACATGCACCTTTAATAATATAAGTGCAGTTTCTTCGGTATAACGTTTGATAGTCTAGAAGTGGAGATCCACTTTGAGTGGATCTACCACTGAAATAGGTGTGAGCTTGCAGTCACACCACGTGTCTGCTGCTAAATTTTATTCAATTTAACCAAATTTAAATTTAGTTATAACAACTTATTAAAAAATAGTATTTATTCAGTGCCTATCACTGAGGGTAACCTCAAAAAAATTGAACCGTAAACATGGACCCGACATGTGGGACGGCCTTTTTCTCTGCGCTAGGTGACCTGCCGCATGCTACCGCAGGCCGTTGTAGCTTTGCGAGTAATTGAAAATCTACAAATTAAGCCAAATCAGGCCCATCATCCATAATAATTCAAATAAAAATCTGTTGTTTTTAATGCCGAAGATACCTGGCTATAAAATGCAACGCTGTGGGATTTTTTTGATTACTTTTGTATTGATCGTCTGGATTTCAAGTTTCCAGATCATTTGTAACCACATGCATTTCCGTATGTGAGTAAAAACAAAAATATGTTAAGAATTATAATACACAATGTTCTTGGGTACTTGTTTCCTAGCACGGCCACACCGATTTGCATCAGGGTGATCGTGTCGGAAAAATTGCGTCGGTCACATCGCATGCGACCAAATCGCATGCGATGCGACCGACGCGATCCACCCGATTTTTACATTGAATGAAATGTGAATAGGGTCCCTGGGACCCTATTTTACATTGGATTCAATGTAAAGTATTCCCCAGACCCCCAATTTTACCCCCTCAACGCCACCCCATGATTGACGCCAACCCGAAGCGTGGCAAGCGCAGCGAGCCCGCGAGGGGTGGCGGTGCGCGTCCTCCGACCTTTTTATACCCCTACTATCCACGTTGGCGTGGAGTTGAGAATATAAAGTGTGGCGAGCACAGCGAGCCACCGAGCCCGAAGCATGGTGAGCGCAGCGAGCCCCACGAGGGGACGCGTATAACTTCACAGGTATATGCGTGCGCTCGACACGCTTCGAGCTCGGTGGCTCGCTGCGCTCGCCACACTTTATATTCTCAACTCCACGCCGACGTGGATAATAGGGGTATGAAAAGGTCGGAGGAATGCGCACCGCCGCCCCTCGCGGGCTCGCTGCGCTCGCAACGCTTCGGGTTGGCGTCAATCATAGGGTGACTCTCACAATAGGGTTGCGTAACCCATGATGGGGCCATATACAATGTGAAATGGGTCATATTGGCCCATTTCACATTGTTTCCTATGTGAGATGGACTTAATCAAGTTCATCTCATCTTGTGCCATTATAATGGCACAAGACCGACGCGATGCTCCCGATTTCAATGTTAAAAATATTTTAACATTGAAGCCTATGGCAAAATCGCGGCCATCACGTCGGTCGCGTCGGGGGCCATGTTAATGAACGCGACCGACGCAATGCCCCCGATTTTGCCTTTGCCGGCAAAATGGATCTGATTTCAAAGGAAATCGGGTCCATCGCGGGCATCGTGTACCTTAACTTTAAGGTACAGGATGCCCGCGATTGTGGCCATTCTAGGAAACAAGTACCTGTTCTTGTTATAATGTATAAAAAAAAAATATAAAAACTCTGCTACACCTATTGCAGCAATGATTGGGCATTTAAAAGTTTAGCCCCAAATGTTTAACAAAATGGGCTTCATTTATTCTTTATTGTAAATATACCTGTCATTTATTGGGTCTAATTCAGACTTGACCGCAGGGCAAATTTGTTGCCCTGGTGCTTATGCCCAAAATTGGCAAAACAATGCTGCACTGTAGATGGGGAAGATGTATTTGGTGCAGAGATAGTTAGATTTAGGTTTGGTCCATTCAAACAGAAATCTAAATTGCAGTGTAAAAATAAAGCAGCAAAGATTTACCTGGTACAGAAACAAACTAGCTCGCCCAAATCTAACTCTCTCTGCACGTAACATCTGCCCCACCTGCAGTGCAGCATGATTTTGACCATTTGCAAACAAAATGTGCCTTGCGATTAGGTACTTTTATAGAAAAATACTATATAAATATAATTATTATTATAAATATTATCATTGTTTTTATTATTATAAGTAGAAATTTAAGATCAAACACAGAGCAGATTTTAGTTTATTGCTATGCAATTAAATTAAAAGTAATACACCTTTCTCTTCTCCAAAAATCCTATTCCAGGATTTACAATGGACACACATTTTCATTTTATGCCCCCTAGCAGTACCATCGTTATTTTACAGTATGCCCCATTGGCCTGCCCTATTTATTGTATGGCCCATTGTAGTGCCCAAGTTTTTATAGGGCCAATTGTAGGGACCTAGTTATTGTATGCCCATTGTAGTGTCTAGTTATTGTATTCCCATTTGTAGTGTTCTAGTTATTGTACACCCCATTATAGTGCCCTAGTTATTGAACACCCTATTGTAGTGCCCTAGATATTGTACACCCCATTGTAGTGCCCTAGTTATTGTACGCCCTATTGTAGTGCCCCAGTTATTGTGCACCCCATTTTAGTGCCATAGATATTGTACTACCCATTGTAGTGCCCTAGTTATTGTGCACCCCATTGTAGTGCTCTGTTTATTGTACGCCCATTGTAGTGCCCTGGTTATTGTATGCCACATTGTAGTTGCCTAGTTATGGTACACCTCATTGTAGTGCCCTAGTTATTGTATGACCCATTGTATTTCCCCAATTTATATAACCAGCACTAGGTTCATGGGCTGGTCCTGGTTCCAAAATTCTGGGGAATTATGTTGGACAAAATGACTAGGGGTCCCCCATATTTTGTAAACCAGCATCGGACTCAAACAGCCTGCGCGTTAATGCCACAGCTGGGGGAGAGTTTTTCCCTCTGCCAAAGCATTAACTCCTGACTGGTCAGCCATGCCTGGGAAACTGGGGGAGTGAGGGCCCCCCAAATAAAGAGGTCCCCCGAGCCTGGTCTGAAGCCCGGGGCTGTCCCCATGCCCCTGGTCGGTGGGCACTGGGCTGATAGCCATAACTGTGTAAAAAATAGAATTATCAACTATTGTGTTAAATTGTGGAACTACAAGTCCTGGCAAGCCTCCCCCACATGCAGGGACTTGGTGAACCACAAATCCAAGCGTGCAAGGCATTAAAGGGCCTGCTGGTTCTTGTAGTTCCACAGCTTAACCAATAGTGAATTAACACACACACCATAGAAAATAAAACTTTAATTCACACTACAACCACTCAAACATACTCACCTATAGGGTCCAACATAGGCCTGTTCTCTTCTCCAGTAGAATACATATGGGTACTGAGAAAGCAAATTATACTCACCATGTCCTCCGGTGGAGATCTTGTCCTCTTTGTTCCAAATTAGGCATCCACGGTTGTAAAAATAAGAAAGCGCTGTCCTGAAACAAATCACGGACTGGAGGACCCGTAAGTGTGTTTACACTTGGGGCTCCTCCCCTGATCTGAGGGATTTGCCGGTAATGCAGGGGGTGTCGACTTTTTGACTATCGACTTTCCCATTGTCAACCTAATGCTTGTGTTGACCTTGAGACCATGTCAACCTTACCCATGTCAACCTATCTCAGGCCCTAAGGCCTGTCAACCATTTAGCGGTCAACCAAATACAGTACATGTCGACCTAAATTGGGTCGACACAATGACCCATGCCCCCTGGACGGACATAGGACAAAACTGCATTATATATTGCTGCTGCGATATGTATTAATGCTTCCACTACACCACCAATGGTAATGGTAAATAGACCCCTAATATTGTGATGTATTTTACCCTCTCCCAAATATTGTTAAGGGACACATCCCTCTATAAGAAGATCCAACATTTCCTAAATATAACCCCTATGTTCCCATTTTGAGATCCATCAGACTTTATGCCTTATCCTTCAGACCACACCTCTGATTCACCCTGAATGCTTGACCGCGCCTCCACACCATTATGCCCCTCCCACTCTCTTGCTGGGCCTCACCCCCTTCGCTCTAGTTGATTGCGGCATTGCATAAAAATAGCAGGTTGTAAATGGTTTAATGAATAAAATGGGAAAAAATTTTTTAAACTCTTCTATATTTGTTTCCATCTGCAAATTTACTTTGTAGTTCAGCAAAAAAAAAAAAAAAAAACTGATTAAATGTTTTTAACAGCGTGTCTTGGATCATCCGCCAGAGAGTAGGAATATTAATGCGAAACCATTTCTCAATAACTGCCCTGGGAATCTACCACAATATACCGGCTCTGGGTTTGTGTATTTATTTCAACACAATGCTTAATTAACGTCAGTATACCTCCAGGTGGAATAACACATTAGAACGCCGTTTAATGGAAGCGTTTCCTTATAACGGGATAGCAATAGAACGCAAATATCGCCGCACAGTATATACCATGAAATGGCTTTTACAAGACGGCTCCAAATTGTTCCGCAAAACAATTTTTTTATTATTATTATTATTATTATTCTTTAGTCTTTATTTATATGGCGCACCAAGGGATCCACAGCGTCCAAATACAGACTACATAAATGTATAAGCAAAACAGGAAACAGTGACTTCCAAATGAGCATCTTACGTGCGGCGCAGTTATTTATTTTTATAAGCTTGACGCGTCCTGTTATAAACATCAAATCTGCAGTTCATTAATCTTTAGGGGTTTTTTTTATTATTATTTTTTTAGACTTCCATTTGAGATGTTAACTTGGAAACTGTGTGCTCTCTCCGAATTTTCCACATTCAGAAGAATGGCACGTTCCTCTGGGAGACAGTAAATTGAAAATAAGGCTGTTGCAGTTGGCCGACCGGATACGCCTGCAAATGTAGACATTTGCAATGGTGAAAAAAACCTGTTTGTGCCCATTCATATAAAGTGAGCGTATTAGAATGTTGTGCAGCCCCCGGGGATGGCGGCAGGATGGAGTAACGGCAAGAAGATCTAGATGGATTTGACATAAGCACATTTATGTGAACTGAACGCTTTCTCTCCATCCCCGTGGTTTCATTGTGTATTCTGCCGGTTCTCCGAAAGGCGAGAGGGGAAGGGAGAGCGAATCCCTGTAACTCTGCTTCTGACTGTAACAAACCTGAAACAGGTGCGAGGGGAACAGAGAGGATCTTTAAACAGTTTTAATGAGGAACGTTCCCACACACCGGCCAGCTCGCTGTCATCGATATACGTCTCAAGTTGAAAAGTGCAGTAAGGTCGTGATTATCTGGCATGTCTGTGTAGCTGACTATTATTGGGTGCAATAAGAGTCGCAAGGTGCCGGGAAGGATAGACGGTCAATCGGTCGACCATGAACGGTCGGCAGGCACAAGATCGACATGGGAAAATGTTGGCGTGCGAAAGGTTGACGTGGAAAAGATCAACACGAGAAAATGTTTTTCACGGTTTGTGTGTCAATGTCGACGTGGGTCCCCAATAAGTGTAGTGCTTCACACTCCATGCACTTTACTGTAATCAATTGGAGTACATGTGGATACTAAATCATAAGGGTCCTGATGCAGTAAGGTCGTTTGCTGCTTAGCAAGCCCTGAAATGCGGCCTGCCGCCCGGTGAATGTCTGTCATGTGACATCAGCTACCCACCCCCGGCAGGCATCGGCCCGCCCACATTCCCAAGGGAATGCCCTGAAGTTTCATGGGGACACCCATTAAGCCTTCCCCTACTCCGGCCGGTGCCCGCCCTCCTCCCTCACCTGAATGCCTCAGTGACTGTGATAGTCATCAAAGGCGTTTGTACAGCGGCCCTGCACATTCACAAATATGCACATCTGTTGAGGACCGATCAGTACGGAATCACACCCAAAGTCCAAAGAAAGAATAAAATCGTGAAAAAAGCTACATGTATTGACCATCTTTACATGTGTTTACCATAAGCAAGTTGACCTATTGCAGCAGCTCAGAGCCAAACTGAAAGGAGGCAGCCGCACAAACCGTACATTTCACAACAGCCCGTCCAGGACTCCAGTGCTAAATGGCTTCCTATTTGGTAGTTATCTGTAATAATAACAGTAACTCAACAGTTTCCTTCCAGTTCCAAACATGGGCGCCGCCATCTTGCCTGCCATCACATGACTCTCAGTGGCTACTCTGGGAACTCCAATTTTGACATCACTTCTTTCCAGCCTATCAGCAGCACCTTCAGACTATAAGGATGCTTATAGTCGTCAGTGCAATGGTGTCCACACATAGTGGTATCCTTGTATCTGCTCCTGCGATATTCTGTATATCAGACCAGTGCTTTACCATTCTCATCACAGCCTGACTCCCTGCAGTTTACTCTGCATCTCCTCCATCGGTTTCAGATGCCCTCCTGTGACACCTGCTAGCTTTTCAGCTATTCCCTGTGGGTCCCCACATCACCATCTACTCACCATTGGTTCCAGCTGATTTCCAGAGACTCTCTCTTGCTTTCTAGCTACTCCCAGTGGGTTTCCAAGTTACCATCGACCCACTATCGAGTCATCTTCAATACTTTATTGGTTCCAGCTGACCTCCTATATTTCTTATAGCTTCCTAGGTGTTCCTAGTAGTCAATACTGAGTCTGCCAATCATCATCGATTCACCATCAGATCATCATCTGCTTCAGCCTTCACTGCTTACTATCTGCTATCGCTCATTAACCGAGTACCACCCACTTCTACCAGTCACCCTTCAGAGAGCGTCATCGATATCAGCCCCCATTGGTGCTCCAAACATCAATACACTGTCATCATCGATTAATTCCCGTTGTACCTGTGTCAGTCATTCGGTTCCAGAAGATTCCAGACCCTCGTTGGTTCAAACCCACTCCAGTCCATATTTGGTTCCAGTCCGGTTCAACTTTTCACATCCTTTATTGCCATAGACTCGTAGGTGAAAATTTACTAATACAGTCACATATGGTCAATCCGGGGACAAACGAATATGAACATGATGAGCTGTATATGACCTGCAAATACGAATGGAGAATACTGCAAATTTGCTGAGCTACCGTATTCTCCAGATTCTTATTTGTTGATGTTGATGCCGTTCGTAGGCATTCATATTTGGTGGCCATATTTACCGCTCCTACATTACTCATACTCTTTTCCAGTTGAAACCAATAGGATACCCGCGGAAAGAAATTATACTCGCTATCCAATCCGGTGTAGATTACGTCCTCTTCGGTCCATATATCATCCAACGTCTTAAAGAAAACCCTTGCATCTTCCGTACCATCAAGCTGGAGGAGCCGCAAGTGTTTGTTTACACTGGGGCTCCTCCCCTGAACTGGGGGATTGGCCGGTGACATCAGACAATGGGTCCTCCCCAGCCAATTAGCTGCGGGCTCCAGGGGAGCTCCGCCTCTGATTGGCTAGTCGCGGCTCCATAGAAATCCCATGTTAAAGTTTAACATGGGCTCCTATGAGCAGTTCCCAACATAGATGCCTATATTAAAGTGGAGCGTTCCCCAGCTTCAGATCCCTGTTCCCCACCTTTCCTTCCACTATGGTGTGAATGGCTCAGTGAGTGTGAAACTCGCTGAAGCCATTTACTCCCGGGGCTTGCACATGCGCAAACCTTGGCCATCGGGTACGAGGTCTGAATACATTGGCGCAGTTTTCTCCATCTCTTGATGATGCTTTTGTACCTTCCGGAAAAGTTAAAAAAATTAAAAAACAGTTTAAAAAGTGAAAATAAATCCTGAAAGCAGCAGGGAAATAGATGTTTTCTTGCACCTCTATAGTGGAAACAGCGGCAACTTTTTCTGGAAGCAGTAGACCACCAACTGTCTGGAGAACTGTCTATTAACGTTGATGCCTTGGCCAGCCCTGCTGCATGTCCCCATGATCAATAGCCTGTGGTTAGCTGGACCCAATGAGCGAGCGTTTCCCTGCCTCGTTTTCTCTCGATTGCTGCCAACTAAGTTTGGTGAGAACCAAAGTGAAAATCTTTCCTTTGAAACTGAAAGTGAATAAATTGCTTGGTTTGGACTCTTCTTTATTGGGATGTCCTCTCCAAGACCACCAGGACATAACCCTCCCCCTGTCATTGGGAGTTATAACCCTCATCAATGCTGGCTCGGGAGGCAGTGGAAAGAGTGTCTTGCCAGCATGCAAAGCTCTCCATCTCCAACCATTTAGCTGTTATTAACCACAGACGAGCAGCAGTAGGCAGAATTATATTATAATGACTAATTTATAAGATTTTCTTACATAAACATTTACTGCTTCCCCCGAACTAGCCACTTAACCCTCGGTACAAAGTACAGCTCTGAAAGTAGCAAAGGGGTCACGAATGGGCAATCTTAGTAGTGCACTTGAGCAGTGGTTCCCAACCTCAGTCCTCAAGTACCCCCGCAGTGCACATTTTCCAGGTCTCCACCCAGAATCATGAGTGAAATAATTAACTCCACCTGTGGATCTTATCAAATATGTCTGAATAATGAGTACACCTGTGCACCTGCCGGGTGACCTGGGAAAACGTGAACTGTTGGGGCCACTTGAGTACCAGGGTTGGGAATCACTGCTCTAGAGAACTCTAATGAGTCTATATAGGGAAGTTTTACTAAGCTTTGGAGAGTGATACAATGAAAAGAGATAAAGGGCCAGATGTATCAAGCTTCAAAAAGTGATTAAATGGAGAGTGAAAACAGCCAGCCAATCAGCTGCTGACTGACATGTTACATCCTGGGTTTGAAAAAGATCAGGTAGGAGCTGATTGGCTGGGTGTTTATCACTCTTTAATTTATCACTTTTTGAAGCTTGATACATCTGGGAAACGTACCGGCCATTCAACTGTCATGTTACAGCTGTGTTTGCAAAATGACAGTTAGGAACTGATACTAGTTTATCACTGTCCACTTCATACTTAGCTGCCCTCCCGGAACATGCTGGGAGGCTCCTGACAATCAAGAGTCCCTCCCTACCCCTCCTCCCCTCTCGAAAGGTGGGCAAGGACCCACATTGCCCTTGACCCCATCGCACCTCCCACTAACATAACACAAGTGTGCGTATCATGTGGACAGATGATGACGCAATTCGTGCTGAATCAGGTCATTGTAGCCCTGCCCTTGGCTATGCACCAATGTATGGCAGGGGCCTAGCCACAACGAAGCAAACAGTCCCCCAATCAACCCATCTTCCTGCCAGCCATGCCCTCACCACACCATGCAGGCTTCGCCCTGGTCCAGGATAAGGAGGCCATTTTATTTTCTTGTTGACCAGGACATCCTTCGAATATATGAAATAAAAATGTATATTAGTGGGAGGAAAGTGTTGTGTACTTCCTTTAACCATTATTATTTTTTGCAAAAAGAACAAGGAGTGAATCAGAAATAATAGTGCTCACAGATAGCCATGCAATCAAGGTATTCAAAACCTTGCTTAAATATACAAAACCAGTTTAAACTTGGCAAGGTTCACAGGTGTGGTTTATCAGGTATGATCCAAATATATCAATCTCCAAATTCTCCCCTAGTACAAACACAGGGGAGACATAGTAGAAGGCAACATAGTGCAAATCAGTAAAATCAAACAAATATTTTTTTGTGTCAGATACACTCACAATAAAATGACTTGATAAAAATCATAGACAATGTGTCACCAAGGCAAAGCAGCATACAGATGGTATCCACGGTATCCTCCCTCAGGCTGGGTCCCTTGATCCGGATACAAGGGGGGCTCAGTTAAGGTCTCACCGCTCAGCACAGCTATGCCCACAGGTCCACAAGTACATGCAGTCAAGCTTAAACGCGTTTTCGGAATAGTTCCTTCATCAGAAGCGTGAAGGGCATGTCCAACCAGGGCATATATATACCCCAGTGAATTAAAAATACAGGTGTACAGCATCGCCGCTAATCGGCGTCCAGCGTCCGGCCTCCAAGTGAAAACCAATATGGCGGTGCATTAAAAAAGACCGGAAACTCGTCACCACTTGCGTTCCAAATAGCGGAAGTCGTCATCTAAAGACACTTTCAGACGGCTGTGCGTTCCATAGGGACAGCGCTTGCGTGCCAGCAAGTTGTGAGCTGTGTGTTTGGATTAGATGATGGTTTTCATGCGCTTCACAGGGAGCTCAGATGCTGTTCACAATGAATTCCTATAAGGCACATCATAAAGAATCACATTAACACGGAACAAGTATAATACATCCCAGCACCAATACTGTATTAAGAGTAGTGGCCACAACCCATAAAGAAGAAAGAGGTCTAGTCAGATAAAAATTAGTTAGTTTAAAAATGGTTTCAATTCAAATTCAGCGTTGAGACTTCTAGGCATCATTGTGCCCAGATTATAAATCCAGCGCATCTCTGTCCTAGAGAGTCTCCTAGCAAGATCGTTAGTACGGCTTTTTGGAAGTACTTGTTCGATGGCAAAGAAGCTAGTAATCTGGCATTCATTTGAATTATGTACTAGACGAAAGTGTTCAGGCACACTATGAGTTTGTAACTTTTTTCGTATGTTGTAAATGTGCTCAGCAATGCGGGCCTTCATCTGCCTACAGGTCTTGCCCACATATGACAGGCCGCAGCTGCACTGTAGCACATAAACAACATTCCTAGAATGACAGGTCAAAAATTGTTTAACTGGAAATGAAACTCCATTTACAGTGAATTGGTCCATTTATTTCTCCTTCAATTTAACCGTTCTACATGCCAGACAGGACCCGCAGCGATGGAATCCAATTGTTCTAATTGTCTGGCGAGGAGCACTGTCTGTGGAGCTATGAACTAAATGATCCCTAAGCGAAGGTGCTTTCTTATATATAAATTGTGGCTTAGATGGTAATTGTGCACCAATAATTGGATCATTTCGGAGCAAGTGCCAGTTATTACGAAATATTTTCTCCATATCTTTATGGATAGAACTATATTTGCTGACAAATGCCCATTTAAATTTATCATTAACAGTATCAGATTTTGGTTTTACTGTCAACAATACTGATCTTTCTGTTACATCAATTCTTTCTCTGGTATTATTGAGAAGTTCTTTTGAGTACCCTTTTACACTTAGTATTTTAGAGACTTCTTCCAATTGTTCACTACAAACTAACTCATCTTTGCAATTTCGTTTTATGCGGGCGAATTGCTCGTACGGAATAGCATCTAACCAGTTTTGGTGGTGTTGACTGGTGGTAAATATAAAACTGTTGGAGTCCGTCTCCTTCCTGAAGGTCTTTGTTTTTAGTGTTCCATTTTCCACATAGAGTCTTAAGTCCAGGAAGGACACTTCTTTTTGACTACAATTAAACGTGAGTTTAATATTATTCATGTTCTCGTTTAAAAGTGAACAAAAAAGGTCTAGGGAATCCTTATCACCTGACCAAATAAAACAAATGTCGTCAATAAAACGGCTCCAGGACACCAGGTTCACCCCCAGGACGCCTCCCTGCCACACTACTTGGTCTTCCCAGTGGGCCATAAATAGGTTGGCGTAGCTGGGGGCAAACCTGGTGCCCATCGCCGTTCCAGTGCACTGCAAGTAATAAGACCCTTCATGTAAAAAGTAATTATTCGTCAGTAATGAATGCCAGATTACTAGCTTCTTTGCCATCAAACAAGTACTTTCAAAAAGCTGTACTAACGATCTTGCTAGGAGACTCTCTAGGACAGAGATGCGCTGGATTTATAATCTGGGCACAATGATGCCTAGAGGTCTCAACGCTGAATTTGAATTAAAACCATTTTTAAACTAACTAATTTTTATCTGACTAGACCACTTTCTTCTTTATGGGTTGTGGCCACTACTTTTAATACAGTATTGGTGCTGGGATGTATTATACTTGTTCCGTTTTAATGTGATTCTTTATGATGTGCCTTATAGGAATTCATTGTGAACAGCATCCGAGCTCCCTGTGAAGCGCATGAAAACTGTCATCTAATCCAAACACACAGCTCATAACTTGCTGGCACGCAAGCGCTGTCCCTATGGAACGCACAGCCGTCTGAAAGTGTCTTTAGATGATGACTTCCGCTATTTGGAACGCAAGCGGTGACGAGTTTCCGGTCTTTGGAACGCACCGCCATATTGGTTTTCACTTGGAGGCCGGACGCTGGACGCCGATTAGCGGCGATGCTGTACACCTGTATTTTTAATTCACTGGGTATATATATGCCCTGGTTGGACATGCCCTTCACGCTTCTGATGAAGGAACTATTCCGAAAACGCGTTTAAGCGTGACTACATGTACTTGTGGACCTGTGGGCATAGCTGTGCTGAGCGGTGAGACCTTAACTGAGCCCCCCTTGTATCCGGATCAAGGGACCCAGCCTGAGGGAGGATACCGTGGATACCATCTGTATGCTGCTTTGCCTTGGTGACACATTGTCTATGCTTTTTATCAAGTCATTTTATTGTATTGTATCTGACACAAAAAAATATTTGTTTGATTTTACTGATTTGCACTATGTTGCATTCTACTATGTCTCCCCTGTGTTTGTACTAGGGGAGAATTTGGAGATTGATATATTTGGATCATACCTGACAAACCACACCTGTGAACCTTGCCAAGTTTAAACTGGTTTTGTATATTTAAGCAAGGTTTTGAATACCTTGATTGCATGGTTATCTGTGAGCGCTATTATTTCTGATTCACTCCTTGTTCTTTTTGCACCTGTATCTTGGGTAGTTTAAGGTGTCTCTACCTTGTGAATTGGAGAATAGCTGCACATTGATTTCGTTGCGCACACACTTGGACAATAATTTTTCTCATTATTATTTTTTGTCAGGTGCTGATCAGAGCTAGGAACCCATTTATCAATGAATATGGTACTTGTTTCCTAGCACGGCGCCCTTCGGGTCCCATCGCATACCATTAGTTAAGGTATGCGATGGGACCCGATATTAGTGTTTCAAGAGCTTACTGTACAATTTTAACATTGCGTCGCATCACATGTCATTACAATAGCATGTGATGCGGTGCGATGCGATGCGATCAGACCCGATTTTACATTGTACAGCCACCCTGATGGGTGATTACTATGTTAAATGCACCCCCATTGTTAACGCCACCCACACTATCAACGCCAACCCAAAGTGTGGCGAGCGCAGCGAGCCCGCGAGGGGTGGCGTTACGCGTCCTCCGACCTTTTCATAACCCCATTATCCACGTTGGCGTGGAGTTGATGTTAGATAGTGTGGCGAGCGCAGCGAGCCACCGAGCCCGAAGCGTGGCGAGCGCAGCGAGCCCCGCGAGGGGACGCAGAATACTTGTGAAGTCATCTGCGTGCGCTCACCACGCTTTGGGCTCGGTGGCTCGCTGCGCTCTCCACACTATATAAAATCAACTCCACGCCGGCGTGGATAGTGGGGGTATGAAAAGGTCGGAGGACGCGTACCGCCGCCCCTCGCCACGCTTCGGGTGGCATTAACAATGGGGGTGCATTTAACATAGTAAGCACCCATCAGGGTGGCTGTACAATGAAAAATCGGGTCTGATCGCATCTTATGCGATCGGGTCGCATCGCATGCGACCCGATCTGATAGACCCGATGGCATAAGATAAAAATGAGTACCATGAATATTTGCCGGATATCCCACGAAAAAAACTGAAGAGATATGGTAATCCATTTTGAACTGCAAAAGAGAGCCCTCCTAGGTTCCTAGCCACAGTAGCTAGCGCCAATTTCAGACATCTTCAAATATTCAGTGGCAGATAATACAGTCCGAGTTCGCCAGAGGTCTGGGATAACGGCCAGGATGTTTTTTTTTTTAAATGGCAATCGTTTACAAAGCCTGGATCTGTCTTGTAAATGATTACCGCTTTTAAAAAAACAATCTATATTGTAAAAATCTTTAGGTCGGCTAAAGTCCATTTGCTGGGTCCTCATGGCACATCATAAGGTGTAGGAGACATCCTCTGCCAAGATAAAGGAGGTTAGATGGTAATTCTTTTGCAACATGCTGCAAACATGGTCTCCTAGGCTATGCCCATTCTGACTCCCCAGTGCCCCCAGCACTTCTATTTGCATTTAGAACTATGCCATTTAGTTTGCAAAAACCTTAATATGAAAATTGATCTAAAGCAAAGCCAGCCTGCAGCGAATTAATCTAGATTTATTTCTCTTGTCATATAACACCACTGAATCTGTAAAGTAAAACTCATCTGACCCCTGTGGCTTAGGAATTCCTTCTTCAGGAGCGCCCCCGCTCAGACCGCGGACAGTCTCTGAGCTCAGGCGGTGCCCCTCCGCACAATACCTGCAATGTTCAGGAACATTTTATTGCATTCATAAAAGTTTTGCAACTTCCCCAAATCAGTCATCCCAGCATCAGCCATATAATACCTGAATCTATGTATTTGTATAAAACTTATGTGAGCTCCGCGCGGCTGCGATTCTCATTGTGTAACTGAGACTTTTCTCACCTCATTTGCCATCTGTGGCGAGAAAGTCTCATCTTTCCATTATTGCTGCTCTATTAGCGTAAGTTAGTGCTAATGAAATATATGGATTATGTTTTACTGCCAGAAACAACCAGTTTATATAATTACCAAACTTAAATGTGAATATTAGACAGAATCTCTGTTCTGGATTATATGGGATGAGAAACTTGAATCCTTAAACCCTGTTTGCACTATAGGTGTAGTTCCCAGCATTAGGCAGAGGGCGTGGCCAAGTCATGGAGGGGGTGTGTCAGCATTTCACACCCCTGTGGGCATGCCTAGATAGGTTTAATGCCCCAAAAAAACTAAAACTTGTTGCAACCTTTTTTGTGTGAGTCAACCACTGTCGTTCTTTTGATCCTATTTACCTTTTGTACCTGTCGGCCTTACCCACTGTCTACCTTTTGACTTAGCCAACTCCTGAGCATACATACCTCTTAACGTTTATGTATAGCGAGGAGGGACAAAGGCGCATGCCGAAGGCACGCCTCTAAATTAGGGGGCGGGTCTTCCCGAGAAAGTGGGCATGGCCTACAATCACATCATCTCGTGAGGCCATGCCCCCATTGTGACACTGTTGGGCCATGGCCCAGAGGCTCTGTGAGCCTCTAGCCATGCCCCAGCCCCCCTGGCTGCAGGAATAGAACCCCCCCCCCCCCCAATTTTTTAGGAGGGTAGGCGACCCTGATTTAATGGTGCAGATAAATTATTTAATAGTGGGTGACGGCTGTTTATTATAAGAGTGATATTATAGTGGGGTCTATTTCGTTTACAGTGTTGTGACAAGACTATTATAAGAATGCAGGGTTGGTTTAGGGGCTGCTAATTGTGGGGGGTGAGTTTGGGAGAAGTGATATTTATTAAATAAATTAATGAACAATAAATATTTAATGTCTGGCCTGGTTGCTGATAATATATTGATCTGTTTTTAAATTGTAAATGCTATTGATTCGATACTGTTGAGTGGAAAGAGATGTCGTTATCTAATGTGCTTTATATTAATGTAATGTTGTAAGCTAATCGAAAGGACTTGAAATTCAGATATGCCCGCCCACTATGACTTTAGACACGCCCCTTCATTTTAAACTTCAACATTGTCTACACCAATTAACTCTGCAAGTCCTCATTTCTGTCACTTATGGGAATTTGAAGATGCTGATCTTACGTTTATATGGTTTTATTTTAATATTTTAATAAACATTTTATACTATGATGTGACTGAGGTTAAAATCAGAGAATTTCCCTGCTGTCTCAGCAGGCAAAGCTGTTTGAGGATAGTATTTTTTTCAGCGGATTTGCCGGCAATTTTATGGAAGTTTTTACAATTGACGCTTCATAATCTGGAATTTCTATTCTTTTCTTTCTATGGGTGAAAACGTCAATGGTGCTTTCATATTCAATTCTGTTCCATACTATTGTAAAGTGTGCTTTCTTTGCAGTTTTGCAGTGCTTTCAGCCTTAGTTTAGAATGCAAAACCGCCTCCAAACCGCCACAAAATTACTGGGATTTACAATCCGCCACTTTTTTTGTTAAAATCTTAAAAAAACAATGGTTGCTATTTGTCGATGACCCTACCAATTATGTTTGTTTATTATTATTATTATTACCCTTAATTTATATGGCACCCCAAGGGATCCCCGGTGCCCAATTACAGTTAAAAGTAGACTTTTGTCCCTGGTCCGCCTAATTATAATGATGATGATGACGATGATGATTATTATTCTTGGTACTTGTTTCCTAGAACGGCCACAATCGTGAGTGATCGTGGCTCTTAATTAAGGGACACGATCCTCACGATGTGGCCGATTTTTTACAAATTTTTCACTTTGATTGACAGAAATCGGGTCAATCGGTCGGTCGCGACCAATTAAAATCGGCCGCGATGCGACCGACCGATTGACCCGATTTTTCCATAGACTTCAATGTTAAAAAATCTTTTAACATTGAAATCGGTCGGTCTTGTGCCATTATAATGGCACAAGATGAGATGGACTTGATTAAGTCCATCTCACATAGGGAAAAATGATAAAAAAGGTGAAATGGGCCAATATGACCCATTTCACATTTTTTATGTGCCCGCTATGACCCCACGATAGACGTGAACCCGAAGCGTGGCGAGCGCAGCGAGCCTGCGAGGGGCGGCGGTGCGCGTCCTCCGACCTTTTCATTCCCCTACTATCCACTAGGGCGTGGAGTGAGAATATAATAGTGTGGCGAGCGCAGCGAGCCACCGAGCCCGAAGCGTGGCGAGCGCAGCGAGCCCCGCGAGGGGACGCGTATACCTGTGAAGTTAGACGCGTCCCCTCGCGGGGCTCGCTGCGCTCGCCACGCTTCGGGCTCGGTGGCTCGCTGCGCTCGCCACACTATTATATTCTCACTCCACGCCCTAGTGGATAGTAGGGGAATGAAAAGGTCGGAGGACGCGCACCGCCGCCCCTCGCGGGCTCGCTGCGCTCGCCACGCTTCGGGTTCACGTCTATCGTGGGGTCTAGCACACTTATTAACATTTGGGGGGGCAATTTAAACAAATCTGTTAAAAAAAAAAAAAAAATCGGGTGAAAAATCGGTCGATCGGATCGGTCGCATCGTATGCGACCAAATCGCATGCGATGCGATCGATCCGATTTTTTATCTTACGACCACAACGATCTAAATCGTTGTGGCCGTTCTAGGAAACAAGTACCTTATTCTTTATTTATATGGTGCCACAAGGAATCCACATTGCCCAAATACAGTTAAAAGTAGGCTTTTGTTTAATTTTACAATTATTTATCCTTTATTTATATAGCAATACAAGGAATCTGTAGCGCCCAGTTAGAATTACAAGTAGACCCTAGCAATTATATAATAATAATTTTATTTATCCTTCTTTTATATGTCTCCACCAGGGATCCGCAGCACCCATTTTTCAGTTAAAAGGAAATTATTATTATTATTATTATTATTTTTATTATTATTATTATTATTATTATTTTGTTTTCATGGTACCACAAGAGATCCAGAGCGCCCATTTGTAGTCCAAAGTATGCTTTTGCTTTATTTTTTTGCTTTTATTATTATTATCCAATATTTTCATGGCACAACAATTACAGTTAAAACTTAAAAGTATAATCCTTTATTTATAGGGCACCACAAGGGATCCGCAGCGCCCAGTTTCAGTTAAATGTTTCAGTTAAAAGTACGCTTTTTTTATTGTTATTATTATTATTTAATGTGCGAGAATAAAATAGGGTGCTGAGCGCAGTGAGCCACTGTGCCTGAAGCATTCGTGAGCGTAGCGAGCGTTGCGAGGGGCTGTGGTTGACTTCCAACTGTGTCCATGTCAACTGTGTCGACATTCGGGTAAAAAAACAGTAAAAAAAAAAAATGTCGACCTTCCGACCTGTCGACCTAACCCATGTCGACCTAACGCTGTGTCAAACTAAACCTGTCGACCTAACCTTGTCGACCTTGCCACCTGTCGACCCAACGCTGTCGACATAATGACTGTCGACCTAAGTGGTGTCGACAATACGATCCACACCCATGTGTACTATGAGGTAAGAACCAATTATCTGCATATGGAAAGAACATGGACAGGCCATGTGATGCTTATCAGGTAACACAGAGGATACGTCAGCAGGTCTGTGTATAGAGATGTGTACATGAATGATCCTGAAAACATGAAATCAGTAACTTCATCACTCCCCATATTCATTGGAAAAGTAAGGTGAAAAAAATAAAAATAAAATAAATTATATTTAATAATGATGAATATTAACTTACACCAATCAACTCACAATAAAATGTATTCTATAAATATGACAATGACAGTAACAGAAAGAAAGGAGGAAGTTTAACCCTTTGAGTGCCAATTGAATTTGTCAAAATTGATGTGAAAATTGCCAAGCGAACAAGTTTATTCATCATAATGACCTGTAATGTTCCCTTCTATAGGAAATAATGGGTGAGATTTAATAGGATGAGAGATTCAGAAAGTGAAAGATTTGCGAATAAATCTCCAGTATTTTTTTTAAAGCGGCAATCATTTACACTGTAGAACCAGTTTGATTTAGAAGTGTAAATGATCGCCGATTTAAAAAAAAAAAAAATGGAGATTTATTCGCAAATCTCTCACTTTCTGAATCTCTCATCCAATTAAATCTCGCCCATTATTTTTTTTGTTAGACATTTTTTTATTTGAATGAATATAACAAATGTGAGTGACGCTGGCAGTTTTAGCGGATATTTTGCACATATCCTTTCGGATGTTCTAAGAAGAGCTCAGGTGACATTGTTAAGATCATTATTGTATTATAGTGACAACAACGTAGGAGGATTCTGCAGCACGTCAGTCTACAGAGTCACATCGTGTTACAGTAACAGGCAGGGATAACGACCCGTGCGCACATGCTCGCAGTATAATATCGCACATTGTTAGGGAGTCATTATTGTATAATGGTTCCTGATAAAGCCGTCTGCACAGAAATCCCACCAGACGCTGACATTTCGCTCACTAGCAGTGGTGCGATTATAGGAAACACAAATCTCCCCCTGAAAGCGGCGGAACAGCAGCCGTCCAGATGCCGGGATAAACCTCACATGTGCAGGGCCTATTATTTTTAATGGACACAAACATACAAAGTACATCATTCCTCTAGACCCGTGTGGGTTCCCTGCATATGGTTTACATATGGAAGCATTGTCATACAAGCAGGAGGATGCGATATAACCTCAGTGTTACTTTGTTATTTATTGCATGAAAATAGTGTTAAATCTGTTACTTTTGTCATTGAACTGAATATTGGGCCTAATTCTCGTTTGCACGCAAATGCCAGTGCGATTCACTAGGCCGGGGAGCCACGGATGATAGCAAGTGAAGCCGCCATCCAGGAACAAAAGGAGCCAGCGCAGACTCATTTGCAATTGCGGAACAAATTAGCAGACGATATGCAAAAAACAGTGGCTAGGTCGACACCTTGAAATGGTTGACATAACATAAGTCGGCTTTGACAGAAGGTCAGCACAAGGTTAATATTGATATGTTGATATCCACACCTTAAAGGCCGACACCAGCTTCTCACATTTTTTTTGCTGTAGACTGACTTGGTTCATACTTTACTATGCAACCATGAAATCTTGGAGAGAAATAAAGTGGAGACTGAAAAAGCAACCAATCAGCTCCCGTTATTTTTATTAGCATTGGAAAGTAGGGGCGGGACTACAATCTTGCTATCATGCGTCCACACCCCTGCACCTCCTACTCATGTTGAGGCCACGCCCCTATTATACAGACCTGGAGGCACCATCCAGCATGGGTCAGCCAGAAAGCAGGTAACTCGGTAAGCATGGCAAATGCACATTAGCAACTGATACACAAGACTTCAACAGTAATGACGAACGTATTAGACATAAGGTTATAAAAGACGTTTTATGGCGGAATCTTCGTCCTTTTTCCTCTCCATCTAATTCACACCAACCCGTTGCCAAGCCTTTAACACTTCCATCGTAAAAAAAATAAAAAAAATAAAAAGTCTAGCGGAAATTATCCACCCAAATGACAACTCGCTCTCCGTCTTGATGCGTTAGAACTTTATAACTTTATAGAACTTTTCTTTTTTTTTACTTTTCCTACCAGAAAAAAAGTTGGCGATGAAAAAAATACATCAGGATTGTTCCGCTTTTCCTCGTACGCGAACAGGTTGTAAAAATATAAATACACATATATCGCTTTTTCCTCGCGGATTTTACTACTAAAATAATCCCTCTTTCGTGAATACGTCTTTTAATGTTTTATACAGCGAAGGTATAAAATACAGTGAAACAAATGCATATAACATGTAAGAATGAAACGACACGTCGAGCTGCTAAGGCTGTTGAAAGTGATGCATGAGGGGCCGAAGTTTCCAGCATGGTCCTCATTAGCCGGCAAATGAGCCCCCCGGGACTTCTCATAGGAAATGTAATGACACTGTACTTTAATTTATTTTATTTTGTGTTGTTGCCTGTGACACATGGAAGGAAATGCAATATGTTTAGCTAAGGAAGTGTAAATTTCTCCACTTCATCCATTTAAACCCTCATCCTGAGGCTTTTGTAGCAGACCTAGAATTTTGGAAGCCTCCGATAGAGCGTATTACTTCTGTCTCCCAGCAGAGAATCGTGCTGGAGGAGAACATGGCATTTAGTCAGAACAAATGTGAAATCTATCGTGTCAATTTCGGAATTGGTTTTCAGATGTAAAATACATTTGTTTTCCCCGTTCTCCTGATACTAGTCCCTATACGATGACATATTTTATCAAGGATTGACCGCAAAGGAACAAAAAGTCTCCTAACATTAAACAAGTCGCAAGCTCCAAAGGCGTAAGGCGACTTTGTCATGGACCTTAGTAGATCTGTAGGGGGCGCTGCAGGCACTGGTTGTATTCCGTGTTGCAAGCAGGGTATTCTCATGCATAACACTGATCCAGAAAAACACGCTGGGGCTCAGTATGTGCAGCTAGTTGTTACTTTAGAATACTTGTGCTAATGTATCAAATGGGCTGAGAACTCATTAAATAGTTTTCAACAATAAAAAGTTGCAGACGAGTTTGTCTGTTGGGTTCCATCTAGTGGCTCTCAGCTTACAAAACACTTGAACCCCCCGATCGGTGAGAATGTGGGGTGGGCTAGCATGCGGCTGGAGAAGGGGGAGTTAGGTTTAGGCACTAGTGGGGGGATTTAGAGTTAGGATGTGGGGAGGGTTAGGCTTAGGCAGCAAGTTGGGGGGTGGGTTTAGGATTAGGTGCTGGGGCACGGGGGTTAATGTCAGGCACTAGCGGGGAGGGTTAGGGTGAGGCTGTGTGAAGGAGGGTTAGGCTGCTGCAAGGGACTGGTGGTGGTGGTGATGGGGGGGGGGGGCGGTAGGAAGGGTTTGGGTTAGATTTAGGGATGCCAAGGTTAGGCACGCTATAATACTGTTTTCAGTCCGCATATGCCGTGTCGCACCTGGGATTAGGTCACACCCGGAAAGCTCAGACACTGACCCGGCTTATTGCCGTGTCGGTGACGTCACACGGGACGGAGCTGAGTGGCGGCGCGTCACCCGGGGCTTGGGAGGAGGCAGCACTTGGAGCTGACAGTGCTGCCTACTCCATACTGTGAATGGGACCCGGGTCGCTAGACCCAGGCACCCGTTCACACTGCACTTGACACGGGTAAGAGCCGAGTTCAACCCTGGTCATTACCAGGGTTGAACTCCCGTGTTGCTCGACCTCTGGTGGTTCTTTCAGACCGCACCTTGACCCGTGTTGGGGGCGCTAGGACACGGCAATAACCCGGGTCTAGAGTGCGGTCTGAAAGCATTATTAGAAACTGTTAATAAATAACGGTAATAATTTTAGATGTGTGTGTGTTGTGTATATATATATATATATATATATATGTGTGTGTACCTGTGTGTGTGTATGTATATATATATATATATATATATACACACACACACACACAGTATATATATGTACACACAAGTACATAAAATTGATACAACAAACTGACATACTGGGTATTTACAGACAGTCAAAAAGGTATGAGGGCCCTGCTCTCAAGCTTACAATCTTTAGGGATAAATGTATATATATAACTGAGGCCATTTACACATGTTCATTTCATAACTGCCGCATGAAATCAGGGAATGAATCCATCAGTGTAGGCAGGGGTTGCGGTCGGGCAATCAGCAGAACTCTTGCTCCCAGAAATCTCGGCCAGATGGGGAACGGCTGACTGCAGTGGAATCTGACGTTAGCGGTCAGCGCTGTAGAAGACAATGCATCCTGCAACACAATCCGCTAAGGGTGTGCGAGGGTTTCCAGGTGGGAGCAGCTTCCTAAACCTCTGCTCCCATCAATCGCTTTTGTGGTTTAAATGAGCAGAATAATAAAAGTCACACTGGAAACTGAGACTGTATGATCCCGGGAGCCAAACTCCTGCTCTACTGCTGAGATACCGGGAGGGGCTGCACAAACTCTTTACGGGCTGAAAGAAGCAGCATAACCTTTTGGCGTATCTATATGGGTGATGGGCATGTACACATGGACCCCTGCATATAGGGTAGCATACCCTGCACATCCTGCACTCATATAATCAGACCATCAATGTCGCATACTGTACCTCCCAACTGCATACCTCCCAATTGTCCTTATTGCGGGAACGTTCCATTTTTTGGGGACGTTCCCGCGACCCTCCGGGGACTGGCAGTGACCCGCGGTTGGGGGGGCAGTTGGGAGTCCCCCCTGTCATTCGTGAATAGATGATGTGCGCATGTGCACAGCATCTATTCCTGTAGCCAGGGGGGCTGGGGCATAGCCAGCAGCTCACAGAGCTGGGGAGCATGCCCCCACAGCATCGAATACGGGGACCCCCAAAAATTCAGCACTGTCCCTCCTTGCGGGGATCAAATGTTGGGAGGTATTCAACTGAAGTACCATCTTTTCGCGGGACCATCCAAGTTTTTGGGGACTATCCAGCGTCCCGCCCAGGGCCGGCAGTATCCTGCGGTGTGTGAGTGGAGGGCAGTTGGGAGTCCCCCCTGTCCGATGCTACGGACAGGGGCAAAGGCTTTAGGGGCATGGGCAGCAACTTACACAGCTGTAGTGATGAAAAATGGGTGCATGGACTGCAGCAACGACATCCCTGCAAGGACATGCCCCCTAATACAAAGGCCACGCCCCTTTCCAATTTATCAAATGTAAATGTTGGGAGGTATGATGTTGTATCTACCCCATCTGTGTCACCCATGTCTGTCTGCCCCTCCCATTTGGAATGTAAGCTCTCACGAGCAAGGCCCTCTCCCCTCATGTGTTTTTCCTTCTCTTACTTAGACTATCTCCATTATATATCCTTACAATGGCACCCAGCCCTCGGCGTTGCCACCCTGATGCTTATTTGAGTGTTCTGACCTCTGATTCAGCGATGTGTATTTACCACACACTTGTCCTGCATTGTCTTGTACTGTAAGGGCCTGTTTTCTTGTTTTGGCTCATTTTTTATGTAATATGTCGGTGCTGCAAAACCCTTGTGGCACCATATAAACTGCAATAATAATAATAATAATAATAAACTTTATAAAAAGAAAACTTGCCGCTATCTCCCAGTATAAAATAAACAGGCGGATTGAGAAAATCAGACGTCTTTGCAGCAGCGTCGGCTTCTATAGTACATAGCACACATCCGTCGCCAGATCTTCGAGCAGTTACCACGCTTTAGAAATACTCACACCATTAAATAAGTATCAATGAGAATATCCCAGCCGAATCAGCTATCAAGGGTTTAGATGGCTTTATTACACTGTATCTGGTGTTATTGTCCCAGCGAAGCACCTGGAAAGGTTTAACATCGGTATAGTATCGTTATCACAGCCACCCACTGAATAGGCTGATGGAAAGTTCTGCAAGCAACTCGGCAACTCGTGGCGAGACGGAGCAATATGGAATTGTTGCGATTCGCGAAGGCCTCCTATGTACTAGTCCAAAAAAGATTTTTCTCGATTTAACAGCGCTAAAATGAGACCGCTGCTGGGTCACTAGCCAGGAGCACCACTCCTATAGATACAAGCAAGCAAAGAATATAGAGTAGCTTCCCAGCGCTGGTCTATTCTTCTAGATATTATTCTCCCCTAAATTCAGGATTTGCTTCTGGGGTGTGTTGCTCATGGGACCACACTGACCTTGGTGTTGGTCCCTATATGCAAAACAAGGTTTCTTTCAGAACGCTCCTCAGACCAGATCCTTCTGTCTTATAGTAGAGAGGGAGAAGTTGTAAACCAGTAGACTGACCTGATAATTAATCCCTATATGCACATCATAGTATCTTTTATGGCTCCAAAACCTTCTGTTAGCTCCACTGTCCACATTCAATAAGTTAGGAAAACCGTACTGACCTGGCACCAATGCCCTATGTTCATATCAGGGTTTCTTTAATGCGTCCCAGGACTCGAAGCCAACATCAAACGTCAGAGATTTCCAAGTAATGAATGGTTTATTTATCAAAGTAAATTCTTCCTGAGGAAGAATTTACTTTGAAACGCGTTGGTGTGGTGTGGATGAGGTACGGACAACTTTAGATTAGACCATTTCCACCGGTCCTACCCCTGGACGTCCTTCTCTGATTCGGAAGAGAGGGTTGTTTTTGGGTCTATGTTTTGGGGTTTTCCGTCCCTCTCCATACTGGCTTTTTATCAGTTTTTTTGGATTTTGGAATTTTTTACCATGTTTTAATAAACCATTCATTACTTGGAAATCTCTGACGTTTGATGTTGGCTTCGAGTCCTGGGACGCATTAAAGAAACCCTGATATGAACATAGGGCATTGGTGCCAGGTCAGTACGGTTTTCCTAACTTATTGAATGTGGACAGTGGAGCTAACAGAAGGTTTTGGAGCCATAAAAGATACTATGATGTGCATATAGGGATTAATTATCAGGTCAGTCTACTAGTTTACAACTTCTCCCTCTCTACTATAAGACAGAAGGATCTGGTCTGAGGAGCGTTCTGAAAGAAACCTTGTTTTGCATATAGGGACCAACACCAAGGTCAGTGTGGTCCCATGAGCAACACACCCCAGAAGCAAATCCTGAATTTAGGGGAGAATAATATCTAGAAGAATAGACCAGCGCTGGGAAGCTACTCTATATTCTTTGCTTGCCTCCTATGTACTGTCTGTGCTGTGCTGAGACCAATATAGAATTGGCTGCTCACATTTCATGAAAGATATATGATCTAGAGCAGGGGTGAGGAACCTTGTTTGTGCCAAGGGCCGTTTGTATGGGGAAAAAAATCCTTCGGGGGCCATATGTAAAAATTTATCTTACAAATTGTCCTGCTGCAGCCATTTGACGCTCTGGTGGCTGCCACTGAATAGGACTGACAGTCTCCTGCTGCTGTTAATTAAGAGGAATCTCGCAAGAACTACCTACTTCTTGCGAGAATTCCCCTGTACTTGACTCCTGGCAACGGGTAGGAGGGCCACTCACACCGGCTACGGGGGCCGCATACGGCCCCAGGGCCTGAGGTTCCCCACCCCTGATCTAGAGGTTCTCTTCAGACCTGATCGCACGATTGCGATTTCACAGGCCGGGAGAAAATCTATAGACTGCGCAGGCATATGTCACGTAGTACGCATGCCCAAGGGCTTTCTGCAATAAAATTCTGCTCCTTTTTTCATTGATGGCCGTATGCAAGGTGATCGACAGGAAGCTGGTTTGTGGAGGAATCTGGCTGTTTTCTTGGAGTGTCAGGGAGAACGGAGGCGTGACCAAGCTCTTGGAAGGAGGTTGGGTGTTATCAGCTCCAGCCCCGATCCAACTGTTTCTATGGCAGCCATCGTAGCCCAGTAAATCCTGGGACGTGATTATGGATAGCTTTGCAGCAATTTGCCGATCCAGCTGATTTTCGGGGGGGGGCAGGATTTCACTCTGACTGGGTGGTAAGGTCGCAGGCCTCTGCAATTTGTCTAAGCAGCAGTCAAGTCTGAAAAAACCCCTACACCGTTCCAGTCAGATAAAACAAGCAATTTTAGAGCTGAAAGTTAGGACAGTAAAGGTCCATACACACTGGGTGACTATGCCCAGCGTGTATGGACAGCGATGATCGCGTTCATCGCTGGGGGGAAAGCCGCTCAGTGCATACACACTGAGCGGCATCCCCCCTGCCTGGCGCCGACGGAGGGGGAGGACGGTTTTTCATAGCGCAGTGCTATGCAAAGCCGTCCTCAAAGCTGCTCATCTGCTGGTATAACCAGCAGATGAACGGCTTTCCCAACGAAGATGCCGGGGCATACACACTGGGCGGCTTTGAGCTGAAAGCCGCTCAAACATGCTGTTTTGAGCGACTTTCAGCTTAAAGTCACCCAGGGTCTAGGGCAGTGTTTTTCAACCACTGTGCCGTGGCACACTAGTGTGCCTTGAGCTGTTCTCAAGTGTGCCCCCAGATCTAGAGATGCCCAAACCAGTTTACAGCCACCACCAGTTCAACTGTTATTTACTGGTCTTTTCTTTTCATTTAAAGGGCCAATGTATTTTATTTCTGTTACCTGTGGGGACCAGTGTGATTGTTTTTTATATGGGGCCAATAGGTTTGTTTTTTCCCTGTGGGGGCCAATGTGTTTTGCCCTGTGGGAATCTCATGGTGTGCCTTGGCAATTTTAAAATCTTATTCAGTGTGCCGCAAGGTAAAAAGGTTGAAAATCACTGGTCTAGGGCATAGACTCAGACTGTAGTACCGCAGTATTCCACGGTGGCACCAGAGAAGTGCTAATGCTCAACAATGGATTCTGGATAGTCTTAAACTTTAATCATATAAACATCCTCCAATACTCTTAATAATGGGGCAACGGGCAGTTCGAATATGGGTGCATGGCCCTTTAAGATGGAACAAACTCTATATACATTATTTTATCGTCCTACCGTTATTCCTGTGTTTTCCATCCTTGTATCTTCATCACCAAGCAGAGCTGTCCAATCACTATGACCCCACATCCGATACATTGTATTCTCACAGAAGCTCTGTGTTGTACCTCTGAGTAACTGAAATAAACACAATGCTTGATGATGATAGAACAATGGAGAAAAGCACAGAGGGATAAAACAGTGTATGGAGGAGGATATGTGTCAGGCAATACATGTAAGTTCTATGAAGGTGAAAGCCCCCATTTAAATAACAGAGGGGAGTGCGTCATAGGGTCAAGCACAGGCATGGCCAAACTATGGCCCTCCAGCTGTTGTGAAACTACAAGTCCCATCATGCCTTACCACACTTTTGCTATTAAGGAATGCTAAAACTATGACAAGGCATGCTGGGATGTGTAGTTTCAGCTGGAGGGCCAGGTCTAGCACAGCAGTTAATAGGTCGACCATAAATGGTCGTCAGACACAGGGTCGACATGAAAAAAGGTCGACATTTAATATGTTGACATAGACAAAAGGCAGACACAAGCAATCAGTAAACCAGGAAAAGTTCGACTCATGAAAAGGGTTGCCATGAGTTTTTCACGTTTTTTTGTTGTCAACGTCGATATTTGTCAACATGGACCCGCAATTAGTGTACTTCGTCCACTGGCATGGCTTGCTTCCCTCACCACATGTCCGGCATGGTTCACCATTCCTAATTGTAGTCCACGTGAAACGCAGAGCATGATAAAAGTACAAAGAAAGAAAAAAAAATAATGAAAAGCTTGTCGACCTTTCCACGCGTCGACCACTGGCATGTCAACCTACTGCTTGTGTCGACATTTTGTCTATGTTGAGCTAGTGCATGACGACCCTTTGTCCTGTTGACCTTGAGCACGTCCTCCATTCATGGCCGACCTTTCGCTCTGTACACGGAGAAGGTTGCCTCCTGTAAATAGAATTTATGTGTATCTGCGGGATAAGGAGAAGCATCGGAATCAGAGATATTGCTTTTCTCTGACGAATACTCTGCATTCCTCAGCACTCGCCATTTCCTCCCCTGTAGATCCAGCGTTCGCCTTTCCCAAAGCTGATATTAATATCACAGACCATTATAACATACTTTGTTCCGTGGCAGCCTGTAAGGAAGTCACATGTCAGTAATTGGTCTCCGGCGATGCAAGGCCTCCGCTTGGCTTGTTGTTTTTACTCAAATAGCGGCTTCAGGGTGGAAATGCAAAGGAAACCGCCGTGATTGTCCTGAATGGAGTTTTAGTAGGACCTGGTTAAGTCATGAGTTATTATCCCTTTGTACTTTGATGAACACATGTGGCAGATTATGGAAAGGTCGCGCGCGCTGTTTTCCCAAAACCATTCAGTTACTCAAACTGTTTCTTTACACCTACAGGCAAATGAAGTGAGATACAGAGACACAATGGCGTACCTGTCCTACCACCCGTGCCGACGCCTCCGTCAGTAAGTACATCTGCATATGGGGGACTGCGCCTTCTGTCTCTAAAGTGCTTTGCAAAAAAGGGCAGAAATTATTTCATTCAGTGATTTTATGGGGTGGAATATGGAGCAGCTGACAATTATGTACATGATCGAGTTTAGAAACAACCTGAGCATTCTGTGTATGTGTGCATAGGCGAATCTAGAATTATGGTAATGGGTGGTCCCAGATCTAGACCTAACAGCAGGGGGACCTTTGCGCGGCGTAGCCGCGTGGCAAAAAGGGGGTGGGGCCTCATGGAAAGGAGGCGTGGTATCACAAAAAGGGGTGTAGTATTACACTTTATACCATACACAGTAATGCCCATTACACATTTTAGCAAACTCCGTAATACCCATTACACATAAAGCCACACGCCGTAATGCCAATTACACATTGTGCCACACATCATGATGCCCATTACATACTATATAACAAACCGTAATGCCCATTACATATTTGCCACATAAGTGCTGCTTACCTTCGTGCTCATTGCTAGGGGGTTCTTGCTTGATGGCACCATAGTACCCATTACACATGATGCCGCATACCATAGTACCCATTACACATGATGCCGCACACCATAGTACCCATGATGCTGCACACATAATGTCCCTTACACATGATGCTGCACACATAATGCCGCTTACACATGATGCTGCACACATAATGTCCCTTACACATGATGCTGCACACATAATGCCCCTTACACATGATGCTGCACACATAATGCCCCTTACACATGATGCTGCACACTGTAATGCCCCTTACACATTAAGCCACACATTATGCGTAATGCCCCCACATACCGCCACTTGTAGCATCCCTTAAGCAATGCCCCCAAAGTGCCACTTACTGTAAATTTTTATATGAGACTTCGCTGCTGCTGCAGGGAGAGATAGAGAGCAGCTGCTTCTATGGGGAGAGGAGCAGAGCGCAGCGCAGAGCACGCTCCCACTCCCCTCCTGGTGTCCCCTCTAGCAGAGTGGACATTTGAAATATTGTGCACGTTGTTGTTGTTGTGCATGACGTCGGGGGAGCACGCCAGGCGCCGGCACCACATGATTAAAGGGGGGGTGGGCTGAGATGAAAGCAGGGAGAATTGGAGCGGAAGCTGCAGGGGTGACAGTCATTGACAGCTGGGCAGAGAGCAGAGCACTGCAGGTCACAGCTGTTTGAAATAATACCCCTTTTACAACAGAAAATGCAGGGATTTACCCGGGAATATGGTCCCAGGATCATGCAGGGACATTCCCAGGCTGACCCCTTATACCACAGGTCTTCAACCTGTGGCCATCCAGATGTTGTGGAACTACATGTCCCAGGATGCCCTGAGGTTTTTTGGCATGCTCTTATAGGAAAAATTGTGGCAATGCATGTTGGAACATGTAGTTTCACAACATCTGGAGGGCCACAGGTTGAAGACCCATGCCTTATACACCAGCCTAGTCCCTGCATTTTCTGGTGTGAGGGGAAGAGACAACCACTCCCCTCTCCCTACCCACCTTTAACCAACCAGCTATATCTTCAGAACCAAATGACCTATTTACATAAGACCAGAGTCATATTGAAGAACTTTTGAGTTGGCTTCGAATGATTTTGGTCCTGTGAAACTGGGCTGTTTGGTTCCAGAGAAATCTGCCCTCAAAGAACATAAACAGTCATGAAATTACCTTTAAGAAATGAAAAAAATGGTTTAACCTCAATATCCCTGGAACCAATTAACCCATATGGATCCAGTCTAATATCAGATTGAAGGCCCAGCGATTTGGGTTCGACTGAGATCAACCTTGAGCTTCAGTGATGCCGAAGGGGGAACTGGCAGCCATTGAACTGGGTGGGGGTCAGAATTAGCGGGTCCCATGTTATCATATAGGGAAAACGTTCCAGCTTTGCATGGCAGTATCTCCGGTTCACAGGGAGCTAGAGACACGGGGCTGGGCTCATTGGAAAGCCCAATTCCTCAGCTACAAAATGGGCTAATGGGTGGTCCTGTGCACCCCCGGACCACCCCCTAGATTCGCCTATGTATGTGTGTATATATATATATATATATATATATATATATATTGTAGTAATTGGTTGCCTTTTTCTGTTTGAGTTATGTAGCAGGAAATCCATGAGACATGAGACCCCTCTGTCTCAAGAGACAAGGGACTCGATGTGGGGGACGGATCTGGAATCCCTTCAATTGGGTCGCTCCCTTCGGTCATGGGAATGGTTGGTGGTCACGACCGATGCCAGTCTCAGGGGCTGGGGAGCAGTGGCCCTGCATCTGAGGTTACAGGGTCTGTGGTCCAGCTCGGAATCAAAGCTACCGATCAATATGCTGGAACGTCGTGCAGTTTGGAGGACGCTTCTTGAGGAGTTCCTGAAGGGTTCTCCTATTCGAATCCAGTCAGACAATGCCACGGCTGTGGCATACTGTACCTCAACCATCAGGGAGGCACTCGCAGCAGGATGGCGATGCAAGAAGTCTCTTCAGATTTGATGGCATCCAGACACAATTGTCAGGTATCATAGTTCTGTTCGCGAGCCAGGGACCCGACACCGTGGGCATTGGATGCCATGACAGTTCCGTGGTGTTTCAGCCTTGCGTATGTCTTCCCTCCGTTTCCCATAATAGCTCGGATCCTCAAGAGAGTGAGGACACAAGGGTCGAGGGTCATCTTGATAGCCCCGGATTGGCCCAGGAGGTCTTGGTATTCAGACATACTTAGATTGTAGACAGCATCGTAGCATCTTCCTCTTCTTCCAGACCTTCTCAAGCAAGGACCATTCCTACACCAGGACCTAGCTTGTCTCAATTTGATGGCCTGGCTTTTGAGACCTCCTTGTTAAAGAAGAAAGGTTTCTCGGATGCAGTTATCTGAACTATGCTTAGTGCTTGGAAACCTGTATCGGCAGCCAATTATCATAGAGTCTGGAAGACATACATAAGGTGGTGTGAACGACAGAGAGTTCACATGTCTAGATTTAAAGCAACTAGGCTTCTGGAGTTTCTCCAGGATGGTTTATCAACGGGGTTAAGTCTGCAGTCTTTGAAGGTGCAGCTATCTTCTTTCAAAGGAGAGTGGCTCTGTTACCGAGGTGCAAACTTTCCTACAGGGAGTTATAGGGATCAAGCCTCCATATAGACAGCCGGTGGCACCTTGGGATCTGTCTCTGGTGTTGTCGGTTCTGCAGAAACCCCCATTTGAGCCTTTAAGGTCGTCTGACATTAAATGACAGAAGCTGGCTGACGCTCTACCCGATCTCGGTGCTGTCTTCCATCGTTCCCGTACGGCGTTGGTCTCTCCATGTTCTCCTGCCTCCAGCAGTGCAATCCAGCGTCTGTCAGTAGCAGTTCCGTGGAGTCTCCTACAGTGGATCAGTGAGCAGCATTACCTTTGTGTATATATTCATGCCTTGTGGTAACCAGCCGACAGTGTTTTAATACTTGGTACGAGCAATTGATTTTATCGTGGATCTCTGCTTGTTTTGGATCCAATAAAATACTCTTTTAATGCACCATGAAGCGCCCTTTTCTATCCTCTTTGTTTTATATATATATATATATATATATATATATATATATATGTAAATGAGAGACTGCTTTGTGTTAGGAAAGACTTACAGAATACAGTAGTTCATACTTTCTGATATAATTCTAGGTACTATTCCGGGCAGCCAGCTCAGCATTGGGAGGTGTGGCATGGTGGGGGGCCTGGTGTGCCATTTGGGAGGGTAGCTTAGGGGAGTGACACTGGGTAGGGGTGGAGCAGGGGGAGTCTTCAAAATTGCATCATTACCTGCCCCCGGGACAAAATGCGGAGATTACACACATTGTGAGACATGGAATTGTATGAGTGCATGTGTTTGGATGCAGGGAGATGGCACTGGCCAGGGGATAATTGCTTTCTCTTCTGGGAGTACCACCTGATTTTCCAAGCCCCCTGTCCAGTCCAGGAGAGTTGGCAGGTACACAGTACTTGCAGACAGGACTGGTTATAGCTTGATGTAGTTTTCCTTGAGGCTTCTAAATATAGCTGATGGCAATGCAATCACTGTGATAGGAAGGCCAGCTCATTTTCAGCATGACGATGAGCACGTTGTGATAAAACACATACTGTAATACATATTGTGGACTAAGATACAAATGAGTAGAATCATTCTGCAAAAACAGGAAGCCTCCGACAATAGTGATTGATCCATTTTAAATGCTGCCCTTTCTGTGATGTATTGTTTATAGCTGGTATTATGCAAGTACCTTTATACAGTGCATTGCATGCGGCATCAGTGCCGGGCCTACAGTTTTTGGGCCCTGCAGCTTGATCTGTTATGGGGGCCCCTTTGCAACCAGCAACTATAGGGCCAAAAGGACCTCGCCACCCTTGCAAACACAGCACGTGCTGCTCAGCACCTGCACAATGACCTGATATTAGATGCTTCCATTTTTCGGGCACCATCTCACATGTCATTGCTCCCAGCCTCCTTCCTAGGATGGGCCCTCTCAGCTTTCATGTCCGGGGCTCCTTCTCTCCTGTCATTGCTCCCAGCCTCCTTCCTAGGATGGGCCCTCTCAGCCTCTATGTCCCGGGCACCTTCTCTCCTGTCATTGCTCCCAGCCTCCTTCCTAGGATGGGCCCTCTCAGTCTCCATGTCCCGGGCACCTTCTCTCCTGTCATTGCTCCCAGCATCCTTCCTAGGATGGGCCCTCTCAGCCTCCATGTCCCGGGCACCTTCTCTCCTGTCATTGCTCCCAGCCTCCTTCCTAGGATGGGCTCTCTCAGCCGCCATGTCCCGGGCACCTTCTCTCCTGTCATTGCTCCCAGCCTCCTTCCTAGGATGGGCCCTCTCAGCCTCCATGTCCCGGGCACCTTTTCTCCTGTCATTGCTCCCAGCCTCCTTCCTAGGATGGGCCCTTTCAGCCTCCATGTCCTGGGCACCTTCTCTCCTGTCATTGCTCCCAGCCTCCTTCCTAGGATGGGCCCTCTCAGCCTCCATGTCCCGGGCACCTTTTCTCCTGTCATTGCTCCCAGCATCCTTCCTAGGATGGGCCCTCTCAGTCTCCATGTCCCGGGCACCTTCTCTCCTGTCATTGCTCCCAGCCTCCTTCCTAGGATGGGCCCTCTCAGTCTCCATGTCCCGGGCACCTTCTCTCCTGTCATTGCTCCCAGCATCCTTCCTAGGATGGGCCCTCTCAGCCTCCATGTCCCGGGCACCTTTTCTCCTGTCATTGCTCCCAGCCTCATTCCTAGGATGGGCTCTCTCAGCCGCCATGTCCTGGGCACCTTCTCACCTGTCCTTGCTCCCAGCCTCCTTCCTAGGAAGGGCCCTCTCAGCCTCCGTGTCCTAAGCCCTTCTCACCTGTCATTGCTCCCAGCCTCCTTCCTAGGAAGGGCCCTCTCAGCCTCCATGTCCCGGGCACCTTCCTCCTGTCATTGCTCCCAGCCTCCTTCCTAGGACAGGACCTCTCAGCCTCCATGTCCCAGGCTCCTTCTCACCTGTCATTACTCCCAACTCTTGAAAACGTAAACAGTCAGGTACTGTTCCAAGTGTTCGGTAGTATGATTGTGTCTTCTATGATCACTCAAAATATTTTTATAAGTGGAAAAGCACCGATCCACATCCACGGAGGTAACTGGGCAATATTTGAATTTGGGTGCTACAGTATGTTAGCACTTATCATTTTTTTCTTCCTGGCTGCTACAGCAGACTGCATCGTCCTAGACTCTTCTGGCATCAACTACACGGACCCTCCAGCGCTGATGGATCAAATGTCAGCAAAGTATGTGAGGGCGGCGCAGTGTAAGGCTTCCTCCCTGCGCCGCATTCTCACTGTGACCCTGTATTTCCTCCACGCTGCGTGATGTCACAACCCTTCCGCCCACCTCCTCTGTCGCAGAAGTCACTCTCTTGGCACAAAGTCCCAGGCCAGGGGCAGGCAAAGGTTCAGGAGCTTCTTGATGGTATCCATCCCGATTGACTTTTATTAAAATGGAATGGCAACCTAGAGCATTGTCATACGTAGCGTACATCCAAGGTCCCCCACAATGCACACATATTGGCCTGGCCTGCACATTCTACCACTATCTGGCCAGCAGCAGCAGGGCAAAGCAGTGCCGTGATTCACGGGAGGAAAGGGGGTGGGGCCTAATAGTGAAGTGCTCCCCTTTAGAACAATATGCACCATCACTAGATTTTAGGTAAAATATGCAATAACCAGTGAGAATGGGCAAAATATGCAAATACATATGCAAATATGCAAATGTATATAATCCTGTTTCTAATTATTATCCTCTGTATCATACTAACATATTCAGTAGTGGCCTAAAATGAGACATAATGAATATAAACAGAACCAGCTCACAGTCTAATTTCCCAACCACAGGCACAGATCAGAGCCACTTTACACAGCAGCCAATTAACTTACCACTTTTAGTCTATTAGGAACAGAAGAACTATAATAAGCTCATGAATCAGGGTTGATGGCCGTTCTTTTTTATTTTATGAAGTAGAACCAAAAATACCCGTGGATAATAAATGTAACAATACAGAGGAAACACTTTTGATTATAAATTTTTCAGACTCCAAGCTTTAAGAAAGACAACTCACAGCTCATAGAAATAGTGTATAAAATCTGTTGCACTTCCTTTAAGTAACAGAGGAACGCCAACACTGGGATTATATGAAAACATAAGGGTGATGCGAAAAGTGTTTGGGTGGAGAAGACTAAGTTACGGAGCGAGGGTGGAAGAGTTATATTACTTATTAGGGTAGCTGACTGCCAAATATTTTTTTCTCTCTCTGCATTTTGAGTATCCAGGAATAAAACTGGAGAGAAATGGAAAAAGTCAAGGAAAAAGTCTATTTTGACATTTACTTTACGGACATCTTGATCTTTTAAAATATCACTACTTAGAGCAATCTGGAGGCTTATACTGAAGGTACATTAGCCCAACAGAGACATTTATTGGGTAAAATTTCTTAGTTACAAACTTTCTCACCAGGTGGCGCTGTTGCAGCGGAAGTCACATACCAGTCATTAAATGTGTCCATCATAGTCGCCAACAAGATTCCATTTGAAGAACTAGTTGTTATTGTATTGGGTGTGAACCCACAGCCGTGACCACTGTTTATGCTTGCCACTGCGAACCCTAAACTGCCTCTGTTGTCTTCTCAAAAAGGTACCAGCGCCTGCGTAACTAAGACTTCACCTTTAATAGCCACGAGGGGCAAATTAGGTCTGCCCCAACTCTGGTGCCACCAGGTCTTAAATGGAACAAACAGAGAATGACAAGAACCTGAAAGTAGTAGCTCATGGTAACTGTCCATGTGGGTGCCGGACGGGGTCCCAACAGTCGGGATCCCGACAGTCATTTACCCAACATCGGAATACCGACTGTTAAAACACTGACAGACAGGTTCCCAGTGGCCACCGGCTATTCTCTCTCATGGGAGTCCACCTTGCCCGCACCGTGGCAAGCGCAGAGAGCCCGCAAGGGGCGTTGTTGTGCTCGCCATGCTGTCTGAGTCCGGCCAGTCGGGATCCCGATGTCGTGCTAATGACCCTATACCCTATACCACACCCGTCCGTGTAACCACTACAAAACTAATGAAATATGCAACCTAGTTGCAACATCCTGAGGCAACCTAGTTGCAAATATAGAATAACACCACACTTAAAGAACACCACACAAAAGCACTCTACACAAAAAACGCTGAACAACACCGGATAGGACACACAGCCCAAATGGCACAGAAAAAGACAACATCCAAAACGGCAGTAATCTCTGGAGAATACAGAGAAACAAATAACAAAATAAAACTGCTCAAAGAGCATATAAACTGTCAAAGACAGAAAAGACCCTAAGCATGATAATAAACTTAACCAGGTCTCCCGAACAGAGAACTTACGGCACCAAACAGGAAAGAAGCTGCTGAGTGGAAACTCCAGGAATGGACCCAGACAAACAGGAACCAGAATGAGGCTAACCGGAGGCAGGTGGATAACTCTAGCAGAAGCTATCACTGGCGGGGCTGTGCTCGGCTGACTCCCTTAAAAAGGCCAAGGTGGCCATTCCCCAAGGACCGAGGTTTCTGATAATGCTACAATACAACACGAAAGGCAGAAATAATGGTCCCAATTCAGACTTACTCGCAGGGCTGCCGATTATTGATAGACCATACATGGTTCGCAGTACGCATGCACGAGGTCCCGCTGCGGGTGTAGCCAGCGATGGCAAGATGATTAACAGCTAGCCGACGTTTGTAGGCGGCACCCCAGGGGTGGGGCTGGCAAACACAGGCAGACACAGACTGATGTCATCAGTGGCCACAATCTCCCCATGGTCATTGCAGCGCCAAGTACGTACTCGTGGCTGCACAGGATTAATGCACTGCAGATAACAAACCACAGTCCTGTGCAGTATAAGGTAATATATGTATAATGATTCAAGAGTCTCAAATTTACTTTCGAGAGAAAGAGGTGCCCCCCCATCCTGACACCGGGGGGCCCACATGGGTTTTCCCTGTACCCCTGTGATCCAGTCCAACCCTGCCAACACTACACTCATGCAAATACAGGAACACAGGATATACTGTATACAAGGACGTAACTACCATAGGTGGAGGGGGTGCAGCTGCTATGGGGCCCAGAGTTGAAAGGGGCCCACTATGCCTGTCAAAGTATCATGTGCTGTATACATTTTTCAGCATTAGGTGATAAATAGGGGCACTTACAAACTTTTGCTATGGGGCCCACATGTATCTAGTTACGCCACTGACTGTATATTCAATTAACAGTTTATGGGGGTCTATGTACCAGAGATAAAGTACCAGCCAATCAGCTAATAACTGCCATTTTACAGGCTGGGTTTGAAAAATAACAGGATGGTTCATTGGACTTTATATCTGTTCACTGTATCTCTGTTCACTTTGTACCTAGACCCCAAAGTACCAGCCAGTTTGCCCTCAACTGTCATTTTTCAAACGCAGCCGGTAACATGACATCTAGCAGCAAATTGGCAGGTACTTTATCTCCATCTTCTTTATCACCCTCCGAGACATAGTACATAGACCTCTAAGGCTATAACTACCTAATTATTGTCGCCGCTATTTTCTGTGTAACACGTCCCCTAGTTTTCCGCAGCGTCTGATGTGTTATCTGTAGCAGACTAATAGCCAATTACAAAGTTCACAAATCTAAACAGATTTTCCTTGATCCTGCAGAGTAATGTATATAAGTGAGGGCTGTCCTCTGTCCCTAAGTGAAGATGTGGTTATGAGCAGAGCACTGTATATACCGTGTTTCCCCGATAATAAGACACTGTCTTATTTTTTTTTCCCCAACAAAAAACATCATAGGCCTTATTTTTGGGGTAGGGCTTATTTTAAAGTATCATGCCCCCAGTCCTTCTTACACAGACCCCATTCCTCCTTTTAAAGTAACATGCCCGAGTCCTTCTTACACAGCCCCCATTCCTCCTTTTAAAGTCACATGCCCGAGTCCTTCTTACACAGCCCCCATTCCTTCTTTTAAAGTAACATGCCCCGAGTCCTGCTCCTCACCAACAATACAGCACTTTTCAGTTCTTCGTCTTCTTGTTTTCCACCTGCGCCACTGCTCCCTCCGTGTACAGCAGCCGCATGATGTGCACAGTGACGTCACGCGCTGGGCGCAGTGCATCCCTGGGACCGGGAGCTGCAACAGCTTCTACGGTACAGTAGAAGCCTGTACAAGCAAGGCGGCGGTGAAGGGGGTTAGCGGGGGTGAAGATGGGGTTACAGAAGTTAGTGTACCCACCCTTTTGATAGGGCTTATTTTCGGGGGAGGTCTTATTTTGGACCATTGTCCAAAATCTGGGGTAGGGCTTATTTTCGGGGAGGTCTTATTATCGGGGAAACACGGTACCACAATATCCCGGCCTCCCCCAATGTAACAGCGCAGTGGCGTAGCTAGAAATTTTTCTCTCCCCTGCCCCAAAAAAATCCGGCGCCCCCCTTCAACCCCAAGAAAGGGCGAGGTGATGGACTATGGGCGCCGCTGGCTGAGCTGACAGGCGACCCAGGCCGCAGTGAGCGCTGACCTGGTCCCACTCCGTGCATATCTAATGAGCGGGGACCTAGCACAGTGCATATTTAATGAGCGGGTCCCCATCCCGTGCATATGTAATAAGCATGACCCGCTCATTTCACTATGCACTGCACTGGGTCCCTCTAATTAGATATGTACAGGACGGGACCAGCTCAGCGCTCACTGCTGCCTGGGTTGCCTGTTATTTCAGCCAGCGGTGCCCACCACAGACTCCACTGGCACCGCTCCCCCAAGCCACTGCAGGGTCTGCCACATATGTAGCTACGCCAATGAAACAGCGCCTCACATGCCAGATAATACATCACACGTACGCAATTCACAGAAAGGGAGAGTGATCTACAATCGCCTGTTTGTTATTTACCGAATATGCCCCAGTTGAGCTTCTTTCAACTTTTGGAGTGATTTGTAACCTGCGCTCCTTTGAAACTGGGCTCACAAGAGCGCCTCGTCCATTGCCAGTCTGTGCATTTATGGATCGCACAAAAGTCGCATTTGCAGCAGTTTTATTAAAACACAAAAGTCTGTAATAATTCTTTAGCAGACCCGGCAATCATTCCTATTATCCTAAGTCCGCTTTAATGGGCCCTACGTAGTGGGTACGAAGTCGTGCACTTCTTTAAATAACGTGTCTGATTTATTTTGGGAAGATTTAATATCGATGAGTTCATAAACTTGATGGAACACCTGCTGGAGTCCTCGGAGAGGCTCCGAAGCCATACCGAACAATAAAATGAGCTTATCTTGAATTTAGGATTTGGTAAGCCTATTTCTCATAATGACTAAAAATTGCATCTCAATTGAATTTCGGGGTTAGTTCACTTACACACAGACTGCAAGTCAGGTATCACCCGAGCGTGAGAACACTTACCTCATAATAAAAAATTCTCATGTCAGACTATGACCTGCGTTCCCCACCTCATAAATATGTCAGGTCTGCTCCGGGCAATATTAAAGAAAACCGTTCCCAAAACTTCGGTAGATAGAAAACCGTGGAGGAATATTCTGGGTTTGAAACATAATTGTTCCATCAATCTATCAATAAATAGTGTTTTTGTCTTTTTAAGAGTATTTTTGATTTTTTTTTGCAGTTTATTTTTGGATGTTGGGCGGAATAATAAAACATTTGGAAGAAGGAGGTTAAAAAATAAATAAAAAAAATGTGCTGTTTCCAACATGTCCCATTGCAGAATTTACAAGCTGTGAGGTCTGAGAATTATTATGTAATAAAACATTTAAATATTCTGTTTATAAGATTCTGCGTATTTGTGAGGTCTGGGCGAGCGGTATAACATAGTATCGCTCTAATAATTTGTACCTTTTATTAAAAGATAAGTAGTGGACGTTTTATTGGTAGTTACTGTACCTGTGGGAACGGAGCTAAATGATGATAATTACAGGGGAAAATATTGTTTCTGGTTGTCATTTATGAACCTAGAAGAATGTGCACATTACCTGCTATTATTATTATTACTACTACTACGTACTAACACACTTGCCGACTTTTGCTGGCTGCCTTCTGGGAGACGGCAGCCAGCTCTGTTATGCAGGGGGGCGGGGCCATCGCCGGGAGTTAAAAAGAGGCGGATTGGGGGCGGAGCCACAGACGGGCTTTCCTGTTGGGGCGTGCCTACAGTGATTGCATAATTTTAGCCACGCCCTCGCTGTGCAATGTCGGCATTTCAGGCATTGCACTGCGGGGTTAAAATGATGCGATCACGTCATTTTAACCACGGACCCCCCCACCGAGGGGAGGATCGCGGGAGATTGGGGTTTATGCGGGAGGGGGAGAGGGACCCGATTTCCAGGACCCTCCCTGCCATTCCGGGAGGGAAGGCAACCTTGACAAATAATGTATATAATACTCTTTCTCCAGTAGTACTTAAGGCACCTGTTAGAGGGGCTGCCTTATAATGTTCGCTTTAAACAGAACTTATCAGCTACTAGTCAATAAATGAAATTGCAATCGGTCAGGACACGCATAGAATCTGCTGAATATGTCCCTCCAAAAATGGCCACTGCTTTTGAGGAGACAGATACTAGAGGTCCTACTGGAACTCTAGGGAGATATTTACTAACAATTCGTATTTTCAGCGATGTCATTCGTATTCATATTTTTCCCACTTCGAATGGCTTTGTGCGTATTTGATGTTCAGTCGAGTACGTATAATTTAATAAGGTGTCGTATTTATGACATTCATATTTTCCGATGGCATTGTTGTTCGTAGGCAGTCGTATTTTTAGCATTCGTATTCCATACGGACGCACGTTCATTGTACATTTTAAGCATACTTTGCAACAGTTCGTACAAAAGGGGCAGACTAGATGGGCCAAGTGGTTCTTACCTGCCGTCAAATTCTATGTTTTTATGTTACATTCATATAAAATACTGTATGCCCACCATTCGTAAAAAAAACACGTATAGCATCAACATTGCATGACAGTTCCTGACATGGGAGTGACTTCACACAGGTATATATATATATATAAATATATATATATATACTAGGTGATTCATCGCGCCCTACGGGCGCTCTTCACACCGTCGTAAGGGGCTGCGCCCCCTTAATTTGTGAACGTTTGTATATGAGAACTATGGTTAGAATTGTATGAAAGATGCCCTGTATTGCAACTTAGGTATCCGCGAATCGCGGGAGGGGGGGTCGCGGAGGGTGCCACGAATTGCAGGAGGGGGGGTCGCGGGGGTGCCGTGAATTGCAGGAGGGGGGGTTGTGGGGGGGTGGATGCTGCGAATCGCGGGAGGGGAGGGATTGCAGAGAATCGCGGGAGGGGGGTCGCGGGGTGGGTTGCCGCAAATCGCGGGAGGGGGGTTACGGGGGCGGGGGTTGCGGCGAATCATGGTAGGGGGGGTCGCGGGGGATGTGCCGTGAATCACGGGAGGGGGGTCACGGGGTGGGGTGCCGAGAATCGCGGGGGGGTGTGTGTGTGCCGTGAATCGCGGGAGTGGGGGTTGCGGGGGGTGGGGGGGTGTGACGCGAATCGCCAGAAGAAAAAATCAACACAGAAAGGTCAACACATGTAAATGTTGACATAAGTGTGGCACTTCATTGGTGTCCATGTCGACACATGAGAATGAATATGAAAACATTCAAAAAATGAAAAAAAAAAACTTCAAAAACTCATGTCAACCTTTTTCATTGTCGACCATAGCCATGTCAGTGTTTTCCATGTGCAATTTAATTCTGGAGCAGCCGCGAATCACGGGGGGTGCCGCGAAATGCGGGAGGGGGGGGTCGCGGGGTTGGGTGCCGCGAATCGCAGGAGGGCGGGGTTCACAGGGGTTCCGGTGGGGGGGTTGCCGCGAATTGCGGGAGGTGGGGGGTCACGGGGGTGCCGCGAATCGCGGGAGGGGGGTTTGCGGGGGGTGTGACGCGAATCGCCACAAGAAAAACTCAACACAGAAAGGTCAACACATGTAAATGTTGACATAAGTGTGGCACTTCATTGGTGTCCATGTCGACACATGAGAATGAATATGAAAATATTCAAAAAATGACAAAAAAACTTCAAAAACTCATGTCAACCTTTTTCATTGTCGACCATAGCCATGTCAGTGTTTTCCATGTGCAATTTAATTCTGGAGCTGCCGCGAATCACGGGGGGGTGCCGCGAATTGCGGGAGGGGGGGTCGCGGGGGTGGGTGCCGCGAATTGCGGGAGGGCGGTGTTCACAGGGGTTCCGGTGGGGGGTTGCCGCGAATTGCGGGAGGTGGGGGGTGACGGGGGGTGCCGCGAATCTCGGGAGGGGGGGTTGCGGGGGGTGTGACGCGAATCGCCACAAGAAAAAATCAACACAGAAAGGTCAACACATGTAAATGTTGACATAAGTGTGCCACTTCATTGGTGTCCATGTCGACACATGACAATGAATATGAAAAAATTAAAAAAATGTAAAATAAATCTTCAAAAACTCATGTCAACCTTTTTCATTGTCGACCATAGCCATGTCAGTGTTTTGCATGTGCCATTTAATCCTGGGGCTGCTGCGAATTGCGGGGGGGGTGCCGCGAATCGCGTGAGGGGGGTCGCAGGGGGGTGCCGCCAATCGTGCAAGGGGGGGTCCTTTTTGCCGCAAATCGCGGGAGGGAGGTCGCGGGGGGGGTGTTTTTTCCGCGAATCGGGGGGGGGGGGGGTGTCACGGGGGAGGGTTTGCCACGATTCGCGGGAGGGGGGGTCGCGGGGTGGTGGTTATGCCGCAAATTGTGGGAGGGGTCCTTTTTGCAGCGAATCGCGGGAGGGGGGGTCGCGGGGGTGTTTTTGCTGCGAATCGCGGTAGGGGGGGGTCGCGGGGGAGCGGGTATTTTTGCCACAAATCGCGGGGGGGGGGGGGGGGTTTGCCGCAAATCGCGGGAGGGGGGCGCTCACCTGGTGGCTGTGGAGTAGCAGTGCTGGGCAACATGGGAAGGCAGTGGGTGTCTGGCACTGTCTGTGGGCTCACTGGGCTGGTTCTCTGTCACATACCTCCCAACATGACCCTCTCCAGGAGGGACACAATGCTTTGTTTCTAGACTTCCCCTTAATGTATGATTGCCATCACCTGTTTTAAACAGGTTAATTTCTCAGAAAGGTGTTCAGCACAGATGAAGGCAATCACACATTAAGAGGAAAGTCCAGGAACAGAGCGTTATAGACACAGACACCCACTTTGAGTGACAGATGTAGCCAAATATATAGGAGATATATATATATATTTATATATATATATATATATATATAAATAAGCCCAGCAAACGGATGTCACTCAAAGACTGATGTAATCACAGCAATAATGACCCAGAAACAGTTTCCACGGCCAACATTTCAGGGAGCTACCCCTTTTATCAAGACCTAAGAAACTTGTTGCAAACATACACATATTTATAGAAAAAAGACAAGACTTACAATTTGCGTGCACCCAGCACCGGCCACGCATCCCGTCCAGGGTCCGGTGACGTCACACACGCGCGACTGCACTGACTGCCGGACAACCCCCGGGGGGCGTGGCTAACACCCGATGTTTGTACGTTGCCATGAGAACCAAGCGCACACTGCTGCGGCTTACACCTACCCGCTGGGAGAAGTCCACAAAGCTGTCTAAGTCACGCTGACGGCCGGATTCCTTTCGGGGGTACAGAACAGCATGGAAACATGGCAATAACATCTGTGTGGAAAAGTGAATAAAGAATGTGTTAAAAACAGAGGGGAATGAATATACATGACATATACCAAATTAAGGAGAGAGAGAAAAAGCAAAAACATGAACAGCGCATTCTGAAACATAAGATATGCTCCTATCAAGGTGATCAAATACTGTAATAAATTCACAACATCCTAATGGATGGACTAATTAGAACCTGCAAATAGACAGATTAATAGAACAAAAGGGAGCATGTGTATGAGGGGTTTAAAGAAAGGAAGTATATGACAGCATCTCATTCAGTCCTTTGGGATAAACTGTTTGTAAGGTAAAAATCCAGAAGGCTTCCCTCTGGATTTTTACCTTACAAACAGTTTATCCCAAAGGACTGAATGAGATGCTGTCATATACTTCCTTTCTTTAAACCCCTCATACACATGCTCCCTTTTGTTCTATTAATCTGTCTATTTGCAGGTTCTGATTAGTCCATCCATTAGGATGTTGTGAATTTATTACAGTATTTGATCACCTTGATAGGAGCATATCTTATGTTTCAGAATGCGCTGTTCATGTTTTTGCTTTTTCTCTCTCTCCTTAATTTGGTATATGTCATGTATATTCATTCCCCTCTGTTTTTAACACATTCTTTATTCACTTTTCCACACAGATGTTATTGCCATGTTTCCATGCTGTTCTGTACCCCCGAAAGGAATCCGGCCGTCAGCGTGACTTAGACAGCTTTGTGGACTTCTCCCAGCGGGTAGGTGTAAGCCGCAGCAGTGTGCGCTTGGTTCTCATGGCAACGTACAAACATCGGGTGTTAGCCACGCCCCCCGGGGGTTGTCCGGCAGTCAGTGCAGTCACGCGTGTGTGATGTCACCGGACCCTGGACGGGATGCGTGGCCGGTGCTGGGTGCACGCAAATTGTAAGTCTTGTCTTTTTTCTATAAATATGTGTATGTTTGCAACAAGTTTCTTAGGTCTTGATAAAAAGGGTAGCTCCCTGAAACGTTGGCCATGGAAACTGTTTCTGGGTCATTATTGCTGTGATTACATCAGTCTTTGAGTGACATCCGTTTGCTGGGCTTACATATTGTTTATATTGGATGCGCACCAGAGCCAGTCGCAACTCACATTTAGAGTGCCGGACACCTTTGGACACTTTTATATATATATATATATATATATATATATATATATATATATATATATATATATATATATAGCCTCCAGCACCCTCCCCTCCTTGTGGGTTTAATTAGGAGAGGAGACAGTGAGGAGTTCTGTTGGTGAGTAGTGGTTGGTTGTTTTTGTGTGCTTAATGGCCTTTTATAGGCAGCACACTTAAGCACAGATCAGTGGAGTAACAATAGGGCTATTGTTACGCTGCTGCTACCTGCCTTATCCCAGCACCGCATCTGTACTCTGTGGCCGGGAGTCGGGACCGCAGATCTACTAGTCTGCTTCCCGGCACTCCTCCTGGCTCCTTATGAAAAAATGTCCATCACAAAATGGCCGCCCCCTTAGAGCAGACAGTTTTTTAAGATGCTAGAGGAGGCAGCGGCGGCCTCCTCTAGTATCCTTAAAAATGGTCTGCTGTAAGGGCGCGGCCATTTTGTGATGGAGATTTTGTCATAAGGAGCCATGATGAGCGCCGGGACGCAGACTAGTAGATCTGCGGCTGGTGGTCACAGAGTGAGGGCACGGGTAAGACAGGGCGGGGTTAAAGTTACAGGGGAGGCATCAAAATTTTCCGGCAGGGGGGGCAAAACTTGACGCTACACCACTGGCACAGATGATTGTTGAACTTGGGTCAGATGTAAAACTCTCATCAAATACTTGTTCTACAGTTCTTGACGTTCGTAATAAATTCGTAATAAATTCTAAAAAATAGAAATGTGAAAACACCAAAATCTGTACGTGAACGAAAATATGAATTTTTAGTGAATTTGCCAATACCATTGAAATGAATGGGGATCTACGGATGTATTCTATCGGTGTATTTATTCAAAAAAATTTGGAACTACCGGAAAATACGAACTGCAAATATACGAACCGTACACATTTCAGCCTTAAGCAGCCCATACTCGCTGCTATGAGTGCTGACCCGATGTGTGCTTTGAGGTGCGCGCTCCCGCGCACCTCATCGCACAGTACAAAAAGTATCTGCTTGCACATACTTTTTGTACCTAGTTCTCATCAAATCGCATCGCATTGCATGCACAACGTGTGCACATGCAATGCAATGCGATTTGATCCGTGCTAGTACAGCACGGAAAGCACGCCCACAAAGCAGCGTGTATGGGCTGCTTTAGTAAATTATACAATGTGTGAAATACGTACTAATACGACCATTCGTACCTAGTGTCTGTCAGGGAAGTGCTGGGAAATTGCTTCTGTACTGCTGCACCATTTGAGGGTTTGAGAGGCAACACGTCAGGGGGGGTGGGAGCAAGTCTGACATCATTTGGCCCCGCCCCCATGCAGGAAAACACCATGATTTGTGGGCTGCGGAGAGGGGGCGGGGCTTAAATGCCACAAAATGCCGCAATTGTATCATTTTAGCCCCGCCCCCTCTCCGTGGACCCGCAATTTCAGGTAATTAAACCCCTCCTTCCCAATTAAACCAGCGGGTAAGGGGGAGCGGGGGCAATTAGCAGAATGCGGTAGACTTCCCCACCTTCCCCGGGGGGGGGGGGGGGGGGGCAGGAGAAGGACCCGATTTCCGGGAGGCTCCCGGCCATTCCGGGAGGGTAGGCAAGCCTGAAATATATGTATGAATGTTTGTATGTATGTTATGTATATTATGTTTAAATAAAGAGCGTGTGATGTCTATTTATATTGGTAGGAGGGGGGTTCAGCCACAGAAGCGATATCAATGGCTTTCAATTAACTGATTTAAACTTGCAGAGGAGGAGAGGTGCCCCTTTGGTTGCAGGAGTCCAGTGGCAGATGACTCCATTGTCTCCTAGAGTTACGCCTCTGCGTGAGACCATTCTGCGTAAAAATCCAGCATCTTTTTGATCGCTGGCTGTTGTCAAGTTGATTGACAGGAAGCCGGCGTTTGGGGGTGGTATTCGGATGTTTTTTGGGAGTGTCAGGAAAAACGCAAGACGTTATCAGGGAAGGTGTATGACGTCAGCTCCGGTCCCAATCAGCCTGTGTCTTTCGCATTTCACTCTGGAAGGGGTGGCGGCTATCTGAGTGCTGGGCTCCACAAATTAGCACAGAAGCGATTGCATCTGAATAACCCCCAATTTTGGAAACACTGCCATTACTGAAGTACGAGTGAAAGTTTTCTCTTTAGCTATAGGACCTTCATTCTGATCAGACAACAAGCCTCATTACTAAATGCACCATAAGTGATGTAGGTGCAGCCGCATCTACCGTATAACGGTGAACAGCCCATTACAATAGCTACAATGTTCCCGTTTGCAGGAATTCCATTTAAATAAATTCTCATAATAATATTAAAACACGGGCGACATAAATCTTATAAACTTTATAGCAGGATTTGGAAACAAAGTGAACTTTGAAATTATGTATTTAATTTTTGATTTTAAGTAATTACATTTAACTGCGCCAGAATGGAGTCTTGTACGAGTTGTATAATAGAACTTGATGATTTTTTATGTCAGGTCCTGCAGAGCATTAATAAGATATGTAATAAACGGCACATGCTCTGCGATGGAAACACAGACGCTTTTTGTTTCACACAGTTAAAGGCCAAGTCTTCTATTTTCAGCTCTTCCCCATAACGGAACAATTCTTGAATTGGAGCCCACTCAACTCCTTGGCTCACCTGGCTGAACAGCCTCATAGGTAATGTACAGTTACCTATTTCCATCTTTTCTTCATAGGAAGCGCGAAACGCGTCAGCTACCATAGAGCTACAGTATATATATATATATATATATATATATATATATATATATATATATATATATATATACATGCCCTGTCCAGCCTCCTGTCCTGTCCATTGTACTGGCATTTAGGTATATTCAGTGACATCATATGAACAGCATGGCGGAGCAACATTCCTGAGCTCCCAGAATCCTGTTTGTTCCGACTGTAATCCTTGATGTGGAGGGCAACGCAGTGGCAATGTTACTGCCAGGGTATAAGCCAGGGAGGCCTGTTAGATATAGTTATAGCTATTTGTATTATTGTAGGGTTGGATGGTCAGAAGCTTTATTAGCAAAGCAAAAATGCACACAAATGGACAAATATATGCTGCACTGCAGGTGGGGCAGATGTAACATGTGCAGAAAGAATTGGGTGTGGGGGTGTTCAAATTGAAATCTAAATTTCCACTGTCTAACATCAGTGGGCTACAAGCAAAAGCAGTTTGTAGTTACCCTGCACAGAAACAAAATAATTATGTGTGTGCTTCCCTTGCATGACAGCATGGGGGGAATTTACTAAGATGTGAGTTGTATTTCACATGGGGTGTTGCTATGGGAAACCAATCAGATACTATCTATTATCTTCTAGAAGGTGCTACAAAAATGAAAAGTAGTTTCTGATTGGTTGCCCACAGCAACATCCCAGGTGAAATACAACTCACATCTTAGTAAATTCCCCCCATGTTGTATTCCATGTTTACTGAATCCGGCCCCAATAATCAGTTATTCTTTTGTCACACTTAGGGGCAGACGTATTAAGCTGTGGAGAGAGATCAAATCTGTACACAGCCTGTAACATGACAGTTAGGAGCTGAAGGACGTGCACTCTATCTGTCTCTAAGGGCCCGATTCTCTAAGCTTCAAAAGTGATAAAATGGAGAGTGATAAACAGACAGCCAATCAGCTCCTGCCTGACATTTTTCAAACACAGTCTGTGACATGGCAGGTAGGAGCTGATTGGCTGGCTGTTTATCACTCTCCATTTTATCACTTTTGAAGCTTAGAGAATCTGGCCCTAAGGCTTAGTACATCTGCCCCTAAATATACAAATAGGAGAAATACAGAAACGGTATATTACATTTTTCATTTGACTCACTGATGTTTAGATAATGTTGACCCCCTTCGTATGTAATTGTTCCCATTCCTAAGTTGGCTGAGGCCACTTTTATAAATGACGCTGATTTATTTTTCTCAGTTGGAGCTCTCTTCTGTGCTTTTCAGTCCTGCTGTTATATAATCAACTGGAATGGTTGTTTTCTTTTTCTTGACCTGATTCTCTGGGCACACCGGCATCCCGGTTCAGAGAGCGAAGAACAGCTGTGTCGTTACCCGGGGCAACAACAATAACCAACGTTGTCTCATAGCACTAGTACGTGATTGAGGAGCACGGAAGGAGGCCAGGATTATGAGGTAATGCATTAATAAACAGAATCATATTCCAGGCCAGCAATCCACATGCAGAATACGGGTTTATTTTTGGGGAACTTCCAGCAAATGTGAGGGGCATTCCTGTGCCTCTTGTCCAAGTTACACTGGATTGGACTACGCCAAACAGATTTAGCGCTCCCAGTGGTCACAGTGTATGGGAAATAGCACTAGGCTATGACACTAATGACAATAACTTATCTGTATGATGTTTAAGTACCCTGTACTTGTCCTCTGTTGTATTTAACTATTAAATACAGTAGTTGTTGTTTTTCTTGATCAATATAATTTATTTTGGCTAAATTGGTCAAAATATTATTCAGTGTTTATGCCATGAACGACGCATGACATTGCACAGTCCATCTGCTCCTTTACAAAAAGCTAGAGGGCGGTATTCAATGTGAATACCGGCGAGGTGCAGCGAATCCTGTTTAGGATTCGCTGCACATTCGCCACGTTCCGGAGCCTCGCCGGCTCCGGTATTCAACGAGTCAGGGGCTCGCTGCCCCTGACCGCCGAATATGAGCTCCTGCGGCGAACGCCGCAGGGAGCCTGAGGACGGTGGCAGGCAGGGAGATGGAAGTCTCTCTGCCTGCCCCAGAGCGTATGTGGGGGGAGGTTGGCTCCCCGGGTGCCAGGCAGCACAGGCTGCCCCCCCCGGGGGTGCCAGCAGGGGACGGGTATATTCTCTACACCCGATCGTGCATATGTAACGATCGGGTGCAGTGAATATATGAATATCTAATGAGCGGCTCGGCTCCGGCGCCCCCTGCTGGCTGCTGTGTAAAAAAAATATATATATATATTTTTTAAATTAAATATATATTCATGTGCTTACAGCACATGAATAAAAATAGCATGCCCATTCTCAGAATAAAATTCCTGATTTTTTGACACCAAATGTAAAAAACAAAACACTTTATTTTAAAAGTTCACATTCCACTTCTCCATAAAAAGATAGCGATTGCTACTCGGTGAATCATGGCGAAAAAAACCTTCAAATGTATTCGCCATGTGGTCATTGAATAGGGTGAAAATTCGCCAAACAGCACAAATTCATCATAAAAACATGGCAAATCAGGCTCATTGAATACCGCCCATAGAATCAAGCTAGATTGTTTGCCGTTCGTCATATCATTCAGTGGGTGTGATTCAGTTTGGCTCGCAGAAGCAAACTCTAATGGACACAACCATGTGCACTGCAGGTGGGGCGGATTTAACAGGTGCAGAGAGAGTTAGATTTGGGTGGGGTTTGTACTTCAAACTGATATCTATATTGCAGTGTAAAAATAAACAGCCAGTATGTGCATGCACTTGTGCCAGAAGTGCCAGATGGCCAGTCCGGCCCTGCCACTGTGTATGCACAATATCCTTCATCCCGGACACTTGAGAAGTTCAAGGGAAATTGGTCACCAATATCTCTCGCTGCATACATTGGGCGGTATTCAATGAGGCTGATTCGCCAGGTTTTTATGGCGAATTTGTGCTGTTTGGCGAATTTTTGACTAAAACGGTGAATAACCCTATTCAATGACCAGATGGCGAATACATTTGAAGGTTTTTTTCGCCATGATTCACCGAGTAGCAATCGCTATGTTTTTATGGTGAAGTGGAATGTGAACTTTTAAAATAAAGTGTTTTGTTTTTTACATTTGGTGTCAAAAAATCAGGAATTTTATTCTGAGGAGGGGCATGCTATTTTATTCATGTGCTGTAAGCACATGAATATATATTTAATTTTAAAAAATATATATATTTTTTTACACAGCAGCCAGCAGGGGGCGCCGGAGTCGAGCCGCTCATTAGATATTCATATATTCACTGCACCCGATCGTTCCATATGCACGATCGGTTGTAGTGAATATACCCGGTCCCCTGTTGGCTATCCCGGGGGGCAGCCTGTGCTGCCTGGCACCCGGGGAGCCCACCTCCCCCCCACAAACGTTCTGAGCAGGCAGAGAGACTTCCATCTCCCTGCCTGCCACCGTCCTCAGGCTCCCTGCGGCGTTCGCCGCAGGAGCTCATATTCGCCGGTCAGGGGCAGCGAGCCCCTGAATTTATTGAATACCGGAGCCGGCGAGGCTCCGGAACGTGGCGAATGTGCAGCGAATCCTAAACAGGATTCGCTGCACCTCGCCGGTATTCACATTGAATACCGCCCATTGTCTAGTGCAGAGGTTCTCAAACTCGGTCCTCAGGACTCCACACAGCGCATGTTTTCCAGGTCTCCTCACAGAATCACAAGTGAAATAATTAGCTCCACCTGCGGACCTTTAAATATGTGTCAGTGAGTAATGAATGCACCTGTGCACCTGCCGGGGTGACCTGGAAAACGTGAACTGTGTGGGGTCCTGAGGACCGAGTTTGATCTTATTGGTTCATGTCCTCTGTAATTGGGCACTGTGGATCTCTTGTGGCACCATATAAATAAAGGATAATAATCATATAATTTTACAATCCATCCTCAAACCACGTTTGTCAAATTGGTTCTCAAATTCTTGATCCATTCTCAGATTTTCAAACCAGTTATAAAAGAAGCATCTACACAATCTGAATGGTTTTGGTTCAGGCGTCAAATTTGGATTAGGATCCATAGTAAGATGGTGTATGCTACAAATGAGCGCAGCATGGTTGGCGTTGTGGTTAGTATTACTGTCTCACAGGAATGAGGTCTTGGGTTCAATTCTCAGTTTCCTGGTATGCGTATGGTAGGACGACAGCCAATACAACCATTCACAAAAGGCCGACACAAGCAAATGGTCGAAACGAACAAAAAGTTTTACGTGGCAATGGTCATCGCACGAAATGGAAGACGTGAGTTTTTTACAATTTTTTTCATTTTTGCTGGACTTTTCAAGCATTACGATCCCCATGGACTACAACTGGGAATGACAAAGCCCGAAGCCTTATAAGCGAAGGAAGCCATGTGAGGGTACGCACTACCTTTGATTCCATGTAGATGGGTGTTGACATTGACTAAAAAAAAGTGAAAAACTCGTCTACCTATATATATATTTTAATTGTGGGTTCATTTGTTCATGGGATATAGAATAAAAGGGAATCTGTACCGTGGGGAGAGATAAAATGGAGAGATATAAAGTGCCAGCCAACCAGCTCCTAACTGCCATGTTACACTAAAAAATGCTGGTTGGCTGGTACGTTATATCTCTCAAAGGCTTAATACACCATAGAGTATAAGTTCTGCTCGAACTGAAGTATTGGGGTAGATGTATTAAGCTTGGTGAAGTGATAAAGTGGAAGGTGATAACGCACCAGCCAACCAACTTCTAACTGTCATTTTTCAAACAGCTGATTAGCCGGTGCGTTATCTCCTTCCACTTTATCTCCACTTTATCACAAGTTTATCACTTCACCAGGCTTAATACTACATCTGCTCCATTCTGTGATACGTGCTGCGGGATATGTGGGTACTTTATATATAATGGTTAAAAACAAAGCCAATAGTTTCAGAGATGAGTGATTATCGGCCACCCGTAAATAAGTGCGTAGTCACAGGTGGAAGCCAACCAATGGCTGCACAAATTTGGACCCTTCCTTGATGCACGAATGGCCAGGATCTGTCTGATTTACCTGCGGAACGCAGAATGTGCTCCATTGCATGCGCAGTAATATACGCTAATAATACGGCCTGCGTCCGAGACAGAATCAGCCCCTTGTTTTATTATTTCAAAGGAACGTCAGGAAATCCATTCAGCTGCACTGCGCAACATTATCCTCTACATAAATAAGCGCTTACTGTCATGTGACCAGCAGAACATTTCTCCGCTGATTGATGCTAAAACCACATGATAAAGTCAATGCTGGAGATGCATCTCCTACGTCACCCCAGACAGTCACCGCCGGACCCCGGGGCAGGTGCACGATCGCTCTGGTTTCCCTTCCTCTCTACTGAGGAAATCGTAAAGCAAATATATGGCTGGATGGTACCTAGTGGTTCTCCAGGCGCAGAGATCAGGGACTGTATGAAAGAGACCGGGAGGTAGACAATAAATCACACTGCAGCATTTCTTAGTATTTGCTAGAACTCCGGGGACTTGGGAGACAAAGGAACATGTTCTGAGAAGGCCGGGATGTTACAGTATACGGCATATGTCAGCTTTACAGTTTGTACAACGTATATCCTTTAACACAGGAGGTTGGGAAAAAGCAGAAGCTCTCATGACATGTCCGGTCCTGAACTACCAGTCATCAAGAAAATGGGGTTTTAATCAACGGCTCTTTTATCTCTTGAGGTTGTCGTCATCGATTCTTCTGAAGTATTTGACTACTTGTCTTTCATGGGCTACGTTACATCAAATAATGCTTGTATGAACATAAACTTTTGTTTATCCTAAATCAGGGGCCAATAGCCCAACACGCATGCAAGACATGGCACACGGAACATGTTTCTTGGGACATTGTGATCCCCACCCAGCCGTCATCTGTGTCCCTATTTCTACAACATATTCCTGTTCACCTGCTCTAAGAGTCTATGGGCCTGGCTTGGATACGTACACAACAGTTTATGTACAAATTCAATGGTTTGGTTACAGTAACTTGTGCATGTACAAAACCGGTCCTGCATGACTGCTCGCAGTCCCCCGGCATTTGGGGGCAGCAACTAGGACCGTTCTAGGCAGGGCTTAAAGTGGTCATGCAGAGATGGGGGAACTCATTTCTCTCTGCCACCTAGTAATTACCCCCTCCACTCCCCCCATTAGGCAGAGACAGGGCCAGTGATAGTGTTTTTGGCATCCCCCTGCAAACTAGAATGCTATTCTGTGAGAATGACTGTGCAGGGCCAATGTGGAGGCAAAAATGTTCCACTTCCCCATTAGAGGTGGTGGAACTCAGTTTAACCCCTGGTTCTAGGTATAGCCATTGACCATTGATGATTCAAAATCATCAATGGTTTGTGGCCAATGTAGAACAGTTTTGCCATTGATGGGAGAAAACCAGATGATTTCATTCCATCGAAGTCAAGCAAAAAGGTATAGTTTTCTTTTTCCCCGCAAGGGGCCAGAACACGGAGCATAGCTCCACCCCTGACACCCGTAACCCCGCCCTGTGTTTTGATTGGCCCACAGGCCAATCAGTCAAAGAAAATGGATGACCAACAATAGGTAAAAACATCTATGAAACTGTCGATGGCCAGTTGCAATATTGCCATTGAGACAACCAATGATGGCAATGGCAATGATAGCCATCCCTAGACCATTCTACCAAAAGTGGGCGCACCTCCATGGTTTTGTACGCGGACAAGTACAGGGGTGGAGCAGCCTTCCCGGACCTGGCAGAAGGGTTCCAAACTCTGAGCTTCCCTGGAGCTGTGCTAGATCTCGGAATCAGGCCCATTGCTAATGACCAAATTGTGCAGATTTCCATCCGATGACCACTAGGGAGTGCGGATGCTCTGACATAGTGGAGGGTGGTGGAGGTGTCAGTCACTGCCCAGCTATTGTGTAATTCACAGTTTAATAACAGGGGGCTCTATTTGCAACGGCCCTTCCCAGGCTGATTGGAGGTTTAAATACAAAAAAATATACTGTGTGGGCTATTACTATAATTATTATTAACATTATTATGTATATTGTATAGCTGTGGACGCATGAATGGGGAAGGAAGATGTCCGCTGTCAGCACTTCTTAATTTGTGCCTCTGGATTAAGTTGTTCTGCCTTAGATTTGCATAGAGCAGTCTGATTTGCAGGGGCGGATTAAGGGGTGAGGTTACATTTTTTACTTTTTATTAGGTATACATATTTACTATAGCCCCTTTCACAGCAGCCAGGGAATAACCCGCGACTAGCGCTGGTGTGAAAGGTTCCTGGGAAAATTTGCCTCCTGATAGCTCATATACAGAGCAGAGCCTCTCCCGGTGGTTCATATACAGAGCAGAGCCTCTCCCGATAGCTCATATACAGAGCAGAGCCTCTCCCGATAGCTCATATACAGAGCAGAGCCTCTCCCGATAGCTCACATACAGAGCAGAGCCTCTCCCGATAGCTCATATACAGAGCAGAGCCTCTCCCCATGTCCAGTATATAGATCAGGGCCTCTTCCAGTGGCTAGTATACATAGCAGAGCAGCGTCCGGTGGTTCATATACAGAGCAGAGCCTCTAAAAATGGCTCATATACAGAGAAGAGCCTTTCCCCATGGCTCATATACAGAGCAGAGCCGCTCCTGATGGTTCACATACAGTACAGAGCCTCTCCCGATGGGTAGTATACGGAGCAGCTGATGGCTAGTATATGGCGCAGAGCCTCTACCTACGTCTAGTATACAGTACAGAGCCTCTCCCGTTGGGTAGTATACGGAGCAGCTGATGGCTAGTATATGGCGCAGAGCCTCTACCTATGTCTAGTATACAGAGCAGAGTCTCTTCTGATGGTCAGTATACAGAGTAAAAGCACACTATCGGTGTCCTGGTGCTGCACATTAATGTATGGGAATTTAGGGTGCTGCAAACTAAACTGTATGTGGCAGTTGTTGGAATGAGCCTGGAATGAGCACACTGCGCGCTGCAATGTGACATTCCACGCAGAGCGATGGTTATGTTTTGTTTTCTGTTCTTCCTTTTATGTAAAGAGCTTCTGCAATTCTTACACGGTCTGATATCATTAGAATTACTGTGCGGTGACATCAGTGCGGCGGATCAAAGATTTGCAGCGATGTCAGAGATGAATATTTGCAGCCCATTAACAAGACGGAGACAGCTACAACATAAACACATTTAGCACTTTCTGCGCGGTGTCAGTGTCCCCTCGTTCCTGCCTGTGATGATTAGTGTGTGCCACGTTCTTGCAGCCCTGTGATGTGAGGCGTCAGTGTATTGTGTAACCAGACAGAAAGCCACGAGAATACATGGGTTTGACATTTCTATCCAGTAAGTACAATGTAACCGCAGGAACTGTGCCGGTTCCCGTTCTCCTAACGGCACGCGGTCACCACTTCCTGTATTAACTGATACTCTATTTACACGGAACCTTATTGACAAAGTTCAAATCCGAACTATGGGTCAAAGTGCAGTAGGTCGATAGTCAATAGGTCAACCGCTATTGGTCGACAAGGAGAATAGGTCGACGCGTGAAAAATTCAATGTGAGTTTTAGCGATTTCTTAAATTTTTTGAAAAACTTTTTTATCCTTTACTATGTACCGCGTCTGCTTGCCATGCTTTGGTCCCTCTATGCAGTAGTGGATGGTATGGTATGAAATACTGGCTGTCGGTACATGTCGGCTCAAAAAAAGAAAAACGTGAAAAAACCTTTTGACTGTCAACCTTCCATTGTTGACCTAATGCTTGTGTCGACCTCCCAACCCTGTCAACCTTAACCATGTTGACCTATTTCAGGTGTCAACATAAGCCCTTCAGTAGTCAACCCAATGCATGTCGTCGACCGAAAGAGGGTTGGCTTATTGACCGTATACCGATTATGATTGGTGGAATGGCGCTGGCACATGCTCAGAACACTACAAAGGCGCTGCAAAGATGAAGCAATGCAAAGGATTCTGGGAAGATGGCATGTGGGCTGTCGCAGGATACTTGAGGGTAGATGTAATTATGTAGTTATCCAGTGATGTCACTAAAAGGGGTGTGGGCTGCACACAGGTGTCACCAGCTGATGGGTCGTTACCAATAAGAGGGGAAATTTACTAAGATGTGTATTCTACTTCACATGTGATGTTGTTATGTGCAACCAATCAGATCCTGTCTACTATCTTCTAAAGGTTGCTAAATAAATAAGTAGATTCTGATTGGCTGCCCATCACATGTGAAGTAGAATACGCATCTTAGTAAATTTCCCCCAAGGTCTTTTAGAAGTTTCATGAATCCTAAAAAGGGTTAAACGATGTTGCCCGCCGGGTAAACAATCACCCGCCCCCTGCCGCCCCGCGAATCCCCTCGGAAGCATGCAAATTAATGTTTACGCTGACACATAGGGTTCAGGGTAAAGGTTTTTCCCCCAATCGCAAATTAAAGTCAGTTTATACTGAAATGTCCAAGTAAGTGGCAGGTGCAGAGGTCATGTGACATCAGCCGTACGCCCGTACAGACTTCCACAATCACCCCCAACTGGCACTTATCATCCACCTATTGCAGCTTTTGGGAACTTCTAACTCAAACTGGACACTGCATGTGGGACAATTGCCTTGCTCCTAATTAGCCAGTACACAGAGTTGCTGTCTCCCAAGGACTCCAGAAACGTCTGGTAATTCTAAAGCACAAGTGAAACGTTTGAATAAAACGCCAGATTTCCCATCTCCCATCTTCTCCATCAACCATCTATTCACCATCATGGAATAAATCCAGCAGCATACATCCAAATCATGAATTGGTAACATTCTTATTAAATACTTACCCAGTTGGAATGCTGTGACTTCTTATATAGTGAGTCATCTCTATTGAATTTTATCATATTGTATACTAGCATTTATAATACAATTTAAGACGCTCATTGTGGTATATTCCACTCAGAACAATGTTTAATGTGTTTTTATTAGTAATTAAAACCGTCTTGTAAATCATTTTTGTGGGCACACCCAGGAACTGCTGAGGATCGACATGCGCCAGCCCAGGAAATGCTGTGGTTCCCCATGCATCAACCCAGGAAACACTGGGGGTCCCCATACGCCAGCCCCGTGTCTGCCCCCTGCCCGCTCCAAAGTCTGCAAATGTCTTGAGGACCGTGATAGTTGCCAAATGCGTTCACACAGGGGGGCTGCACATGCGTATAATTGCACATGCGCAGTCCCCAAACCATCGGAATGGGGCCGAATTCCCTAAAAATCAAATGAACATGAATCACCCCCTATATTTCCTCTAAATTACCTCCTCCTACTTGTAGGTGGACAGATTCACATTATCACTCCATCACTCAAAGGGAATGCGGACGTAACACATCCTAGATCTGAATGAATGAATTATTCTTGTTAAATACTTTGTTCTTTACATAGTTGAATGTGCTGACAACAAAATCACACAAGAATTATCAATGGAAATCAAATTTATTAACTCATGGAGGTCTGGATTTGGAGTCACACTCAAAACTAAAGTGGAAAAACACACTACAGGCTGATCCAACTTTGATGTAATGTCCTTAAAACAAGTCAAAATGAGGCTCAGTAGTGTGTGTGGCCTCCAGTGCCTGTATGACTTCCTTACAACGCCTGGGCATTCTCCTTGTGAGGTGGAGGATGGTCCCCTGAGGGATCTCCTCCCAGACCTGGACTAAAGCATCCGCCAACTCCTGGACAGTGTGTGGTGCAACGTCGTGGATGGAGCGAGACGTTGGTGGATGGAGCGAGACAGGATGTCCCAGATGTGCTCAATTGGATTCAGGTCTGGGGAACAGGGGGGCCAATCCATAGCATCAATGCCTTCATCTTGCAGGTACTGCTGACACACTCCAGCCACATGAGGTCTAGCATTGTCTTGCATTAGGAGGGACCCAGGGCCAACCGCACCAGCATATGGTCTCACAAGGCGTTTGAGGATCTCATCTCGGTACCTAATGGCAGTCAGGCTACCTCTGGCGAGCACATGGAGGGCTGTGCGGCCCCCAAATTACAAAATATAAATTGAACTATTTAAAATCTTAATGCTGGGTCTCCTAACGGAAAACTCCTTATACTTAAAGAAAAAATTACTTTCTAAATTGAGTTTTCTCTTTATCTCTTATTAAAAAAAAAAAAATGATGAAAAAATAATAAATAAGTACAATAAATATATTAACAAATAAATAAAAAATCCCTACCAATTTTGCCTATTTCCCTCAATTTAAATCTTAAAAAATAATAGGCTATTTGTTCCAATTTACTACCAAAAGAAAGTTGTGTGTGTTTGTTTAAAAGGGAATCAGGCTTAATTTATAGACTAATGTGCTCACTCAAAGCAGCCAAACCACAGAATAATGTAAATAATTAAGTATATAAAATAAATACATAATGGGAACCATACAACACTGAAAATAAATCACAATCCTCCCAAAGAACAGAGGCGCACATACGGACCACCTGGTAACAGCAGGGGGGAGGGTTTGAAAGGCAGCGATTATATTAGGAATGGAAAACCATGAATTGGGCCAGGACCACAACTGCAGCGGCGCTGCGAGACGTAACATTCCTTGTTACAGAACGCAGACCCTGTACACAACAAACGAGGGCCTGCTTTTATTTTCATTTTTTTTCTTATACAAGGATAACACTTATAGAAATACCAATATCCACGTTATTCGAAAATACCATTCAGTGGATAACTCCTATCGATAGCGGAATCTCATTCTGTAACATTATTTCTTGTGTCCATTATCCCCAATTCATATTATTTATGTATTATTTATTAACAGCTTCTTATATAGCGCACACTTATTCCGCAGCGCTTTACGGGGAACATTTGAACATTACTAAGATGTGAAATACACTTCACAGGTCATGTTGCTATCGGCAACCAATCATATCCTGTCTACTATCTTCTAGAGGGTGGTAAATAAATAAGAAGTAGCTTCTGATTGGTTGCCCATATCAACATGACCTGTGAACTGTATTACACATCTTAGTGAATTTCACCCACAGTGTCCCCAGTTCATATTATACTACATTTCAGTGCTCCAGTTCATATTATACCACATTACGGTGCTTCAGTTCATATTATACCAAATGTCAGTGCTCCAGTTCATAGTATACCACGTTACAGTGCTCCAGTTCATATTATATCACATGACAGTGCTCTAGTTCATACGGCCAGAGCCGAATTTCCCATTAGGCACGTGAGGCACGTGCCTAGGGGCGGCACTTGGATGCCTGTGATAGTACTGTCAGCCCAAAATGTACCAATAACTGCAAAATATCCACTGTACTGTACTATATTCCATCTTAAATAGAGTGTAAATGGATAGGACATGCAGATACTGCCCCTGTATACTGTCCTACTTAGTAAACATTATTGTTGTGCCTAGGGGCGCACTCATCCCTAAATCCGCCCCTGCATACGGCACCATGCTTATTGTGCCTCAGTTCTTATTATGTAACATTACATTACAATGAGCAGATCAATGAAACATTATAGTGGCCTCCCATTCATATTGCGCCACATTTCAGTGCCCCCTTACCATGATAACACCCACTACACACTCATCTCACTGATAATGTAATGTCACACAATTCAGGCTGTGCAATGGATCAGACCCAATTGCTTAGCAGGCCAATCTTATAAATTGGTATTCAACTTTATATCCTAGTCCCAGGCCCCCTAAGCCTTTGGGCCCCTAAGAATCTGGGCCCCCTTGCACCCTCTATAGTGACACCCATGCAGAGGCAGACATAGACCTCGTGGGCAGGGCCGGCAACAGAAATCTTGGGGCCCCATACACTACTATTTTGGGGGGCCCCACCTCCTCAAGCTAGTAGTGGTGAGGAGCAGGGGTGCAGGGTGGGACTATTGGTGGCAAGAAGGACCATATAATGGCTGCCCCCAGTGCAGACAGCCTCACCTCTGGGGACATGGGGCAGGGCTCAGAGAGAAGGGGGCATGGAGGATCAGAGGGGGATGGGTCAGACTTCATAGAGAAGGGGACATTGAGGATCAGAGAGATTGGGGCAGGGATGAGACAGAAGGGGCCATGGAGGATCAGAAAGAGGGGCCAGGGGGCAGACAGAAGGGGCCATGGAGGATCAGAGGGAGGGGGCATGAAGCAAGGCTTAGAGAGAAGTATGCATGGAGGATCAGGGAGAGGGGGCATGGGGCAGGGCTCAGAGAAAAGGAGGCATGGAGGATCAGAGAGAGTGAGGCAAGGTTCAGACAGAAGTGTGCATGGAAGATCAGAGAGAGGGGGCATGGGGCAGGGCTCAGAGAAGTGTACATGGAGGATCAGAGAGAATGGGGCAGGGCTCAGAGGGAAGGGGACATTGAGGAACAGATAGAGGGGGCAGGTATCAGAGAGAAAGTCAGGTGTACCTGCTGCAAGTGGTGAGGGTCAGACGATCCGGCAGTTTGCTGGCAGTGCTGATTCCAGGCTTCATCAGCCTGGGAGCACCGGGAGGTGCAGAGTGCTGTAGATCAGCAGCCTCCCTGCCATACAGGCCAGAGCCAACAATCGTAGAGCCGATGTTGTGCTGCTTTCATGCACAGGACAATCAGCAATTGATTTCTTTGGCCTGGAATAAGATGAGAACTAGTGGGGGCTGCTGAGGAGCTGGAGCTTTACTGTCCAGTGTCCAGCCGGCCATAGCGGTGGGTATTAATAGACTTCTTCCACAGCCACCCTCCCCTCCCTACACCCCTGTCTGCATCTGGGGCCCCTCAGAATTGTGAGGCCCGTCACAGTTGTCCCCCTAGACCCCCGCTGTAGCTGGGCCTGCACGTGGGACCCTAGGCAAGATACTGGTTTGAGGCCCTCCAACAATCCATAACATTATATTTTTGCTGCTGATTGCAGGTGGCAGCGATAGAGACCCTCGGAACATCCAACAATGAATACTCAGCTGCAGAAACATCGGCATTGCGTACAAATATGAATCAGGCTCTTGGTACTTTGGAAGTAGAATAAAAACCTGCGTCACAATTACAGTAACCTGACTGTCTACTTTACATTTACAGGTACATGTGTTAAACAAAGAAAAAACAAAATATGCAGCGCTGATTAAATAAAAAACTGATGTACTAGTTGGATTGACTTCACAATTATATAGTAAAAATTAAAAAGTATCACAATTTAATAGGCCACATGGCCACACATATAATACAAAGAATCGTTAAAAAGATGCATTGGTGCAGAAAAGCAGAAATCGGATATGGCTTATTACACTGTCCGTTCCTATAATGCCTGGAAGTTTTGTGATAGGACCACCTCTGTAAACAGTGTGGGTTATAATTACCATCCACCTTGCTTGGTCTAGGGAGAAATGGATCCTGATGGAATAAGAAATTTCCCTTTTGTTGTCCAAAGTCCCTTAAAATGGAGAGTCCATATGCAAAGAGTGGGGCTTGCCACTTTGTGTTGGTATAACAGATTAAAATTGTATCCGGTCCTGTTCAGGCTGGTTCGGGCAGATATGGATAGCAAGTGATTGCTGGAGCCTGTAATCCGCTTCTGCTTCTGGGGTTGGTGTCCAACTAACGCGTTTCGCTTAAACAAGTTTCTCAAAGGTATCATGGATATTGAGAGGCTGGCAGCTGACCTGATATTTATACCCCTGTTCAAACAGATTCATAGGTACATGTGATGTCATGACGTCACGTGATAGTAACGCAATGCTGCTCCAGGAATGTTTTGGCTGGCCAGGATATTTTCAAGGGGCCCTTTGGGACCTGCTAAGCCCTAGGCAAGTGCGTAAGTTGCCTTTTGGAAAATCAGCCTCTGCATAGCTGATAAGTACAAAAGGGATGGAAAATGGAGATGAAGGAGGAGGGGGGCAGAGCATGACAGAGGAGGAGGGCGGGATGGTGATCTAAGATGGAGGTGAAGACAGGAACTGTAGAATAGAGATGACAATGGAGGATGGATAAGGTCCTCTAGTAATATGGGTCCAAATTTGCTAGTAATATAATTGCAGAAAACCACAAAGGGGATATTCTTCATTTTGCCGACTTGAACGCATCTATGTGACGGCACCACCCCTGTCTGCTGGCGCACACTTGCAGCAGCCCTATCCATGGTGCAAAAGGTCCATGTGGAAACAGATGGACGACTGACGCTGAACTCAGTGCAGCCCGCAGTTGTGTCTAAACATTCTTCACACACCCACAGGACACTCAGCCAACCAGTGACTTATCTCCAGCAGCTAGGCGAAATCATGACATTGGCATGACTCTGATTTGCCCGTAGTTGCATTGAGTTGCTTATTCCCGCCAAAGAGGCATACGCAGCGACATGCGCGTAACTTGGCCTCAGCCCCATACATCAGAATTGTGATTTACTATTGTGATTTGGCAATGCTGGTTTAGAATACAAAATGGCTGCCTATATTGGGTGTAGGTCACTACACCTTAAGAGCTAACGATCGTACGCAGTGTCGAACTGGAACATCAAGGTCCCACTGGAGTTATGCTGGTCTAAGCGTCCATTCTTCTGGGTGTGGCCAGTCACCAAAGAGGGTGCGGACTGCCCCCTTTGTTTGTTTGGCTAACCTTGAAAAATCTATATAGTAAATACTGCTAGTCTATGTATGATAATCTACCAGATTAAGAAGAACAATACACTGTGGCAAATGCACATAATGTGTATATAATGTATAATTCAAGATCACAGTCTAGAACCTTGGTGTGGCCCTAGGCAACGGGGCCCACCGGAAGTTTACCCTGTGGGCTAGTCCAAACCTGATCTTATTGGATATTTAGTAGCTGTGTGAGATAAGTCAGGGTAATTCACTGTGTACACAAGTGAGCTGGTGGAGAAGTTGCCCATGGCAACCATTCAGCTGCTACCTACACTACAGGGTTGCATACCCTCCCGGCAGGGCCGGCCTTAGGCATAGGCAAACTAGGCATTTGCCTAGGGCATTTGGAATGCCTTGGGGCATCAGCAGCTTCTGCTGATTAAAATGATATGCAGCATGCCTATATTCTGTGTGTGAGTGAGGCTGTATCTATCATAAATAGTGTATTCATGGAAATCACTGTAACATAGCATTCCGTATACAGGTACAGCCACAGTCGCACACTGAAGATATTCATGCCACATATCATTTTAATCATCGGAAGCTCCTTGTGTGTGCTGGTCATAACAATGCAAAAAAGGCACCCAATATTAGCAGAACTGGCCAGGAGCTGCATGGCTTATTGAGTCAAGATGTATGAGGAAACATCTGTATCCAAGCAGAGGCAGAGGTCACAGTGTTAGCGGCTGTGCGAGTGCTGTCTGCAGGTGGGTTGGTTGTGCAATAGACTGTTCAGCAAATGTGTAAGGGGCATTATGTGTGTCATGTATAAATGCATTAATAATGTGTGACATATGTGTAACAGGCATTATGTGTGTAATGTGTATAAGGGCATTAATGATGTGCAACATATGTGTAATGGGCATTATGTGTTTCATGTGAATAAGGGCATTAATAATGTGTATTATGTGTAAGGGGCATTACTGTGTGGTATTATCAGGGGTGCTGAGAGAAAGGGGTAGGGGGTACAAATTACCCAGGCCAAAGTCTGATGGAAGGGCCCAGTTGGGGCCCCGGGCCCCCTCCCCTTAAGTGACAGCAGCAGCTCTTTTCCTCTGCCCAGCACAAACTGCTTTGTGCTGGCTTGCAGTGTGGCCATGGAGGTGCTTAGAATACAATATTTTCTCAGGATTTTTTTCTAAGGGTATAATGTGAATAATGTGAGAAGTAATGTACATAAGGTAAAGTGGTACTACTGTGTGATGTAACATGAATAAGGGACACCATTGCATGATATAATGTGAATAAAGTTGCACTACTGTGTGGCATAATTTGAATTGGGGGTACTATTGGGTGGCCATGCCCCTTCCCAGCAAGAACACACCCCTTTTTGGGCTGTGCACCGAATGTGTGCACTGTTTCTATTTAAAATATTGCGGGTAGGAGCACCAAAATGATGACTGCTATGATGAGGGTTGATGGTGCTGGGAAAGGGGAGCAGAGTGTGAGGTGGAACTAGTGGCGGTGCTAGGGGGCACCAGCCAAAATCTTGCCTAGGGCGTCATTTAGGCTAGGGCCGGCTCTGCCTCCCGGAATGTCCGGAAGGCTCTCGAAAATCGGGTCCGTCTCCTGACCCCGTTCTCCACATTTTACGCCCACCTGCAGTGTGGGGGGGGGGGGGTGTCCGTGGGACCAAATGACTTGACTGACATCATTGTAGCCATGCCCACCACTGTACAATGCCTGTACAATTAAACCGAGGGCATGTCCATGATGATGCAATCGTGCTGGTCACACCCCCATCCCATCCTTATTTTGTTACATCAGTGGCACCGCCCTCCTACCTCACGGTCACGGAGCTGGCTTCACTCTCCTGGAGAGGGCAGCCAAAAAGTAGGTAACCCGGCAATACAATCATAGAATGCAATTGATAAATGTTATCTCAAAGCTGTTACCTCTTTTCCCTGCTTCATAAATAGACCCCCAAAATGAGATGTACTGTAACCTTTCCCTGTGAATGAAGAACCAGATCGGTAAAATAGGGGCCGTGACAGATAACGTAAAACAGAACATTCAGGGTTTGGCTGAGTAGGAAGTGTAGATCTTAAATCTGGTTTAAGCTCATTATTTTCCACTTATTTTAAAGATTTGAAGCCGTAAATTTATAGCTTTCATCGTCCTAACCGATCTCGTATTATATGTAACAAAAGTAAATATTAAAAATAAAAACAGCATTCTGCTGGAAGTGGATAATTCTCCCGTTTCTGCATTTTCAATTATCATTTTAACTGGAATGAATGACTTAACCATTTTTTCATTTGAAAAAAGTTTAACTTCCCTTTCCCCCACGGACACATAATTTTGATTTATAAATTTGGTTAGGCCAAGAGGAAGTTTTAAGTGTTCTTGCAAAAGAGGGTTTTGTTGCAAAATATTTTTTCCTAAAAAAAAAAAAACCCCTCTGAGCACATTACCGAGCTGGACGCCTCAGGAACACAAGCCCTCACAAACAGAATGTTTTATCCGGCATCTGTCCGTTCATTTAGAACGTGGTCTCATCTTACTCTGTAACCTCTTCTAATAAATTACATTTTCATTTTTGCATCTTAAATACGTTTTAGAGGATCAAACTGTCGTCCATTTACTCTTATAAATCACCAGCTCGCAATCAGTTCCTAAAATACTCCTCTAAATTAACCGTGCGCCGTCGTAAATTAGGCCTTATATTTTTTCAGCAACTTGGGATTTCAACTTTTTTTTTTTAACCCGCTCTAAACCAGTGCTAGGTAACCTCTGCGCTTCCTGCGGGAGGATGCTGGGAGTTGTAGTTTCGCTGCAGGTGGCCTCTTCCTGGACTAAGGGCCTAGGTGCTGATCAGACCACAATTCAGAGACTTCACATCGGACTGCGAGGAGAAAGCCGCTGCCAAGACAGAAAAAGAAAATGCCCCTTGCTAAATTGCAAATGGATCGCTAATCGCAATCCATTCACAAATTAATACGCAATTCCCCAACCATCAAAAAGTTTTTGGCGTCTGTGCAAATGTGAACAAGCCCGAGGCTTGCACTAATCTGAGACTGGGCTGGAAGTGGTCATCGCTCACATCTCAGAATGCCAGAACGCTCCTCAAAAATGCCTGGACACGCCTGTGTTTTTACAACCACTCCCAGAAAATGACTGGTTACCGCCCCCTAATGCTGACCTCTCATCAGTCAAGTGCTGTCCGCTGTGCGTTTACAATCCATACGAATTTTCACTTCTCTTTTCACCCTCCCGAATGCCTGATGCGTATAGTACGTATGTGCAGTGATTCGATAATAGCTCAATTCGCGAATACGCTGATTAGGGGCCAACCCTAAATTAGTGCCTAAGGACATTATCCTATTAGCCTATAATTGCCTACTAGTTGGTAATAGAAGTCAGAACAGCGCGCCATTGAGGGGGCGTGTCGTGCTCCACCCAAAAGGGCGTGTCTAGTTCCATATATGGAAAGATTGTGAAAAGAGATTGTGAACGTGGCACCTAGAAGCGTGGGTGTTTACTGCTACATCTGAGAGGATGCCACTAATTAAGGTATGCGATGGTATGCGATGGCATGCAATGGGACCCGATTTGAGCCTTTCCCCGGGCTTGAGTATACAATTTTAATATCGCATGCGATGCAATGCGATCATGCCCAATTTGGGTTTATTCCCATGTTAAATGCCCCCCCCCAGACCCGATTTTAATTGTATACCCACCCTGATGGGTAATGACTATGTTAAATGCCCCCCCCCCCCCCATTGTTAACGCCACCCCACTATCAACGCCAACCCGAAGCGTGGCGAGCTCTGCGAGCCCATGAGAGGCGGCGGTACGCATCCTCTGACCTTTTCATACCCCCACTATCCACGTCGGAGTGAAGTTGACTTTATACAGTGTGGCGAGCGCAGCGAGCCACCGTTCCCGAAGCGTGGCGAGCGCAGCGAGCCCCGCGAGGGGACGCGGAATATATGTGAAGTCATCCGCGTCCCCTCGCGGGGCTCGCTGCGTTTTGCCACACTATGTAAGATCAACTCCACGCCGACATGGATAGTGGGGGTATGAAAAGATCGCGGGCTCGCTGCGCTCACCATGCTTTGGGTTGGCATTGATAGTGGCAGAGCCAGATTAAGGTCTAAATGGGCCTGGAGCTGAAAATTAGCAAGGGCCTATTATGCGCAATAATGCAAACAACAAAGGGTTTGTGGCCAGCACCTAATAATGTGGGAGGCGTGACCAGTGTTCTGGTTGGGTGGTCTGCTCATGGGTGTGTCTCTATTTGTGTAAATACTTTCAACTAATTATATATGCCTGGAAAAGGCAGGGGGCTGGCATAGGAAAAATGCAGGGAGATATTTTGGCGGATGCGCTCCAAAGCTGCACCCACAGGATGCCGATGTCCTAAGATACTTGTGGGGTCATCCATAAAAAAATACTGAAAGCTGTAACTTGGACAACATTTCAGCACCTTTTATGTGGTCACCTAAGTTTACCACACCATATACCCCTTATACAAATCATGCAACACAATAGTAACCCCTTATACTGTACTTGTCTCTTACACATAGGGGGACATTTTCTAAAGGAAATTTGTAAAAAAATAGGTGTATTTGTATCCAGAAATACACTTATTTTTGACATTTACTATCCTGAAAATACGGCAATTCGTATTCGTATTGATAGCACATCAATACGACTACGAATTGCCATATTTTCGGGATAGTAAATGTCAAAAAATAAGTGTATTTCTGGATACAAATACACCTATTTTTTTACAAATTTCCTTTAGTAAATTTCCCCCATAATGCCATATGGAATGAGCCAAAATTCACACCGACTGAGCCAAAATTCACACAATGGCACACAGATTGAGTAAGAATTCAGGGATTTACCTGGGAATATGGTCCCAGGATCATGCAGGCCCATTTTACACCAGCCTAGTCCCTACATTTTCTGGTGTGATGGAGAAAGAACCCCCCTCCTAAAACAACCATCTATATCCTCAGAACCAACTGAGCCTTTTACATGTGGGCTTCGAATGATTTCAGTCCCGTGAAACTGTGCCATTTGGTTCCAAAAAAATCTGTCCTCAAACAACATGAACAGCCATGAAATGACATTTCAGAAATGAAAAAATGAAATGAAATCAGTTTACCCGCAATATCTCTAGAACCAATGAACCCATATGGACCAGCCTGGTATCAGATTGAAGACCCAGCGATTTGGGATTGAGATCAACCTCGAGCTTTTGTGATGCCAGAGGGGGAACTGGCAGCAGTTGGAACCGGGTGGGAGTCAGAATTAGCGGGTCCCATGTTATCCTAAGAGGGGAAAACGTTCCAGGTTTACCTAGCAGTATCTCCAGTTCCCGGAGGGCTAGCAATGCGACGCCGGGCTCATTGGAAAGCTCTGGCCCTCAGCTACAAAATGGGCCTATTTATAGAGTGGGCCTGGAGCTGTAGCTCCATCAGCCCCATTGTTAATCCGGCCCTGGATAGTGGGGTGGCGTTAACAATGGGGGGGCATTTTACATAGTCATTACCCATCAGGGTGGGTGTAAAATCAAAAATCGGGTCTGGGGGGGGGGGGAGGCATTTAACATAGGAACCAGGCATCTGGGTGCCTGTACGATAAAAAAATCGGGTCCAATCGCGTTGCATCGCATCGCATGCGATCACATCCCATGCGATGTGATGCGACGCAATTTTTTTGGTTGTACAGTGCCCTACGATGGAAAATGTGGGTGCCGTGATAATACACAAGTACAGAGGAATCTTTTAAAATTACTTATATCTAAATGCAGATGAGCCTCAAAGCAGTTAGTAAGAGCTACTATACTTGGTAACGTGCTGGGAAATGGTGCTGATGATTCAATGTAAATGTATCTATCTCTCATTTCTTTTTTCCCCAAAAAATGTAACAGTGTAATGTGGGCTAGGTGACATGAGGGAGATTGCTAGACTAATGAGGGAGAGAGGGAGTTTGCTGCTATTTCAGGGAGTCTCCTGCAGAATGCAGGAGGATAGGTAACTATGTATTAGCCCCAATGTATTTTCGAACAATAAAAACCTGGATATTGGAGATGTAGGACTGCATGCTGGGACCTGTAGTTGCAAAAAATCCAGAGAACCAGAACTTTCCATTACATTGTCTAAAAAGTTATTTCCTGCTCTCCTCCATGGAAATGGCCAATGGAAGCTTGAGCGGTGCACCCCTTGTTCTAATCAGTGGGCATGTGGTACTCACAAGAGGTCGTCCCCATATTGTGAACATGGTCAAAATGTCGACATATAAAATGTCGACAGTGCTTAAGGTCGACATGAACAAAAGTTTGATAGATTGAAATGGTCGACTTGACAATAGTTGACTCAAGTTTTTTTTTTTCAAACTTTACGACGATTGGTAGAGTAACCTTGCTAAGTGCAGCGTAAGTGGAGCGAAGCACCTTGCCTGAAGATTTGGGGTCACATGTTGACCTAATGACCATGTTGACCTTTTGTCGCATTCAACCTAAACCACGTCGACGACCCAAGTTCGACCTATTGACTGTCAACCTAATTATGCTCAACCTAATGATCCACGCCTGACTGGGACCATGGGCAGGACTGGTACAAACTGGAAAATGCAGACTGGACTGCAGGATACGGAACACAGTGCAATATACAGTATGGTGGCATGGAGCTATGGGGGTTATTCAGACCTGATCGCTGAGCTGCTAAGCAGAGTGCTGCGGTCAGGTGTACACAGACGTGCCAGAATAAAATCCATCCTTGACAAAGCTGTGAATGGCTTGGGAAAATATTGCAGCCCTGTGATTACCTGCAGTTCCGTTTGCAATTCACTATCAAATGATTTCCCAGTGTGCGCAGCCCAGGAATTACTCTATGGCAGCTGTGATAGAATCAGGCTGATTGGGGGCGGAGCTGACATCATAGACCCTCCCTGCAAGTTCCTGGACAGGCCTGAGTTTTCCCTGAAGCTCCCAGAAAACGGCTGGTTACCAACCCCAAACGCCGCTGTGTCAGTCACATTGTGTACGGCCAATGATAAAAAAGTATTATCCACATATAGAGCATGATTCAGACCTGCTCACTGGGCTGCGAGTGTTCAGTGCCCAGCATGTAGCCGCTGCCCCGTGGAACGCACTCCCTCCTCATTCCCCCTGCCCCTGTGCACGGCTGCAAACGCAGCTGTGCACATGAGGGGGGAAATCATTCACCATGGAATGCTCGCAGCGCTAATTAAACCAGGACTCACTCGGCGCTATGAAGTCCGCAGGGAGAAGGAGGCCATTGATGACATCAGTAGCCCTTCTTCCTAATGGCTTGGGGCCTCCCAGAAAATGCTGGCAGCACACCCCCCACTGCCAGCAGGGTGCCAGTCACCCTGCGAGCAGTGAGCGACAGCTAGCCTTCACTCTCTGCCTTTGGTCGGACGGCTCGCAAATGCGCACTATGTATCGTGTGCATGCGCGGGTTGTTTGATAATCATTCGCAGCCTGGTGAGTGGGTCTGAATCAGGCCCATAGAGCTAACCCAGCAAATTAACTATATCTATATATGAGACAACAGTTGTTAGTGTTGGACTTGCAATGAAATGGGGTCCCTTGGCGATGGGCTGCAAGCTTAAATGCATTGATCAATTCATGAACTAAAACCCCATTATTTATTTGATTATTTGTATGTTAAGGTGAGTTAGTTTATTATGGTGAGTGCTGGGCCCCCTGTGTTTGTGTTTAGTAGAGTGTGTGGTCACAGGCCACTGAACCCCAACCTGGGAAGTGTGGGTGCTGTTTGCACCCCATTCTTAGGAATGGTGAGTGCGGTGGTACATCTGTATCGCTCTCTCTCTCTCTCTCTCTCTCTATATCTCTTATATATTTGGCTACATCTGTCACTCAAAGTGTGTCTGGAGCTGTAACGCTGGGTTGTGGACTTCCATCTTAATTTATGATTGTCATCACCTGTTTTAAACAGGGTAATTGATAAGAAAGGTGTTTAAGCACAGGTGATGGTAATCCATAAATTAAGAAGAAAGTCCAGAAACAGAGCAATGTGTCCCTCCTGGAGAGGGTCATGTTGGGAGGTATGCACCTCCCTCCCTCCGCCCCCCCCCCCCCCCCCCCATTCACGGCATCCCCACGATTAAATGGCACATGCAAAACACTGACATGGCTATGGTCGACAATGAAAAAGGTTGACAAGATTTATTTTTCACTTTTTCAATGTTTTCATATTCATTCTCATGTGTCGACATGGACACCAATGAAGTGCCACACTTATGTCAACATTTACATGTGTTGACCTTTCTGTGTTGATTTTTTCTTATGGCAATTCGCGGCACCCCCCGCGACCCCCCTCCCGCGATTTGCAGCACACCCCCCGCAATTCGCGGCACCCCCGGTGACTCCCGCGATTCGCGGCCCCACCCCGTGACACCCCCCCTCCTGCGATTCGCGGCACCCCGCGACCCCCCCTCCCACGATTCGCGCCAACCCCCCGGGCCCCCCCTCCCACGGTTCACGGTGCCCCCCACGACCCCCCCTACCGCGATTCCCCACCCCTGACCCCCCCTCCTGTCATTGCGGCAACCCCCCGCCCCCGCGACCCACCCTCCCGCGATTCACTGCAACCCCCCGCGCCCCCTCCTCCCACAATTCGCGGCACCCACCCCCCCCCCCGCGACCCCCCCTCCCGCAATTCACGGCATCCACCCACGACCCCTCCTCCCGTGATTTGCGGACACCCCTCACCTCCTCCCTCCCCCCCACCCCCACGCACGATTCACGGCAACCCCAGGATTAAATGGCACATGCAAAACACTGGCACGGCTATGGTCGACAATGAAAAAGGTTGCCATGAGTTTTTGAAGATTTATTTTTCTTTTTTTTTATGTTTTCATATTCATTCTCATGTGTCGACATGGACACCAATGAAGTGCAACACTTATGTCAACATTTACATGTGTTGACCTTTCTGTGTTGATTTTTTCTTATGCAATTCGCGGCACCCCCCGCGACCCCCCTCCGGCGATTTGCAGCACACCCCCCGCAATTCGCGGCACCCCCGGTGACTCCCGCGATTCGCGGCCCCACCCCGTGACACCCCCCTCCTGCGATTCGCGGCACCCCGCGACCCCCCCTCCCACGATTCGCGCCAACCCCCCGGGCCCCCCCTCCCGCTGTTGACGGTGCCCCCCACGACCCCCCTACCGCGATTCCCCACCCCTGACCCCCCCTCCTGTCATTGCGGCAACCCCCCGCCCCCGCGACCCACCCTCCCGCGATTCACTGCAACCCCCCGCGCCCCCTCCTCCCACAATTCGCGGCACCCACCCCCCCCCCCCCCGCGACCCCCCCTCCCGCAATTCACGGCATCCACCCACGACCCCTCCTCCCGTGATTTGCGGACACCCCTCACCTCCTCCCTCCCCCCCACCCCCACGCGCGATTCACGGCAACCCCAGGATTAAATGGCACATGCAAAACACTGGCACGGCTATGGTCGACAATGAAAAAGGTTGCCATGAGTTTTTGAAGATTTATTTTTCTTTTTTTAATGTTTTCATATTCATTCTCATGTGTCGACATGGACACCAATGAAGTGCAACACTTATGTCAACATTTACATGTGTTGACCTTTCTGTGTTGATTTTTTCTTATGCAATTCGCGGCACCCCCCGCGACCCCCCTCCGGCGATTTGCAGCACACCCCCCGCAATTCGCGGCACCCCCGGTGACTCCCGCGATTCGCGGCCCCACCCCGTGACACCCCCCTCCTGCAATTCGCGGCACCCCGCGACCCCCCCTCCCACGATTCGCGCCAACCCCCCGGGCCCCCCCTCCCGCTGTTGACGGTGCCCCCCACGACCCCCCTACCGCGATTCCCCACCCCTGACTCCCCCTCCTGTCATTACGGCAACCCCCCGCCCCCGCGACCCACCCTCCCGCAATTCACGGCATCCACCCACGGCAGCACCCCTAAGCCCCTCTTTAGTCCCCCGTATACTCACACACCCCTATCACTTCCCAGCTTCCTGCTCTCCTGAACCTTCCACCACTGGGGAGTCGCTGACGCTGTTTTGCCCACATGCCCCTATCATGCCTCATAGCCCAGCCTCCTGCTCTCATGCACCCGAACTCCCACCCAGTAGGAGGAGACACTGACTAAGGGCCACCATCCTGTACTCCTGTACTGCCACGCTGGACCCTCACCCACTGGCAGAAGCTGCACAGTATCTACCACCCTCCTCTTTAGTCCCCCTTATGCCCACACACCCCTATCACTACCCAGCCTCCTGTTTTCCTGTGTCGTGACCTCCGCCAGTGGGGAGCCGCTGACTCAGAAACACCCTACTATACTATTGCACACACACACCTAAACAACACGCACACACAGCCCCCCCACACCCACAAATGTCACTGTACCATCCACACTATCAATGTACATCTTACTCTGTAACCGCTTTTTAATTAAACAAAACAATACACACCCCCTTCCACATCATATGCTCTCTATTTAACACATTTCACCTATAACTCAAGTTGCAATACAGGCCATCTTTCATACAATTCTAACCATCTTTTTCATATACAAATGTTCACAAATTAAGGGGGCGCAGCCCCTTACGACGGTGTGAAGAGCGCCCGTAGGGCGCGATGAATCACCTAGTATATATATATATATATATATATATATACTAGTTAAGCCCGCTCGAAGCAAAAGCTTCGAAAGCTACCTTGTGTGTGAAAGAGAGAAATGTAGTTTCACTCACTGCCAGCAGATGGCAGTGTTTCGGTTAAACACGAACATTAGACACACACGCTCACCACCTATTCTGTTCTCCCTCTATGGGGGTCGTGGACCCCCACGAGGGAGAATAGCCGGTGGCCGTCGGGAACCTGTCTGTCGGTGTTTTAACAGTCAGGATCCCGATGTCGGGCAAATGACTATTGGAATCCTGACTGTTGGGACCCAGTCCGGCACCCGTATATATATATATGGGTTATTACTATTAAAATAGGCAAATATGATGATACCAGAAATCATTATAGAAAACTTTTAACCCCTCCGGGGTATGTAAGTGCTGTCACAGCGCGGTGTTCCGGCAATGCTGCATTATGCGGTAGATTTATTCGGTTAGCTGCGCAACTGAGAAATAGACGCCAGAAACACGGTAAAGATTTACAATCATAGATCCATAGACTAGAAATAACCGTCTGCTGCTAAAGCTCGCCCTAAACTCTCCGCGTATCTTACTGATGAATTATTTCAAATTTTACAGATCGCGTTTCACCAGCTGTACAGCACTAAGCCGAACATTTTACACAAAGGGTAACAAAAAGGACAAATTGTCAGAAAATAAATTAAAGCAACACAAAATCCGAACTAATATTCTATTGTGGGGGAGATACATCAAGCCTTGGAGCAATAAAGCGGAGGAAGATAACGTACCAACCAGGCAGCATTTTGTCATTTCTTAACCCCTTCCTGACACAGCCAGTTTTTGCGTTCCTGACAGAGCCCTTTTTTTCAAATCTGACATGTATCACTTAAGTGGGGATAACTTTTTTTTGCTTTTACTTATCCCAGTGATTTTGAGATTGTTTTCTCGTGACACATTGTACTTCAAATTAGTGGTAAATTTGGGTCGATACAGTCTGTGTTTTTTTGTGAAAAATACCAAAATGTCGTAAAAAAATGGAAAATTTAGCAATTTGCAAAATGTTAAATTTTCTGCTTGTGAGACAAATAATCATACCACTCAAAATAGTTAATAACTAACATAGACCATATGTCTACTTTATGTTTCCATCATTATTTAAACTTCCTTTTAATTTTTTTGGACACTAGGAGGCTTACAATATGAATAGCAAATTCTCAAATTTTCAAGAAAATTTCAAACACTGATTTTTTTAGGGACCAGTTCAGTTCTGATGTGACTTTGAGGGACTTGTATATGAGACACCCCCATAAATGATGCAATTTCAAAAACTGCACCCCTCACAGTATTCAAAACAGCATTTTGGAAGTTTGTTAACCCTTTAGGTGTTTCACAGGAATTAAAACAAAGTGTAGGTGAAATTTCAAAATTTCATTTTTTTTGCAGATTTGCAATTTTAATACATTTTTCTAAGGAACACCGTAGATTTTACTAGAGAAATGTGACTAAAAATTGATTCCCCCAATTCTTTTGTTTTCATAAATATCCTATATGTGGCCCTAGTGTGCACGTTGACCAAACTACAGGCTTCATAATAGAAGGAGCACCTACTTGATTTTGGAGCCTCCTTTTTATGAGATTATTTTTTAGGCACCATGTAGGTTTCTAGGCACCATAAGATGCTAAAATTTAGGAACCCCCCCACAAGTGACCCCATTTTGCAAACTACACCCCTCAGGGAATTCATCTAGGGGTATAGTGTACATTTCAAACCCCCAGGGGTTTCACCAATTGTGGTACAACTGGGCAGTGAAAATGAAAAATTACATTTTTTACACAAAAATGCAGTTCTGGCTCAAAATTTTTCATTTTCACAAGGAATGAAGGAGAAAAAGCACCCCAAAATCTGTGCCCCAATTTCTCCCGAGTACGGCAATGCCTCACATGTGACCAAAAAATACCATTTGGGTGCATGGCAGGACTCAGAAGGGAAGGAGTGATTTTGGGATTTTGCAGCTCAGATTCTGGTGGAATGTTGGTGGGTGCTATGTCGCATTAGCAAGACCCCCCAAGCACCAATACAGTGGAACCCCCCCACAAGTGACCCCATTTTGCAAACTACACCCCTCAGGGAATTCATCTAGGGGTATAGAGTACATTTCATACCCCCAGGGGTTTCACCAATTTTGATACAACTGGGCTGTGCAAATGAAAAATTACATTTTTTACACAAAAATGCAGTTCTGGCTCAAAATTTTTCATTTTCACAAGGAATGAAGGAGACAAAGCACCCCAAAATCTGTGCCCCAATTTCTCCCGAGTACGGCAATGCCTCACATGTGACCAAAAAATACCATTTGGGTGCATGGCAGGACTCAGAAGGGAAGGAGTGATTTTGGGATTTTGCAGCTCAGATTCTGGTGGAATGTTGGTGGGTGCTATGTCGCATTAGCAAGACCCCCCAAGCACCAATACAGTGGAACCCCCCACAAGTGACCCCATTTTGCAAACTACACCCCTCAGGGAATTCATCTAGGGATATAGTGTACATTTCATACCCCCAGGGGTTTCACCAATTTTGATACAACTGGGCTGTGCAAATGAAAAATTACATTTTTTACACAAAAATGCAGTTCTGGCTCAAAATTTTTCATTTTCACAAGGAATGAAGGAGACAAAGCACCCCAAAATCTGTGCCCCAATTTCTCCCGAGTATGGCAATGCCTCACATGTGACCAAAAAATACCATTTGGGTGCATGGCAGGACTCAGAAGGGAAGGAGTGATTTTGGGATTTTGCAGCTCAGATTCTGGTGGAATGTTGGTGGGTGCTATGTCGCATTAGCAAGACCCCCCAAGCACCAATACAGTGGAACCCCCCCACAAGTGACCCCATTTTGCAAACTACACCCCTCAGGGAATTCATCTAGGGGTATAGTGTACATTTCATACCCCCAGGGGTTTCACCAATTTTGATACAACTGGGCTGTGCAAATGAAAAATTAAATTTTTTACACAAAAATGCAGTTCTGGCTCAAAATTTTTCATTTTCACAAGGAATGAAGGAGACAAAGCACCCCAAAATCTGTGCCCCAATTTCTCCCGAGTACGGCAATGCCTCATGTGTGACCAAAAAGTGGCAGGACTCAGAAGGGAAGGAGTGATATTTGGATTTTGGGTTGGGATCATTTGGTCTATTGCATTATGGTAGAAAGTCATTAGGTCGAATCCATTAGGTCGACATGCTAAAAGGTCGACATGATTCTAGGTCGACATGGGAAAAGGTCGACATGATTCTAGGTCGAAAGGTCATTAGTTCGACAGGTCATTAGTTCGACAAGGTCATTAGTTCGACATTGTCTATGTCGACATTCACAAGGTCGACATGGGGTTTTTCACAGTTTTTTTTACCTGAATGTCAACACAGTCGACATGGACACAGTTTAAAGTGCACTGCATCCCCTCGCATCGCTCGCTGCGCTCGCTATGCGTCGGGCACGGTGCCTCGCTACGCTCGGCACACTATTTTATTCTCCCACCACGCCCTAGTGGATGGTAGGGCATGAAATACCGCCTGTCGGCACATGTTGGCTCAAAAAACAGTGAAAAACTCCATGTCGACCTTGTGAATGTCGACATAGACAATGTCGAACTAATGACCTTGTCGAACTAATGACCTGTCGAACTAATGACCTTTCGAACTAGAATCATGTCGATCTTTTCCCATGTCGACCTAGAGTCATGTCGACCTTTTAGCATGTCGACCTAATGGATTCGACCTAATGACTGTCTACCATAATGCAGTAGACCAAATGACCGCATCCCTTGGATTTTGCAGCACAAATTCTGGTGGAATGTTGGTGGGTGCTATGTCGCATTAGCAAGACCCCCAAAGCACCAATACAGTGGAACCCCCCCACAAGTGACCCCATTTTGCAAACTACACCCCTCAGGGAATTCATCTAGGGGTATAGTGTACATTTCAAACCCCCAGGGGTTTCACCAATTTTGATACAACTGGGCAGTGAAAATGAAAAATTACATTTTTTTACACAAAAATGCAGTTCTGGCTCAAAATTTTTCATTTTCAGAAGGTATGAAGGAGAAAAAGCACCCCAAAATCTGTGCCCCAATTTCTCCCGAGTACGGCAATGCCTCACATGTGACCAAAAAATACCAGTTGGGTGCATGGCAGGACTCAGAAGGGAAGGAGTGATTTTTGGATTTTGCGGCTCAGATTCTGGTGGAATGAATGGTGGGTGCTATGTGGCATTAGCAAGACCCCCGAAGCACGGTGAAATTATGAACCTAATAATCCATAGATGTGTGGTATATTTTAAAACACTCCTTTATACATAGGCCGGGTTTGTCGGGGCAAGTGTCACACTGGAAAATAGTTTGCTTTCTTATTCCCTTTTTATAGCAAACTTTGCACCTTTTTTGTGTCCTGCCCTTTTTTCCAGTGGAGGGGATTTCATCAGGAAAATGCTGCCCTGGTACAATACGGGGGCCAGTACTAGAAGTACTGGGGCCCTCTGCCTGCTGGTTCCCAAATATTAGGCCCTTTATGACTTCCTCTTGAAAGTGCATAAATGTCCCCCTCTGGCCGGTAGAACGGAATAGCACGTAAGCGTTATACAGTGCCATCTGGATGATATACACGGCCATCTTCTTGTACCAGATTTTTGTTTTCCGCAGGGCACTGTACGGCTTCAGTACCTGATCTGAAAGATCCACTCCGCCCATGTACCTTTTGTAATCCAGGATACAATTAGGTTTTGAGGTGTGGGTACTGGTACCTCGTACAGGGACGGAGGTGGTACTGTCTCCGTGAATTGTTGTCAGTATAAGGACATCCCTCTTGTCCTTATATTTGACCAACAACATATTTTCGGTGCATATTCCCCTGCTTTCACCCCTTCTCATTACTTGGGCAATGTGCGTTTTTGGGAGGCCTCTTTGGTTCTTGCGCACAGTACCGCAAGCTGCTGTACCTCTTGAACCAAGGGCCTTAAACAGGGGGATGCTAGTGTAAAAGTTATCCACATAGAGGTGATAACCTTTATCCAGGAAGGGGTGCACTAAATCCCAGACAATTTTTCCACTAACACCTACGAGGGAGGGGGGGCATTCTGGCGGTTCAATTCTTGAATCCTTCCCTTCATATACCCTAAACCTGTGGGTGTACCCTGAGGTGCTTTCACACAGCTTATACATTTTTATGCCATACCTTGCCCTCTTACTGGGAAGGTACTGGCGGAATTTAACCCTTCCTTTAAAATGTATAAGGGACTTGTCAATACAAATACATTTTTCAGGGATGTACATCTCTGCAAATTTGGCACTGAAATGATCAATGACCGGCCTGACTTTGAATAGCCGGTCAAAGGTGGGATCATCTCTGGGTGGGCACTGTGCATTATCGTTGTAATGCAAAAATTTAAGGATCATCTCAAAACGAGCCCGAGTCATGGCCATACGGTAAAATGGGGTGCTGTACAGAACATCTGTACTCCAATATTGCCTAATTTCTGGCTTTTTTACTATGCCCATATAAAACACCAGACCCCAAAACGTCATCATCTCTACTGCATCTACAGGGGTCCACCTAGCAAATGATGACGTGGGGTTTTGAGCAATAAACTGCTGGGCATATAAATTAGTTTGGTCCACCATTAAATTTATAAAATCATCAGAGAAAAATAATTTGAAAAAGTCAATTTCTCTGAGACCTGTGGAATCAAATTGGATTCCTGGCATGGCCAAAAACTCAGGAACTTGGGGCTCAAAATTGTCTGGTGGTGGGGTCCATACGAGATCAATTATTGGGGGGGGGGTCTCAGCTGCTCTACGGGGGCATCTTTGAGGGGGTCCCTCATCACTAGAGGAGGAAGAGGAGCTTAAGATGAATCCTTCAAATTCCCCGCTTGCCTCACTGGCTGTGTCAGAGTCAGAGGCAAGCATGGCATATGCCTCCTCCGCTGAATACATTCTTCTGGATGACTGGGATGACATTTGGGATGACATTTGGGATGCCATTTTTATTTTTGTGTTTCTGGTAGTGAAATGTTTCAACACGTGTATAGTGTAGGGGGGGTACAAACTTTATTTCAACCAGGGGGGTATGTAGTGTGTAGTGTGTATGTAGTGCAGAAAAAAAAAATACTTTATACAGGAATTTGATCCCAATAAAAAAAAAAAAAAAAATTGATGGGGTTAAAAAAAAAAAAAAATTGAAGGGGTTAAAAAAAAAAAAAAAAAAGGTCCTGCGCCAAAAATTGAGCACAGATGTTGGTCAGTAACGTCCGTCACTGAACAGCGCTCAAAGGCAACAGGAATTTGATCAAAAAAAAAAAAAAAAATAGATCAACCCTGTGCCGAAAAAGCTGATCAGTGATGTACGTCACTGATCAGCGCACAGTGGCCACAGGACACCCACAAAATCACAGTATGTGTAAAAAAAAAATTAAAAAAAGACCCCACAGCACCCTCAAAAAAAAAAAAAAGGTGATCACTGATGAGACACTGATTACCAGTGAGGGGCAGCAGGTGCACAACCTTTGGTGCAACTGACAGTGCAACTGGCAGCAACTGACAGGTATATATAAAAAAAAAAAACCTCTGCACCCCCAAAAAGTTGCTGATCACCTCAGATATAGTGATCAGCACAAAAGGCGGGGGCAGCAGACACAAAATATAGCACTCTCTATCACTCTCTGTCACTATCTCTCTCTATCTCTCTATCTCTCACTATCTATCACTCTATGACACTGCAGCAGCAGCACTGACAGTTATATATATAAAAAATAACCCCTGCACCCCCAAAAAGTTGCTGGGGGTGCACAAAAGGGGGGCAGCAGACACAAAATATAGCACTCTCTATCACTCTCTGTCACTATCTCTCTCTATCTCTCTATCTCTCACTATCTATCACTCTATGACACTGCAGCAGCAGCACTGACAGGTATATATATTAAAAAAAAACCTGCGCCCCCAAAAAGTTGCTGATCAGTTAATTTATACTGATCAGCACAAAAGGGGGGGCAGCAGTCAGTTATATAAAAAATATATAGCACAATCTGTCACTATCTCTCTATCTCTCTCTATCTCTCTCTCTCTCTATCTCTCTATCTCTCTATCTATAACTATCACACTGCAGCAGCACAAAATATAGCACTCTCTGACACTATCTCTCTCTATCTCTCTATCTCTCTCTATCTCTCTCTATCTAACGCTATTACACTGCAGCAGCACAACACAGGAAGTCACAAGTAGTAACAGGATCCAGGAAGCATCCAGCACGCTACAAGCAGTGATCAGGTAAGTATTTTGCAAGGATCAGGTCAGTATATCACGGCAGCTAGGTACGGTGACCGCACTGCACGCAATTCCAGACCGGAATGGCGTCTGCAGTGCAGTCACCGTTAGTTTAAATCCCCCTCCATGGCTGTGATTAGTTCGTCGGTCCGACGAACCAATCACGGCCTTTGGGGGCGGGCGGGGTGAGGTGGGGTGACACCAGTGTCACCCTTACACCCCGTGGTGATTGGTGCTGTACTTTACAGCACCAATCACCTCCGATCCCTGTGTCACCGGCGAACGTTATTCGCCGGTGACACAGAAAACGCTGTAATTGGCTGTTCACACTGAACAGCCAATCACAGCGATCGCCGACGGGGGGCGGCATCGCAGCCCCCCCTGGGCATGCAGGGACTTGTCTGCTGTCAGGGACAGCAGACATGTTTAAACTGTCACCGCGTCTATAGACGCGGTGACAGTTTAAAGCCATGACGTACATTTACGCCATGTGTCGGGAAGTACTTCCCAACCATGACGTAAATGTACGTCAAATGTCGGGAAGGGGTTAAACACGGACTGATTGGCTGGTACTGTGGGGTAAATTTACTACTGCTTCAAAAAAATTAAAAGAGCCAATCAGATTGTATAATTTCTGTGATTGGTCCAGTCCTTGGAACGCAATTGCAGCGCATGTTTTCCAGGTCTCCCTACAGAAACTAGAGATGTGCGGCGGCCACTTTTTCGGGTTTTGATTTTGGATCTGGATCTCCCTTCGTGTTTTGGATCTGGATTGGTTTTGGAAAAACCACCCTTGTGGGTTTTGGTTTTGGATCTGGATTTTTATGAAAAAATGCTAAAAATGGCTAAAATAACAGAATTTGGGCCTGTTTTTGCCCCTAAAGTATTATTAACCTCAATAACATTAGTTTCCACTCATTTCTAGTCAATTTTGATCACTTCACAGCTTACAAAATTGTTTTCATTTACTGTAGTTGGGCCAAAAGGGTATACCGAGGTAGCTGGATGACTAAGCTAAGCGACAGCAGTGGGCATCACATACATGTGGACCTTACACTTCCAACCTGGCACATCTTGTAAGCAGAGCGGCACTGCAGGGGCAGACAGGGTGGCAGTTTAATAAACTATCCCAAAAAAATAGAAATGCTCCAAAGAGCAAAAAATACAAAGAGGTATCGGCCTTGTCATGACTGGTGGTAGCAGCTTCAGCACTCCCACCATTTCCTCCTCCATCATCCTCCAAAAATGTGTTTTTATTTTATTTATTACTTTTATTTATTTTTCTTACTTTACACTGGACACAGCCTGTCACACTGGACACAGCCCCTTGGACACTGGACAATGCCCCTGGACACAGCCCCTGGACACCAGTGACGTGCGGTGAGGTCATTGCCTGGGGAGGCACTGATATCCCCGCATGGGACCACAGGCATGGGACCCTCCCCCCCGCTCCCGCCCTCCCACCCACATACCATGCTATATGGTATATGCAGCGGCCGGACACAGGCAGCAGGGCGTACATGCGCCCCCCTCCCCCAGCGGACTCACCTCTCCTCGGCGGTGACAGCGGCTATCTCCCAGCGGCGCCGGACTCCACGCTGTCGCGCTGCTGCATCCTATCCTGCATGTGTGTGATTGGACAGCAGATCCATCACTGGATCCGCTGACCCAATCACATCTGGGGGCGTGCATTCATACTGGTGCCCCTGTTATTGCGGCACCTGTATGAGTGCCGCTTCCCCATTCATTTTCAATGGGCTTTTACAGCCCATTGCTGCACCCTGCCCTCTGCCCTACCCTACCTGTCCCCCGCTGCCCGGTGTTTTAATGTTAACAGCGGGAGGCACCTCTCCCGCTGCCTCCCACCCTCACATGCAGCAGTGTAAGATGGTAGGAGGCAGGGGGAGAGGTAGAAATGATGAAAATAATAAAAGAAGATATATAAATATCTTCTTTTTATTATTCACATCATTATGACAGGGGAGGCACTGCCTCCCCTGCCTCCCCTGACTGCACGTCCCTGCTGGACACTGCCCCTGGACAATGGACACAACACGTCACCCTGGACACAGCCCCTGGACACCTCCCCTGGACACAGCTCCTGTACACTGGACACAGCTGTCACACACTGGACACAGCCCATTACCCTGGACACAGCCCCTGGACAATGGACACAGCCCGTCATCCTGGACACAGCCCCTGGACACAGCCTCTGGACAATGGACACAGCCTCTGGACACCCCCCCTGGACACAGCTCCTGTACACTGGACACAGCCGTCACACTGGACACTGCCCCTGAACACAGCCCCTGGACACTGGACACAGCTCCTGTACACTGGACACAACCCCTGTACACTGGACACAGCCCCTGTACACTGGATACAACCCCTGTACACAGCCCCTGTACACTGGACACACATACCTCCCAACTTTCGGTGCTCACCAGTCGGGACGCTGCTGCAGCGCGCCTCCGGCGCGCCGACATTTTCGGGGGGGTGGGGGGGGGGTGGGGTGTGTGTGTGGCCTAATTTGGGGGCGTGGCCTATACTCGCGGCTCCCCCCGCGAGGCCACGCCCCCATTTTGCCGCTATGGGGGCATGACGCACAGCGTTTATTCCCCGCTGCTTAGCAGCCGACAGGGGGGACTCCCAACAGCCCCCCCACACCGCGGGACACTGCCGCCCGCGGGTGGGACATCGGGACAGCCCCTGACAATCGGGACTGTCCCGATAAAATCGGGACTGTTGGGAGGTATGGACACAGCCCCTGTACACTGGATACAACCCCTGTACACAGCCCCTGTACACTGGACACAGCCCCTGTACACTGGACACTGCCCCTGGACACTGGACACAGCTCCTGTACACAGCTCCTGTACACTGGACACAACCCCTGTACACTGGACACAACCCCTGTACACTGGACACAACCCCTGTACACTGGACACAGACCCTGTCACACTGTACACAGGCCCTGTCACACTGGACACAAGCCCTGTCACACTGAACAAAGCCCCTGTACAGCCCCTTGTACACTGGCCACTGCAGCCCATGTACACTGGACTTGTGTACAGCAGCCCCTGCAGACCCTAATCGAGTGAGCAGCAGCAAAATATATTATTATTATAGCACATCACAGAGCACAACCACCCTCTTCCCTCTCCTATGCTGGAGTAAAGATGGCGGGGTGCGCGTGCGTCTTATATAGAATCCAGATCCCGCGAGAATCCGACAGCGCGATGATGACGTTTTGCCTCGTTTTCGGACTGGAATTTAGGCGGGAACTCCCGAGCCGGCTCGGATCCAGACTCGGATCGCGATATTCAGATATCCAGACTCGGATCTGTCGGATCCTGGAGATCCGGACCCGCTCATCTCTAAAAGAAACACAAGCAAAATAAGTAGCACCACCGACAGGGCCGCCAAGAGAAATCCTGGGCCCTGGTACAACAACTTCCTGGGGCCCCCATGGACGGAGCTCCCCACACACTCTGTTGACCCTTGTAACTTCCACTTACCTAAATGCTCATTGCTATGGGCTTCATGCTTGATGCCAGGGGTTAACATGCTCTGCCAGGGGTAACATGCTCTGCCTGGAGTTACATGCTCTGCCATGGGTTACATGCTCTGCCAGGGGTTACATGCTCTGCCAGGGGTTAACATGCTCTGCCAGGGGTAACATGCTCTGCCCGGAGTTACATGCTCTGCCAGGGGTTACATGCTCTGCCCGGAGTTACATGCTCTGCCAGGGGTTACATGCTCTGCCCGGAGTTACATGCTCTGCGAGGGGTTAAATGCTCTGCCCGGAGTTACATGCTCTGCCTGGAGTTACATGCTCTACCAGGAGTTTACATGCTCTGCCAGGGGTTACATGCTCTGCCCGGAGTTACATGCTCTGCCCAGAGTTACATGCTCTGCCAGGGGTTACATGCTCTGCCCACAGTTACATGCTCTGCCAGGGGTTACATGCTCTGCCCAGAGTTACATGCTCTGCCCGGAGTTACATGCAATGCCATGGGTTACATGCTCTGCCCGGAGTTACATGCTCTGCCAGGGTTAACATGCTCTGCCAGGGGTTACATGCTCTTTGACATGGGATTAACCTGCTCTGCCAGGGGGTACATGCTGTGCCAGGGGTTACATGTTCTGCAAGGGGTTCCATGCTCTGCCCAGAGTTACATGCTCTGCCAGGGGTTACATGCTCTGCAAGGGGTTACATGCTCTGCCCAGAGTTACATGCTCTGCCAGGGGTTACATGCTCTACAAGGGGTTACATGCTCTGCCCAGAGTTACATGCTCTGCAAGGGGTTACATGCTCTGCCCAGAGTAACATGTTCTGCCCAGAGTTACATGCTCTGCCCGGAGTTACATGCTCTGCCAGGGGTTAACATTCTCTGCTAGGAGTAAACTCCCAAATCACGTGGGGAGCTCTAAGCAGGCCCTGGAGTCGGAGAGCGGAAGGACATCTGTGATGCTGCTGCCCCCATGCTGGCCCACGTCCGCCCACATCCGCACTCCTAATGCCACCGCTGAAAAGTTGACTACGGCGCACTCAGTCCCAGCACACTCGCCACCAAATATAAAAAAACTGTGTGTCCAGACCCGGGCCCCCCTGACAGGCCTGGGCCCGGGCAAACTGTACCTGCCCTCCCCCCCCCCCCCCCTCCTCTTGGCACCCCTGACCACTTATGAATCTTTTAAAATGTGTCAGCCAGTCATAAGGACACCTGCACTAGCAGCGCTACAAAAAGGAGACCTGGAAAACATGCCCTGTTAGCATGTCCCGTGGATTCAGTTTGAGAAGCACTGATGTATATGTTTCAGTAGCTCTTTTAAGTAGCTCAATAAACTTTCGGTTTCGATCCATCAGCCGCTGCAGACAAGACAAGGCCGATGTGGAAGTTGGGTATATATCCTCTTGAAGTTGGTTATATATATCCTCTTAGCTTTAGTAGCTGGATGTTATTTGAAACATGTGTTACCGTCAACCAACAGAATTCATACACTGTATTTAGTGCTGTCAGTAGCAAATGAAACCACATTCCGCGTTTTAATGCAAAGCGACAGTAGCAGACGAAGTTCCAGCAAGTTCTGTTGTGTTATCCTCACGTCACCTTCTGGGTCAGTTGTTCCGAGTGCGTTTAATCGTTACACATTTACGCCGCCACATCGCAGTTAGATGGGATAACGACCTAACCTTTAACTACGGGATAAATGTTTATCTTCTCCTGTCACTGCGGGATCACCACTGACAAGCGAGAGTTTGACAGCTTAATTTCCTGGTATATAAATATTGTTCTGGTTCTTGACTTCGTCAGGACTGACCAATCCTAATCAGAGATGACGTCTAGACTAACCCACGTCCGAATGAGTGCAATCGTTTCCGAAATGTTTCGGTTGTGAGGCCAGAATATCACGTGTCCGTTCTTTACAGAGGAATTTCTGGACGTGTGCTTCTATGGATCAAAGTTGTTTGCGGATATTTAAGTTGCGTACAATACACTGGGATTCTACCTGGTCTTCATTCCTTCCGTGTGTTTCTCCTAGGTGATGTCATCGTTGTGACAGTGTAGAGATGTGCTCCAAATCAAATGTCTAATTCCAGCACTGGAAGTCTGGCAGTGGGTAGTTGCGAGTGCATGGCAGGGAGTGACAAGGCAGGAGCGGCGTTTAAACATTGGCGCCATTCGGGCTGCCAATGAGAAATGCCACCGCTTGCAATTTGAATTTCCCAACATTTGGAAGCCAATCAGGGCACCTGGATTGGCGGCCAACGGGAAATGTCCGTGGTGAGCCAATTAGTGCTCGTTGTGCCATAGTCGACTCCGCCCCCAGCGTCTGACATCAGATACTGACAGGCAGGTGGTAAAGACAGTCCGATGGCGGAGAGACAGCATGGAAGCGCTTCTGAAGACACCAGCGGAGCCAGAAGCGGCTCCAGAAGACGACAGGAGATGCCGGGATCAAGAAAGAAGATTCCCGGTGACATCAAGGAAGAAAAAAGAAACGGCGCCACTGCTGACAAGAAGGGACCAATGACAGAAGATTGAAGAGGGCGGTCGGAGAGACCAGCGGGGGGGGGGGGTGGAATGCAAAAGAGCTAACAAAAGCACCCCCCAGCTCCACCAGGTGATCGGGCATTAGGCTGGTAGAGCAGAGTCAGCTCTATGGGCACGGTAGTCAGGCCCCCTCAGCCCATGGTTGTAATAATCCCTGCACAGCAGGACAAAATTATACTTCAGCGGTCATCCCAGCACATGCATGCCAGTCTGAATACAGATGGCGATGTTACAAAGGACACATCTCCCGCACATGCAGATCTAAACAGCGGCTGTCTAGTATACCAGAGCCAGAAGACGTATTTGTTTTTTTAGAGGATTTTTGCTAAATCCAAAGGTTCATCACTGCTTAAAGGTGAGAGGGTGCGGCGCAAAGTAAATGGTCAAGCTACACCTGCACGGCAGCAGGCACCACACCGCACCGCCTCCCTCACAACAGTATCACACAGGGCCTGATACTGGTTAGATTTTATAGACGATCCAACCCACAGGTGGTATGCAGGCAGTGGGTGATATGCAGGCAGGGGGTGGTGTGTAGGCAGGGGGTGATATGCAGGCAGGTGGTATGCAAGCAGGGGTGGTATGCAGACATGGGGTGGTATGCAGGCAGGAAATGGTTTGCAGGCTTGATGTGGTAGGTAGGCAGGAGGTGGTATGCAGGCAGGGTTTAGTACACAGGCAAGGAGTGGTATGCAGGCAGGAGGTGGTTTGCAGGCAGGGGTGGTCGTATGCAGGCAGGAAGAAGTATGCAGGCAGGGGGTGGTGTTCAGGCAGGGGTTGTATGCAGGCCGGGGGTGCGGGTGTCCAGACAGGAGGCGGTATGCAGGCAGGGGTGGTATGCAGACATGGGGTGGTATACAGGCAATAGGTGGTATGCAAGCAGGAGTAAATATGCAGGCAGGAGGTGGTGTGCACACAGGGGTGGTATGCTGGCAGGGAGTGATGTGCTAGCAGGGGTGGTATGTAGGCAGGGGATGGTGTGCAGGCAGGTGGGAGTGGGCAGGCAGGAGGTGGTATGCAGGCAGGGGTGGTATGCAGACATGGGGTGGTGTGCAAGCAGGAGGTGGTATGTAGACAAGGTGTAATGTGCAGGCATAGGGTGGTATATGGTATATGTATGCAGGTAGGAGGTGGTATACAGGCAGTGGGTGGTATGCAGGCAGGAGGTGCTATGCAGGCAGGGAGTAGTGTGCAGGGAGGTGATGGTAGGCAGGCAGTGTGTGGTGTGCAGGCAGGAGGTGGTATGCATGCAGGAGGTGGTATGCAGGCAGGAGGTGGTAGGCAGGCAGGGGTGGTAGGCAGGCAGTGTGTGGTGTGCAGGCAGCCGGTGGTATGCAGGCAGGGGGTGGTATGCAGACAGGGGGTGGTAGAAAGGCAGGGTGTGGTGTGCAGGCAGGAGGTGGTAGGCATGCAGGGTGGTATGCAGGCAGGAGGTGGTATGCAGGCAGGGGGTGGTATGCAGGCAGGAGGATGTATGCAGGCAGGGGGTATTATGCAGGCAGGGGGTGTTATGCAGGTAGGAGGTTCTATGCACATAGGAGGTGTTATGCAGGCAGGGGGTGGTAGGCAGGCAGGAGGAAGTATGCAGGCGGGGGGTGCTATGCTGGCAGGGGGTTTTATGCAGGTAGGGGGTGGCAGGCAGGGGCTGGTATGCAGACAGGGGATGCTGCAGCTGTGAAGGGGATGATATCTGATTCCTTTGGGACAATAGGTTACATACACAGATAGGAGAATTATACGGTGGGAAACTAAGATTGCAATGGCTATTACAAATACAATATTGCAACATTATTATCAGCGGCGGCTCGTACCTTATTGGAGATGGGGGGCTGCCTCTGGCCGCAACGGGGGTGCCACGATTCAGGCACCCCCTCCCCTGTCACCGCCGCTGCTGCCTCCTCTCCCGTACCGGCGCCTGTGCTGTGATGAGTGACAGGCGCCAGGACTGGCACATGCGTACTGCGCATGCAGCCAACTTCTATGGGCTGCTTGGGCAACAGCCCATAGAAGCAATCTTGGTCCTGGAGCCTGTATAATGTAAGTTACAGGTACGGGGACCAGCGCGTGCACAGTACCTATATAGGTACTGCGCATGCGCGTCTGCCGTTTTTGCACGGCAGCCCGCACAAAGGCGTCCCAGAGGGAGAGAACACCTCCCAATGGGACTGGCTTTGTGACTGGCAGGTCGGAATTCCAATCGGAAGTCACTGCCAGTCACAGTGAAGCCAGTGCCGTCTCACAGACTGCATCTGGCTTCACTACAGTGGCGGATTTTACCTGGGAGGGCTGCAGCCCATAGGTAAAAACCGCCACTGATTATTATTATTTTCAGTTGCTGTCAGTGTCAGTTGGGTAACCACATCTTCAACTGAGTCCTGCATTCACGAGGTAGGATCCAGATATTCTGTCAACATGCATTACTGTAGGTCAAAGTCAATATGTTGAACTTTTTCATATTTTAGCATCAACGTTGACTACAATTAGGTTCCGTAAAGTGTTGACCATTTCCGTGTCGGCCTTTTGACTGTTTTCCATATGTCGACATTGTCCATGCCGATCCTTTGTGATCAACCTAATTACTGTGGGCGGTATGATCCCTACCTTAGCTAGGCTACTGTATGGAGGTGGGTCAGTAATTTTGAGAATGTGATGCCCGCTTTCTCTGATTAATTATCGATTTGTTTATATTATACAGCGTAAGAAATTTCAATAATCATATCTTTATTGCAGCCCTTCTATTACCCACAGCAGGCACAGCACCCACAGCAAGCGGTGTTATAGAGATGAGGCCTCCGCTTCATAGGCACCTGCTTGTATCCAGAGTGACATTCACGTCTTCATCAGGCCAAGATTAGTGCCGGAATGCCTCTCAGAATCTCACTTGCGTCCAAGTCAGCTGTCACTTGCTCCGATTAGAATGTTTCTTTTGCTTCGTGTTACCGTCCGTGGCGCAATCTGTCCATAGAATTTGCTGTTCAGCAGAGTAACATTTCAAAACAAATTACTGTACGAAGAATTTTACTTTCATAAGTGTTATAACTGCAAAATAAATAAAGCAATGTGTGCAAGATTCGCTCTTATCCTGGCTGCCAAGCGGTTTTGAAATGTTGGACTCTTTGGCTCGGCAGCATCGAAGAATTCATTTATGAACTCAGTAAGCATACGTCTGTGGAATGCAAAAGAAAGAAAGAAAGATAAAAAAAAAAAAGAAAAAGAAAGATAAAAAAAAAGAAAGAAAAAGAGAAAAAGAAAGAAAAATGAAAGAAAAAAAAGAAAGAGGGAAAAAGAATGAAAGAAAGATAAAAAAGAAAAAAGGAAAGAAAAAAAGAAAATGAGAAAAAAGAAAACTACAGAAAGAAAAAGATAAAGAAAACAGGATGGAGAAATGTTGCACATTAAGAATGTTTTTGGAAATACAAGTGCTAACAGTTAATTGTTATCAATTAACAAAATGCAAATTGAATGAACAGAAGCGAAATCTAAATCAAATAAATATTGGTTGTGACCACTCTATAGCTTCAAAACAGCATCAGATCTTCTAGACACAGAACCAAAGTCAGGGATTTTGTAGATTATAGTCAGGCAGGGCCGGCGCCACCACTAGGCAAATCTAGGCATTTGCCTAGGGCGCCAGCCACTGAAGGGCAGCACTTCGCCCCTCGCCTCTCGCCTGGAGGCTGCAGGGGTGTCCGTGCCGGATACCTGCGGCACTGTGTGATCTGGCGGCGGGGTCCCTGCAGTCAGTGATGCGCGCTATCTGGCAGCCAGGCGGCGGCGCAGGAAGCGCTGCTGGGTTTGAAAACATTCCGCATGCTGATTGGCTGAGATTCAGCCAATCAGCGCGCGGCGAGTTTTCAAACCCATCAGCGCTTCCTGCGCCGCCTTGCTGCCGGATTGCGCGCATCACTGCAGGGACCCCGCCGCCAGATCACACAGTGCCGCAGGTACCCCCCCCTAGGCACCTCCGGTGCCTTGCACCGGCCCTGTAGTCAAGTGTATGATTAACCAATCATACCAAACAGGTGATTTTTATATGTAGGTTGAAACAAAGTCATTAACTGAAACAGAAACAGCTGTGTAGGAGGATAAAATCTGGGTGAGGATCAGCCAAACTCCGCTACAAAGGTGATATAGTAGAAGACGGTTTTATGTCACAGTGTCTACAACATTTGCATATTTTCACTTAGTAGCTTCACACAAATCGCAGGTGTGGGAGCACTAGAGCACAACCCAGAACAGGGACCACAGCCTATCAGCTGTGGGGAGAAATATGCAACCAGCCAATCAGGAAGCTGTAGATAGCATCATTGCGCCAGCCATACAATACCTGCAAGGAATTAGACTCCTTAAAGGCATATCTGCTCTTGTATATTGCCGACCGAGAGGGTATCCAATGTTGAGTCTTTGTACATAGGTTGCAAATAAGATGGACAGCAGCTGTTCTGCGTCTCTGTACAGAATTCGTAATTATGCAGAATTACATTCATTTCTTAATAACGCAGCATACAAAGTCATAACCGCGACATTGTTTGCTTCCACCTCTGAATAAGGCCCAATGTGTCTTTTACGTAGGAGCAATGTGGTGAAAACGTATTCACAGGTTTTATAGAGAAACATCTATTTTGCGCCAAACACACTACATTAAAGTAGGCTGCAAGAAGCCAAACATCTGCTGGATTATTGGAATTCAGATGCATTTGTAAAAGATTTTAAACCCACAGATAAAGGTTATATAGAGTGCAATCCAGTGCTGGGCCAGTCTCAGAAATTCACTAGGATTTAGTTTATCTCAAATATATATATATTACGGGGATATATATAAATCTCAGCTACTCCACTAAGCAGCTTATTGACTAAAAAAAAGTCATCACACACAGGTCTAGAACACACATTGTATCAGTTGCCTGCACTAAGTAGAGGCGGCCATTTTGGTGGGCTCAACCAAACTCTATGTGATTGCAACCTTTAAATTAGCTACTAACTTCCCTCCGTGGAAGTCATTGGCATGAAACATGTTGAAAGAGGCGCATGCTACTGTGTAAAACCGGCTACAAGCATTGTCCCAAGATGGCCACTGAGATCTCTGCTGAGCATGTGTAGGGCTTATCGTGTTTTGAGACTGTATACTCTTACCAAACAAAAGTGAGAGTTATGGGGAGGACAACAATGCAATTTGCACTGATCGCTGCATTCTGTAGCAGGGTCGTTACAGTGGCCTTTATTTCATATTATGCCACATTACAATGAGCCATTGGCGGATACTGGGGGGGGGGGGCACCCGGGCACGTGCCCCCCCCTGTCATTTTATCCTGGATCCGCCCCTGCAATGAGCAAGTCAGGTTATGCAATATGCCGGTGCCCTCTTACTATTATAACACTCACTACATATACCTCTCACTGAAAATGGAATTGCATAGCAGGCAAATCTGGGATATTGGTAAGCAACTACAGTACATAAGTTGGGTCCAGGGCCCCTAAGCCTAGGCCCCATAACAATGGCACCCCCCTGTACCCACTATCGATAGACAAGGATTGGCGACACCTATTGCATAATTGTTATAAAGTAGAGTTATACTGCAGGCCCCTTACTGTGCATACATGCTGGGCACTAGGACCCAGGGGAGGTCTGTCTTCCAATCAAATGTACTGCTGCATCCTCTGACTGCAGACATATTGTTGATCTTTAGTACTGTGAGACTTTTTGAGAAGAAACATGGCAAAGGTAGTATTGGGTCTTTATTTGTCACACTGCGGTTTCTCAGACCCTCTTAACTCACCCGGAACTGACGTTTCACTGACTGGCATGTCTCCACGGGTCAGTTATTTCAGGATGTTCCTGTTTATTCATTTTTTATGATGTTCCTGCTGCATGGGTGCAGCCATATTGACTGACGTCAGCTGACAATATTGCAGCCAGTCTCAGACACCTTACTACTCATATGACACCAGTGTCCAATCCAGGTGCATACTACTATTTACAAACAATTCCCTGGTTCCTGAGCTTTGCCAGTTCAACTTTTCTAACGTCTGGGGCAAAAGCATTTTTTTGAGCACCATAAAACCTGCCTTAGAGGAGGGGGTTCTGCAGCGCCGCCTGCTGGGCAAAACTAGTAATACTATACGACAACTTTGTTTTGTTTTATTATTTATTCAATATATATTTTTCATTGTAAAGAAGAATATTGCAGAAACACCTGTAACATACTAGAAAAAATATAGGCTGCCATGAAAATTGCTTTAAATGCAAAATCCATTATGTTTATTTATACATATTACAGTACTAACAATTCATATCTGATTACTTTCCTGCATGCAGCCATTATCCCGGCCAAACTTCCACTCATACACAGGACAATCATTTGTTCGTTCTTTTAGATGATTGATTCACAAATCTTTCCTGCGGAACTTAAATCTCATTATATTTAGACCAATAAAGGAAACCTGCACAGATGACTGCGGACTCTCACAGACTCCCAACAATGCAGCAGAGATGACAAATGGCATTTTAAGAGAGGAAAACTCACTTACTCATGTTCTGTACCAACTTTATTTATCACCATTAGTGGACTAATAGAGGAATAAGAAACCAAATGGAAAAGTCATCTGTAACTGTAGACTCCGTATCTGCATTGCAGCTACATTGTGCGTATTGTTGTGATGTCCTGCGGACACCAAGCTGCATTAATCTCAATTATATTTTCCATCTTATTCACGGTTGAAGTCTGTTCTGGGGGGCACAGGCCCCATACCGTGAGTGCAATGTTACCGATAAAGTTATTCAAAATAAGACCACAATTTGATTACATTGTTTATAACTGTTATGTTGCGTAACCAAAATTCAAAAAGTTTTCAGTAGATTCCCCAGAATCCGAACCGTTCCGAACACAGCCGGCCCGACATCCCGCGAGCCGCGCTTGTGAGTTTCAGGCTTTGTTAGGAAACCCAAACGTGGCGAATGCAGCAATCTGGCGTTGGATTCTTGTGAGACGCCAAGTCTATGAAGGCTCTGCCTCCTGAGGAAGGGTTAGGGGGGGCAGTGAAGGTGACCGGCGGTGGAGGTGGCGGACGGTGGTGGGGAGCTCCGTTGCCACGGGATAATTTTGCCAGCCCCTGCAAAGATGAGGCCAGCTACATATGTACTTTTATATTTGTACTGGTCGACTCGTGTGTTAGGCAGGCTCTCAGTCAGTGCAGTGGGATACAGTACACAGACATGCTTTTCATTTTTTTTTATTTCATTGTGGTGTGTGGTGTGCTGCACTGCAATTCAATACACCATATACTACTGTCAGAACAAGTTATGTGTGTGATTGTTCTGCCTCCATGGTCCACGCAGTGTTATACAAGCCCTGTGCATAAAAAAAATGACAAGCTGCACATTACAATAAAATAACAGCAAAAATCTAAATAAATTTTTCTCTTTATTCATTGTTTGTGAGTACTACACCCATAGTATACTGTCAGAAGTTCCCTGTGTGATTGTTTGGCCTCCACACAGCGTTATACAAGCTGCGCATTTAAAAAAAAGGTACTTGTTTCCTAGCACGGCGCCCATCGGGTCCCATCGCAAACCTTAACTTAAGGTATGCAATGGGACCCGACCAACCCGATTTCGGGCTTTTTTTTTAGGTTTCCCGACAAATGTAAAATCTGGTCCATCGCATGCCATTATAATGGCATGCGATGTGACCGACGCGACCGACCCGATTTTACATAGGAACCAATGTTAAATGGCCCTCCATACCCAATTTTTGATTGTATACCCACCCTGATGGGTAATTTCTATGTCAAATGCCCCCACCGAGCCACTGAGCCCGAATCATGGCGAGCGCAGCGAGCCCTGCGAGGGGACGCTTAATACCTGTGAAGTAATGCGCGTGCACTCACCACGCTTCGGGCTCGGTGGCTCGCTGAGCTTGCCACACTATATAAAATCAACTCCATGCCGACGTGGATAGTGGTGGTATGAAAAGGTCGGAGGACGTGTACCGCCGCCCCTCGCAGGCCCGCTGCGCTCACCACACTTCGGGTTCACGTTGATCGTGGCGTTAACAATGGGGGGGGGGGGGGGGGCATAGAATGAAAAACGGGGTCTGGGGGGCATTTAACATTGGGGCCAATGTAAAATCGTGTCTCAGGGACCATTTAACAATGGTTCCAATGTAAAAAATCGGGTCGGTTAGGTCAATCGCATTGCATGCAATGTGGTTGGTCCGATTTTTGCAACCCGATTGCATACAATTAAAATAGGTGGCGCCGTGCTAGGAAACAAGTACCGAAAAAAAAAAAATTTGCTCTTCTTTATTGTTTGTGTGTACTGCACCCCAATACACCATATTGATACTGTCAGAAGTTCCGTGTGTTAATAACCAGCCAGCATGCTGTAGACCTTGGCCTAAATTGAATGAAAACAACATTGGTCAAAATTGTCTGGAAAGGGCTGTAAATTAATGCTATTGAGGTTAATAGTACTCTTGGGACAAATAAACCGCAAAAATTACGCAATTTGGATGTTTTTTTGAAAATAATCCAAATCCAAACCCTTTCACTGCTGTTTGACAAAGCCAAATCCAAATCCTGGCGACGAATCCAAATCCAAATCTTCGGCCCCTGCGCTTATCTCTAGTTTTCATTATGATCGACATTACTATGGCATAGGGTGGACATTTCCGGTAGAAATGCCCATTGTCCATCCTTGGAAATGGAAGTGCCCCACAACAGAAGTGCCACTTATGCCCCATCTGACCGCTTGTCAGCAGCACCTCCCCTCCTAAATTACTAATTGAATATGAAATTCGAATAATTAAGCTGAATCAGAGATCAAATCATGAAAGGGAGGTGGGTGGGCTTCCGAGATCATAAAAGGAAGGGCAGATATGCAAATTGGACTTAAATACCCAGCTACATTTAACCTCCCACAAATCTACTGATAGGCTAAACAGTGATTTTTCAACCTTTTTTACCTTGCCGCACAGTAAATAAGATTTAAAATTGCCAAGACACACCATGAGATCCCCACAGGGCAAAACACATTGCCCTCCATAGGAAAAACAACTAACTTATTGACCCCCATATAAAAACAATCACACTGGTCGCCACAGGTAACAAAAATAAAATACATTGGTCCTTTACATGAAAAGAAGAGACCAGAAAATAACAGTTGAACTGGTGGTGACTGTAAACTGGTTTGGGCATCTCTAGATCTGGGGGCACACTTGAAAACAGCTCAAGGCACACTAGTGTGCCACGGCACAGTGGTTGAAAAACACTGGGCTAAACTAACCCAATTACCAACCCTTTCAGGGATTGATCTGCCTAGCAATAGTTCTATTTTTCTAGCAATCACAACAATCCAAGACTCTTATATAGTCTCCAGCCCTCACTTAATCTTATGGTAAGTTATCTGGATTCGGAAATATCAAGTTTCCACCAAAAACCAAGGTCCCACCTTGTTTCTGGACACGGTTCCAAGTCAGATCAGACCCCATTTACACTGCACCTTGCACATACTGTAGATAATTCCCATTTTTGCCCCATTTACACTGAACCGGGGTCTGCCCTGTATGTCATTCACAGACACTTCCTTGATGTGGACCTTTGCATTCACAGCCAATCATAAGCATTCCAGCTTAACCCTGGTTGGATAACATGGGTTGTGTCATTTGCAGTACACCCTAATCCTTGTCTGACCCCGGTAGCTCATATCCACCACCCTCATTCTTGGTGTGGAAGTTTCTCTTTTTAATAAGATAAAACTGAATTTGCACTTAGAGTAGAGTGGATATGAGTTGCAACAGAACATTTTGCCATTTTTTCTGTGGTGTTAAGTTCCAGCCATACAGTCTTCACCACCCACATTTGTGGACAGCTTGGGCATTATAACTTGGTTTGGGGGTGGCACAAAATAAAAGTAATTCATTGAAATATTGATCTTGATGCAGATGTACACCTGGTTCAATCTGGGGGTCATACTTAGATGGGAAATCTGCACCTACTGTATAACAAGGCTGGCTTATTGGTAGATACCTACAAGTTGGTAGGTGCACAGTGAATGTAAGATTTTTTCACATGTTGACATCAAACCAAATCAGGTTTTACTGAAGATAACATGATATAGGAAGTAGAAAATAAACAGCAGACAAAATAGTAAGGTATCAATTGCTCTTGGGCTAAGCACTGTACAGCCATACAACATTGTGATGCTTCAGTAACACAGTAACAGGCTTGGGAATGTGCAGACACTTTGATAGAGCCAAGTAAACAACATGCACCTGCAGTCTAATCAGCCTGGCCTTTAATTCTGGTGAACTCAGAAATGTGATGTTATTGTGGCCGATGAGCCATGGACAATACCAATCAGTTAAGAGACAGCTTTTAGTGCTTAACCATTTAATTACACAACAACATGATGAACGTTTATTTGTTGTGGCCAAAGGTTGCATCTAAAAGCAAGCTGGGCTGTATTACAGCATCTGCAGACATTTGAAGTGGGTGTTTCAGTCATTGCACATTTACAGTATAGGAACGCACAGATGGGTAGAGTTGTGCAGCTGCATTTGTAAAAAAGTCTCAGATGGATGACCACTAAAAAAAATGCAGTGGCCACCTTTTTCTGCACGCGACTCAGAATGAGCCCCTTAATAAAAATGACAATGCGATGTAATACAAACAACTGAAATACATGTTTACAGTAGTTTGTATAAGGAGTAAGAAGTCCACGAATTTTGTGGCACTTCTGAGTGGTTAAACACCCTAGAAAGACCACTCCCAGAACACCGCCACAGTGCCACAACAAAGTGCCAGTGTTCTGTGTACAGTAGTTCAGAGATGATCAAATCAAATGAATTGCAATCTACAAATGCCTACTCTTCTGCCAAGATAACAAGTTGAGTGATTTCACTAACCCGCACTAGTAAGTAAAAGTGGGTACAAACGGAACATTTTCAAGGACAATGTGGGCGTACTCGATCGATGGGAACGACCAATCGTTCAAATCGTTCTGTGCATCGTTAACATTGCGCATACCCGTCGATCGTTAACGATGGTCTATGATCTTTCCTGCATGCAGGAAGAACATAGACAAATCATTTTATGAAGTGTATCAAATCGTTCCGTGTGTACACACGATGAATGATTTGATACTCGTGAATAATTTCAGAACGCTTCCGGCATCGATCCGTGTGTACGCACCTTAACACAGTTGTACAGAACCCTTCCCCCCTAGTGCATATAGCTGCGATATCAGCAAGTACAGACTTATTACTGTAGATTACTCTTCTTGCTAGTTTTATGCTGCACTGAATCATCACAAGAAACAAAACCATAAATTCTGCTGAATAGATCTCCGGTTATCTCTGTGAAGAACTGTATTAAGCGCTGTGTTTCCATATTTCATGGTTCAGTAAATGTATCAGTTCAGCTTGATATATGATGTTTACACACGGTATCTGTAAGCCATCTCTATTCATATTTTACATGTTTCACAAAGATAAACAGTTTAATATGGGATTCTCGGGAAGGCCTGCTTCCAGATAAGTCGGGGTACTGGCCACTAGGGGGCACTGCTAACAGCTGCAGAACAGGTTTTTTTAGGCTTAATAATAGCTAGTGATAAATAATAACAATCAGTAAGTGTTGCAGATATAATTGTATAGAATTGTGTTTCTGAATGCTGCCCCCTTTTGTTTATGTGCCTCATAGTTAGTGAAATACACTTTCCCTACACGCCCGTCAGACCAAACTCTTACAAATAATTACTTCTTTATTTGTTGTACCAAAAAAATAAATACACGGGAGGGCAGAACGCGGGGGGGGGGGGGGGGGGGGGGGGGGCTGAATAGGAATTTGTATTGATATGGTAGAAATTATAGCAGTGCCAATATGTCATTTCTTTATAATATATTTCATTTGGTTCAACGAATTTAATAATACGGGATATGGTCATTAGGTCTACAACAACTAGGTCGACAAGCATTGGGTCGACACCACTAGGTCGACATGGGTTAAGGTCGACATGAGTCAAGGTCGACATGGATATAGGTCAACATGGGTCTAGGTCGACATGACATTAGGTCGACACAAGCATAAGGTCGACATGGGCTAGGACGACATGGGCTAGGACGACATGGGGTTTTTCACTGTTTTTTTTAGCCGACATGTGCCGACAGGCGGTATTTCATGCCCTACCATCCACTAGGGCGTGGTGGGAAAATAAAGTAGTGTGCCAAAGAACGAGGGGATGCGGTGCACTTCAAACTGTGTCCATGTCGACTGTGTAAAAAAAAAAACAGTGAAAAAACCCATGTCGACCTTTTGACTGTCGACCTAGCCCATGTCGACCTAATGTATGTGTTGACCTAATGGCATGTCAACCTAGATCCATGGCGACCTTGACCCATGTTGACCTTAACCCATGTCAACCTAGTTGTTGTAGGCCCAACGATCCCAACCCAAAAAATACACACATGGAGCAAAGTACAGTAAAATGCGATTTTGGTAAAGTGCGATTTTTATGGAAAAAAACTCCGAAATCGCACGTTTTCCCAAAATTGCACATGTAGTAATATGCGAATTGCCGTAAAATTTGCACGTTTTGACCTGCTGAAAAAATATTGCACTTTCAAAATCTCATCCAGATGTTTTCTCATAGAAAACGTAAAAATCAAAAATGTAATAGGGAGCAATTTTTCAAACCGCACTCTAAACTTTAGAACTGTGCGCAGACCAGTGAGATCCGGTTATAGATCAGCGAGATCCGGGTACAGATCAGTGAGATCCGGGCACAGTTCAGTGAGATCCGGGCACAGATCAGTGAGATCCGGGCACAGATCAGTGAGATCCGGCCACAGATCAGTGAGATCCGGCCACAGATCAGTGAGATCTGTCAAAAAAAGTGTATTAAAGTTAAAAATGGCGAAGGGTGTGCTCCTTTGAGCAAAACCAGTCCCGGGCTCATTGAGTCAGTCCTTCCCCAAATACAGGGGAGATGGGGGGAAATAGTGGGGATCTTCTGTATTTAAGAAACCAGCACCGGGCTCTTGGACTGCTCCACATTCTGGGACTTGGAGAACCACAAGTCCCACCACGCAGGGCATTAATGGGTCTGCTTAGACTTGTAGTTCTACTGTGAAAACAATGTAAGTTAAAAAAAAACACAGATACAGAAAAGTATAAATTTAATACACACACTAACCTACAGTATAAATATACTTAACCTATCCATGTTCCTCCGACGGAACGGCTCCTCGCCCTTTTTTGGGAGGATTCCCACTGACCTCCATCACGAGGACTCTGCTCAGTCCTGATGGGCTTTAACTGTTTCCATGGAGACACCTACAGCCAATGAGGCCTGAGCTGGGATTATTTGTTGATTATGGTTTGTGTGCCCCCAGAGCCACAAGAACAGGTGGTTCTTTTTCGCCCAATATAAACAAGCTATAATTGGTTAGCCGGATAAAGACCATCGGTCAAAAATTGCATTATATTCAGTTTTTTCCAAAAAATGATTGTATCTAATTACCAGGGAAAAGAGACAGGAGCCTGACCATGAGGTGGGAGAAAGTGCAGGACTGCTTATGTTTGTTTATTTATTATGATATTTATGATGTTTTTTTAACCTTTTCTATGCACAGTTTTCAATTGTTGTCTCCTGCATTTTTATGTTCTTCAAATTGAACATGTAACGTTGCATTCTGAATTCTCTATTTGGTATCAAAGAACATTTCTTGAAACTTAAATTGTTCTGATTCCCATCAATGATTCAGCCCCAGATCTGGTCAAACATAACATCATCTTCCATGTGCAGCAATGGGGAGAGTTTAGAGATCAAACAAGAAATTTATGTTTATTCAACAAATGTAATCCTAACAAAAACCCGGGATTCTCTAATTGTTGCATCAATTTATAAACTGTCAAAACATTGCATAGCCGAAAAGTGCAGCATTACACAGATGCGCGTTTCACCGGGAAACAGAGGCTGGAATCGCATTTTATCCTGGGACAAAGGAAAACCGCGATTTGTTAAGAAACTAGTCACACAAACAAATTAACATTATGATTGGTAGCTGGGAATCGCATTCTCCTGTCTGACCTGACTCATCTGACTCATATTGCAGTAAACTGTTGCTTTTATCCCTTTATCCAAATTAGTATTTGTACCAGTGCCGGATTAACAAGAGGGTCACACAGGAGTCCCCACAAATCGCTACATCACTAGCAAAGGCGGCACAGGGGAATACTGAGAACTAGGGTGTCTGTGTGGTATAGTGTGAACAGGGAGCGCCACAGTGTGTATGGCACATGTGTGCTACTGGGAATATACACAGTCAGGGCTGCCTACAGGTCAGCTGGGCCCCGGTAAAATAGAGAGGGAGTGGCCATCGGAAGGGGGCAGAGCCTCCATGGGCAGTGGCGTAACGAAAAATTTTGCTCCCCCCCGCCGGGACAATTTCGCCGCCCCCCCCCCCCGACAATTTAGCCGCTGCCCCCCGTTAAAAGACCCCCCTGGGGAGCTGGCAGGGGGGTCCGTGCGGCGCGGAGGTACCTGTATTCAGGGAGAGCCTGAAGGTCCCTGCGCCTGCGGCGCTGAGTATGATGTTGCCGGGGTCCCTGCAGTGAAGTGGAAATAACGCGCTATCTCCGGCGGAGATAGCGCGTTATTTCCACTTCACTGCAGGGACCCTGGCGGCGGCAACATCATACTCAGCGGCACAGGGACCTCCAGGCTCTCCCTGAATACAGGTACCTCTGCGCCGCACGGACCCCCCTGCCAGCTCCCCGCTGCACCCACAAGCAGTGGGGAGCTGGCAGAGAAAAAATAGAGCTCGCAGACCCCCGGCGCCTCCCCGCCACCGCGGGGGCTGCGGCCTTATAGTTACGCCAGTGTCCATGGGCCATGGAAAAAAAAAAACAGAGGGAGAGAGATGACAGGCTGCCGCTGCAGCTGTCTCTCTCCCCAGCTCAGTACATGGCACTGAGCAGCATGTGTGGGGTTTGGGAGAGAGCAGGGTCGGGTTAAGGGGGGCTCAGAGGCCCTCCTGTGGTCAGCATGTATTTAAAAAATAAAAAATAAATTTAGCTAAAGGTTTTGTGCATGGGAGTGGGGTAGTGCTGCAGCGTCACCTATTTGTCATTGGGACAATGATTAATGGTGCTGAGCATCGGGAACCAAGGCACACTGACTGCACAAGTGTCCAGTGCATTACTGGGAGTTGACTAAGTCTCATGAGACTTTCCACAAGAGGTTAGAGGCTGAGAGGCTTGTGCTGAGCTCTGATTGGTGGAGCTCATCACATGCTTCTCAGGCCAATGACAGCAGCAGCAGCAGCCTCATCATAGGAGGGTTTTTAACCAGAGGAAGCACTGAGCCTGTGAGGTCTCCTAAAGAGTAAGGGACAGAGGGATAAACACAGTATTTTCTTGTGATATATATATATATATACTAGGTGATTCATCGCACCCTACGGGCGCTCTTCACACCGGCGTAAGGGGTGTGAACGTTTGTATTGTTAGAAATATGGTTAGAATTGTATGAAAGATGCCCTGTATTGCAACTTGAGTTATAGGTTAAATGTGTTAAATAGAGAGCATATGATTTGGAAGGGGGTGTGTATTGTTTTGTTTAATGAAAAAGCGGTTACAGAGTAAGATGTACATTGATAGTGTGGATGGTACAGTGACATTTGTGGGTGTGGGGGGGGGGCTGTGTGTGCATGTTGTTTAGGTGTGTGTGTGCAATAGTATAGTAGTGTGTTTTTGAGTCAGCGGCTCCCCACTGGCAGAGGTCACGACACAGGAAAACAGGAGGCTGGGTAGTGATAGGGGTGTGTGGGCATAAGGGGGACTAAAGAGGAGGGTGGGGGACACTGTGCAGCTTCTGCCAGTGGGTGAGGGTCCCGCGTGGCAGTGAGTCAGTGTCTCCTCTTACTGGGTGGGAGTTAGGGTGTAGGAGGCTGGGTGGTAAAGCATGATAGGGGAATGTGGGCAACACAGGGTGAGCGGGTCCCTACTGGCGGAAGTTACGGGACAGGAGAACAGGAGGCAGGGCAGTGATAGAGGTGTGTGGGCATGAGGAGTAGTAAAGGTTTTGGGCTGTTGCAGAGTAGGGATGGGCATTGGTGCAGATGCCATCGATGGTTGGCATTGATGGCGATTTTGCACCCTGCCATCGATAGTAGTAACATATTACTTGGATAACAATCGATTGTTGTAGCTATCGATGGTCATCCATTTTATCTGACTGAATAGGCCGTGGGTCAATCAGAACTCGGTGGCGGGACTGTCGGGTGTGGGGGGGGCGGAGCTATGCTCCGTGTCCCGGCACCTTAAAAAAATTGAAACTTGATCGGTTCTCCTTTGCCATTGATGTAGGGAAACCATGTGGTCCTCCCACATCGATGGCAAAAGTATTCAACATCGGCCATAAACCATCGCTGATTTGAAATCATTGATGGTCGATGGGCATCCCTAGAACTGGAGGAGGGTGGGGGATAGTATGCAGCTCCCGGCAGTGGGTGAGCGTCTCCTCCCACTGGGAGGGAGTGAGGGTGCATGAGAGCAGGAGGCTGTATAATAGTGGTATGTGGGCAAGACATTGATAAAAGTTGTGGTGCTGTTGCAGAGGACCGTGGGGACACTTCTGGCAGTGGGGGATTTCCCACCTAGGGGCGGCATCTGCTTATGGCAGAACAGGATCCCCTATTATCACGGGGGTATGAGAAATGCAGGAGCGGGGTCGCGGGGTCTGCTGGGGGGGGGGGGGGATTGCCGGAATGGGGTCAGGGGGGTCTGCAAATTGTGGGAGGGGGGGGGGTGCGGGAATCTGCGATTAGCGGGAGGGGCGGGGGTCCGCAAATCGCGGGAGGGGGCACGGGGGGGCTTGAATCGCGGGATGGGGGTGTCCGCAAATTGCGGGAGGGGGGTTGTGGGGCTCAATGAATTGCGGAAGGGGGCGTTGTGGGGGTCCGTGAATTGCGGGTGGGGCGCGGGGGATGGTGTGAATGAAGGGAGGGGGGCGCAGGGGGGGGGACCGTGGCCCTCGAATCAACGGAGGGGGCGTGGGGGGGTCATGAATAGCGGGAGGGGGGGGTCGTGGGGGGCCGCGAATCGCGGGAGGGGGGGCGGGGGGTGCATTGAATTGCAGGGGGCTTGAATCGTGGGAGGGGGGGTCCGCGAATCACGGGGGGGGGTCTGCAAAACGCGTGAGGGGGCGCGTGAGGGGGTGTGTGAATCGCGGAGGGGTGGTGTCACGGGGGGGTCGCGATTCGTGGGAGGAGGGCGGCGGAGGTCCCGTCGGGGTCCGTGTATCGCGGGAGGGGGTCCGCAAATCGCAGGAGGGGGCGAGTGGGGGCGTGAATCGCGGGAGGGAGTCCGCAAATTCCGGAGGGGGGCACGAATCGCGGGAGGAGGGACCAGAATTTCCGGAGGGGGCAAAAATTGCGGGAGGGGGGGTCTCGGAGGGGGGCAAATCGCAGGAGGGGGGTGCCGTGAATCACGGGAGTGGGCGTGGGTTTGCAAATCGCGGAGGGGGGCACAGCGAATCACAGGAGAGTGGCGCGGCGAATCGCTGGAGGGGGCGTGGGGGTGCAGTGAATCGCGGGGGTGCCACGAATCGTAGGAGGGGGGGTCGCGGGGGCAGCAAATCGTGGGAGGGGGTCCTCAAATTGCGGGAGGGGGGCGCGGGGAGGCCGCCGTGAATCGCGGGAGGGGGCGGGGATCCGCAAATTCGGGGGGGGGGGGCGCAGGGGGGGCTAGAATCGCGGGAGGGGGGGTCACAAATCGCAGGAGGGGGGTCGGGGGGGGTTTGCTGGCAGAGGGGGGGTGCCGGAGTAATGGTCGATGGTGGCTGTGGAGTAATGGTGGATGGTGGGCATGTACGGTAGCCCTGGCTGGGCGGGGGGAGGTGATGTCAAGGGGGTGGGGTGTGTAGAACGTTATACACATAGAACACTTTTCCCTGGGGGGGTGGGTTTGTGTATCCCGCTGGGCGGGAGCATTATATACACGGGGATGAGTGACAGATCTGGCTAAATATATAAGATATATATATATATATATATATATATATATATATATTATACACACACAAGTTTACCAAGTTTATACCACCTGTGTTTTGACAGTGTAATATTCTCCCATGCAGTTTGCAGCCAGTAATGACAAGTGGGAGGGGCCCCCCTGTCTAAAGTGACCAGGGCCCCTCAAAGGCTTAATCTGGCCCTGGGAGAGATGCTGTGCTGCGGGGCGTCAGCCTGTCATCTCTCTCCCCACTGCTGGCTCCCTGCAACAGGGGAGCAGCGCCAGATCCCAGGCCCCTCCAGCAAACCCGGCCCGGGTAAAATGTACTCGCCCCGCTTTCAGTACACTTTATAACACTGTCAGTATATTATTTTGACAATTTCATTGGTAGGGGATCCCACTAGTTCCTCTGGAGGCCCCATATAACTTTCTGACTTTGTTTAAGAGGTTTTGGATCACCCTCCCTATATTTGGAAGTTATAATGAATCGATGTTTGCAGTAAGCCGCCGGTACATTAGGCTGGATGCAGCTGGTACTATAGCTTGGGTATGATAAAGAAAAAAGAAAGTGAGCACTTTTTGGAGTGAAAAAAGTAATTTTCACACTTTAAGAAATGTTCACAATCGTATAGTTAGTGTTGGCCAGTAGCTAACATTACCACAATTTAAAATTAAAATAAACAATACAATAAAAAATTACTATTCTCATAAAATTCAGTTTCTTGGCTGGGATATAAATGAGACCTCTTGAACATAGGGTAATCTGCTCTAATTGACTGCAATGACTGTTAGTCTTCAATCATTCCTTATTTTGTTGGTAAAAAAGAGGCTCAATTTCAAGTCTTTAAATGTTAGATTGTCCTGTTAGTTTGTTCCAAGGAAAACTTATGCTAGTAAATTAGGTCACGTCCATGCAAAGCGATTTATTAAATACAGGTTGAGTATCCCGTATCTGGCTATCCATTATCCGAATTATTCCAAAAAACTTTTTTTTTTTTTTTTAATAGTTCGATTTTTTTACTTCCCCCCCCCCCCCCCCGACCCCTTTTTTTATACTTAACTAGTCCTCCGGCATCCATGTCAGGCCTTCAGCTTAATCTGCGGCGTCTCCAGCTGTCCCAGGAGTGCATTGCGCGAGTTCCCAGGCGCACCGGTGACATCACTGGTGGGCCTGGGAACTCGCACAATGCACTCCTGGGACCGCTGGAGATGGCGGAGATGAAGCTGAAGGCCTGACATGGACGCCAGAGGACTCCATGGATACCTAGGGACCATTGGGGACCCACCAGGGGACAGATAAGTATGTAAAAAAATTATTCCAAAAACCGTAAAAATCCCTTATTCGGAATGCTCGTGGTCCCGAGCATTTCGGATAAGGGATACTCAACCTGTAAAAACATAATACTTAGTCCATCCTCTTGGTGGAACTCCGCTGTATAATGCAAAAATATATGGCTCTTTAAACCCTTGTGCCCCACGGAGAGTGCCCCCGGCTGTTGGTGCTTTTCCAGTAGTGCAGCTCTGTCAAGGATCTCCACCCAGTGTTTTAGTAGCAGTACGGCCAATAGATGCAGATAAGTCCGTTCCTTCACGCGTTTCTCCACCTACAGCTTAGTGAGTGATTTTCAACCTTTTTACCTTGCGGCACACTAAATAAGATTTTGAAATTGCCAAGGCACACCATGAGATCCCCACAGGACAAAACACATTGGCCCCCACAGGAAAAAAACAAACCTATTGCCCCCCATATAAAAAAAACAATCACACTGGTCCCCACAGGTAACACAAATAAAATACAATGGTCCTTTAAATGAAAACAATAGACCAGTAAATAACACTTGAACTGGTGGTGGCTTTAAACTAGTTTGGGCATCTCTAGATCTGGGGGCACACTTGAGAACAGCTCAAGGCACACTATTGTGCCACGGCACAGTGGTTGAAATACACTGGCTTAGTGGCTTCCTCACACACACATTTTATTTGTAAGACGCTACAAATGGGGGGTTATTCTGGTTCAATTGGTCCTCTGCGCACAAGCACAGAGGGCCGATGTTTGTGTGCATGCGCCAGGTGCGTGCGGCCATTGTGAACAAGACTGCCGACGTGGGCCGGGGGATACACCCATGGGAACACCCAGCGTTTCTTGGGCGTTCTGATAAACCAGATATTTATCTGATAAGATTAGATATGATAAATAACCCAAACCAAATTTATTTACTTTATTACCTTTAAATATAACGGCAACGCTGAAATGATTGCACACCCACACAACCTTGTTATAAAAGGTATGACAATGCTTTACTTAAAGAATAGCTTCATTACAGATATTTTGCAAATGCAGACTAACACAAGAAACATAAAATTGATTAGCTAATACTGAAACAGTAATTCTAAATCAAATCAAAATGGACACCTTTCAAGGACAGTGATCAGCCATGATTAAACCTCCTTCATAATTACCTCCAGCCCCCTGTGCTTCCTTGTTCTTTCTCAACTGCCTTCTCCCTCCTTCTATCACTCTGATATTTAAACCTTTATCACATTAATTAATTAATTACTCATAAGCATTGAGTCTTATTGGAAAGCTCTGCTTTCAATCATGATGTCATAATTAACCCAACACCCAACTTCAGTGGCCTTGTGGGTCTACGCATGTGTGGCCTTGTTCCAATCTTATTCAGTTTGTGGAGACTAGATTCCTGTCCTTGCTACATTATACTGTCAACATCACATTCTTAAGCTTCTAAAACCAAAAACAATATTCTATAAGAAATCACTTTTACAGCTCTGTTCTGAATGATCAGCCATTTTAATAATATTATTATGCAAGTCATGCCTAACAAAATGGCTGCTGCTTCTAACATACAGTATTATAACTGTTTAGCGCAAAGGGAAGGCCTCATACGCAGTGAATAGTACAGTGTGCAACAAGCTAAAATCATCTGCAGCAATAATAGCGGCAGTCAGGAAAACAGAATATAATAAAAGCATAGATTTATTGATTAGTTGATTTTCTGTATTATCAGTCCATCCTCAACTTTTTTCATATCTCCGAAAAAAAGTTCATATCTCTCGTACTGTGCATCATTTGTTTCTCTCTTAATACATCGGAAAACCTGCTTGAAACATTTCACTAGTATACAGAAAAATCAATAATATTATCTTAGCAAAAACATCAAACTTCTTAAAGCATATATAACATTGACTTATGCGAACCAGTTATTGGGGTTCAACCAAATAAACCAACTGTAGGGAATCACATCACTCACACCTGTTCAATAAACTAATTTTTAACCCAAATAATTTCATTCAACTTTCCTTTTATTGTCACCATCCGTTTAGTATTTGTGATGCTTGTACCATATTTTAATTATATTCACAAATTCAAATACAATTTTATAAACTTGGGATAATGTAAATAAGTGTGTTTCTTTAATATACCATGTGTTACTTTCAAATCTTTATGTTGAATCACCACTGTATTAATTAGTAAAAGTACAATTTATTACAATAGATCTTGTTTGTAACCACTTAGAAACCTTATAATCCTTGTGGTAATGTCCATGGCTTATGAGACGGTATGTTTGAGAAAACATCATAAGAAACAATTCAATGAGTACCCCTTTTTTTTTCTAGATGTTATACTAGCACACCCAACTCTGTCACATAACTACATGTTTTGTTGTACTCCAAAATATCTCCTGTTATTACACTCTTTACCAATTTTAAACCTAGGGAGAGTCAGTAACCTTATAAGATTCACTTGTGTAAATCCTACATAGAAAATGAAGTGTTGTTTGATTTGACTGCAAATATAAGTAGCCATTAACCCAACCTTACCGGAGTGATACCGTAGATGACAATATAACCAACAATCAGTTTACCTTATTGTTCTTTCTATCAGCTCATGATGAGCGTCTTAAAGAAGAAATATCAGTTTGCATATAAATATTATGTTTGCACCATTGTTACCATCCTTACTTAGAATGCCTCTTCTTTACTGATACCTTAACTAGATGTATTCTATCAATGGTTCTGGTGTGGGCGTTCTCAGTTACTTTTATGTTATTACTAATATATTTATTTTAAACCTTCTAATTAGTTTAACATATTGGCTATCAGTATTTTATTACCATCCTCTGATGCATACCGAAACCTGGGAGCATCAGTAGTATGATGTATATGTGTGTCTGTTATGATTATTACTATACTTGTGGGATTAAAATTAAAAGCAGAAGTAGAATACACCACCATGACTCTAGTAATACCTCTTTGATAACTATACACACTGTCCTTGCCAGCAACCAATCCCTGGTAACCCTCATTCACTATAAAAATATGAAAACTTAAAAAACAAAAATGACTTCTTCAGTTAGTGAGTGTATGGGAAACTTGGTCACTCATGGGGATCATTGTTTTACACCTTGTCCACAACCCGCAGGGACACCACTAAGGGTATCCCCCGATTCCGTGGACCTCTTCTTGCCCACAACCCGCAGGGACACCACCAAGGATGCCCCCCGATTCCGTGGACCTTGTCTTGGTCTGTGTGGGGGCCCTGGACAGGCCCATCATCCAATAAGTTTATTAAGTTAGAATCACAGTCACAATATTTATCTGCATCAGTTTCTATTTCTTTCAACTGATATCACCACCAGGTCGGAAACCTTCTTGCAGTGAGACTCATTAATTCAATTGGTTTGTTTCACAGGGACGGGTCTTGCCTTTGATCTATGAGACATTTAATTGTAAGAATTTTCTCACCATTGCATAGTCTCCAGGCTGGACCTTATAACAACATCCCTTCATAAGCTTGTTTGCTTTTCTGGCAAAGTATTTAGATGATGTGAGAATTAGAGTGCCAAGTCTGCTGCTGGATGTTGAATAGGGTTTGCTGGTCTCCCAAAAAAATAAAAAAATGTATATATAAATTAAAATAATGATCTTATAAGGGGACAGGTTCAGTGGCTGCTGAGGAGTAGTGTGAATGTCATACAAAACCGAAGACAAAACTTCAAGTCAACTCATGGTAATTTCTACACCCACCCTAAATTATGTGTTCTCAATATGCATTTGTTAACATGTTCAATTTTGACTAAAACCTTTTAGTGAATGGTGAGTGCAACCAACCTTCAATAACCATATTTTGACTTATTCCTTAGAATACCTTTCCTGTCAAATATGTACCTCTATGATTTTTTTTTAATACCATATACCTTATGGGATAACATATCTGAACACAAATTCCTTAATAAATTTCTTTGCTGTAAAGAATGCTGTACATGGGACAGCTGGGATGTTCCTTATAATCAAGATAACATCAGATACCATTTAAATATAATGACAATTTTAAATGCATGTAAATTCCCAAAAAAATATTTTTAACCTTAGGAATGGACCAGTGGTAGGAGAAATGTTTGATGGTTCTATAGGAATAATTTTCCTGAGTTCATTCTTCTGCAGATGCGTTTGGGCCTCCGCATAAGATGAAATCAACATACATGCCCTCTCTCTCCTTACAATGGTCATCCCATGGGCAGCTTCCGCATCTGCCAGGAGGAGGGGTTTGGGGAGCTACTGATCTGCCCCCACCATCTTTACATAGGCCATTAGCCTTTTGACTGTATCCATTCATCATCCATTGGCACATTCCTTTTAAATACACAACTCTTGATGTTTTATGAGATTCTGCTGGTCAATTGTAGAAACATTAAATTGTATAGTGGTGTGATTCACAACAGTGGCCATCTTATTTTTGTTACCAAGTGCAACAAGATCACTTTATAACATGTGAGCTTGACACTTAACAACTACTGCCTTTGCAGGGAGAGTTGCACAGCCTCAACGAGCTCCTTTACTTGCTGTGATATTAGCGTATTATATCATAGCAAAATCACGATGGAAAATGAGGATCTCTAAATCCAATACTACCGCATATCCCGTATATGGCCATCCTGAGTCTCCTTGTTGGTGACGACAACAATCTTTGTAGATGGTAGTGGCGTGTCAGAGATATCAGGTCTAATTGGAGAAATTTTGCTTTAAATATTCCTCACAATCATGTTCTAAATCCTGCCTCTCATCCATCCTCTGGGACTCCCGGGTCCCACCAGGTAGCAGAGTAGCAGGATTTAGCGTACCACACCTGACAATGGTCAGGTCATGTGGCGCTGGGAGCAAAAGTTCCCAACGAGAGAACCATGCACTGGAAATGTGTCTTGTCCGTGAGGAATTCAGTAGAAAAGATGTAGCATTAGAGGCACATAGTGTGCAGTGTTCTTTAATTTCTATACAAAGGCTGCAGCAGCCGCCACAGTCCTTAAACATGTTGGTAAAGCAGATGCCACTCGGTCAAATGTGCAACTGTAGTACCTGATGGGTCTATGTGAACCCCCATGTATATGTGTTCAAACTCCCAAGGCCTCTGCTTGTTGTTAATTACAGTAAAGACAGGTATATGATAAATCTGATATATCCAGTGCTGTGGTTTCTGTCAGTGCGTGTATCAGAGCCTCAAATGAAGCAATTATGTCAGTATATTGTACTTTGCCAGCTCTGTGTCAGTTAGATTTAGTAGTAGTAATAGAAAAGGTGTCAGTAAGAGAATCCTGTAAAGAATTTAAACACATCATTAGATCATAAACATATTGAATCAGCATTGTGGTAGCAATCATGCAACTCATTGTGGGACATAGTGGGGCTGTCCATAAAACTTTGGCTTAATTAAGTCCACGTATATTGGACAGTGCTGTAAATAAATGTAGTAAGTCCTGACTATTTGCTATATGATTGTAAGAACTATGCAGATCATAAATCAATGATTAGATGACTGTAATACTTCCATAACTGTAAAGTGAATTGATTTACACTAAAAAAATAATAAGAATAATCGCATTGGGTAGATAACCTGCAATAACAGAGTGTTGCAAATACTATGGGTATTAAATAGTATGCGTTGTTGTAAAATCTGGAAAAAAACTATTTCTTGTGGTCCATAGATGTTCAGAAACTTGTGACAGGATGAGTAGTTGAAAACTCATCAAAATACTAATTGCTTAATGCCCTATGAGCATCACTCGTATCCTCTAACCCCGTGAGGGTCCTCATATCGGTTAGTGCCTTCTGACAGCAGTCTCTCATGGATTCCTGTTAATAATACACAATTTCTTCCAAACCACTCTGAGAAAAAAGAATCATTAAATCATTACAAATATTTGAGAGAATATCATGATTAGTTGTGCAGCAAATGCGATTTACTAGTAGCAGAACCCAGTAGTGCTGCACCTAATTGTGACCTCCATTCCTTATTTGTGGGCTCATATGCATGACCAATGGATCTATTAAAGTGGCAACATGCAATCAGATAAATAAGTAAACATAAAAATGCAACTCAATATGCATCTTATAATAATCACTATAAAATCTATATTTTTCCAATAAGGGCTTTGATAAGGATTCTGCAGCATTACCTGCAGACTCAATATTTTTTCTAAATAAATTCTAGTGGCTCAGTAATAATAATAATAATAATATTTTTTTAAAAACACTTGCTTTTTCTTTGCAAAATGAAATGCATCAATTTGTAAATTAATATCTTCTCTGGAATGGTCACACCTCTATTGGCTGGGATTTAATTTAAATAAAACAAGCAAAAGCAATAGCATTATTAAGCTCAGACATCATATTAGCATTTGTTATTTGGAAAAAATGACAGTTTTTAAACAGATGTTGACAAAACAACATTATCACTTGAGGGAAGCAATGGGGAGGGGGCTGGAGGTCATCCTTGGGTATGGCTGATCACTGTCCCATACAAACATTGCAATAACTTTAATCTATTCATTGTGCTTTTTCAAAAGGGTAAACAATATCTTCAATTCTAAGAACTTTCAACACATAATTGTTTATATGTCCTTGTTATGGAAAACAGTTCTGTAACACTCCTTGGATATTTCACATCATTTAGGAATAAAACTTTTTACTCTCTTATCAATCTCATTAACCATTTCCTGCCTTTAATCTCCTACAGAGTTATTTCTGATGTTACTCTCACCTCATCACTGAAAAAACTTATTCCCTTCTGCTTTTTCAAAAATAAACAAAAAATTTCAAAATTATTCTTTTTTTTTTCCCATTTTTTCTTTTTCTCCCTAAGGCTCTAAAAGACATATCACCTCTCCTCACTTCTCACTGAACAGAATTAACCCCTCAGTGGGACAGTACAATCTTTCCAAACATATGTGGGTTAGTGGTATATACTATCTCAATTCTTGAAGCTTTCACCACCTGTCACCAGACCATTGCGCGTTCACTCTCATCAAATAATCATTACCTCACAGGTGCATCATCATCACCAATTCCAACTAACTATGACCAGCATAGTATTTTCTATTCCTTCTCACTTGCTCACACTAGTCACATACTCAGAGAACTTTCTGTGTTCCCATACAAATGCTTAAAAAGGTGTTACCTCTTTCAAAGACAAAAATGTAAATAAAATAAATGAAAAATGTCCCCAAAAAACCTAACCATGCGTTATGTGTCATTCACTGTTACCACACCTACGCCTTCCACATCCTGTCATTCCTTGTTACCAGTCTTGTGGGTCTCTACTGTCATTCTTTGTTACCAGTAGTCACGTGTCCCACCCCCACCCTTTCTTCTCAGTATATTCTACCTTGCACGTAGGTGGCAGATACCCCCTGTGAATCTCGCTACCGGTCAGCACTCTTCACAGGAAAAAAATCAACTCATCAAATCAGAAAAAAATTATATGCGATATGTCATTCTTTGTTACCATATCTGCACATTGTCTAAGTGATCATTACACGATTAGATCACTATCTCCCCTGGTTATCTAGCTAACTGTGGCCACAGTATTAACCCCTTAAGATGATACTCTATCAATTTAGTACCCTCCCCCTTTCAAAACAAACAAAATTAAATTAACACAAATCAAAAACAAAACAAAAATTGGCTTAAAGAAAACCCCACAGCCTTGAGTCAGTTATCACTGATTACCTTCCATTCATAAGAATAAAAATAAACCCAGGACTTATCTGCGCATTACTCAAGGTATATCTGATTCAATATATGTATCCAGATTAAGCAAATAGGCAATAGAAATTGCCAACAGAAAACACGGTCTAATATATCAATATGAACCTTTAAGAATAGATGTTATATTGGACTTATATCTCATCGATATATATATCACTTTTCTTATCCAAAATGTATTACTCATTAAATGAAAAAAACATTGGGTACTTATGTAATATCTGGGCTCCCGTTTTTCTTATGAGACTGCGTCCCCTCGCGGGGCTCGCTGCGCTCGCCACGCTTCGGGCACGGTGGCTCGCTGCGCTCGCCACACTATATAAAATCAACTCCATGCGTAGTTGGATAGTAGGGGTATGAAAAAATGGGGTGCATTTAACATGGGAGCCCAGATAATACATAAGTACCAAACATTGAATTCACATGATCATTTCCTGTTTCTTCACCTAACATGGACAACTCCTTATCTCGCATTACATCAACTGAATCCATCACTTTAGAGTTTCCAACTCACAGCTGCTTTGTTTAATAAACCAAAAAAATTTAAATCAAAAACCCATAGCAGAAAAACATCAGTCCTACATTACGTACTTCATCTCCGCAAGACAAGAGACCAAAAAAACTTTACAATGAGATAAACTCGATCTTACTTTCTTTGTTATAAACAATATTCCAATTAACTTTATTTATTCTGGTGGTAAAAATGAACTGTTACTTGGCTTACAATATTAGCGTCTACTCCTTTAAACGCTGTATTTTAACGGACCTTTGTCTATGGATACAAAGAAACTATCTCAAATTGTTATTGTAATCCGACTGCTTGCTAGCTCTAACAATGCAACGTATACTTAATTATTTATTAACATTTTCTTATATAAACCATATACAGTAGACAATCCTTGGGTTTCCAAACAATACAGATTATGGATAAATCATGCATTCCATTTCTTCCACATGTTGCTGGCCAGACAACCAGAAAGAAACGTAAATGCACAATCTCCTCTACCTATCTCTAATCACCAAATTATAAGCACGGGAAAACCTACAACAAATATATGCAACTTCTTTCAAATTTATAGATTGGACAAACAAAGAAACTCTAATTATCAAAACAACCGCTACAGATTAGTTACTTCAGCAATATCCTCAGCAGACAATATACACCAAACAATCCAACCGCGGTCCAAAAATAAAAACAAACAAAAAAAAAATACTGTCATTTAAAGAATATTATTTTTTTTTTTTTAAAAAGTAGAAAACTTATTGCCAGCATAACCTTTATACCAATATGCTTGCTATAGTCTGCATGCTTTGCAAATAAACTAAAGAAATACTCTTCCTGACCCAAGCAATGTTGTTTACAACTTCTTGCCAAGTTTCTCGCTGCTCTCCTTATCTATTCTCTGACACAGAGAAGAAATGGGCGATGCGGGGGGGGGGGGGGGGGGGGGGGTTAGCAAGCTGACAGTCTGCAAAATGCAGCATTGTCTTTCCATGCCTTAAATTACGATCTATTTGTTTTATAATTAAATAGCGAAGTTGCTTCAAGTAATTGTGGATTACCATACCTTAACAGATGTTTGAGAAGATTAGGGTACACAAATGCACCGACTTTAAAAAAATTCTACACATTTTTTTTTTTTTTCCCAATAGCTAATTTTTTTTCAAACTTTGATCTTCTCAATAACTGATAAAATATGGACACCAACCATCATTGAATCTCGCTGGGGCCTCCAACTGATAAACCAGATATTTATCTGATAAGATTAGATATGATAAATAACCCAAACCAAATTTATTTACTTTATTACCTTTAAATATAACGGCAACGCTGAAATGATTGCACACCCACACAACCTTGTTATAAAAGGTATGACAATGCTTTACTTAAAGAATAGCTTCATTACAGATATTTTGCAAATGCAGACTAACACAAGAAACATAAAATTGATTAGCTAATACTGAAACAGTAATTCTAAATCAAATCAAAATGGACACCTTTCAAGGACAGTGATCAGCCATGATTAAACCTCCTTCATAATTACCTCCAGCCCCCTGTGCTTCCTTGTTCTTTCTCAACTGTCTTCTCCCTCCTTCTATCACTCTGATATTTAAACCTTTATCACATTAATTAATTAATTACTCATAAGCATTGAGTCTTATTGGAAAGCTCTGCTTTCAATCATGATGTCATAATTAACCCAACACCCAACTTCAGTGGCCTTGTGGGTCTACGCATGTGTGGCCTTGTTCCAATCTTATTCAGTTTGTGGAGACTAGATTCCTGTCCTTGCTACATTATACTGTCAACATCACATTCTTAAGCTTCTAAAACCAAAAACAATATTCTATAAGAAATCACTTTTACAGCTCTGTTCTGAATGATCAGCCATTTTAATAATATTATTATGCAAGTCATGCCTAACAAAATGGCTGCTGCTTCTAACATACAGTATTATAACTGTTTAGCGCAAAGGGAAGGCCTCATACGCAGTGAATAGTACAGTGTGCAACAAGCTAAAATCATCTGCAGCAATAATAGCGGCAGTCAGGAAAACAGAATATAATAAAAGCATAGATTTATTGATTAGTTGATTTTCTGTATTATCAGTTCCCATGAAAATGGCGGGCGTTCCTATGCAAATTGCCCAGTGACGCTGATGTTTGTGTGTGCGTGCGGGGGGGGGGGGGGGCGCGGCAGCTGACATCACCAGATGTTAGCTGCCCACCCCCCGCATCACCGGGCGATTTGCATGGTAACACCCAGCTTTTCATGGGCGTTCTCATGAAAACGCTGTGCGTTCCCATGCAACTCTCCTGGTTATGGGGGTGCGGGGGGTGGGAAGCTGACATCACCAGATGTCAGCTGCCCGCCCTGTTTCTGGCGAGGGTGGACACATATCTGAGGGACCTGAGAGTCACTTAGATATGCATGTACCTTCTGCATCATTCCACCTTGCACATGGCTGTCTGCAATGGGTTCATGTGACTGTTATATTTCATAGGTAATTGATGTCATTATTTCTTATAGCGTCTACGTTTGTTGCTTCTTCTGGCTTCAGAGCAAATTTTTGTACTTTTCTGAGTTTATCATATATAGCCTTCTAAGGGCTAGGTATATCACGTCTGGATACTTTTTGCAAGGTATTAGTTTTATACCCCATCACCAGATCATCACTCAATCACTTAATGAAAATTAGTAATCACTCTCATATGTATATAAATAAATAAATAAAGAAGTAGTGTTATAAATCACATGGTTAATCTAGTTCTCCCCACTTTCTTTTTTCTGTTTTTTCTAATATTTACCTTATTAAAGATACCATTAAGTTTTTATGTATAGAGATAATCCATGTTCCACTATATGTATATTGAAATATTGTCTGTATTTGTAGAATATGAACTATTTCCCCTGATGAAGTCTGTATTAGACAAAACGCGTTGGTTCATTGTTTGAACTGTAAAAGAGTCGAATAAAGAAACTACTTGGAAATCCAACATTTCTGGTTTTATGAACTTTGGTGTGATACATGGACATTTAATTTAGGCGCTATACCACCATTTGGGAAGTATATTGTGGGTATTGTTTCCTAGCCCTCAGGAAACCTGGTGGTTAAGCAGCCGCAACTGGAATTGGAGCTTTTTCAATTCGAATTGTGCATATAAGCGCGAGAGGAGTATTGGGGATACTATTGTTTGGAGGGTTACTTCTCAAACGCAGCTACGATGCCCTTTTTTAAGAATAGTACAAACCGTTCACAAAAGTTTAAAGTAATTTTTAATGAGGAGACGGAATTAATGGAAGCGAGTGGTGGTGAGGATACGGAGTATTACAATATTCTAAACAATATGGAGAAAGTAACAACTAAGGAACTTAAATGCTGGTATGATCTGGTAACACTAGAAAAATATTTGGAAGTGGGAAGAATCCCAAGGGGTTTGAGAATAAATAAAACACCCACATTTGTCCCACAAAATTAGGAATTTCTAACTAACTGGAACAAAGTTCTGGAAGAATGCAGCACCCGGCTCGTGGGTTTAATTGTTAATGAGAGGAAGAAAGAGTTATCCACATTAGAGGACCAAATTAATTCAATGGAAAAATCCTTGACGAAATTTGAAAAAAGCGAGGAGTTCCATCGAGATGTTAAGGACCTACAGAGAAAGTTAGATAATCTGGAAGAAGATATAATTATGAGGAAACAGAAAAAATTCCTTAGGGATAAAAATGATTACCAGAACGGTAAAATACACGATTGGGCCACAAACAACCAGCAAAGGCAAGATGTAAGAGAACAAAGAGTCACTCAATATAGAGGGAATTACCCCAGAAGGCCATTCAATGATACCTATACGAGAGCACAGCAACCAGTATATAGAAATGATAGACGAGATGATTACACACATTCAAGGAATGATCCTTACAGGCAGTCTCCGAGGTATAGGAGAAGAAGGCAGTCTTCAAGTACATATTTTACATCTCCAAACAGGGAGTACCAACCTTCCAAATATAATCAATACAGGTCCCCTTCCCCAAACCAAAAATACTCGGGGCCTTTTTTAGGAGAGCAAAAGAAAGTAGGTTTCAGAAACCTGGAGGGGAAGGAAACCTTACAAATAAGGCTAGATTCACCACAAGGCAAGATAAGATTTCTAAGAGAAGAGGTTGCAGAGGAGGAAGAAAACTCCCCAAAAAAGAAGAGATTAAACCAAACCCCAAGGGAACAGGAAGACCCAACTACATCAACATTTCCAAGAAGATTCTATCAAAACACGAAACATCGTTATTAAATAGGGGTTTGAAATTTGCACCTGACCAGCACCTCGATAATTTTAACCTATTTGTGGATCTTAATAAATACATACGCTCCCTAACATTGAAAAGACACTTTTTGAAGAACCCCCAGAACCCCGATGGAATCCAACAGATGAGGAAGATCCCTTTAGTGGCTCCGCCTTCAAGATTTTATCCAATAGAGTCCAGGGGTAACAATATGGAAAGGTTCTATGAATCAGTGAAGGACGACTTTAAAAGAATTAAACCTAAAAAATCTTTTCGCCCCAACTTGGATCCGCAGGAGCAACAAGCTCTAAGAAGTCTAAAAAATGATGAAGATATAATCATAAAAATGGCGGACAAGGGAGGAGCGGTAGTGATTCAAGATAAAGCTAAATATCTGGAAGAGGCCCACAAATTGATAGGAGATACTGAAACTTATACTAAGTTGGATTCTGACCCCACTGTGGACTATAACAACAAACTGTTAAGCATACTTAAACAAGCCAAAGAAAAAGATGTCCTTTGCAAAGAAGAATTTCTGTATATTTATATAGCAAAACCTAAGATACCAGTGTATCACCATCTCCCAATGCGTTTCGTCACTTAATTGGACTGTGAGTCCAATTAAGTGACGAAACGTGTTGGGAGTGGCATGTTGGTCCGACGTGGTGACGTCCAGTTCCATTCTGTGCTCCAGCTGGTTCTCTGATCTCTTCCCCATGGCGGCTCCGTCTTTGGATTCCTGTCCGGCGATCTGAGGCTGTTCCGTGGTGTGATATACAACTGACAGAGTTTCCTGTTGTGATCCTGCATTATATTGGGCTGGCAAGCTGATGATTCTTAACCTCATTGTATGTGAGCATATATATATATCAGTAAATGATTTTGATTACACATTTGCTCATTGTTGCGCTTTCTTCTCCATTTATTTTTTGCATATATATATATATACTAGGTGCTTCATCGCGCCCTACGGGCGCTCTTCACACCGTCGTAAGGGGCTGCGGCCCCTTAATTTGTGAACATTTGCATATGAGAAAGATGGTTAGAATTGTATGAAAGATGCCCTGTATTGCAACTTGAGTTATAGGTGAAATGTGTTAAATAGAGAGCATATGATGTGGAAGGGGATGTGTATTGTTTTGTTTAATTAAAACGCGGTTACAGAGTAAGATGTACATTGATAGTGTGGATGGTACAGTGACATTTGTGGGTGTGGGGGGGGGGGGGGGGGGCTGTGTGTGCATGTTGTTTAGGTGTGTGTGTGCAATAGTATAGTAGGGTGTTTCTGAGTCAGGGGCTCCCCACTGGCGGAGGTCACGACACAGGAAAACAGGAGGCTGGGTAGTGATAGGGGTGTGTGGGCATAAGGGGGACTAAAGAGGAGGGTGGGAGATACTGTGCAGCTTCTGCCAGTGGGTGAGGGTCCAGCGTGGCAGTACAGGATGGTGGCCCTTAGTCAGTGTCTCCTCCTACTGGGTGGGAGTTCGGGTGCATGAGAGCAGGAGGCTGGGCTATGAGGCATGATAGGGGCATGTGGGCAAAACAGCGTCAGCAACTCCCCAGTGGTGGAAGTTACGGTTCAGGAGAGCAGGAAGCTGGGTAGTGATATGGGTGTGTGAGTATATGGGGGACTAAAGAGGGGCTTAGGGGTGCCGTGAATTGCGGGAGGGGTGCGGGGGTGCCGTGAATCAAGGGAGGGGGGGGCGCAGTGGCGAATCGCGGGAGAGGGTCCGCAAAGCGTGGGAGGGGGCGTGAATTGCGCGAGGGGGGGTTGCGAATCGCGGGAGGGGGGGGGCGCGGGGGGTCCGTTAATTGCGGGAGGGGGGTCACGGGGCGTGATGAATCACCTAGTTGGGTATATATTCTTGTAGAAGGATGGTAGGCTGTTGCTGTCATTCAGAATGCATTTACATAAACAGTAATAGTAGCAGTAAAAGGTCTGACTTAAAACACCTACAGTAAAACAGAACAGGTGTTATATATTATACAAAGAATTGGTTGATGGTGTGTAGGTTGACGTGCACATAGTCCATAGTTGTCACTGGAAAAAAATTGCTACAAGAAAAAATCAACACAGAAAGGTCAACACATGTAAATGTTGACATAAGTGTGGCACTTCATCGGTGTCCATGTCGACACATGAGAATGAATATGAAAACATTCCAAAAAAGAAAAACAAATCTTCAAAAAGTCATGTCAACCTTTTTCATTGTCGACCATAGCCATGCCAGTGTTTTGCATGTGCCATTTAATCCTGGGGTTGCCGTGAACCATGTGCGGGGGTGGGAGGGGGTGAGGTGTGTCCGCTAATCACGGGAGGAGGGGTCGTGGGTGGATGCCGTGAATTGCGGGAGGGGGGGTCGCGGGGTGTGGCTGCCGCGAATTGTGGGAGGGGGGGGGCGCGGGGGGTTGCAGTGAATCGCGGGAGGGTGGGTCGCGGGGGCGGGTGGTTGCCGCAATGACAGGAGGGGGTGTCACGGGGTGGGGCCGCGAATCGCGGGAGTCACCAGGGGTGCCGCGAATTGCGGGGGGTGTGCTGCAAATCGCGGGAGGGGGGTCGCGGGGGGTGCCGCGAATCGCCACAAGAAAAAATCAACACAGAAAGTTTAACACATGTAAATGTTGACATAAGTGTCCATGTCGACACATGAGAATGAATATGTAAACAGTAAAAAAAAAGAAGAATAAATCTTCAAAAAGTCATGTCAACCTTTTTCATTGTCGACCATAGCTGTGCCAGTGTTTTGCATGTGCCATTTAATCCTGGCTTTGCCGTGAATCGCGCGCGGGGGTGGGGGGGGGAGGGAGGTGGTGATGGGTGTCCGCGAATCATGGGAGGAGGGGTCATGGGTGGATGCCGTGAATTGCGGGAGGGGGATCGCGGGGGGGGTGTGGCTGCCGTGAATTGTGGGAGGGGGGGCGCGGGGGGTTGCGGTGAATCGCGGGAGGGTGGGTCGCGGGGGCGGGGGGTTGCCACAATGACAGGAGGGGGGGTCAGGGGTGGGGAATCGCGGTAGGGGGGGTCGTGGGGGGCACCGTGAACCGCGGGAGGTGGGCCCGGGGCGAATTGTGGGAGGGGGGGTCCCGGGGTGCCGCGAATCGCAGGAGGGGGTGTGTGTCACGGGGTGGGGCCGCGAATCGCGGGAGACACCGGGGGTGCCGCGAATTGCGGGGGGTGTGCTGCAAATCGCGGGAGGGGGGTCGCGGGGGGTGCCGCGAATCGCCACAAGAAAAAATCAACACAGAAAGGTCAACACATGTAAATGTTGACATAAGTGTGGCACTTCATTGGTGTCTATTTCGACACATGAGAATGAATATGAAAACATTGAAAAAGTGAAAAATAAATCTTGTCAACCTTTTTCATTGTCGACCAAAGCCATGTCAGTGTTTTGCATGTGCCATTTAATCTTGGGGATGCCGTGAATGGGGGGGGGGGGGGGGGGAGGTGCATACCTCCCAACATGACCCTCTCCAGGAGGGACACATTGCTCTGTTTCTGGACTTTCTTCTTAATTTATGGATTACCATCACCTGTGCTTAAACACCTTTCTTATCAATTACCCTGTTTAAAACAGGTGATGACAATCATAAATTAAGATGGAAGTCCACAACCCAGCGTTACAGCTCCAGACACACTTTGAGTGACAGATGTAGCCAAATATATAAGATATATATATATATATATATATATATATATATATATATATATATATACATAAGAATATACTGTAAGTAATCTTTGTTATGCGACACACCTCAGCACAGACTTTTTTCAATAGTTCCCTCGAAGAGTCCAAATTTATATACAAAGGCCCAGATTTGCAATTGCAACTCTCAAAACACGTGTGGGAACTTTTCTCAGATCGTACTGTTTTCACCCGAAAATTGAAAAATGGGCACAAAAAATTGGGTATAATTGAATTAGGCCAAGTCAAAAAACTATTTATGCTGGAAACATTTTGGAGGCTACTGTATATGTAATCTAATTGTCAACATTTATCAGTTACGTTTCTGAAAGCACGCGCAGAAAATGACGGCTGCCTGCAAATTCCACCTCCAGTCGCACATTCTCTTCTATTCCATTCTAAAGTGATATATTTGGTTACATTTGATCCAAAAATAAAATGATAGTTGGAAAATGTGGCCGGCGTTCTACTGCAGATAAATGTAAATACAATGTCAAACATTTCTCGTTCTGTCAGAATGTGGGAAAGATCGTGTTTATACTGGTTTCATCTACCATCAACTTACAGTATACCTTCTGTTCAATACATTAATGGCCAATTGTCAGACATCGCTGACGGTGACGGTGATTGGACACATTTTAGAACTAATCTTCTAGGGATTGAGTTTAAGTCTCGGCTAGCTATAACCACTGCTACATTGTAACATAAAAATAACATAACCGTTCTTCTGTTAGTGATGTTCTCCATAATTAATAGGTGTCCCATTCGGACCTATGGAGAACACTTACAGTAACTGCAGATTCAGTATCTTACCTGCACTAATTAATTGGTGCAGGTAACATGTAGGCTATATAGGGCCAGATGTACTAAGCTTCAAAAAGAGATACAATAGAGAGTGATAAACAGCCATCCAATCAGTTCCTAGCTGCCATGTTATGGGCTGGGTTTGAAAAATGACAGGTAGGAGCTGATTGGCTGGTTAGTTTATAACTCTCGACTTTATCACTTCTTGAAGCTTGACACATCTGGCCCATAGTCTTATACCATTATCAATTATCAAATGTTCTAAACAGGTACAAGTGGGGATGTGGGCAATATTTATTATTTATACTTGCATTTAACCCCTCGGCACTCTGATGCCTCAAAGACAGGGGTGTCTCACTATGGTGAGGAGAATGGCCACTGCATTAGAACAGAACTGCAGGCGAGTGCCACCTACAGTTACGTTCATATATATATATACTAGGTGATTCATCGCGCCCTACGGGCGCTCTTCACACCGGCGTAAGGGGCTACGCCCCTTAATTTGTGAACGTTTGTATTGTGAGAAATATCGTTAGAATTGTATGAAAGATGCCCTGTATTGCAGCTTCTGCCAGTGGGTGAGGGTCCATCGTGGCAGCACAGGATACAGGACGGTGGCCCTGAGTCAGTGTCTCCTCCTACTGGGTGGGAGTTAGGGTGCGTGAGAGCAGGAGGCTGGGCTATGAGGCATGATAGGGGTATGTGGGCAACACAGCATCAGCGACTCCCCAGTGGTGGAAGTTACGGTTCAGGAGAGCAGGAAGCTGGGTAGTGATAGGGGTGTGTGGGCATACGGGGGACTAAAGAGGGTGGGGGACACTGTGCAGCTTCTGCCAGTGGGTGAAGGTCCAGCGTGGCAGCACAGGAGTACAGGACGGTGCCCCTGAGTCAGTGTCTCCTCCTACTGGGTGGGAGTTAGGGTGCGTGAGAGCAGGAGGCTGGGCGGTAAAGCATGATAGGGGAATGTGGGCAACACAGGGTGAGCGGCTCCCCACTGGCGGAAGTTACGGGGCAGGAGAACAGGAGGAAGGGCAGTGATAGAGGTGTGTGGGCATGAGGGGTAATAAAGGTTTTTGGCTGTTGCGGAGTAGGGATAGGCATTGGTGCAGACACCATCGATGGTTGGCATTGATGGCGATTTTGCACCCTGCCATCGATAGTAGTAACATATTCCTTGGATAACCATCGATTGTTGTAGCTATCGATGGTCATCCATTATATCTGACTGAATAGGCCGTGGGTCAATCAGAACTTGGTGGCGTAAAAAAATTTGAAACTTGATCGGTTCTCTTTGCCATCATTGTAGGGAAACCATCTTGTCCTCCCACATTGATGGCAAAAGTATTCAACATCGGCCATAAACCATCGATTATTTGAAATCATTGATGGTCGATGGGCATCCCTAGAACTGGAGGAGGATGGGGGACAGTATGCAGCTCCCGGCAGTGGGTGAGCGTCTCCTCCCACTGGGAGGGAGTGAGCGTGCATGAGAGCAGGAGGCTGTATAAAAATGGTATGTGAACAAGACATTGATAAAAGTTGGCGCTGGTGCAGAGGGCAGTGGGGAAACCTGCAGTGCGGCAGCCAGGGCCGGATTTCCCACCTAGGAGCGGTACCTGCTTGTGGCGGTACAGAATCCCCGATTGTCACAGGGGTACGTGAAGTGCGGTAGCGGGGTCGCGGTGGTCCACTGGGGGGTGGAATTGCCGGAAGGGGGTCAGGGGGGTCTGCAAATTGCGGGAGGGAGGGTGGTGTGCGGGGATCTGCGATTAGCGGGAGGGGGCGGGGGTCCGCAAACTGTGGGAGGGGGCGCGGGGGGCTTGAATCGTGGGAAGGGGGGTCCGCAAATTGCGGGAGGGGGGTTTTCGGGGTTAGTGAATTGCAGGAGGAAGGGTTGTGGAGGTCCGTGAATTGCAGGAGGGGCGCGGGGGGTGCCGTAAGTCAAGGGGGGGGGCGCTGGGGGGTGGTGCGGGGGTCCGTGAATCGCGGGAAGGGGCATGAATCGCGGGAGGGGGGGCCCCCGAATCACGGGAGGGGGTCTGCAAATTGCGGGAGGGGGCGCTGGGGGTGGTGTGTGAATTACGGGGTGGTTGCAAATCGCGAGAGGTGCCGAGGGGGTCCGCAAATCGCGGGAGGTGGGCGCTACGGGGGGTTCCGTGAATCGCGGAAGGGGGCGGGGGACCGCAAATCGCGGGGAGGGGGGGGCGCGAATTGCGGGAGGGGGGGTCGCAAATCGCAGTAGGGGGGTGCCGTGAAGCACGGGAGGGGGCGGTGGTCCGCAAATCGCCGGAGGGGGGGTCGCGGGGGGGCCCTTTTAATGCCGGGAGGGGGGGTCGCGGGGTCCCGCGAATCGCAGGAGGGAGGGGAGGTTGCAGGGGTCCCGCGAATCGCGGGAGGGGGCTCGCGGGAGGAGGGGGTCGCTGGGGTCCCGCGATTTGCGGGAGGGTCGCGGGGGTCCCGCGTTTCGTGGGAGGGGGTGGTCGCGGGGGTCCCGCGGATCACGGGAGGGGGGGTCGCGGGGGTCCCGCGGATCACGGGAGGGGGGGTCGCGGGGGTCCCGTGAATAACAGGAGGGGGGGTCGCGGGGGTCCCGCAAATCGCGGGGGTCCCGCGAATCGCGGAAGGGGGGGCACGGGGGTCCCGCGAATCGCGGGAGGGGTTGGTCGCGGGGGTCCCGCGAATCGCGGGAGGGGGGTCGCGGGAGTCCCGCAAATCGCGGGAGGGGGGGGTCACGGGGGTCCCGTGGTTCACAGGAGGGGGGTCGCGGGGTTACCGCGAATCGCGGGAGGGGGGGTCGCGGGAGGTCCCGCGAATCGCGGGAGGGGAGTCGCGGGGGTCCTGGCAGAGGGTAGGGATGTTCAGGAGTAATGGTGGATGGTGGCTGTCGAGTAATGGTGGATGGTGGGCGTGTACTGTAGCCCTGGCTGGGCGAGGGGAGGTGATGTCAAGGGGGTGGAACGTTCTACACATGAAAATGTTCTACACAGGAACGTTCTACACAGGGGTTGAGTGACAGATCTGGCTAAATATATAAGAGATATATATTCAGCATGGATTGCTAAGAGAAAGCAGTTGCCTGCTATCAGAAACCCTCCACCGAGAAAGAAATAGCACCCAATGTAAAGTTGTGAATCCATCAGAAATCGCTAGGCATTCACAGATCCATTCACAAAAACCAGAACACAGAAGAGTACTTTCCATCTGAGTTGTCTGAGGCTTCCACAATTGTTAAAGAGACAGGCTGGAAGTGGTCATCACTGATGTCAGAGACCCGCCCCTAAACACTGGCTTCCTGTCAATCAAAGTGCACATGCTGTGAATACAGATATTTATTTGCAAATTGCGCTTGCGAATGTGTATGCTGCGCATGTGCAGCCATTTGATAGTTGGCTGGATTGCGATTTCTGTAAATAGAAGTAGGCCCTTGGCCTGTAGATTTGCAGAAATATATTGGGTTGGGAAATGTTTGCTTCATTTTGGAGTTTTATGGCAAAACGCCTGCCTGCCATTTACAGTGCATCATCAATGTGCTGTGTAAAATGTGACAGTTTGTGAATTCTCCTTGTGCACCTACTGGGTGACCTGGAACATGTGGCCTGCTGGGTGGTCTGGAAACTGTGACAGTTATTTGCAGCCACCCACTAAGCAGGGATATTTTCCAAACTCTACTCCCAAGGGGTGCAAATGGGTAGAATGTTCCGCCCCCGAAAAAACCATTGGCTGGCTTAAACTGGGAACATCAAATATTATTATTATGCCCTTCCTCCCTTTCCATATCTATCTCTGTGAATACTATGCCATTGATGTGCTGAGATAGGGAGAGAGACAGCTGCAGCGGCAGCCTATCCTTTCTCTCTCCCTGTCATCTACGGTACTTTTTTTTCCATGGGGTGTGGCCCCGGCCCCGCTCCCGCCCAGTTGCCATGCCCCCCCCCCCCCCCAGTGGCGCATGCAGGGGGGGGGGTTCTGAGTACCAAGAACCCCCCCCCCCAGGAGTCTAAAGGCCCTAGGCTGAAAGCTGAGGGTCCCCTCTTTCCATGGGTAGTTTTTAATTCCATTAAAATCTGAGAAATCTATTTTCAGGAACTGGAGATATCTGCAGTCAAGCAAGCTGTCCTCCCACCAGAAAATTATGAATAATAAGCCCACTCCACTATACACCCCTCCTCTGCATATTAAACATCCTCTACCACCCTGGAAGTTATGTATCAGGTCCCCTTCATTCAGCCCAATGCCCCCTTCTCCCACCCCATCTCCCACCATCTAAAAATTACTGACCCAGGCCCTACATGCTGAGTGGTTGATATAATACCCCCTACCACCCGGGGGACATCAAAGCTTCCCCCACCCCTACCACTGGAGGATCAGTAGGGGCCCCAATACATTGCTATGCCCAGGAGTCTACACTGCTGTTGATGCCCCTGTATGTATATGTATGTGTGTATGTATGTATGTATATATATATATATATATATATATATATGTGTGTGTGTGTGTATATATATATATATATATATATAATTATTATTATTATTATTATTTATATACATTTGGTCTATCTATAATACTTTAACTGACCCGGCATATACTGGGTCACCTAAGTGTCCATCTCCGTGCTTTGCTCCGCCCCTCTGGAAACCTCCTTCTGAAAATCCTGTGTTTGCCCCTGCCCTCCATGTTACCGGTGTCCCTTTCTACACCTGCTTTACTTCCTGCTGTAAAATGAAATATCAAGGGTATAGTGTTATAAAAATGAATGAGTTGCCCTGTAATAATAATATGGCGCTATTACATCTGCCTTAAATGCACCCAGCTATGCCGCAGTCTCTCCGCCAACATGTATCTACATGGGTCCATATCTAGTCCTCAGTCACTCACTTTTAGAGCAAACACATATTTGCTTTGTGACATAATATCCGGCATTCTTAGTAACAAGGGAAAAACATTCATTTAGGATTTTTTTTCTGTTTTTTTCCTATTTCGTTTTAGAAAAGCCATACATTCTTATGACACGCCAGATTGCACATGACAAGTGTGTTTTATGGATAAAAAGAACTCTTATTTAACGGTCCAAAAGCATAGTTGTAATATCAGAAAATAAGCAACTTTATCAGCTTCAAATATATTTATGTGTTTTCTGTATATTAACATAACTGGGCTCAGTTACATGCCAGCTTCCAAAGTGCATATTAACCGGAGATTCACCCCAGCACAATGAGCAATTATGTGTGAGAGGATATAATGTAGCGTCCCGGGGAACACAGATACTGCGTGTCATTCGTTCCATGCTCCGCAGGATCTGACGGAACTCATTCAAAGGGATATGTCTAATGTTTATGTTACATTGACTCGGCTGATGGGGTATTCCTATTGAGGTCCAGTCGGAGGTTTGTATGGTGTTTTTTTTTTTAATTAGGCATAAATATACATAAATATACAAGTAACATGTTACATCCGAAAACAAAGAGCTAATATTGTTTAATATGTGACTGATGACTTCATTTATACTACAGTGATATAATTTATTCAGTTACAGTGGCGGATCCAGGCATGGGGCCGCAATGCAGTCCAAAATTCAAAGAGGAGAATAGCACCAACTGCCAGCGAGTCAGTTTGGAATGGCAGTTGGTGTGTCTCCCCTATTTACATTTTGAACTGTGCTGCAGCACCCCCCCCCCCCCCCCCACACACACACACACTAACCTCAAAGACAAAAAATCTGTTTAACCTATCATCTAATTAAATTAGGGGTGGCCATCATTGCCATTGCCATCGATGGTTTCCATTCTGCAACTGGCCATCGATGGTGCTAAACTATGCTATGGATAACCATCGATATTTTTGCATATCGATGGTCATCCATTGTGTTTGATTGATTGGTTGTGTTTGATTGATTGGCCGGCGGGCCAATCAAAACACGGGGGGGGGGGGCTTTGCAGGTGTCGGGGGCGGAGCTATGCTCCGTGTCCCGGGACTTTGAAAAAAAAAAGCAAAACATTGATGGAGGGAAACCATCTGGTTCTCCCCCATCGATGGCAAAAGTATTCGACATCGGCCACGAACCATCGATTATTTCGAATCATCGATGGTCTATAGCCATCCCTAAATTAAATACTGCTGTCACTCAGCGCCGAGCGGGCGGGCAGCGGCGGCTATTACATCTTTAAAATAACGTCAAATGACTATCCGGCTTCTGATTGGCTGAGATAGAGCACTTTCAGCCAATCAGCGGCCGCTAATTGGCTGAGACTGTTCAAAATAACGTCAAATGACTATCCGGCTTCTGATTGGCTGAGAGTGCGCTATCTCAGCCAATCAGAAGCCGGATAGTCATTTGATGTTATTTTAAAGATGTAATAGCCGCCGCTGCCCGCCCGCTTGGCGCTGAGTGACAGCATGCTGATTATCACCGCCGCCCGCCCCACTGTCACCGGCATCCCCCGCTGCACCCAGAGACACTGCTGCCAGCCCGCTGCAGTGACAGCACGCAGATTATTACCGCCGCCCACCCCACTGTCACCGGCACCCTCCTGCTGCAGGAGGTAATTTCAGAGCCGCTGTTGCCTGCCCCCCCCCCGCTGCAGGAGGTCGGACGTGATCGTGCATGCTGATTGTCCGACCTCCTGATCCGGTCCGATGCGCACAGGACCGCGCATCGGATCGGATCAAATGTCACACGCATGCGATTTTGGGACGATTTCAAGCGATTTATCGGCCCAAGTGCCGAAATCGCATGGAATCGGCCCAAAATCGCATAGTGTATGGGGGCCTTTAGATAGAATGTAACATACTTGCCTACCTGGGCATCTCCATGAGGGAGAAAATGCTCTGTTCCTGGACTTCCATGGTAATGTAGGATTGCCAGCACCTGTGGTGAAACAACTTTCTTATCAATTACCTTGCTCCCCACAGGTGATGGCAATCATACATTACCAGGGAAGCCCAGGAACAGAGCATTTTCTCCCTGAAGGAGAGGGTCAGGTAGGCAAGTATGGAATGTAATAGTGCGCCACCTCAGAGCCACCCAGCCACACCAATCTATGGGCACCGCACCCCACACCCATGTTACTCCAATCTGGGTATATAATTAACTAGCAATAAACCACATGTTAATAGCTCCTTTCTCAAATTTATCCAAACTACCTGAAGCAACCCCATAATATGTCCTCAGTGCTACCCCACCCTTTCATGAACCTGAGTGATATCACTAATCTAATTGAGCGTCTGCCATATACAGGGCCGGCTCTACCATTAGGCAGCTTTAGGCATTTGCCTAGGGTGCCGGGATCTGGGGGGGCGCCACCAAGTCTGCAAATCAAAAAATCAAGGATATCTATGAGGATCCTTGTTGTACTTAATGCAGGTGGCGGCTGTGGAACTTCTAAGACCTCACCTCCATACTCTCCCTTGAGACATACTTCCCTACATTGCTGCCCCCCCCTCCTTGTACTCTGTTGTGGGTGGAAAAGGGGAGGGTGCAGATGGCCTCTAGGGAAAGCAGGGTACTTGCCCACCTTCCCGGTAGGGGATGGGAAGACCACATGATTTTTTCTTGGGGGGGGGGGGGGGAGTAGGTTGAGGTTTTGCTCAGGGTGTTGAGAAGCTTCACACCGGCCCTGGCCATGTATATGACTACAAATAATGGGCTGGGAAGAGATTATTAATTCAAATGACCAAGAACAGGTGTTCTCAAACTTGGTCCTTAGGCAGGTGCACAGGTGCATTCATTACTCATTGGCACATTTAAAAAGGTGGAGCTAATAATTTCACTTGTGATTCTATGAGGAGACCTGCACAACATGCATTGTGTGTGGTCCTGAGTACCGGGTTTGAGAACCTGTGACCAAGAAGATATTAAGGACAATAATGTATGAACAATGACACAAATAGGATCAAGTCAATAAATAAATAACTGTATATGAACTATGTAGTCACTTCAAAAATAAGGGACCGTTTCAGAATCGCTCGTTTCGATTTCGGCCCCAGCCCCGATGGTCGGGGTTTCCGCATGTGCAAACCCAAGCAGCAAAAGGCTTTGGGGAGTTACAGACTCACGGGCCAATGCCTGCTCAGGGCAGGCGGTTGATATCACATGATGTCAGCACCCGCCCCTCTTCGACGGACTCTGGCGGTTTACACTGACCGTTATCACTGAAGGGGAGAGAAATCATTCAATGGTCTGCGACCATTGAATGATTTTTCTCACCTTCGGCCACATGCGAGGTGATGTGCTTGCCTGTTACAATAGGGATTCAGTAGCAGGCGGGTGTTCGTCCGGGCGGCCGGCAGCATTTAGGGGCTCACTAAGCACCAAACGGCCGCTGCTTAGCGAGCCAACTTGAATTAGGCCCTAACTTATGATTACCGGTATTTCCTGATTTCTAATCCATTTCCAGTTCAGGGTCAATATAAATTTATGAAAACAATTGTGTAATAAATGGCCGGCGCAAACAGTGATAATAACATGGTACAGTATATACCGCTATATTATATTATTCAGAATTATGTATCCACGGTCAGTCAGTATGGGTATATTTTGTCCTGTCCAAGGTGTGACATCTTCATCTAACATACCGGATCAGTCCTGGTGGTAATAGAGAACAGAGAACACTTGCAGTCGAAGGGTGACATTCTATGGGATGAGATAAAAGCGCATTTTTTTATCTCGCTCCACATCGCCGCTCTTCGCACTTTTTGAATTCACATTTTTTTGTAATAAATCGCATATTTAATGGGATGCGATTTGGAGGCTGAAAAGTGCGATGTAGTGCGATTTGCGGCGAAGTGGTGCGATTTTATGACACATAAAAGTGTGATTTCTTCCGCCGGTCATGTGCGAGTTTTGGACCAACCGGAGTGCGATTTACAAGACTGTCTGCGCATTCCTCCCTCCTGCGCAGCTCCTCCAAATGGGCCACATCGCAAATCAGCAACTCCAAACCACTCTGCAAAATCTCCATGTCTCAAACCCTCACAGGTGTCCTTAATGATGTTGGGGTATATGTAGGGGTGTTTCTGAGTGAAATTGAGGGCACCTGTGTTGAAATTAACCATTTGTGCACTTGACCAAAGTGAGTTCTGCGCCAAATCGCCCAACAGAACCTGGTCTGAAAAAAGTGTGATTATTAGACACCTTAAAAGTGCGATTTACGAAAACGCATCCCATTAAATAAGCGATTTCTATACTTTTCTGTACGAAAACATCTGGATGCGATAAAAATGCGATTTTTTTTCACACACTTTCAGTCCGTATGAGTTATCGCACATAATATGCGATATCTGTCCCTTAGCGCATCCTATTAAATATGCGATTTCAAGGAAAAATGCGATGTCGCCATTTTTTTTACTAATAATCGCCAAAAAACACACATCTCATCCCATAGAATGTCACCCGTTGTGTAGAATGCAAACACTGCACTATGAGATGCATCAATGCAAAAGTGCGTCCGAACCAGGAATGAATCACTCTTGAATGCGGTCGGCAATGCCATCTTTAGATGACGTTGCCCAGAAAAAGTTTATGGCTTTCTATCATGTTTTCCCCCTGAGAAGGGCCAATCAGATGCCTCTTTTACCAGAAGAACAGTCCTTCATGGATTTTTTTCAAGCATAAGGCGATAATAAACATTGTTATGCTTGTGAACAGTTAAAATGTGTTAAAATGTGTCTGAATTTTGAGTAAACAATACCTCTCAACAGAATTACAGCATCGCTTTATGCCTTGAGAACACTGCTGTATGAATAATGTGTTGTGCAGTCCCACACACACCTCAAACCCTGCTACCATTTCACGATAATCACCACACCTCCCAACCTGTGCACGTTTTAAATATTGACCTACTACGCAGAAGGCACGGCCAGTGAGAGAAAGGGTGGGGCTACAAGGAATATGGGAATGGCCTTTGACATAGGGGGTGTGGCCTAGAATCACAACCCCCGATTTAATCATTTTTGGGGGTGTGCCCAACGTTCCGCAAGCAGTTGGGTAGCCCAAGGCTCCGTCCCGGCACTGAAGAGATGCCGAGCACATGAGAAAGTTGGGGGGTATGAATTCACACCTCTTGCTGTTTAGCGGCAAATGTCACTGAAAAAATGTCAATTTTCCGGCGATTCATGCATGTCCAAAAGAGATGTCCCCGGGAAGCCAGCACAGACGCCATGTTCCCAAAGACCTTCATATGAGCAGTAGACTCTGGCCACAAGTGCCCCTGCTTGGGATTACATTTCACTCTGGGCAAAAACTAGCCTTAAATTATACAGGATTGTACTGCAAAGTTTTCCACTTCATTAAAGAGTTTTTGAAAAATTGTCTGCAAATTGTACAGTAAGTGAGCACCATCTGGGTCATCAAAAAGAGAAACGAGGCTGATTATGAAATAAATAAGCCCCGGCCTACAGCGTCTTTTTTTAAAATAAGTTACAACATTGAAATATTTGAAGTTGAACAGAACTTTTTTTTTTAACCCCTTCCTGACAGAGCCAGTTTTTGCGTTCCTGACAGAGCCCTTTTTTTCAAATCTGACATGTATCACTTAAGTGGGGATAACTTTTTTTTGCTTTTACTTATCCCAGTGATTTTGAGATTGTTTTTTCGTGACACATTGTACTTCAAATTAGTGGTAAATTTGGGTCGATACAGTCTGTGTTTTTTTGTGAAAAATACCAAAATGTCGTAAAAAAATGGAAAATTTAGCAATTTGCAAAATGTTACATTTTCTGCTTGTGAGACAAATAATCATACCACTCAAAATAGTTAATAACTAACATAGACCATATGTCTACTTTATGTTTCCATCATTATTTCAACTTCCTTTTAATTTTTTTGGACACTAGGAGGCTTACAATATGAATAGCAAATTCTCAAATTTTCAAGAAAATTTCAAACACTGATTTTTTTAGGGACCAGTTCAGTTCTGATGTGACTTTGAGGGACTTGTATGTGAGACACCCCCATAAATGATACCATTTCAAAAACTGCACCCCTCACAGTATTCAAAACAGCATTTTGGAAGTTTGTTAACCCTTTAGGTGTTTCACAGGAATTAAAACAAAGTGTAGGTGAAATTTCAAAATTTCATTTTTTTTGCAGATTTGCAATTTTAATACATTTTTCTAAGGAACACAGTACATTTTACTAGAGAAATGTGACTAAAAATTGATTCCCCCAATTCTTTTGTTTTCATAAATATCCTATATGTGGCCCTAGTGTGCACGTTGACCAAACCACAGGCTTCATAATAGAAGGAGCACCTACTTGATTTTGGAGCCTCCTTTTTATGAGATTATTTTTTAGGCACCATGTAGGTTTCTAGGCACCATAAGATGCTAAAATTTAGGAACCCCCCCACAAGTGACCCCATTTTGCAAACTACACCCCTCAGGGAATTCATCTAGGGGTATAGTGTACATTTCAAACCCCCAGGGGTTTCACCAATTGTGGTACAACTGGGCAGTGAAAATTAAAAATTAAATTTTTTACACAAAAATGCAGTTCTGGCTCAAAATTTTTCATTTTCAGAAGGTATGAAGGAGAAAAAGTACCCCAAAATCTGTGCCCCAATTTCTCCCGAGTACGGCAATGCCTCACATGTGACCAAAAATACCATTTGGGTGCATGGCAGGACTCAGAAAGGAAGGAGTGATTTTTGGATTTTGCAGCTCAGATTCTGGTGGAATGTTGGTGGGTGCTATGTTGCATTAGCAAGACCCCCCAAGCACCAATACAGTGGAACCCCCCCACAAGTGACCCCATTTTGCAAACTACACCCTCAGGGAATTCATCTAGGGGTATAGTGTACATTTCAAACCCCCAGGGGTTTCACCAATTTTGATACAACTGGGCAGTGAAAATGAAAAATTACATTTTTTTACACAAAAATGCAGTTCTGGCTCAAAATTTTTCATTTTCATAAGGTATGAAGGAGAAAAAGCACCCCAAAATCTGTGCCCCAATTTCTCCTGAGTATGGCAATGCCTCATATGTGACCAAAAAATACCAGTTGGGTGCATGGCAGGACTCAGAAGGGAAGGAGTGATTTTTGGTGGTGGAATGTTGGTGGGTGCTATGTCGCATTAGCAAGACCCCCAAAGCACCAATACAGTGGAACCCCCCCACAAGTGACCCCATTTTGCAAACTACACCCCTCAGGGAATTCATCTAGGGGTATAGTGTACATTTCAAACCCCCAGGGGTTTCACCAATTTTGATACAACTGGGCAGTGAAAATGAAAAATTACATTTTTTTACACAAAAATGCAGTTCTGGCTCAAAATGTTTCATTTTCAGAAGGTATGAAGGAGAAAAAGCACCCCAAAATCTGTGCCCCAATTTCTCCCGAGTACGGCAATGCCTCACATGTGACCAAAAAATACCATTTGGGTGCATGGCAGGACTCAGAAGGGAAGGAGTGATTTTTGGATTTTGCAGCTCAGATTCTGGTGGAATTTTGGTGGGTGCTATGTCGCATTAGCAAGACCCCCCAAGCACCAATACAGTGGAACCCCCCCACAAGTGACCCCATTTTGCAAACTACACCCCTCAGGGAATTCATCTAGGGGTATAGTGTACATTTCAAACCCCCAGGGGTTTCACCAATTTTGATACAACTGGGCTGTGCAAATGCAAAATTACATTTTTTACACAAAAATGCAGTTCTGGCTCAAAATTTTTCATTTTCACAAGGAATGAAGGAGACAAAGCACCCCAAAATCTGTGCCCCAATTTCTCCCGAGTACGGCAATGCCTCACATGTGACCAAAAAATACCATTTGGGTGCATGGCAGGACTCAGAAAGGAAGGAGTGATTTTTGGATTTTGCAGCTCAGATTCTGGTGGAATGTTGGTGGGTGCTATGTTGCATTAGCAAGACCCCCCAAGCACCAATACAGTGGAACCACCCCACAAGTGACCCCATTTTGCAAACTACACCCCTCAGGGAATTCATCTAGGGGTATAGTGTACATTTCAAACCCCCAGGGGTTTCACCAATTTTGATACAACTGGGCAGTGAAAATGAAAAATTACATTTTTTTACACAAAAATGCAGTTCTGGCTCAAAATTTTTCATTTTCATAAGGTATGAAGGAGAAAACGCACCCCAAAATCTGTGCCCCAATTTCTCCCGAGTATGGCAATGCCTCATATGTGACCAAAAAATACCAGTTGGGTGCATGGCAGGACTCAGAAGGGAAGGAGTGATTTTTGGTGGTGGAATGTTGGTGGGTGCTATGTCGCATTAGCAAGACCCCCAAAGCACCAATACAGTGGAACCCCCCCACAAGTGACCCCATTTTGCAAACTACACCCCTCAGGGAATTCATCTAGGGGTATAGTGTACATTTCAAACCCCCAGGGGTTTCAGCAATTTTGATACAACTGGGCAGTGAAAATGAAAAATTACATTTTTTTACACAAAAATGCAGTTCTGGCTCAAAATTTTTCATTTTCAGAAGGTATGAAGGAGAAAAAGCACCCCAAAATCTGTGCCCCAATTTCTCCCGAGTACGGCAATGCCTCACATGTGACCAAAAAATACCATTTGGGTACATGGCAGGACTCAGAAGGGAAGGAGTGATTTTTGGATTTTGCAGCTCAGATTCTGGTGGAATTTTGGTGGGTGCTATGTCGCATTAGCAAGACCCCCCAAGCACCAATACAGTGGAACCCCCCCACAAGTGACCCCATTTTGCAAACTACACCCCTCAGGGAATTCATCTAGGGGTATAGTGTACATTTCAAACCCCCAGGGGTTTCACCAATTTTGATACAACTGGGCAGTGAAAATGAAAAATTACATTTTTTTACACAAAAATGCAGTTCTGGCTCAAAATTTTTCATTTTCAGAAGGTATGAAGGAGAAAAAGCGGTACTTATGTAGTAACTGGGCTGCCGATTTTGAAATCGGGTCCATCGCATCGCATCGCACCCGACCAAATCGCATGCGATGCGATGCGATGCGATGCGATGCGATGGACCCGATTTTTCCATAGGATTCAATGTTAAAATGGACTGAGTCCATTTCAACATGGAATTCAATGGGAAAAGGGGGTCCTTTTCATACCCCTACTATCCAAGTGGGCATGGAGTTGGATATAAACCTGTGGCGAGCGTAGCGAGCCACCGAGCCCGAAGCGTGGCGAGCGTAGCGAGCCCCGCGAGGGGACACAGAATACCGTCCCCTCGCGGGGCTCGCTTCGCTCGCCACGCTTCGGGCTCGGTGGCTCGCTACGCTCGCCACAGGTTTATATCCAACTCCATGCCCACTTGGATAGTAGGGGTATGAAAAGGACCCCTTTTTCCCATTGAATTCCATGTTAAAATGGACTCAGTCCATTTTAACATTGAATCCTATGGAAAAATCGGGTCATCGCATCGCATCGCATCGTATCGCATCGTATGCGATGCGATGCGATATCGCATCGCATCGCATCTGATTGTATGCCTTAACTTAAGGCATACAATCAAAAAATCGGCAGCCCAGATACTACATAAGTACCGAAAAAGCACCCCAAAATCTGTGCCCCAATTTCTCCCAAGTACGGCAATGCCTCACATGTGACCAAAAAATACCATTTGGGTGCATGGCAGGACTCAGAAGGGAAGGAGTGATTTTTGGATTTTGCAGCTCAGATTCTGGTGGAATTTTGGTGGGTGCTATGTCGCATTAGCAGGACCCCCCAAGCACCAATACAGTGGAACCCCCCCACAAGTGACCCCATTTTGCAAACTACACCCCTCAGGGAATTTATCTAGGGGTATAGTGTACATTTCAAACCCCCAGGGGTTTCACCAATTTTGATACAACTGGGCAGTGAAAATGAAAAATTACATTTTTTTTACACAAAAATGCAGTTCTGGCTCAAAATTTTTCATTTTCAGAAGGTATGAAGGAGAAAAAGCACCCCAAAATCTGTGCCCCAATTTCTCCCGAGTACGGCAATGCCTCATGTGTGACCAAAAAGTGGCAGGACTCAGAAGGGAAGGAGTGATATTTGGATTTTGCAGCACAAATTCTGGTGGAATGTTGGTGGGTGCTATGTCGCATTAGCAAGACCCCCAAAGCACCAATACAGTGGAACCACCCCACAAGTGACCCCATTTTGCAAACTACACCCCTCAGGGAATTCATCTAGGGGTATAGTGTACATTTCAAACCCCCAGGGGTTTCACCAATTTTGATACAACTGGGCAGTGAAAATGAAAAATTACATTTTTTTACACAAAAATGCAGTTCTGGCTCAAAATTTTTCATTTTCAGAAGGTATGAAGGAGAAAAAGCACCCCAATATCTGTGCCCCAATTTCTCCCGAGTATGGCAATGCCTCATATGTGACCAAAAAATACCAGTTGGGTGCATGGCAGGACTCAGAAGGGAAGGAGTGATTTTTGGATTTTGCAGCTCAGATTCTGGTGGAATGTTGGTGGGTGCTATGTGGCATTAGCAAGACCCCCGAAGCACGGTGAAATGATGAACCTAATAATCCATAGATGTGTGGTATATTTTAAAACACTCCTTTATACATAGGCCGGGTTTGTCGGGGCAAGTTTCACAGTGGAAAATAGTTTCCTTTCTTATTCCCTTTTTATAGCAAACTTTGCACCTTTTTTGTGTCCTGCCCTTTCTTGCAGTGGAGGGGATTTCGTTCGGAAAATGCTGCCCTGGTACAATACGGGGGCCAGTACTAGAAGTACTGGGGCCCTCTGCCTGCTGGTTCCCAAATACTAGGCCCTTTATGACTTCCTCTTGAAAGTGCATAAATGTCCCCCTCTGGCCGGTAGAACGGAATAGCACGTAAGCGTTATACAGTGCCATCTGGATGATATACACGGCCAGCTTCTTGTACCAGATTTTTGTTTTCCGCAGGGCACTGTACGGCTTCAGTACCTGATCTGAAAGATCCACTCCGCCCATGTACCTATTGTAATCCAGGATACAATTAGGTTTTGAGGTGTGGGTACTGGTACCTCGTACAGGGACGGAGGTGGTACTGTCTCCGTGAATTGTTGTCAGTATAAGGACATCCCTCTTGTCCTTATATTTGACCAACAACATATTTTCGGTGCATATTCCCCTGCTTTCACCCCTTCTCATTACTTGGGCAATGTGCGTTTTTGGGAGGCCTCTTTGGTTCTTGCGCACAGTACCGCAAGCTGCTGTACCTCTTGAACCAAGGGCCTTAAACAGGGGGATGCTAGTGTAAAAGTTATCCACATAGAGGTGATAACCTTTATCCAGGAAGGGGTGCACTAAATCCCAGACAATTTTTCCACTAACACCTACGAGGGAGGGGGGGCATTCTGGCGGTTCAATTCTTGAATCCTTCCCTTCATATACCCTAAACCTGTGAATGTACCCTGAGGTGCTTTCACACAGCTTATACATTTTTATGCCATACCTTGCCCTCTTACTGGGAAGGTACTGGCGGAATTTAACCCTTCCTTTAAAATGTATAAGGGACTCGTCTATGCAAATGAATTTATCTGGGATGTACATCTCTTCAAATTTGGCACTGAAATGATCAATGACCGGCCTGACTTTGAATAGCCGGTCAAAGGTGGGATCATCTCTGGGTGGGCACTGTGCATTATCGTTGTAATGCAAAAATTTAAGGATCGTCTCAAATCGAGCCCGGGGCATGGCCATACGGTAAAATGGGGTGCTGTACAGAACATCTGTACTCCAATATTGCCTAATTTCTGGCTTTTTTACTATGCCCATATGAAACACCAGACCCCAAAACGTCATCATCTCTACTGCATCTACAGGGGTCCACCTAGCAAATGATGACGTGGGGTTTTGAGCAATAAACTGCTGGGCATATAAATTAGTTTGGTCCACCATTAAATTTATAAAATCATCAGAGAAAAATAATTTGAAAAAGTCAATTTCTCTGAGACCTGTGGAATCAAATTGGATTCCTGGCATGGCCAAAAACTCAGGAACCTGGGGCTCAAAATTGTCTGGTGGTGGGGTCCATACGAGATCAATTATTGGGGGGTGGGTCTCAGCTGCTCTACGGGGGCGTCTTTGAGGGGGTCCCTCATCACCAGAGGAGGAAGAGGAGCTTAAGACGAATCCTTCAAATTCCCCGCTTGCATCACTGGCTGTGTCAGAGTCAGAGGCAAGCATGGCATATGCCTCCTCCGCTGAATACATTCTTCTGGATGACTGGGATGACATTTGGGATGACATTTGGGATGGCATTTTTATTTTTGTGTTACTGGTAGTGAAATGTTTCAACACGTGTATAGTGTAGGGGGGGGTACAAACTTTATTTCAACCCGGGGGGTATGTAGTGTGTAGTGTGTATGTAGTGCAGAAAAAAAAAATACTTTATACAAAAAAAAAAAATTGAAGGGGTTAAAAAAAAAAATTGAAGGGGTTAAAAAAAAAATTGAAGGGGTTAAAAAAAAAAAAAAAAGGTCCTGCGCCAAAAATTGAGCACAGATGTTGGTCAGTAACGTCCGTCACTGAACAGCGCTCAAAGGCAACAGGAATTTGATCAAAAAAAAAAAAATAGATCAACCCTGTGCCGAAAAAGATGATCAGTGATGTACGTCACTGATCAGCGCACAGTGGCCACAGGACACCCACAAAATCACAGTGTGTGTAAAAAAAAAATTAAAAAAAGACCCCACAGCACCCACAAAAAAAAAAAGGTGATCAGTGATGCGACACTGATTACCAGTGAGGGGCAGCAGGTGCACAACCTTTGGAGCAACTGACAGGTATATATAAAAAAAAAAACCTCTGCACCCCCAAAAAGTTGCTGATCACCTCAGATATAGGCCCTTATTCTGATTGACGCGGACTTTACCGCATACTTTCGGATCGCGTCTTTACGGCGTCTGCGCATGCGTGGAGAACGCAACGCGCATGTGCCACGCATTGACTCGGTACCAGTTCGGCCAGATCCCGTCCAGAAATGTTCACCGCTATCATTCGGGAAATAGGGGCGTATTATGGGCGTCATGCGGAATGACACATGGGCGTAGTTTCAAAGTGGGCAAAACGGGGCGGAAACATGGGCGGACACGGGGGAGTACACTTATGTTGGGGGGCGTACATTCGGAAACCACTCCGAATGCACGCGATCAAAAAGGGCAGAAATGTGCGGTGTCCACAAGTGTACTATTGCTTTGCGGACACCACTCGTTCATGCGCTAGGCGAACGTACGCCTAATGACTACAACCATTAACACCTGAACCCAATAGAATCTACTCCTTTACTCATTACTCACTAATAGGCCGCTTGTCAGTGCTTTAATTGAAACCATTGCTGCTTCAAGGAAACCTTACTAGTCCCCCACATATGCTGTACTTGTCAGACACTTTCAAACTGCTAACAATGGACATGACAGAATATTAATACTAGCAATACACATGTGTATTTGACATGTACTCATGAAACCACACATTTTGGGTAAAGTAAACACATTTATTTATATTCATGTCACAGTCAATGCCAGTGTGATGCAATGACCATAAAATAATACATACAAACAATAAACAACATGGCAGGAATGCCGCAAAATAAATAATAATACAAAACAAATATAATTGCACACAGATGGACTCCAGCACCTCCTATGTGCCACTGCACATGCAGCCAGTGGGAAATGAGGAGGCTGCTGGCCCTTCTACAGCAGGGCAAGCTGCACCTGACCATTCAACAGCAGGGCACCCTACACCTGGCCCTTCTGCAGCAGGCCAACCTGCAGCTGGCTCATATGCACCATCAGCAGAATCATTTGGAACACAACCGGGGACTTCACAAGATAGTACCATGGCCATCACTTCAAGTACAGCTGACAGTAATGGCAGGCAAAAGAGGGCAACAGGGGAACCACAAAGGACATATGAAGCAAGGGCTCAGCTGGTTACCCTCAGCACGTGATTGGACACAAGAAGCTGACACACACAGCACAATGGAAGATTTGGGAACACATAACGGCGGAGATTAATGCAGCCACAAGTTCATTTCCGACCACGTTTGGCCTTGGTAGGCTCCTTGGCCTGTGCAGCAGCTCTTCGGGGACGGCCAGATGCTGGGGCAGGTGGAGCAGATGATGTGGAGGGGTTGGCTGGTCTACCCCTCCTGCCAGCAGGGAGTGTTGCCGCTGGTAATGCACCAGAAACGGATGCCATTAGGACCCTGTTGCTGGTAACCAGCTCCACCATAAGCTCATTATGGTGGAGGAGGAGATCATTTTGGCGGGTGGCTTGCTCGGCCAGCACCTGAGCACTTGCAGCCATGGCCTGCATGCTCGCAGCCATGGACTGCTGGGTGCTGACCAAGCTCGCCAGGATCTCCTCGGTCCTACGCACCCGTTCTGATGCCAAGTCTCCCTGCTGGTTGATGTCCCCAAGCACCTCGGCCAAGGCGGCCAAATCGGCTTGGGCCGATGCCTGCTGCTGCACAGGCCTACCTCTGGGGCCAGGTGGCACGGACTCCTCCACCTCCTGAACAGAGTCGTCACCAAGCGGTGGGGTGTCTGTGGGAAAAGATAAACACAATTAGGAGACATTCTACGATAATTACTTGCACAAGTTTATGGCATGACCAATATTTACCTTCCAGAAAAGACGCAAACACTTCAGCTGGGGCCTCGCTATCCATCGTGCTCACCCCCCTGATCTCCTCAACTGATATACAGCTCTCGGCCATCACCTCCAGGGGGGTGAGCTCTAGCCCTGATGGCATGGGGCCGGCCCCAGATGTCTGGCTGTGGTCCCACCGCTTGGTCATCTTCCTCTTCAGGTTGGTTTTGAAGTCCTGCCACCTGCAATGTAAGTTGACATATTAATACATGTGACTCCCAATGTTAGCTGTTGCAGCCATTGCTCTGTGCTACATATTACAACATGTGATTAATGTCCCATATATAATATTACATGCAACTATGATATCAACCGTTACAATACACATTCACAATCACCCTACTCTAACTCTCAACGAAATAACATGGCAATAATGTATGTGTATCGTAACAACCTCACGGCCCATTTGCTAAATGCATCTAAGCATCAATTCAATCATTACTTGGCTATTACTGCCCACATGTATCACAAAACAACTTGCCTCTTCTTCACATGGTCCGTCTCACGAACTTGTGGCGCTACTTCATTAATCTCTGCCGTTATCTGTTCCCAAATCTTCCATCTGCGTGTGTGTGTCAGCTTCTCGGATGGACACTCTATCCAATCACGTGCTCGGGGAACCAGGATGGCCAGCTCCTGTGCTTCATATGCCTTATTTTTTTTGGGTGGTTCCGCTGTTGCACTGGCTCGCCCCTTGCCACGTCCCTGGCCACGCCCCCTGGCACCAGTCGCTGCACTTGAAGTGCTGGCCATGGTACTACCTTGTGAAGTCCCCTGTTGTGTTCCAAACAATTCTGCTGATGGTGGATATGAGCCAGCTGCAGGTTGGCCTGCTGCAGAAGGGCCAGGTGTAGGTTGCCCTGCTGTAGAATGGTCAGGTGCAGGTTCCCCTGCTGTAGAAGGGGCAGCAGCCTCCTCATTACCCACTGGCCGCATGTGCAGTGGCACATAGGTGGTGCTGGAGTCCATCTGGTCAAATAGTTGCTGCAGCACTGGGTCCACCTCTGGTTGGGATCCAGACATGTTAGCAACAACATTGTCACCTTCTAATACACCTTTATATACTGTTTGTGTAATCTGTTTGGCGGACATCAGCGGCAGCTGCGTTCCGTGCGTGAGCGTACGTCGCTGTATTTTCGCGCCGCATACGGTGGCGGAAATTACATTGTGTAAAACCTGGCGAAAGTTCTACATGAAATACTGGTCACCAATGCTAACATTGCATAGAATCTTCTGATACACCTGTGACTATTGCACAATACACATGCTATTTGCTAGCATGACATGACATTTCATTCATGACTACTGTGGTATTGTGGCGTTTTAGTGCAAGCTAAAAGTAGCCCAATCCCTTAGAGAATCCAGCCCACAAGTCATGCAATACTCATCTCTACTGTTATAGACCACACATGTGAGAGCCCTATAAATAGTGACTTCCTGCTAGAATCATTTGTCTCCAGATCTGGACTTGTCAGGGTCTAAGGTAAGCTCTTCCATGCTCCTTGTAGATATGATATCCATTAACAATGTAAGTGTATGAATGTATGCACCATTGCCTCACTGACTACAGATTGTTGGGCCAGCAAAGTGGTGTATCATTATTGCAACATGTCACATGTTCACTATTTCACTCACAGGTCTTCAACCTGTGTGGGTTCATCTATTGCAGGACAACATGTCCCAGCAATAGATGAAATGTGTCATAGTACATGATGTCGGCAAAAAATGCTGACACCTTTATCTGTGTGTTTTGGACGGTGTGTATTGAGTTCATATTATTGTGTCATCATTAGAGAGTCAAATGGATCTGCGGGATTTCACGGGGCGGCCATCTATTGTACGTATTGAAGGCTACAAATCTATTTGTAGTGGGATATGGCCATTATGTGCATAGGTGCATCAGTATTTATGTTCATTTCTTTATAGGTTGCTGAAGCTATTATGCGCTACATGGAGAGGAGGCTAAGGGCACTTGCGGCTCTCCCCACTCGTCGGCCAAGGAGGCCAGGACGTGCTAGAATCTATCGCACACGGGTGACTCTGTTTGCTATGCCCGATGATGAGGTACTTACTAGGTACCGGTTACCGCCACATGTCATTCTGGATCTGCTCACCTTAATTCAGAGCGATCTGGAACCTCTACACGGGATCACGACAGCAATTCCGCCTCACACACAGCTGCTGGCGGTGTTGCATTTCTGCGCCTCAGGATCATTCCAACAAGTAGTGGCAGTACTTGCTGGAATATCTCAGCCGGCCTTCTGCCGAATCCTGAGGCGTGTGACGTCGGCCATGTTCAGGCGCAAGGGGCACTTCATGGCCATGACATTTGCCACCGAGACCCTGCGCAGAAGCCAGCAGGCCTTCCATCAAATTGCTGGCTTCCCTAATGTGATAGGGGCTGTGGATGGCACCCATGTACCATTTGTGCCTCCATCTCGAAGTGAGAAGATATATAGGAACCGCAAATTGTTCCACTCACTGAACGTGATGGTGGTATGTGGCCCATCCATGGAGATTCTCGCCTTCAACTCGAAGTTTCCCGGAAGTGCCCATGACTCTCATGTCATCCGACAAACCGGGATATGGCAAAGACTCCAAGAGCTGGAAGGCCGTGATGCGTGGGTTCTGGGTGACTCCGGTTACCCATGTACGCCCTGGCTACTTACGCCGTACAGCTACCCAGCACCGGGCCCACAGGAGGCATTCAATCGGGCGCATGTTGCCACCAGGCAAGTGGTGGAGCGCTCAATTGGCCTTTTAAAAGGTCGATTTAGAGTGCTCCACCGCACTGGTGGTGACTTACAATATGCGCCTGAAATGGTGTCGAGGATCGTGGGCCTGTGTATATTTTTCCACAACATTGCTGTGCGGCGTGAGATACCCTTTGATGAGTGGGAGGTACCATCTGAGCCGCAAGATCCGCCCATGCGCCCATCCCGCGCCCCTGAATGCCGGAGGGGATACCAGCTGCGGGACTCTGTGGCGCAAAGATACTTCAGGTACATGTTATCGAGTTGACAGAACACACCAATTATTGTAAAAATCACTCCTTCAAATAAGTACAGTGTGTTAGTTGTCAGTGTTACAACACGAAAATTAGCCAGCCTGCCCTCCTAATGGCAAAGAAATAGGAGATATTTATCATATGTGCTTAGTTTTGGGGGAAGTTAAATATAGGTGCTAATTATTATACCTTGTTCAAGGGATCTTATGTGTTTGTTATATCTTCATTATTGTAGTTGATACTATCCCTGATGACTGGTGAGTACATTGATTTATTCTGTAATGTGTTTGGGATTTTTTCATGTGTTGATGTCTGATTTGTTTGCAGATATATATATATATATATATATATATATATGCTATTCGAATTTATTCACATGTTTCAACATTTCAAGGAGCAGGCAGCCAGGCAGGCAGGCAGGCAGGCAGGCAGGCAGGCAGGCAGGGCTGGTGTATAATGCTGGTCTCAGGATACCTGCAAGTGTGTGTATGTGTCTTTTACACATAAATGTACGCATACACATAGATGCATAGAGTAAATAATGCTAAGTACAGCTAGGCGTTGCTAAGCTATAGCACGCGTTGCTTGGCGGAGCGAGGCGTCATTGGATTTGCTAAGTGCATACACACTGTGTTTTATATATATCAGATTTGTTCATTGCCATACATCAACACTACTGTTTTGAAGGCATGCGAATTTGTCACCATTTGTGTTTGCGCAGACACGCTGTTCATGTAAAGATGAACAATAAAGTTATTAACACAAATAACTGTGATCAACCAATGCCACCACCTGATTGGTTGATAGATGCCATTGTCAACATGGCGGAGACACGAAGGGCAGAACCCTTCACACATGCGGAGCTGAGGGTTCTTGTCTCCGTCATGGAGACAAGGCTGGGCCGTGCAGGGCCCTTTATCACGAACCGGCATAAGCAGAGGGCCTATGCTGCGGCAGGGCGCCGAATTTACGCCCGCACTCGGGTGCGTAGGTCCCTCGGCCAGCTGGAGAGGCGGTGGTCGGACCTCCGCAGGCGCCAGCCCCAGCTGCTCCAGCAACTCAGGGGCGAAATTGCTGATTGTGAGTATTTTAGCTATGAAATTTCGCACTTACAACATAGCATATATAAACAATAAAATGTGTCTCATGATAAGTGGGTGTCCATGGGTTTAAAAGTCCATAGACTGTTATGTGTGCTTCTTCCTGGTTAACATGCAGTCATGTGGCTTTTATATGTAATGCCATAGCATTGAGGATTATGATGCATACAATGTGCCAGATCTAATATGTGTTACACATTGATAAATGCCTGGGTTGTAATGTGTGAACAAATTACTACCAATCACATACTAATTTAAATGTCACAATTTGGAATCCATTAAAAGTAAGGAGCTACTTTCTTGCATCGTTTGCCATCATTATCACCCTTCCATGTATGTCTTGTTATGGATTAATACATGTGCCCCAATGACCCCACATTGACCATGATGTTTTTTTCTACCACACAGCACGAGCCCAAGCACGACAGGCCCGTGAAGAGGCGGAGGCAGCCCTGGGCCAGGAGGAGGCCCAAGACCCGGAGGAGGAGGTGGCGGCAAGGGTGGAGGAGGAGGAAGTGGAGGAGGAGGAGATGGTGGTGGAGGAGGAGGAGGTGCGTGAGGAGGTGGTGGAGGAGGATGTGGAAGCGGAGTTGGTTGCGGAGGAGGAGGTGTTGGTGGCGGAGGAGGAGGTGGAGGAGGAGGTGGTGGTGGTGGTGGAGGAGGAGGAGGAGGAGGAGGAGGAGGAGGAGGAGGAGGAGGAGGTGGAGGAGGAGTTGGAGGAGGAGGTTGTTGTGGCAGAGGAGCTGGCGGAGGAGGGGGCTGAGGAGGCCACGGTTGCCCCGGAGGAGTCGGATGACGATGGGGAGGAGGCGTGCCAGGCCCCGGAATACCAGCAGATCGGTATGTTAACATAATGCATCATTCATGAAGTAGTTGTACTGGTATTTGTTATGTTGCACTGGTGATAAAAAATTTTTGACCCATACTATTCATATAGACCCCAAAGTGGGTAGCTACAGATACAGGTACGGGTTAGATGGGGTGTCCAAGGCATCCCTTTCATCCAGGACACCTCTGAATTACACCGGTTTGTGGGATGGCTTGGAGCTCCATTTTGACTGCCACATAACCGTTGTAGTTAAACAGGATCCTGGAGTAAAGGGATGAGTGGATCATTTGTGGATTAAATTCACCTGCTGCAAGCGTTGATTATGACCCATCAAATAGTGGAATCTATATTGTTGGTGAATGTTATTTATAAACTATAGGATGTATGCTATAAATGGAGTATGGCCCGGCCTACCTTGGAATGGAGTCAGAAGTTGCATGTGTCCCAGGAGCCTCCTCTACCTAAACACCCCCTGTAGTTCTGATTGTTTTTTTGCCCTCACAGAATTGTAGCTTGGTTTAGACAGAATTATGATTTTGAGGATGTGTACTGTGCATTCCTGACATTTGCATAACTCCCATGCCACGAACCATCACTGAACTTAAACTGAGCAGATTGTGACAAGTTCTTATTGACGGAGGCCATGACCTGGTTGTCATTGGTTAGTCATGGGTGGGTTGTGACTGAGAAGAAACAATATGACTGTTATGTCTTCTGCAGAGTAAAGGGTATAGGCCAAAAAATACAGTATGTAGTAAATAAGTTAGCATGTATGTATATATGTATGTGTCATATCTATTTATCTATGTGTGTCTCTATCTCTCTACATAGATATATATATATATATATACACACATGTCACCTAGCATTTGTGCAATTTATGTCGCAGTATGTGAAATGTATGCAAGAATAACATGACTAATTTTTGCCCCTTTGACATGCCCACAGATGACACCACACCGGCAGATGAGGGGGTGCGTGGGGCCCTCCTGCGAGCGGAGCACCATCTGCGGCTCCTTCAAGCAGACCTGCAGGACCTCAAAGACCTGCTTATTTAATTTATAATTTTATATTTTTTTATTGATGTTAATTGTCTGGTTAAATAAATTCTTTATGCAAGTTCACAGTTGTTGGTTTTATTTGCACTTTAAATAGTATATGTGTAGATTGGTTATAATCTTTTACACAGGGTGTAATACAAACCATTGCACTTACATTGCTGTAAGGGTTAATGTGTGCAATGCATGTGTTAGGCATGCTTGTAAGGATATATTGGAATCTAATTGATTCCAATTCCAAATAAGCAGTTTTTTATGAGGATAGGTAATTGAATAAGTGGGTCATGTGATGTATTGCAGAAGATACTTCATAGTGGGTTGTTTGGCGTAAATACTCCGCTTACGTGCGGTAGCACCGCTTGGCTCCCGTTCGGATGCGGTATTCCCGAGCATACTCTGTAATACTCTGTAATACCGTGCCGAATCGGAGTGTTTCTCCCGCACACGCATGGTTTGTATGTCGTCCGTAAACACGCCCTGTTCTTAAAGAGTGAGTCCGTCCGAATGCGGAGGACACGTGGGCGTTTCTACGGACGATGGCCGCATGCGGCAAAACACCGTTGCGTGCTGACCGCTCCGTAAGAATGCGGGAATTTCCGCACAGATCAGAATAAGGGCCATAGTGATCAGCACAAAAGGCGGGGGCAGCAGACACAAAATTTAGCACTCTCTATCACTCTCTGTCACTATCTCTCTCTATCTCTCTATCTCTCACTATCTATCACTCTATGACACTGCAGCAGCAGCACTGACAGTTATATATATGAAAAATAACCCCTGCACCCCCAAAAAGTTGCTGGGGGTGCACAAAAGGGGGGCAGCAGACACAGAATATAGCAGTCTCTATCACTCTCTGTCACTATCTCTCTCTATCTCTCTATCTCTCACTATCTATCACTCTATGACACTGCAGCAGCAGCACTGACAGGTATATACAGTATATATATAAAAAAAACCCTGCGCCCCCAAAAAGTTGCTGATCAGTTAATTTATACTGATCAGCACAAAAGGGGGGGCAGCAGTCAGTTATATAAAAAATATATAGCACAATCTGTCACTATCTCTCTATCTCTCTCTCTCTCTCTCTCTCTCTATCTCTCTCTATCTCTCTATCTATAACTCTATTACACTGCAGCAGCACAAAATATAGCACTCTCTGTCACTAGGCCTCTCTATCTCTCTCTATCTCTCTCTCTCTATCTCTCTATCTAATAACTCGCAGCAGCACAACACAGCACAACACAGCACAGGATGTCACAAGAAGAAGCAAGATCCAGGCAGTGATCAGGTAAGTATTTAGCAAGGTTCTGGTCAGTAAATGGCAGCAGCTGGGCACGGTGACCGCACTGCACGCAATTCCAGACCGGAATGGCGTCTGCAGTGCAGTCACCGTTAGTTTAAACCCCCCTCCATGGCTGTGATTGGTCCGTCGGTCCGACGAACCAATCACGGCCTTTGGGGGCGGGCGGGGTGAGGTGGGGTGACACCAGTGTCACCCTTACACCCCGCGGTGATTGGTGCTGTACTTTACAGCACCAATCACCTCCGATCCCGTGTCACCGGCGAACGTTATTCGCCGGTGACACAGAAAACGCTGTGAATGGCTGTTCACACTGAACAGCCAATCACAGCGATCGCCGACGGGGGGGCGGCATCGCAGCCCCCCCTGGGCATGCAGGGACATGTCTGCTGTCAGGGACAGCAGACATCGTCCCTCTGTCACTGCGTCTCTAGACGCAGTGACAGTTTGAAGTCATGACGTATATATACGTCATGTGTCGGGAAGTACTTCCCGGCCATGACGTATATATACGTCAAATGTCGGGAAGGGGTTAAATAAATAATTTCACTCAGTCCTCAGAAGCCCCCTCCCCACCCCCATGGATTTGTCCTAAATAATATATACCTCTCAGAGCAATTATGTACCAATGATCTGCGCTATTGGCGAGGATCCGTGCCTTGCTTTATACAGTATAATATGGCCGCTTTGTGCTCTGCACAGCTCATAAAATGGCAGATTAATCATCTCCTAGGAAGCTGCACTCAGTTTTTCCTCACATTCCGGGAGACAGCTGCTAATCTCCGGCATCAACAGAGGCGACCGACCAAATGTTTATGGCAGAGCGGGGACACTGAGGCGTTATTACTGGCTCTGAGGTCCGTACGCCATTATCCTGGACTTAATTAACACATGCCCCTGTGACTTATATACTGTACATACTTTTAGGGCTATCTCGCAAAACATTCACTGGATGTTTTTAGTGTATCGTATGGAAACAAGGGCGCTCAGTCAGACATTGGGTAGAATCTTCAGATACAGGGAACGATGTGCATCCCTTCCGTATACTGGGTCTGAGATACAGGGACCAATGTGCATCCCATCCGTATACTGGTTCTGAGTTACAGGGACCGATGTGCATCCCTTCCATATACTGGGTCTGAGATACAGGGACCGATGTGCATCCCATCCGTATACTGGGTCTAAGTTACAGGGACCGATGTGCATCCATTCCATATACTGGGTCTGAGATACAGGGACCAATGTGCATTCCATCCGTATACTGGTTCTGAGATACAGGGACCGATGTGCATCCCATCCGTATACTGGTTCTGAGTTACAGGGACAAATGTGCATCCCTTCCGTATACTGGTTCTGAGTTACAGGGACAAATGTGCATCCCATCCGTATACTGGTTCTGAGTTACAGGGACCGATGTGCATCCCTTCCGTATACTGGGTCTGAGATACAGGGACCGATGTGCATCCCATCCGTATACTGGGTCTGAGTTACAGGGACCAATGTGCATCCCTTCCGTATACTGGTTCTGAGATACAGGGACCGAAGTGCATCCCTTCTGTATACTGGGTCTGAGATACAGGTACTGATGTACATCCCTTCCTTATACTGGGTCTGAGATACAGGGACCGAAGTGCATCCCTTCCGTATACTGGGTCTGAGATACAGGGATCGATGTGCATCTCATCCGTATACTGGTTCTGAGTTACAGGGACCGATGTGCATCCCTTCTGTATACTGGGTCTGAGATACAGGGACCGATGTGCATCCCTTCCTTATACTGGGTCTGAGTTACAGGGACCGAAGTGCATCCCTTCCGTATACTGGGTCTGAGATACAGGGATCGATGTGCATCCCATCCTTATACTGGGTCTGAGATACAGGGACCGATGTGCATCCCTTCTGTATACTGGGTCTGAGATACAGGGACCGAAGTGCATCCCTTCCGTATACTGGGTCTGAGATACAGGGATCGATGTGCATCCCATCCTTATACTGGGTCTGAGATACAGGGACCGATGTGCATCCCTTCTGTATACTGGGTCTGAGATACAGGGACCGATGTACATCCCTTCCTTATACTGGGTCTGAGATACAGGGACCGATGTGCATCCCATCTGTATACTGAGTCTGAGATACAGGGACCGATGTGCATCTCATCCGTATACTGGTTCTGAGTTACAGGGACCGATGTGCATCCCTTCCGTATACTGGGTCTGAGATACAGGGACCGATGTGCATCCCTTCCGTATACTGGGTCTGAGATACAGGGACCAATGTGCATCCCTTCCGTATACTGGGTCTGAGATACAGGGACCGATGTGCATCCCTTCTGTATACTGGGTCTGAGATACAGGGACCGATGTGCATCCCTCCCATATACTGGGTCTGAGATACAGGGACCGATGTGCATCCCATCCGTATACTGGGTCTAAGTTACAGGGACCGATGTGCATCCATTCCGTATACTGGGTCTGAGATACAGGGACCATTGTGCATCCCATCCGTATACTGGTTCTGAGTTACAGGGACAAATGTGCATCCCTTCCGTATACTGGTTCTGAGTTACAGGGACAAATGTGCATCCCATCCGTATACTGGTTCTGAGTTACAGGGACAAATGTGCATCCCTTCCGTATACTGGTTCTGAGTTACAGGGACCGATGTGCATCCCTTCCGTATACTGGGTCTGAGATACAGGGACCGATGTGCATCCCATCCGTATACTGGGTCTGAGATACAGGGACCGATGTGCATCCCATCCGTATACTGGGTCTGAGATACAGGTACTGATGTACATCCCTTCCGTATACTGGGTCTGAGATACAGGGACCAATGTGCATCCCTTCCGTATACTGGGTCTGAGATACAGGGACCGAAGTGCATCCCTTCCGTATACTGGATCTGAGATACAGGGATCGATGTGCATCCCATCCTTATACTGGGTCTGAGATACAGGGACCGATGTGCATCCCTTCTGTATACTGGGTCTGAGATACAGGGACCGATGTACAGCCCTTCCTTATACTGGGTCTGAGATACAGGGACCGATGTGCATCCCATCTGTATACTGAGTCTGAGATACAGGGACCGATGTGCATCTCATCCGTATACTGGTTCTGAGTTACAGGGACCGATGTGCATCCCTTCCGTATACTGGGTCTGAGATACAGGGACCGATGTGCATCCCTTCCGTATACTGGGTCTGAGATACAGGGACCGATGTGCATCCCTTCCGTATACTGGGTCTGAGATACAGGGACCGATGTGCATCCCTCCCATATACTGGGTCTGAGATACAGGGACCGATGTGCATCCCATCCGTATACTGGGTCTAAGTTACAGGGACCGATGTGCATCCATTCCGTATACTGGGTCTGAGATACAGGGACCAATGTGCATCCCATCCGTATACTGGTTCTGAGTTACAGGGACAAATGTGCATACCTTCCGTATACTGGTTCTGAGTTACAGGGACAAATGTGCATCCCATCCGTATACTGGGTCTGAGATACAGGGACCGATGTGCATCCCTTCCGTATACTGGGTCTGAGATACAGGGACCGATGTGCATCCCTTCCGTATACTGGGTCTGAGATACAGGGACCGATGTGCATCCCTCCCGTATACTGGGCCTGAGATACAGGGACCGATGTGCATCCCTTCCGTATACTGGGTCTGAGATACAGGGACCGATGTGCATCCCTTCCGTATACTGGGTCTGAGATACAGAGACCGATGTGCATCCCTCCCGTATACTGGGTCTGAGATACAGGGACCGATGTGCATCCCTTCCGTATACTGGGTCTGAGATACAGGGACCGATGTGCATCCCTTCCGTATACTGGGTCTGAGATACAGGCACCGATGTGCATCCCTCCCGTATACTGGGTCTGAGATACAGAGACCGATGTGCATCCCTCCCGTATACTGGGTCTGAGATACAGGGACCGATGTGCATCCCTTCCGTATACTGGGTCTGAGATACAGGGACCAATGTGCATCCCTTCCGTATACTGGGTCTGAGATACAGAGACCGATGTGCATCCCTCCCGTATACTGGGTCTGAGATACAGGGACCGATGTGCATCCCTTCCGTATACTGGGTCTGAGATACAGGGACCGATGTGCATCCCTTCCGTATACTGGGTCTCAGATACAGGGACCGATGTGCATCCCTTCCGTATACTGGGTCTGAGATACAGGGACCGATGTGCATCCCTTCCGTATACTGGGTCTGAGATACAGGGACCGATGTGCATCCCTTCCGTTTACTGGGTCTGAGATACAGGGACCGATGTGCATCCCTTCCGTATACTGGGTCTGAGATACAGGGACCGATGTGCATCCCTCCCGTATACTGGGTCTGAGATACAGAGACCGATGTGCATCCCTCCCGTATACTGGGTCTGAGATACAGGGACCGATGTGCATCCCTTCCGTATACTGGGTCTGAGATACAGGGACCGATGTGCATCCCTTCCGTATACTGGGTCTGAGATACAGGGACCGATGTGCATCCCTTCCGTATACTGGGTCTGAGATACAGGGACCGATGTGCATCCCTTCCGTATACTGGGTCTGAGATACAGGGACCGATGTGCATCCCTTCCGTATACTGGGTCTGAGATACAGGGACCGATGTGCATCCCTCCCGTATACTGGGTCTGAGATACAGAGACCGATGTGCATCCCTCCCGTATACTGGGTCTGAGATACAGGGACCGATGTGCATCCCTTCCATATACTGGGTCTGATTTAGACCTGATCGCAGGGCACATTCTCCTCAAAACTATGGGGGTAATTCAGACCTGCTCGCTATGCTGCATTTATTCGAGCAGGTTTAACGCAGCCCATCGGACGCACACCTCCGCTGCCTAAATTACCTTGTGTATGCTTAAGCAGTGCTATCAGAGTTGCCTCACTGCAGTGCTCCCCTATCTGGGGTCCCCCCGACTCTGCTTTATTGATAGTTGCCTAATCTCCAGAATCCTGCAGGAGGTTTTCCTGCATTATACTCCTGATCTCCCAGATTCTTTTAAATTCTTGAACATGTACCAATAAGGAGTTTCTTTACAAGGAGACTGATTTGTTTTAGCGGCACAGGAGTCCCTGCTGATGACTCTTGTGTGAACCCCTGACAGGAGAGTGACACAGCACATACTCACAAATGATCTTATCTGTGCTGGTGTGAACTCATCCATAGCATGCTGCTGCTACTATTATCTGTGATTTAGGGTAAGAGTTTTTGTTAGTACTCTTTCTTTAGTTAAACGCATTTGTATAATTAGAGTATCTAGTGTCCATACTGATTTTGTTAAAGCTATAACGGTATGGAAAACTGCACATCCAACAAATATAGGTAGTGCCTACAAGTTGCAGACAGTCCAGTGTTTACAATAAAATAACATTTAATACACCGAAAAAATACTTATATGCTTAGGGTTGAATTCACACAAGGTCAAATTGCATTTGGAATTTATTGCATAGGCGTCACATTTATCATTTATACTGTGCTGTGCGGAGAAGAAAATAAATACTGTATCACAGCAAACTTATAGTTGCAAACCCCATATTGCAGGCAGCAATGTTAGTATCAATACTTGCAAAATCATCAAAATATATTGATACTAATGCTATATAGAAACACCTTGCAAAAACAACAAGCATTTGCACATAGACATGCCTATATATGGAACAAGACACGCCCCTTGGGGTAATTATGACACGCTCCCTCGATGGTATGGCACACAAACTGCATCCTACATGTAATCTCACTAAGGTATCAATCTTCAAAAAAGTATAAAATGGAGAGTGATAAAAAGCCAGCCAATCAGCTCCCAACTGCCATGCTAAGGACTGGGTTTGACAAATGAAAGTTAGGGGCTGGCTGTTTATCACTCTGCACTTTATCACTTTGTGAAGCTTAATACACCTGGCCCTAATAATAGTTATCAAAAGAAGGCAAGTATACTTTTTTGGGAGAATATGGAAGTATAGCAAGAGCAACCTGCTCCGTATCAGGGCAGAACTACGTTGCCATCTGCTAGCCAGAAGCATTTGGCTTACAAATCATTAAATAGCAATAAAAGAGATATTGTTGCAAACCAAGGCGGGATCCGCGCACCTGCTAATCCCTTCCCTTTAAAGTCAAGATGGCTGCCACGGTTATAGAGAGATTATTATTTGATTGCCTCCCAGTAACCGGCTGCAATACTCCCGGCAGGAGGATGAGCCTCTGCTACAGATCACATCCATGTTTTAATCCCCAGATAAACTTCAAAAGATCCGGCGCTATCAATGTGCTGCGATGATTTAAGCGGCGTTTAAACGGAGGAATTCCAATTCCTCCTTATCTAGGAAATTGGAATACCAGAGCACGGACGAGGCTGCTGGACAATATCTGTCTCGGAAACTACAAGAGGGAACCATAACAGTTTTTAAACAGTGATAGTATTATTTATTATATCAAAGCCATTTTATGTCTTATGTTCGGGACTCTGGTGTCCTTTTAATAAACTTCTCACAACATGACAGTAATTAGCCATGAGGACTTTACACGGCAGGACTGGAGCCAAGTGCCAGAGTCTGCTTCTCCTCAAGGTTCATAGATGACATCATCCTGAAGCTCATTTTAAAGAGACAAACTAATATAAAGGTGACGCAGACAGAGAAACAATCTATTGGTCTGAGGACCCCTAATACAGACAGGGTAACAATCTATTGGTCTGAGGACCCCTTATACAGACATGGTAACAATCTATTGGTCTGAGGACTCCTTATACAGACAGAGCAACAATCTATTGGTCTGAGGATCCCTTATACAAACAGCGTACAATCTATTGGCCTGAGGATCCCTTATACAGACAGGGTAACAATTTATTGGTCAGAGGACTTCTTATACAAACAGCGTAACAATCTATTGGCCTGAGGATCCCTTATACAGACAGGGTAACAATTTATTGGTGTGAGGACTCCATATACAGACAGGGTAACAATCTATTGCCCGAGGATCCCTTATACAGACAGGGTAAGAATCTATTGGTCTGAGGACTCTTATACAGACAGAGTAACAATATATTGGTCAGAGGACCCCTTATACAGACATGGTAACAATCTATTGGTCTGAGGACTCCTTATACAGACAGAGTAACAATCTATTGGTCTGAGGACCCCTTATACAGACAGAGTTACAATCTATTGGTCTAAGTACTCCTTATACAAACAGAGTAACAATCTATTGGTCTGAGGACCCCTTATTCAGACAGGGTAACAATCTATTGGTCTGAGGACCCCTTATACAGACAGGTTAACAATCTATTGGTCTGAGGACCCCTTATACAGACAGGGTAACAATCTATTGGTCTGAGGACCCCTTATACAGACAGGGTAACAATCTATTGGTCTGAGGACCCCTTATACAGACAGTGTAACAATCTATTGGTGTGAGGACCCCTTATACAGACAGGGTAACAATCTATTGGTCTGAAGACCCCTAATACAGGCTACAGACAGAGTAACAATCTATTGGTCTGAGGACCCCTTATACAGACAGGGTAACAATCTATTGGTCTGAGGACCCCTTATATAGACAGAGTAACAATCTATTGTTCTGAGGACCCCTTATACAGACAGAGTAACAATCTATTGGTCTGAGGACCCCTTATACAGACAGAGTAACAATCTATTGGTCTGAGGACCCCTTACACAGACAGGGTAACAATCTATTGGTCTGAGGACCCCTTAAACAGACAGGGTAAGAATCTATTGGTCTTAGGACCCCTTATACAGACAGAGTAACAATCTATTGGTCTGAGGACTCCTTCTATTAGTCCACAGACCCCTACAGGGGGGGAGGGGGGGATAATATACTAAAGACCTGTATTGGGCGATTTGATGATTTTCTGCAGAATCCCATTGACTTTTGCACAGAGCAGATTTAGTAAATGTAAAACACAGCTTTAAACAGCAAAAGGAGGGATTAGATTAGGGGTGGGCAATAAGCGGTCTGCCGGCTGTTGATGAACTACACATAACAGCATTCCCTGCAACAGTTTTTGCATGACCAAATAGCTAAACTATGATAGGGAATGCTGGTATTTTTAGTTCTACAACAGCTGGAGGGTCACTTATTGATCACACCTGCATTAGACCACTGGACCAATCAGAGGTCCTCTTCTTATACCAGTAGCCAGCATGGGCTTATGCTATAGCAGGAAGATACAAGTTGCGGGGCCCCTAGTGATGAATTTCTCATTAGGCACATTAGGCATGAGCTTAGGGACAGCACTGGTTGGGGGGGGCAGCAGGTGGATTCTTATTTTAGTACAAATATTACCAGTAGCTAAAAAATATGTCCACTGTATCTCATATGTCAAATGTCAGTGGGCGGTATTCAATGAGGCTGATTCGCCAGGTTTTTATGGCGATTTTGTGCTGTAAGGCGAATTTTTGACTAAAACGGTGAATCACCCTATTCAATGACCAGATGGCGAATACATTTCAAGTTTTTTTTCGCCATGATTCACCGAGTAGCAATCGCTATCTTTTTATGGTGAAGTGGAAGGTGAACTTTTAAAATAAAGTGTTTTGTTTTTTACATTTGGTGTCAAAAAATCAGGAATTTTATTCTGAGGAGGGGCATGCTATTTTTATTCATGTGCTTTAAGCACATGAATACAGTATATATTTAATTTAAAAAAATATATATATATATATTTTTTTTACACAGACCAGCCAGCAGGGGGCCGGAGCCGAGCCGCTCATTAGATATTCATATATTCACTGCACCCGATCATTACATATGCATGATCGGGTGTAGTGAATATACCCGGTCCCCTGCCGGCACCCCCGGGGGGCAGCCTGTGTTGCCTGGCACCCGGGGAGCCCACCTCTCCCCCACAAATGTTCTGGGGCAGGCAGGGAGACTTCCATCTCCCTGCCTGCCGCCGTCCTGAGGCTCCCTGCGGCATTCGCCACAGGAGTTAAAATTTGCCGGTCAGGGGCAGCGAGCCCCTGACTCGTTGAATACTGGAGCCGGCGAGGCTCCGGAACGCGGCGAGCAGTGGCGAATGTGCAGCGAATCCTAAACAGGATTCGCTGCATGTCGTCAGTATTCTCATTGAATACTGCCCATAGATTATTATTATTATTATTACTATCCACCTGCTTAGACACTTGTGCATCCCAGTCTGCCAGTGCATTGATGGCGGCTCTATATGTACAGTCGGCCTAGCGACTGAATCCCATTTCTTAATATGCAAACAAGATTTGTATGAAACTAAGGAACCACCTTCCGGTGCATCACGTAAAGATCAATCCAATTAAACGCAAAGGGGGTGAGTTACCGTCGCAGCGGAATTTAAACATCCCATGGAGCTGTGTACTCAAACCTGCGATTCCTGCAGTACCGTAGGCGCGGCGTACAGGCACATAATGTACAGTATAATCAGTCACACAAGTTTACTAATCCGTTCATGATTCAATAAAATGAAAGATATTTTATAAAGCAAAAAATAACACGATTTCTAATAACTGCAGCCATGTATTACTAATGCTTTTTAAAGTAACGTTTTATTGTTTTTATTACGTATTATTAACGTTTAATAACATTTTTCATCCGCAGTCCTACGTGCATTTAAAAAAGAAAAAAAAAAAAATTCCAAAAACCTTGCGCTCGTCAGACACAGGTGACGTCCTGGCAAAGCTTTAAACATTTAATCTATTTTAAAATGATATATTTATGTCCAAAGCTCATAGGAAATCTAAGGGCTCTTAAAACTCTCTTTAGCTCATCCATGTTTTCAAATTCTCCCTAGAAATGTTATAAGTTTCGATCGGTCTTCTGGCAGGAGATTCATCACTTTTGTACGGGGAAAATGGCTGCCAAATTTGACAGTCATAAAAGAACGTAACAACAATAAAAGCAGATATCTCTGGAGAGAGACGCTAAATGAAATAAGGATGATAATAAGTAATTTACTCAATTACCTTCGTCTGGGCTGCAATAAATCTGCCCAGAAAAAAATAGAAACGGTTCCATAGCGCAGCTTGACTATGGGTGAGAGGTGACGTGTCACGTGGCAGGTGCGCACTCTTGCCTTTAGCCCAAAGCAGATTCTTTATGCAATAATTTGCTTTTACTCGGCCATTGCACAAAATGAGACAAGAAAGTTTAATTTTCACAATCAAGCTTGGTTGACTTTTACAAAAGCATTCTTTTGATGCGGGCAGATCCGAAGACCAACAACAGCCTCCCAATGCTCAGAATCCCAACGCCTGATAAGTAAGTTTACTTTACCCCCCTAAGCTCCCACACCTGCAGCCTAATCTTCCCCTTGCCCTTAGTGACGAAAGCTAGCCTTCCCTTCCAGGAAAGGCTCCAGAGGAGGAGCTGCATCGGGGAGCCACATTAACTACCACCAACTGCCATTCCATCTTGACTCACTGGCAGTTGGTGTTGCTTCCCTATTTGAAGTTTGGACTGTGCTTCAGCCCCAACTCTGGATCCACCACTGCATTATTCTTAGTACCTAACTGCACCCCCACCCCACAGCCTAACCCTCCCTCTAATTCCTTAACCCTAACCCTCTCAGCATTCTTACGATCTGGATGCGAACAGTCAGAATTCCAGAGCTGGTCTTCTGACTAGTGTTGGGATTCCAGCATTGGTATGATTACTGGATCATGCCCAAAGAGACTGAGAGGACCAGAACTGAGAAGATGAGCATTGTCCCACTAGCCAAGGCCCATTATGATTTGAATCCCACAATATCCGGGACTTAAAAATTGTAATCATGAGTATTTTACAGCTCCAGGATCCTGATTATATTGTATAATTTATAAAACAAAACATTACATAAGGGAAAAAGGTTTTAAATATAACTCAGAATTAGAATATAAAAGATCAGCTAATTGAGATTAAAAGTCAAAAAAGAATGAATGAACCTGTTATATAAGTTGAATATATGGTAGTTTGGGTATATTATACTTTTCCCATTTTCTTCCACAAATGAATGTATCTGTGATAACTGGGTTCTCAACCAAACCCCACTCTCAACCATTCCCCGGACTCAGACACTGTTTTTAAGTTGGCTAGCAGGACTCATTAGCATTAGCATCGCTGAGCTACCATTAATAAGTGGAAGAGCCAGCCCTGAACATATAGCATATGGTAGGGAGGGTGCCTGAAATGGCCCACGCAGCCTAACGAGGCACCGGCAGAGTCCTTAGGTTGCGGGGCCGGTAGAGGATGAGTAACTAATGGACTTTCCTTAATTATTAAGGTTTTGTTTTCATATTAAACCCTACAATCGTTACCATCTTACAGAATGGATTTCTTGGGGGTAACTAGGGAGAAACATTACATTAGTGGATGTCCACGTTGTGGAAATGACGTATTCCATCCATGTATCACTATCAAGTGTTCCTTTGGGCAGGAATGACTTTAGGCTGGAAATCTGGAGCGTACTGTGATCTACAGAAGGTATTAGTTTTAGACCGCAAGATTACACAGTTATTGAAGTTGGGGTAATGAAAAGAAATGAACAACCCCAAGAGCATTCGTGTAAGAAACCTTACCGGTGACGAGATTGATTTTTTAACATGTATATTTTCAGTTTTATCCTCTTAAGATGAGGTATTTTCCAAACGTACTTAATTGTGGGTTTTCATCCTTAAGCCGAGTGAAATATATATTTCTGAAATGATTCCAATGGAAAAAATGCGATTGACTCGTCATCTGTGCAAATTATAACATCTTATTTAGCAGACCAGCGGCAAATTGCTTAAAATAACGATAATGCGAGATGATACTTTATTCCATTACATTTGTATTCTGGTAGTGCTGTGCTATCTGTGTTACACATACTGTATAAATGCCATGATTCTTATTTTATGGGTCCTCCTGCGCGTGGGGGACTGATGTTTGTGCCCTGCGCACGTGCGTATTCTCATATGTGCATATGAAGGGCTTCTGTGCGGGCGCCTTCACCAACCTGAACTGCCGGCGTGGCGCTCACACAAGGGATGACATCGATGCTCCGATATGGGAACGCCCAGCGTTTAATGGGTGTTCCCATGCAAACAATGGCTTTCCTATGAAAATGTGCCCGTGACGCATGGTGCCGGGGGCGGCCGGCTGATGTCCCTGTTTTCATCCCGGAGCCTGCAAATATAAGTCAGTCTCCAATGACTTATATTTGTGAGCCCAGGAGAAATCATTCTATGGTTGTAAGTCTCAGTTGCACTGCAAATGCATCCAGAGTCCATGCGCTTGGTCAAGGGTGGAGATGAGATGAAGGTCAAAGGAGCAGATGAGATGTCTACAGGGAGAATATGAGAGGTCCATGGGCATTAACATGGGGAACTCCTACTGCTAGTAGAATTTGAGGAGAAGATTAGAAGCATGGGAGGAGACAGTGAAGGATCGGACAGGTAGGAGAACAGGCAGGAGACAGCAGTATCCTGTAGAATTTGGGAATGACTCACTTGCAGGAGGAGAGTTTGGTCCACAATGTCAAGAGAGGGATTGCAGAATGAACGGGGAATAGTGGCCCTTCAATTGGCATCTAGAAGGTCATTGCTAGGTTTAGTGAGGGTAGTTTTAGTGGTGTGGAAAGGACAAAAGGCAGACTGAGATGAGTCAATCAGGGAGTGGGAGGAAAGAAAGGCACTACGGTGGTTGTAGACAATATGCTCTTGGAGTTTGGTGGCAAAGGTGAGTATAAAGATAAGACAGTTGATGGAAAGAGTATCATGATCAAGTTTGAGTTTTTTAACAATTGGGAAGACAAGGGCATGCTTGAATGCAGATGGGACAGAATCTGACCATAGAGAGAGATTGCTGAAATGAGCAAGAGGGGAACAGGTGACTTAAGAGAGGGAGTAGGAAGGGATTAGGTAAAGAAGATGGGAGGTGGAAGAGGGAGATGACCAGATTAGGGCCTTGACTTCGGCCTGGTGGCATTAAGGCATTCAGCCAGGCGGCATTAAGCAGCTCACTATCCAGCGGATGGCCGTTGCTTAGCGAGTGAATCAGGCCCTAAGTGTAATTGTGCATGACTTATCAGCCATGTCTGAGTCACCAGATGTAAAGGTTAGGCTGATTAGACAGCAGATGCATGTTGCTTAATTGGCTCTGTAAAATGGCCTTCAATTGCCAAAGCCTGTCACCTTGTTATTGGAGCACCACGAGGCTGTATATTTGTACAGAACTTAGCCCAGAAGAAATTGATACCTTAACCTATTGACTGCTTTTTACCTTCTATCATCTGTATCCTCCTGTTACCTTTAACAGAATCTACTCTGGTTTTGAGTTAACGTGTGGCCTAGCCTCCTTGCTCACATCCGTATGCACCTACCAGCTTTAGGCATCTGCCATCATTAACCAAGTAAGTGGCAAAGCTAGGATGCAACATTGTTCAGAAACTTGGAGATAGGATCAGAGTGACGATAGACGATGAACAGACTAGAAGAGGCAAATAGCACATACTGTACCTTTTAAAGGAAGAGAATGCGAGTGATGGTTCTGAGAGTATCAAGTGTAAGGAGCAGAAGGGGGAAAAAAGGATTCCTAAATGACCACCATGGAGACCCCCACCAGAGAAGAGTGCTATGGGGGGGGGGGGGAGACAGTCATAAAAGAACGTAACAACAATAAAAGCGGATATCTCTGGAGAGAGACGCTAAATGAAATAAGGATGATAATAAGTAATTTACTCAATTACCTTCATCTGGGCTGCAATAAATCTGCCCAGAAAAAATAGAAACGGTTCCGTAGCGCAGCTTGACTATGGGTGAGAGGTGACGTGTCACGTGGCAGGTGCACGCTCTTGCCTTTAGCCGCGCACGGAGCGAGCCGCCGGACCTGCCGCAAGTCCAGCGGCTCTCTCTGTGCGCCAACCGTGAGGCTGATCCTCCACCTTGGGGGGCAACTGGCATTTGCCAGAAGTGCCAGATGGCCAGTCCGGCCCTGCTCACAGGGTTAATAACAATAGGAATCCTGTGCATGCCTTACAAAAAGGTCCATCATTTTACAATAGAAATGAATGTATGATCCTGTGTACCTAAATGACCCGCAGATTGATACAGAATCATGGTCAGTATAGACACTTAAGTATACTGTAGACGGCAGATCTCCCTCTGTTCCAACCAATGGTACTTGTGTCCTAAATGTAGCGCACGCATTAATAACACTGCCGAGGCTGTGAGCGGTAATCATAAGTCATCCGTACAGGCCCGGAATGCATATGACCCGATGTCAGAGGTAGGTTCTGTCATTTATTATATTCTGACGGTTCCAGATATGCAAAATGAATACTAGAATAACATGTGCATGATTGAGAGCTTAGAATAACTAGTATGCCACTGATTAATAAAATCTGGTAATTACAGAGAAATGAATGCGCTCAGTATTGTATAACCTCTGCTTACCATCAATAGAAAAGAATTATCTTTTCCAAGCTCTTCTGCTGAGAACCTGCCAGAGAGTAAGGAGAAGGTATCGTGCACGCGAGGTCACGTAAGGCAAACGCTCTGCTGTAATTATAAGTAACACAGCTTTTAGATGTCTGTCAGGTCGCTGATGTCATGTGACATCAGCTGCCTGCCCCAAACAGGCATCAACACGGTCATATAACACTGGGCATTCCCCGTCCCGCTCTTGGAGGGAACGGCCCAGTGCATGCGCAAACCCCGACCATCGGGGATGAATTCCAAGGGCAATGAAAGGTATGGGGACCCCCACTACTAACGTTGCTGCCAGACACACCTACCCCCCCTGCACGTTACGTGCACGCCTCCTGGGCAGGGACAGTGCGCCATAGTGTGATTTCACCTCACTATTAGAGATGGTCATCATTGCCATTGCCATCGATGGTTGCCATCGATGGCAATTCTGCAACTGGCCATCGATAGTGCTAAACTATGCAATGGATGACCATCGATATTTTTACATATCGATGGTCATCCATTGTCTTTGATTGATTGGCCTGTGGGCCAATCAAAACATGGGGACGGGGCTTCGCAGGTGTCGGAGGAGGAGCTATGCTCCGTGTCCCGGCACTTTGAAAAAAAACATAATGTGACATAATGTATAATTTGCATTACTGTGTGTGGTAAAATGTGTAATGGGCATTGAGGTGTGAAGCATAATGTGTTATGGGGATTACAGTGTAATTGGTACTTTTATGTGACGATGCCCATTCCCCATAAAGCTACGCTCCTACATTTTTGCGCGCTCCTACGGCGCAAACTCTCCCTGTTTTTTTAACTCATGGCACCAAAATGGCTAGTTACAGCTGTGTAAGGTGAATAATATTGTGCTACTATGTGGTGTAATTTGGAGTGGGAGTATTATTGTGTGGCCATTCCCCTTCCTTGAGAGATCACACATTTTTCTTTTGGTGTGCGCTGTCCCTTTGTAAAGCTTGGGTGGGCGCAAATTTATTGTTTGGAGGAGGGCGCCGAACCCCCTAGCACCGGCCCTGCGTGTACCTTAAAGTTAAGGTACACGATGCCCGCGATGGACCCGATTTCCTTTGAAATCAGGTCCATTTTGCCGGCAAAGACAAAATCGGGGGCATCGCGTCGGTCGCGTGCATTAACATGGCCTCCGACGCGACCGATGCCCGCGATTTTGCCATAGGCTTCAATGTTAAAATATTTTTAACATTGAAATCGGGAGCATTGCGTCGGTCTTGTGCCATTATAATGGCACAAGATGAGATGGACTTGATTAAGTCCATCTCACATAGGAAACAATGTGAAATGGGCCAATATGACCCATTTCACATTGTATATGGCCCCATCATGAGTTACACAATCCCATTGTGAGCGTCACCCCACGATTGACGCCAACCCGAAGCGTGGCGAGCGCAGCGAGCCCGCGAGGGGCGGCGGTTGTGCGTCCTCCAACCTTTTCATACCCCTACTATCCACGTCGGCGTGGAGTTGAGAATATAAAGTGTGGCGAGCGCAGCGAGCCACCGAGCCCGAAGCGTGACGAGCGCAGCGAGCCTCGCGAGGGGACGCGTATACCTGTGAAGTTATATGCGTCCCCTCGTGGGGCTCGCTGCGCTCGCCACGCTTCGGGCTCGGTGGCTCGCTGCGCTCGCCACACTTTATATTCTCAACTCCACGCCGACGTGGATAGTAGGGGTATGAAAAGGTCGGAGGACGCGCACCGCCGCCCCTCGCAGGCTCGCTGCACTCGCCACGCTTCGGGTTGGCGGCAATCGTGGGGTGGCGTTGAGGGGGTAAAATTGGGGGTCTGGGGAATACTTTACATTGAATCCAATGTAAAATAGGGTCCCAGAGACCCTATTCACATTTGATTCAATGTAAAAATCGGGTCGATCGCGTCGGTCGCATCGCATGCGATTTGGTCGCATGCGATGCGACCGACGCAATTTTTCTGACACGATCACCCCGATGCAAATCGGTGTGGCCGTGCTAGGAAACAAGTACCGGTTCCACTTCTGTAAGGGCACCGCTGTCCGTGTTTCTCATTACCATACACTGGATTTACACTACAGTAGTCATACAGTACGAGCAGGACAGACTCGAGTGCCGATGGGGTCAAGAAAATGGCTACCGGGTATCAGCCAGGAGCTCGAGCTAGCAATGGTATAGGTTTCACTTGTGTAAGGTTACTGCTGTCCGTGCGTCTCATTATGCTACACTGGTTAAACACAGATGAATGACATGCAGGCCAGACTCATGCACCGAGCGGGTTAACAAAATGACTACAGAGCATGAAACAGGGCTTCATGGGAGCCCACATCTATGTAGCGAGCAATGGCATAGGTTTTACATGTCTAAGGGGAATGCTGAAGGTGCGAATCATTACGCTAGTTAAAACACACAGGGGCTGCTGACAAAGGCACAGACACTGCAATGATCAACCAGCAGCTTCAGTCCACTACCCACACTGCTGTCCACATTTGGGCACACCTGCTGTGCAACAGGGAGCTGAGCACCTGGCAGGAGCTGACCTAACTGAGCGCAGGATTGCTCACTTTCCCTCCCGCAGTCCAGCTAGAGGCCAGATTAAGGTCTAAATGGGCCTGGAGCTGAATGATCAAGGGCCTATTATGCGCAATAATAGGGGTTGTGGCCAGCACCTAATAATGTGGGTGGCGTGACCAGTGTTCTGTTTGAGTGGTCTGCTCATGGGTGTGACTCTATTTGTGTAACTAATTATATATGCCTGGAAAAGGCAGGGGGCTGGCATAAGAAAAATGCAGGGAGATATATTGGCGGATGCACTCCAAAGGTGCACCCGCAGGACATCAATGTATTAAGATACTTGCAGGGTGAGGCGGCACTGCCGTCATAAAAAAAATACTGAAAACCGAAACTTGGTAGACAACATTTCAGCACCTTTTATGTGGTCACCTAAGTTTACCACACCATATACACCTTATACAAATCATGCAACACAATAGTAACCCCCTTATACTGTACTTGTCTCTATTACATTATGCCACATGGAATGAGCCAAAATTCACACCGAGTGAGCCAAAATTTACACTATGGCACACAGATAGAGTCACAATTCACGTTATGCCACACAGATTAAGGCAAAATTCACATTGTGCCACATGGATTGAGCCAAAATACACACTACACCAGGCATGTCCAAACAGTGGCCCTCCAGCTGTTGTGAAACTACACGTCCCAGCATGCCTTGACATAGTTTTAGCATTCCCTAATAGCAAAACTGTGGCAATGCATGATGGGACTTGTAGTTTCACAACAGCTGGAGGGCCATAGTTTGGACATGCCTGCACTATACCAAACAGATTGATCAATAATGCACAATATGCCTCATAAATAGGGGCATTGGGGCGCATTAAAAATTGACACCATAATGCCCATTACATGTTAAGACACACACCATAATCTCCATTATGTATTATGCCAAACACCATAATTCATATTAAAATGTATGCTACATAAGTGTTCCTTACCTACATGTTCATTGCCAGGGGTTCCATATTCATTGCCAGGAGTTCCATGCTCATTGCCAGGGGTTCCATGCTTGTTGCCATGTGGGATTACATGCTCATTGCCAAGGGGGAATACATGCTTGTGGTAACTGGGGGACAGCCGCCGCTGGGCAGAAATGAAAGCCATTGACAGCCCGGCAGAGAGCAGGGGGCTGCCCGGCTGTATTCAGAGCACTGCTACTTGAAATAATACCCCTTTCACACCAGAAAATGCAGGGATTTACCTGGGAATATGGTCCCAGGATCATGCAAGAACATTCCCGGACTGGCCCCTTTTACACTTGTCCCTGCCTAGTCCCTGCATTTTCTGGTGTGAGGGGGGAGAGAAAACCAACCCCGCCCTCCTTTAAACAACCAGCTATATCTTAGGAACCAACTGACCCATTTACATGTAGGTTCCAGAGAAATCTGTCCTCAAACAACATGAACATCCATGAAATTACATTTCAGAAATGAAAAAAAAAAAAATGGTTTACTCGCAATATCTCTAGAACCAATGAACCCATATGGACCAGGGATCAGATTGAAGGCCCAGCGATTTCAGTTCAAATGAGATCAACCTCGAGCTTCTGTGATGCTGTAGGGGGAACTGGCAGCTGTTGGAACCGGGTGGAGGTCAGAATTAGCGGGTCCCATGTTAACCTATAGGGAAAACATTCCAGGTTTGCCTGGCGGTATCTCCGGTTCCTGGGGGGCTAGCGACACGAGGCTGGGCTCGTTGGAAAGCCCTGGCCCTCAGCTACAAAATGACTATTTGGAGAGTGGGCCTGGAGCTGTAGCTCCATCAGGCCCATTGTTAATCCGGCCCTGTCCAGCGATGGTGCCCTGGCTGCAGAGGAAGCCAGAAACCCCTGCAAGCTGGGTGGAGAATCGGAGGGGACCCCACCACCGGTTGCTTGCCACTTCCCTTCCCAGTATCACATAAGTCATCAGTCTGTCCTGAAAGCAAAGTGTCTTTCTTTTATATGGTACCAGACTCAAGTCTCTAGGACCCTTAGACCTGGAGATATTAGCGTGCAAATCGGACACATTTTCCCATAGACTATAATGGGCCCCTTAATTCAGACCCACCATGGCTTATGATGCTTGCTGTTAGCCTTCGGGGGGTCACATAAACGTAGTGTTCATATTCTCTGGAAGCTAAATGTCTCCCCTTCCATAAAAACCCAGGTATGAGCCGATTGGACCACCAAAACTGGAGGAATTATACTTTAAGCCCATTTGAATTTATCCATAGGGTTAAGCTATAGCAATTTTGGGGGACATTTACCAAAATGGATTCGTAGAAAAAAGGTGTATTCGTAGGGAGAAATACACCTTTTTTTTACGAATTTGTATTTTCGGGATTTACAATCCCAAAAATACAACAATTCGTAGTCCTAAAGATGGAACATTCGTATTTGTAGTTACAAATACGAATGCCCTACACCATCGATAGGATACGACAGAAATCACCATTCAAAAGAATGGTGGTTTCTGATTTACTAAGCAGCCGTACTGACAATACGGCTGCTTAGTGGTGTGAAACACCCACGCAAATACGACAGGAAAATAGAACACCATTTTCCTGTTCTATTTGCGTTTTAGCCTGCACGGATCAGTCAGATCCGTGCAGGCTGCAAGGTGTAAAAAAAAATAGAAAAAAAATTAAATATAAAAAAAAAAAACGGCGTGGGGTCCCCCCCCACAGCTGTAACCAGCACCAGGCTGAAGGAGCCGGGGCCGGTAATTAAAAATCAGGGAGCCCGACAAATAGGGGCTCCCCGATTTTTAACAACCAGCCCCAGGCTCCAGGTCCGGGGCTGGTTCCCAAAATACGGGGGACAAAATGACTAGGGGTCCCCCGTATTTCAAGAACCAGCCCCAGGCACAACCAGCCGGCAGGCTAATGTCACAGCCGGGGGACACTTATAATATAAGGTCCCGCGGCCAAAACATTCTCCCTACCGACCAGTCAGCCTGGCCAGGGGCCCTGGGGGAGTGGGGACCCCCCCAATGAAGGGGTCCCCCCCCTCCAGGACTTACCTGACCAGGCTGAAGCCTGGTGCTGTCCTCGATGCCCCTGGGCGGTGGGCATCGAGCTGATAAATGGTGTAAAAAAAAGATGAACCTATTGTTTTTTACTGTGGCACTACAAGTGCCAGCAAGCCTCCCCAGCAAGCTGGGACTTGGAGAACCACAAGTCCCAGCCTGCTGGGCATTAAAGGGCCCGCTGGCACTTGTAGTTCTACAGTTAAAAAAATAGTGCACAAAACACACTGATACACTTTTAAAATAAAACTTTATTACACACAAAGCCCACACATACTAATACTTACCTATCTTCTTTCCGTAGGTAGCTCTGATGTCCTGTGTCGGCGTCTTCTGGTCCTGTGTCGTCTTCTTCCTCCATGTCGACCGTCGCTGTCGCCGTCCGGATCCGACGAAATCCATTTGGGAAGCTGTGGAAGGAAACCATACTCACCTGTCCCAGCGCGACGTAGTCCAGGTAAGGGTCTTTGCAAAAAAACAAACCGACACCCCGAAACCAGACCGGACTGACGGAGACGCACGGTGTTTGTTTACATCGTGCGGCTCCGCCTCCCGAATGCCGCTATTGGCCGCCTTGCGGCCTAGCGGCTCCTGATTGGCCGCTAGGCCGCAAGGCGGCCAATAGCGGCATTCGGGAGGCGGAGCCGCACGATGTAAACACCGTGCGTCTCCGTCAGTCCGGTCTGGTTTCGGGGTGTCGGTTTGTTTTTTTGCAAAGACCCTTACCTGGACTACGTCGCGCTGGGACAGGTGAGTATGGTTTCCTTCCACAGCTTCCCAAATGGATTTCGTCGGATCCGGACGGCGACAGCGACGGTCGACATGGAGGAAGAAGACGACACAGGACCAGAAGACGCCGACACAGGACATCAGAGCTACCTACGGAAAGAAGATAGGTAAGTATTAGTATGTGTGGGCTTTGTGTGTAATAAAGTTTTATTTTAAAAGTGTATCAGTGTGTTTTGTGCACTATTTTTTTAACTGTAGAACTACAAGTGCCAGCGGGCCCTTTAATGCCCAGCAGGCTGGGACTTGTGGTTCTCCAAGTCCCAGCTTGCTGGGGAGGCTTGCTGGCACTTGTAGTGCCACAGTAAAAAACAATAGGTTCATCTTTTTTTTACACCATTTATCAGCTCGATGCCCACCGCCCAGGGGCATCGAGGACAGCACCAGGCTTCAGCCTGGTCAGGTAAGTCCTGGAGGGGGGGGACCCCTTCATTGGGGGGGTCCCCACTCCCCCAGGGCCCCTGGCCAGGCTGACTGGTCGGTAGGGAGAATGTTTTGGCCGCGGGACCTTATATTATAAGTGTCCCCCGGCTGTGACATTACCCTGCCGGCTGGTTGTGCCTGGGGCTGGTTCTTAAAATACGGGGGACCCCTACTCATTTTGTCCCCCGTATTTTGGGAACCAGCCCCGGACCTGGAGCCTGGGGCTGGTTGTTAAAAATCGGGGAACCCCTATTTGTCGGGTTCCCTGATTTTTAATTACCGGCCCCGGCTCCTTCAGCCTGGTGCTGGTTTCGGCTGTGGGGGGGACCCCACGCCGTTTTTTTTTTTTATTTGTTTTTTTTTTACACCTTGCAGCCTGCACGGATCTGACTGATCCGTGCAGACTGCCAGAAACATTCGTATTAGCGTCCGTATATACGGCCGCTAATACGAATCATTACACCATCGGAGGGTTACAAAGCAGTCGTATATGACTGCTTTGTAACTGATCCTCCGGAACACGACTTTGCATACGACTTAAACAGTCGTATGCAGTCGTAGGGAAAATACCAATACGAAAAACTAGGTTTTTCATATTGGTAAATTTCCCCCTTTATAGCACCAAGGTTTTTTACCAGCGCTGCTGACACTGTAATGCATATTCGGCACTTACAAATCCCAGGCCCCCGGCTTCACCCGTCCCGTCCCATGCTGCGGCTGCTGCTGAGCGGTTATGGTATAAGTCATAGACAGGCTCATTATATGGTCGACCACTAATGGTCGACAGTCAAAAGGTCGACAGTCAAAAGGTCGACATTGTTAAACGGTCGCCATGTAAAAGGTCGACATGGTCAAAAGGTCGACATGGAAAAAGGCCAACATGCGTTTTCAATGTTTTTAGGGTGTCTATGTCGACTATTTTGATCTCCCACCATGCCCTAGTGGATGGTAAGGCATGAAATACTGCTTGTCGGCACATGTCGGCTGACATTGTTGTAAAAAAATGCATGTTGACCTTTTTCATGTCGACCTTTTGACCATGTCGACCTATTGCCTGTCAACCTTTTAACCCTGTCGACCTTAAGACCCTGTTGACCTATTGTGTGTCGACCTTTAAACCCTGTCCACCTTTTCACTGTCGACCTTTTGACCCTGTCCACCTTGTGACTGTCGACCATTAGTGGTCGATCATATGACTGTCTATGATGAGTCTGTCTATGACCAGTCCGGATACCCTGCTGAGCTCCGGCTGCTGCTGACCTGTCCCGGCCCATGATGCGGCTGCTGCTGACCTGTCCCGGCCCATGATGCGGCTGCTGCTGACCTGTCCCGGCCCATGATGCGGCTGCTGCTGACCTGTCCCGGCCCATGATGCGGATGAGCTCCGGCTGCTGTTGCTGAAGACTCCACTCGCGAGATCTCCCGACCTCTCGTGAGGACTTGCCCTACCTTGAAGTCCGAGCAAGACATCGGGCGGGGGGGCGGGCCATTTAACCTGGCTATGGGGGCCGGAGGTTCCCCACCGCTGCTGTAACACAGGCTACACTATATAATTAGAGATGGACAGATGATCGTTCCAACCAGCAGCTCTTTGGCTGTATTGCCATGGGATGCAGACCCTCACACAACTTCTCCATTGTCCGTATTTTAGCTAGCGTAATGAGACGCTGGTTAATGCTTTTCACCATATTGACCTAATGCATGACAAACTTTTACATCTGTCGAGCTTTTGACTGTCGACCAATAGTGGTTGACATTTTGACTGTGGACCTAATGACCACACCCTGTCCAGTCTGCCTATCGATAGCTCTTCCCTTAAGCCCGATATTCCAAGTTCTTGCGTATAGTCTGTGAATATGTACGCAATTGTGAAAGAGTTACGATAGTTCCAGCAGGCGAAGGTGAACAAAAATGACAATTACATTTGCACCCATCTCTGAATCAGACTCATAGTCTATTAAGTCCCCACATTTCTAACCTTAATTCCCAAAAACTGAGCATCTCCTGACTGCCCCTCACTCCTGTCACTAATACCTATACAACATTCATGAGCTTCAGAGTTCTTTGTTATTCAGTCACACTGTCCTTTGTTACATTTGGAGATGCTAACATGCCCAGGATTCAAACCCATCGCCTGTGGCAGAACTGTCAAACGCCGCTCTCACAGCGGCGGATTGGCCTGCCGGGAAACCGGGACGTTTCCCGGTGGGCCGGCACATTTTAGAGTAGAAGCAGCCACCCACCCTTCCTAACAGGGCCGCCGCTGCATCTCTGTGCTTGGCCGCGGCACTGTGCCCTATTTGAAGATGGCCGCGGCCAGCCTCAAGATGTCCCAAAGTTAAAATGGCCGCGGGAGCGCTGGTGGTTAAACATGGATAATGGCACTGGCATAATTATTAATTTGTGGCCTCAGTGAAATATATATAATCCCAATCCGTCTGTTCATGAGCTTTATGACCCTGCATAGAAACATACAGATTGTTTTTATGATGGATCAAATAGTCCAATGAGTAGGGTGTTTGACTGGAATGCAACAGGTCATTGGTTTGAATCCTGAATATGGCAGTATGTTGAGATCTGTTATTTAATAACATGGGCTTTTTTATGGAATCATTTTTGGTTGAAAAATGAGGGGGCACCTAAATGTCTAGTTACTGCTATGTTTGTGTGGAACAATACTGCAATAGGTCATTGTGGGCAGCTGTTTTCTGTCATTCTGTTTTTTTTTATTACAATTTTTGTACCGCGGATGAAGACCGTCTCCACAGAAATAATCACAGCACACCTTATATTGCACATTATAATATATCTTACGGCCGTACAAGCCACAGCCAAAGTATATAAAAATATGAGGAAATTAAGATGTTGCAGCTGAACTAACAATATTCTGTACTGGAAGGAAGACATTAAATTCATCTTGGGGCGAATTTGATGGGCAGTTAAAGTTTCTTAAGTACGCTTTTGTATTCCTCCATATTTTTTAACAATTTGATTTCAATAAGCCTAAATGAGTTCCTACCTTACTGACTTTGCAATAAAGTAAAAACCAAAATCTCCGTCTAAAAACAGCTGCTATAAAAAAATTACAAAAAATAAAAGTGTTTTGGGAATAGGGGAACGTACAGTGTTAGTATTCTGAGGCTGTTGCTATATTTGGGGTCATGTATGGAAATGACATAGTGACAAATTATATTTTAGACAAGACAGTGTTTAAGTAGGTTGAAACTCAATTAAGAAATTATTAAAACAGGACTAAAATATAATTGTCTCATATATATGTTACTAGTATTTTTATTATATTATTCTGATAATTCTTGTTATCGTTAATCCATCAATCAAATAAATTATTACAATACAAAAAAATGCATAAGTGAAATTACATAGCAAAATACAGTTCACACAATGATGTTATTATTATTTTCCTGATTATTATTATTATTATTATTATTATTATTATTATTATTATTCTGATGATTATTATTATTATTATTATTATTATAATAATAATAATTATTATTATAATTACCTCAAGTACTTTTTTTTTTATAGCAGCTGTTTTTAGATGGAGATTTTGGTTTTTATTATTGTTGTTATTATTATTCTAATGATTATTATTCAGATGATGATGATTATTAATAGTATTATTATTCTTATTATTATTAAGAAGAATATTATTATTATTATTTATTATTAATAATAATAATATTAATCATCATCATCATTGTTGTTTTCTTCTTCCTTTTATTATTATTATTATTATTATTATTATTATTATTATTATTATTGTTGTTGTTATTACTATTATTGTGCAGGAAACTGGTGCATATACAGTAAATGGACAACGACAGTTAATGCATTTTTTTATTTTTTATTTCTCTCTATCTATAGTTTCTAGTCTGTCAAAAAGATGGATCAAAATAATGTCAGTGCTGGTGGCTATGCGCATCCAAATGCAGCAACACTTGAATTGGTCAGTCAGGCGCCATCTAGTGGCTGCTGGAACGCAAAACACTTTAATTCCCCCAAGACAGGCGAACAGGGAGATCCCGACAGTCAGTATCCCGATTTTGGAACCCCGACTGCCGGTGCTATGACAAGGGGGGAACTGGACCCACAGGGGCTATTCTTTCTTGTGGGGGACCATGATCCCCATAGAGGGAGAATAGAACCTGTGGTGAGCCCGCAAGGTGCTTCTTTGCGCTCGCCCCCCTGTCGGAGCACTGACTGTCCAGATCGCCCGTGTCGCATCTCCATATCACAACCGATAGGAGAGAAGCAGTGTTAGCCTTTTATTATATAGAATGTTAGTGGATTTTGACTTAATGTTTATATGTGGGTTGATGTACTCATTACTGTCAATTAAAAGTAAATATAGAAGTCATATGATATAATGTATTCCAAAGGACTAATGCTAATTATAAATATTCTCTTTTCTTTGCAAGGTGACACTATAGAGATATGAAGTTTATATAAATAGGTGACAAATGTATATATACAGTCCAGTTAATGTCCTGATTGTGCTGGACCAATTGCGCTGAACTGTAATTACATTTCAAGGGGTATATGCAGGAAACAATTCATTTTCTAAACCTGCATTATATTGTAGCTATTGTCTGACATATTAACCCTTTGAGTGCCAAGGGAATTTGTCAAAATAGATGTGAAAGTTGGCAAGCAAACATTACAACATTATTTATTTAAAATTTATAGGTACTGCTTTCCTAGCACGGCGCCCATCGCATTAATCGTGTACATTTTTGTATGGCATACAATCTGTGCGATACGTGCGATTTCGGTTTTTAAATTGCATGTATCGTATGAAAAACAGTAGTATAGTAAGCTATGATGCGTGCGATGCGATGACTGAGATGTATGCGTTTAAATCGCATGCATCGCACTCATCGTTTACTTTATTCATGTGCGATGTACGATGTACGCGATGCGTGCGATGATTGTATGTCGAGTCAATTGTATGGATTGTATGTAGTTTTATATGTACAATGAATGCGATGGGTGCGATGGGTGCGATGCAAAATACTAAAGTGCATATACTATGGTGTATGTATGCAACCTATACAATTAAAAATTGTATAATCACCCTAATGGGTGCTTACGATGTTAAATGCACCCCCACGCCAACCCCCCACTATAAACGTGAACCCGAAGCGTGGCGAGTGCAGCGAGCCCGCGAGGGGACGCGGATACCTTCACAGGTATCTGCTTCCCCTCACGGGCTTCACAGGTATCCGCGTCCCCTCGCGGGGTTCGCTGCGCTCGCCACGCTTCTGGCTCGGTGGCTCGCTGCGCTCGCCACACTTTCTATTCTCGACTCCACGCCCACGTGGATAGTGGGGGTATGAAAAGGTCGTAGGACGCGTACCGCCGCCCCTCGCGGGCTCGCTGCGCTCGCCACGCTTCGGGTTCACGTTTATAGTGGGGGGGTGGCGTGGGGGTGCATTTGGGCCTGTGAGCGCCAAATGTATAAAATTGCATAAATCGCGTCCATCGCATACATTGTATGTATGTCTAAGAGTATACAATGCATGCGATTTACAATGCCCAAGATAAAAAAATACTTTCATCGCATCAATCGCAAGCATCGCATGCATCTTATGACATTAAAACAGTACGACCGATGCGATGCATGTGATAAAAATGGATACGATGAAAAAATCACTGTAGTCGCATTAATCGCAAGCATCGCATGCATCTTATGGTGCAGAAACACATAAGATGCATGCGATGCTTGCGATTAATGCGATGCTTATCGTGGGCGCCGTGCTAGGAAAGCAGTACCAATTTATATAACAAATGTGAACGACGCTGGAACGTTTAGCGGATATTTTGCGCCTCTCTCACAAAGTTGTTGGCACTCAAAGGATTAAAACTATAAAAAAAAAATCAGGCTTGTGTTGCATTAATATTATCACCTGCCCAGCAAACATCTGCAAAAATGCAGGGCTTAGAAAATCCACCGCTTAGTAAATACACCTCCGAGTCTTTTAAAACACAACATCCAGGTCCTATAAAAATGTTTTTCAGGCCGCGTGGGATTAATCGAACGATGAGTTGCTTTTACTTATCGGAGAGCTGGATATAAAAATACTTCCAGCATCTCCGGTTACTTTTATCTACCCCCATTCCCAGTAACATCTATTTAAAGGGCTGACATGAGGGCTGACATGTTTCCAAGACCTTTGCGTGAACTAAATTTCCTCAACCTGTGTACTGGAATGATCTCACATTGGCCGGTGGCATGAGCGTGAGGTCACGCCAGTGAGACGGATAACCGTGGCACGTACGTACACTGTTTTTCTTGTCTTTATGTGTAAAAAAAAAAAAAGTCCAGCATCCAGGGAGCGGGGCCAACGTGCAATAAAATAAAAGCATTTTTCTGAAATAAAAGCTGAATTTGAGCAAAGATGAAAGCTTGGGGTTGCGGCATTCCTCAGCTGGTGAGCGCCTATCTGTCACTGATTCCATTAGGCATGCTCCAAGTGGCTGCTGAGTAGGGGGAGAGCTGTAACACGGTTTTTATTGCATTCCGATGCCACATCATCTTGTTTTACAATTATATTACCCTAGAAGCCCCGACACTTATGTAGAAACAGATTTCTGTCCAACTAGCAAATTATTCCCAGTGAAAGTGGACCTGTTAATAATCAGCAGTTAACTCCTACATCCCTAAATGACTCAGGGAGATGGACTTGCGCTTGAATTGCTGATTATTAACATCCGTTATTTCTATGGTGCCACAAGGGTTCCCCAGCGCCTAACAAGGTACAGAAACAAATGAGCACTCCTTAATGTTTTAATGCTTCACGTGCTGAGACTTGTGGTTCTCCCAAGTCCCTGCATGCGGGGGGAGGCTTGCTGGAACTTGTTGTTCAACTACACAACACAACTACACTTACACAAAAAGTCAGACCGGTACCCACAGCCCAGGGGTTGCAGGGACAGCCCAGGATGGGTGAAGTCTGGGGGGGACCCTTTATTGGACAGGGTTCCAACTCCCCCAAGGGACCCGTCCAAGGCTGACCAGCCAGGGGGTGATGTTATAGCCGGGGGACCTTGCATAATAGTCTCTTAAAAAAAGTTTTGTAAAGGATTTTGTCCATTTTTGACCAAAAAATCGCATGCTTCCTGTTTGGTTTGTGCATGCATTGATAATGATCATGTATAATAACTTACCACCGTCACACTGTAGAAAATGACCAAATACTAACAATTAAGCAAATCTATACATTAGAAGAACAGATCAGATATATAACTTATTCCCATATATTACTATAAAGTGTTACATTAATCTGCACACGTATTACATGCCTTTAGCTGCAGATAATCATCCAACAGTAATCACATCTGAGGTCATTAAAATGTTGACTAATGCTGAAATATATTTTGTCCAATCTAATATATACATCTGCTCCGTCCTACACCATCTACTGAGGTCATTACGTGGGTGACGCGGAACCCATAGATGCCCTATAAATATCACTTTCCCACACTTACGGCCTTTAAGTAGTAATGCGCGGTTGTGTAAGAAGCCTTTTATGTGGCTGCATCGCCATGGCAAAGAGATAATTATTTCTTATAATTTTACAGCGTTTGTTGCTGTGTTGCCTAATTCCTTTGAGAGGTTTTGGCTTGGAAAGAGTGAGTGGGTGTCGTGTAAGGCGAATCATTCTGTCTGCTTCATAGTTACTGCGTGTTCCCTGATCTCAAACCGAAGGCCCATATCTGACCCTATCGCTACTCATAGATTTACTGACAAACAGAGCCACACATGACAAACACCTTGGGTGGATGCTAATCAGAGCAGCGAGGGATCGAGGGTCTCTCAACTGCCCCCATCCCCACTGTGGGACACTGCAGCCCGCGGGTAGGACAGTCACAAAAATTAAGACTCTCCCGCAAAAATCAGGACAGTTGGGAGATATACAGTAGGTTGACAAGATACAGGGGGGGGGGGGGGGGAATAACTGAGGACCTCCTGATATTTTAACAACCAGTACCTGGCTTTTGGACCAGTCCTGGTTCTAAAAACACTGATGAAAAAAAAAAGATGTAGAGACCTCTGTATTTTTTTAAAATCCAGCACCAGATACCACTAGCCAGGGAGGTAATGCCCCCCCCCCCCCTCCCCCCCAATAAAGAGGTGCATCCCTACAGTGCACCCAAGACCCGGGCTGAGGCTTAAAGACATGCTTAGCGTTCCAGCTTAAACATCGCACCCCCAACACACAAAACATACCAATTCCAGATCACATCCTCTTAATTTCTTGGTCTTAAGGGGAAAGAAAAACCTTCAAACACTTTGAAACATCAAAAAAAGCTCTTCCACCATTATCTTCAGTGGTGAGAACCTCTGCTACATTATATCCTATGATGGGAACCACAAGATTGGCCTCTAGTGACCTGGTGGTTCCCATTGCAGGATATAATGTACAGTAGCAACTGTCCACAACAATTTTCTGCTGTAAGTAATCTAACTTGCAACTTTTCCTCCTTAATCCTCGGCATCACCTGGCTACGCCCATCCCCCACCCCCCTCAAGCACCATCAGTCACACACCCCCTTTATATAAGGCACACATTTCAAATGAATTTCTGATGTCCCATACAGGAGCAAATATCTCCTTGAGTAATGTTTGTGACTGCAATATGGAAGGTCATAGATTTGAATCCTGCATATGACAATATTTTTGAAATGTGTGCTTTAAATGCAGGAGACGTTACTAATGGTCCTGGGCACGACTGCTAATGTAACTAGATGGCAAGTAGCTCTCTGATGAAGTGCTGAAATGATTGTATAAGAGGATTGGCATCCAAATCAATTTTCTTGGGAGTTTTCTGTAAGTATAGGTTCACCATGTAGGATGGGGCATTACAGCACTTTCACTGGGCGCCGGAGCACAGCATATGTCCCTGTAAGAAAAATATATGGGGGTTGCCAATGCTTGTTCTGGTCCAGTGGCTAAGGCTCTGTATTATAGATTGTGCACAGTATTACTTCATCGGAAAAGATATATAAACCTTTCTGCAGAGAAGTTGCCCATAGCAACCATCTGTAGATATCATGATCTGTACTGGATAAATAAGTGATTACCAAACCACTCATTAGTGCATTGCTGGCACTTGTAGTTCCAGAATTATGATTTGAGCTGCTCCTTCTGAAGCCCTGACAGGAGCGACTAGCCATAAGGTGGGTAATTTAAAGACCACATGGGACTGGGGCCGAAAATGTTCAATTGATGATTGTGAGAATTGAAAGAACTGTGATCATTGCTTAGTGGGTGTGGTCAATGATGTGAAGCAGTGGCAAGTGCTGTGTGGGTGTGATCAGCGTCCTGTGGGTGTGATGAGGCCTGGCAACATAGGTGGGAACAGTGGTTTAGCTATAATATAAGCCCCCCTCTGCCGATAATTGGGGAGCGCCGCCCCGCCCCCCCCCCCCCCTGGCCCGTGCCTTACCTCCATGCCCAGCAGCAGGCACCTGTAGATCTTGTATGTGGTGCGGTCCGGCTCCCCTACTGGCTTCTGCTATGAAAAACGGACCATCACAAAATGTCCGCCCCCATACAGCAGACAGTTTCAGAGAACAGTCTGCTATATGGGGGTGGACATATTCTTAATAAATTTCCCTGATAGGGTGAGCCCATAATAGGCTAAAGGATCAGAGGATCCTCGAGCATCAAGGACACAAAAACGGGGGCCACAGCACCTATTTATACATCCTAAACTACACAACAATTTACTTAAATAATATTTAACATGTCACCCTGACACCCCTCTGGTTACCTCATCACTTGATATGGTCCAATTGGTACAGATCACACAACATCATGACACTGGGCCAACCTTTCACTGTCTCTTTCTGCTGCCACCAAGGAGCAGTCCTGTGCCACTGCCCAGCAGGGAAACTGCCTCATGCTGTGTGGGTGTGGCCAGTACTGTGTGGGTGTGGCCAGTACCATCTGGTCATGCACACCCCCTACACTATCAGCCCCAATGTTTCCTTAAGTTAATAATAATTGCACAAGTTTGTGAGGAAAATAGAAATACCATTTTAATACCTGCGATTTATGGCCTATCGTCATCCCACTGTCAGGGTGATAGGACTATTTTTGGTGGGCCGAATTATATTATTATATCTGGCCTGGGCCTCGAGCCGGTCTGACCAATCAAGGACCACACCTCTATATCACATGTGGGTTCTAAATTACCTTAAATGCCACATTTTTCCCCTTAAGCTGCCAGTCCAGCGCTGAAAGCACCCTGTTGTGTCCCACTTTGCTAAGCACTGAGGAAAGTCCCTGTACTCTCTCCTCCGCCCCCCCCCCCCCCCGCCTATTGCAGTAACATCTCATCTGTACGTCTGCACCTATGATAATGGCCGTTCAATTTCCTTCCAAAAAATTCCTGTGCGCTATGAAATGTTAGTAATTATGACATCTTAGTGTAGCGTCCGTGATAAGGATTACGTATCAGTCCATATCAGGAAAGCAAGAATTCCCTAACGGTAAAAGCGCAGAATTGGGATTTCCAAACAAAGATGTAATTGGCTATTTATAGGCACCGGAATAAGGTAATAAATAAGTAAGAGATTGTGCTGCTGCAGAGCTCAGGTCAGCTCACAGCAATAACTGTCAAGGCAAATAAATGCTCAGAGTACATACAACATAACCATGTATAGAAAGTATATAAAGTATATATATTAGTTAAAAGCCTATCAAAATGACAGCTTCTGCAATGTACTTTCACACTTTGAGCTGTGACAGTTTTTATGTTCACTTTGAGCTGTAACAGTTTTAAGCCCACAAACTCTCCACCCCACCCCCATTCCCTATCTGCTCCTACCTCTAATCTATTCACAGCTCCCTATCTCCATACCCCGGCACTATGACTAGACCCTCCAAAAGCTGGAGAACCCTTGTGAGGCCTGTATAGCCAGCTAACCTGGGCCTCAGGTGGTGATGATGCCCCCCCAATAGAGAGGGTAGGTATCCAAGGCAGTGTCCACCTGATTGCACCCCATGGCCCCCATCTTTTGTCATTCTGAAATCAAGACCTGCTGCGCCGAAGGCACATCGGCCCTAAAGAGGGTAGAGCTAAGGGCCGAGTTGGTGTGGCCTCGGATAGGGGTGACGTTGCCTAGTACCGCAACTCACATTTTTGTATTTTTCATCTATGTGCAGCAGGGAAATCACTGGGAAAATGTCTTTCACGCCATTTTAAAGTAGTCCTGCGCAGTTCTACTTGTTTCAATGTATCTCCGTCCACTTTATCAAGGCTTAGTACATCTCCCTTAAAATGTACCAGCCAATAAACTCCTGTCATGTTTCAAGCACAGCCTGTAACATGACAGTCATGAAGCTGATTGGCTGTTACTGTATCTTTGTCCACTCTGCAAGGTTTAGTACATAGACCATCTGAAAGGATTGATACATCTCTGTGAGACATATATGATATACTGATGGTGGGAATACCAGCTGTCAGAAGACCGACCTTGTCAATCAGATACAGGGGGTGACATTTAATAGGATGAGATTTTTTTTTGGGGGGGGGGGGGGGGGGGGGCGATATTTCCGCAAAAAAATGTCGTTCTTGCACTCTTTCCAAAATCGCATAATTAATGAGATGCGAAATGCCGCAAAAATCACGTATTTTTGCTGCGGAATCGCACATTCTGAAGTGGCGATTTTTAGTAACGACTGAACTCCCATCCAGATGTTTTCCCATTATAAAGTATACAAATCGCATATTTAATGAGATGCAAATTTGGGAAAATGTTACTACACAAGCGGACGAGGTCAGCCCGCCCAGGGCTGTCACCAGCATCCATGGGCTTTCAGCCTATCAGGGCTGAGCTATGTGTTTCCATGGAGACGCCTAGAGCCAACCACGCTAACAGCTTGTATTGTGCTGTGACAGCACTATACAAGCTGTCAGCAGGGACGGAGAAAGCCCGGCTCACAACGCTGTCAGTGTGGGGTGAGCCTGCGGTGGAAAGGACAGAGTCAGCACTAGAGCCTGGTTTTGTAAGTATACAGGTGTAAAATGAATGTGTGTTAATAAACTTTGACTTCTCTGTGTGTGGGCCAGATGCACTAAGCTTGAAAAGTGATAACACGGAGAGTGATAAACAGCCAGCCAATTAGCTCCTGCCTGTCATGTTACAGACTGTGCTTGAAAAATGTCAGGTAGGAGCTGATTGGATGGCTGTTTATCACTCTCCATTTTATCACTGTTGAAGCTTAGTACATCTGGTCCTGTGTGTGTGTGCTTTTTTAAACGTTCTTTTTACAGGTGGGCCACCGTCTACAGAATGTGTGTGCAGCACGCTATGGGTTGGAGGCCGGACGCGGCAGCAGTGAGGGGGTGTGGTGTGTTGGGCATTAGGAGGTGCCTGGGCACACCGTCACCCCCGTCTGCACACACCTATGATGTCCACCGATATCTGGTCTCAGACTGTATTCATCGCCCTAAAACGGTACATACACACTCTGGCTGCCTTAAACCATTTATTTCCAACTTAAAAAGCAATGTCTGAAACTTAGAGGCATTCATGTGGTAAGGCCGCGGGGAGAAGAGCCTGTCGCTGCCTCAAAGAGGTCATTCCTAGCGAGGTTCTGCTGCCTGGTAGCGCATATTTCTCTATGTAGATTGGATGCAGTACTTGGCACGCCTAACGCCCTCTGCAAGTGATTTTGAACTTAGTAAAAGCCCAATAAAGTAGATGTGGTCTATGCGGGTAATCACAGCCTTTACAGATTTGGGTTTCAAGGCCATAAATATTGTGAATACTGTCTGGAATCGTCTTTTCTTGTGGGCCGGGGGGGAAATATATTTAGGAACTGCTGAATAGAACTTTCTGTCTTGTACTTTTATTCACACTGGACAATTTGTCCATTAAGCCAAACATAGATATAAAACAAATTATCTGGATCAGTGTCTGCTTCTCCAACAAGATAAATAGAAATGGGCATTTTTTTATCCCTCTCGATGGTGACGGCAATATTTAAAAAATGCAGCTTCAAAGCGAAAGGGGAAAAACGTTTCACCATTGATTGATTGAAAACCGTATCCGTAATAACGTACGTTATAGAGCGGTGTTATTGCAGGGTTGTAAATATGAAGCTGGGTACAAACCTCCCTTCATGGTCGTTCTCTGAATTATATATTCCCAAATTCATACTTGACAAAGCTGTCTTCACGGGGGAATGTAAAAAAAAAAAAGATGCAGGAGAGAAATCCAAATCACATCAATGAGCCTAATTCAGGCCTGATCACTGCTTTGTCAATTTTGCAGATCCCTACGATTTACTCCGCTTTGGATCAAATACTCCATAGGATCATAAAAAGAAACCTTTACATGAAGAGTAAAGCGTATGCCTGTGCGAGTCTGGTGTGCATTTATTGGGTTGAGCTTTGATCTAGAGCTTTCAAGAAGCTGGTCTTCCTTCCCATCGTTATCACACGTGGTATTACGAATTCACTTAAAGATACCTTTACATGCACATCCAACACCTGTTCCTGTGTGACTACGGGTATGCATCTGGTTTAGCTGATATAACCCTTTCCTCAATTATCCAGATATATTAAACTTCGATATCTTTTGTTTCACCCTTGCTATGAGATCCACTACATTTGACGATCTAACTTGAAGAGGGCAAAGAAGAAAAACATCTCAGGATTCAGTAGTAAAAATCTTTAACCCTGGTGGGGTACCATGAAAGTAGTTACGTTGCTAGTACCATGGGGTCCATTTGACCCCAAACACAAATAACAGTAAATAGAGAATAAACAGAAAGAAACAAAAACTAGCGAAAGTGTGCCACAAGTCCTTACGAGAAAATACGTGAAAGGCTCTTTGTGATAGTTTCAAAGAAACAATGGTTCAAAGAGGAGTGGGGTCAGATAGACCACATGGTACCACACCAGGGTTAATGGGGTTGTACATAACACATGGATTGAAAGATTCTAAAAGCATTCACCTGAAATAGTGGAACATGGCAATATTCCGAAGTACTGGTGAACGATCACAGATCCACAATCAGTGAAGGTGTAGCCCCTCTCTACCAGCGCGTTTCTGATAGCGTGCTGCTATCTTTTTAAAGGTTGTCTCAGAGGGATTTATACCATGCAGCTCAGTATAAGAATACAGCCAGGATGTAATGCAGTGTCTTCTGGGAGCGCCCCAGAAAACACAGGCATTCCCCGGGTGTTGGGAGGGTGAGCCGCTGACGTCAGCAGTCTCCTTCTCCCCAGAGCTGAGCAGGGCTTAAAGTGGTCCTGGAGAGGTGGTGGAACTCCGTTCCCCTAACAATGAGTAGAGCCTAGACCAGTGCCAGGAAATTTGTGCCCTACCACCCATAAAGGGATAATGGCCCCACAACACATGGTAGCACAATCGTGTAAACATTACACCGCATGTAGTGCCCTTGATTCATATTAAACCATACAGTAATGCCCCTTATACACATAATGTTCACAGTTGTTTTATCTTAACTTTAAATTATATACGCCGTACCAGAAGAAGGAGCTGCTGGAACAGGCTTTTCTGTTGGAATTACTTTTCAGGACTGTGGTAGAGGTGGAACTCAGTTCCCCCTACCATTAGAGGTGGTGGAACTCAGTTCCACCCTGTTCCCCCTCACTTTAACCCCTGGAGCTGAGTCAGTCTAGACTTACTCGGCACTTTCGAGCAGGGTGATTGTTTTTCCCCGTGTGCATGGCTGCCTATGCATTCGCAACCATGCACGGGTGAGGGGAGCTCGGCAGGTTGGCGTTCACTTGCGCGCTGGGCTCCGAAAATTTGCAGCCCAACAGCGGGTCCGAATCAGGCAATGTGCCCTTATCCCACTGACACTTCCCTCTGCTGCATTCAAATTGTTAGGAAAGTAGTAAAGCCACGGTAATGTATGTTTCTGTGTTGCCTGGGATAATGAGGCTGAGAAATGATTAAACCATAAAGATGACTAAATCAGTCTGTACAGCTGCAAACTATTACAGCCCAACAGTATCATCTGTAAATAAAATGCCTCAAACAATGGGGAGAGTGGAATGGAAATTGTGCATTCGTGCAGAACACTTTCTTAAGCTTTTAAATCAATAGGAATTGCATGAGATTTTGTGCCTGCGCCGATGTTCACAGCTGGTGCGACTCCGAACTTTCATACTTCCAACCAATATCCTATGAAAACCTCTCCAATTCCTGACAAACTATTCAATTCAAATAGGTTTCCCCTAGATACATTTACTGACGGTCATTTGTTGCAAGGCTGACGTTGGGGCACCACTGCTGCCCTGGTGGCAACTGGATGTTGTTTGTAGGATCCTATTTACTGGCCAGTGCATCTACAGGATGTGCCTGGGTTTCTGGTTCTGGATGCCACATCATAATATCAAGTATGACCGGGGTGGGGTTGGGGCAATATCCATAATCATTGGATTTGGTTTAAAAGAGGTCTCAATGGGATAGAGGGTATATAATGTAGATGGATGCACCCATTGTGTTCATGATCGATAATAACCCTTACTTCCCAGAGATCCCAAATGGGAGAAATACAAATGGATTTGGCCAATCAGCTCAATGTCGTGATCGTCAATTCAGGACTCATGCCAGTGACCAGGGGCCCCACAAGTGAAATGCCCCCAAACACATCCAAAAAGCCGCTCCCGCTTCCTTCATGGGGCAATCAGCCCAGCAAATGCCGCTTGGTAAATGATCCCAAAAAAACATTCCAAACTGCCCCTGTATGCACAACGAGGAGTATTTTTGGGGGAAGATACCACTGTTGTTGTTAAAGAAGCCCTTTATCGCTTCATTACCATTCATTCACAATTGTAGACAGCACTATGGAATATACTGACGCAATATATATGAAGTGTTGCTGGGCTGTCTATCCTACAAGACCCCCCCCCCCCCCCCCCTTAAAACTCCCTGGGCAATTGTCATATTGACATTTCTCAGATTTAGTAATATAGACCAGGAAACCAAGCGGATGATAATTTGGAATTCCTGTAACAGTCATATGTAATTGCCTGTATCATCCATATATTTCTGGGTTCTTACAACAAGCTACAGATGTTGGTAATAATCATAGAATAAAGCCAAGCTGACCTTACACAATGATACAAGACTGGGGAAATGTAGAATGAAAATAGTCTCGACCATCTCTTGCTTTAACTAGTGGTAGCACCACTGGTGGGACTATAATAGGAGTTACAATGGGGCCAACACCTATTAAAGATAGCAGACATGGGCCTAATGTTCTTTTTTAATTCCCTTACTCAACTTTTATGCTCTGCCACATCTTGGCTATTCCTGGTACCACCCATGCCGTGTTTGAGGGATTTGGTCACTGACACCGGCGGCTGAATGTATTCAAGTTGGGGCAGTATGGATGGTGTAATGGTTAGCATTTACTGCCTCACAGCACTGATGTCATGGGTTCGATTCCCACCATGGCTCTAACTGTGCAGAGTTTGTATATTCTCCCCGTGCTTGCATGGGTTTCCTCCGGGGTACTCCGGTTTCCTCCCACAATCCAAAAATATACTGGTAGGTTAATTGGCTCGCAACAAATTAACCATAGAATGTCTGTGTGTGTGTACATGTGGTAGGGAGATTGTAAGCTCCACTGGGGCAGGGACTGATGTGAATGTTCAAATATTCTCGGTAAAGCGCTGCGGAATATGTATGCACTATATAAGAAACTGTTAATAAATAAATAAAATTGTGGGGGGCATGCAGGATGCCGTCAAAACGTCCAAGTCCAGGTGGGCATCCAGCACTCGCACTGCAATACATCTGGCCCCAGGATTTCGGCAGGTACGAAATATCTACAGTCAGAATCTACAGTTTACATTGTGTCAGCACGTAGACACCAAAATACAGTGTGTAGATATTCTGGTGTCAACCAGAATATCTACGCACAAAATTTTAATCATTTTGGAATTTGTTGACATATTGGGGGTGATTCTAATCTTCTCGCATTGCAGCCAGTTCCGCCCCGTCCCGATGGTTCTGGGACTGCGCATGGTCTATTGTGCCCATATGCAGGTCCCCTCTTTGAACGGCTTTAGCAACTTGCATAGTCAGCGAGCCGTTCGCAGGCACCGGGGACGGCCAAGGGTCGCCCATGGGAACGACCACCCGCCCCGTCTTCATCCCGGCACTTGCAATAAATGTCAGTTTCCACTGACTTATTTGCAAAGCCAGGAGAAATCATTCGATGGCCGCTGACCATTAAATGATTTCTCCTGCAGCAGAATAATGCGAGGGGATGCGTATTTGTAACACATTCCCTTGCATGGTTGCGAGGAGAATCGGCGGTGGGTAGGGTGGGTAATCAGCGGATAATAATAATCATTGCTCATTGACCCAGTGTCCATCCATGTCAACATTCTAGTTGTTGACATTGAGAACCTGTAGACACTCTGAATGTATCCAATCAGTGGCATAACTACTGTAAGGCAGCCCTAGCTGCCGCTTGGGGGAGCAAGCGGCAGCGGGGTCTGTGTGGGCGCCGGCACCTGCTCAATGCATTGACATGCTGCTGCCTGCCGCTGCCCACTGGCTGAGCACCGGAGGTGATGGCAGAGACAACAAATCCCCCCACTTATTCAGTTGACTGTACACAGTCAACTTAATGGTACTGTGTACAGGATGGGCGGGCGGATGGGTGTGCTAGGGCGGCCTGGAATGCATCAGAGCAAAGGGAAGCAACAGTGTCTGCTGGTCTCTCTTACTCTAAACTGCTTCAGCTTCTCCATTATGCGTGTGATGTTATCACGTGACACGCTAGGGAAACACGCTGGAGAGGAGCCTGGGGGGGGGGGGGGGGGAGATCGCCACACACTTTTTGGCAGGGGGGAGCAAAATGTATAGTTACGCCACTGTATCCAATCTTTATTCTCATTGCCAGGCACTAGTGTTTTGATGGCTAACCTCCTTAATAACTGTCTCCTATGAGGCAGCAACCATTTTGGGAAGGACGTTTTCAATGGGGGGCAGTTGCAACAGGACTTCAGATGGCAGTAGCAGCAATAGTGCCCACAGATCCTCAAGGCCCACAAGTCACCCAGCAGCACCTCCAAGCCACAGCGGCTCTATTGCTACACAACTGCCCTCACACCTCCTCTTCTAATTAACATCATTGACGCAATTACCAATATCTAGAAAGTCTGCCACGTTGCGGCACTGTCCGCTCCCAGACCACCACTGTGACCAGCGTGCATTTGTAAAATTTGTTTTCATGGACAATGTTAGCAAAACAATATTCTGTTTTTCTTCTTATATTTCCTTTTGAAGAGCAGGTGAGGGACACGAGCAGCAATGATGGAGGGTGGGGGGTCAATATAGAGCCCCACATTCCTATTGTTCAATGGGCAGGTATTGCCCACTGCAATGGTGGAAGGCATCCGAAAACAGACAAACTTGGCCCCAAAAAAGGTTGCAAGCCAGTCACTGGCTCCAGTCCAATAAATACTTCTATATCAGGGTTGCCTACCCTCCCGGAATGGCCGGGAGTCTCCTGAAAATTGGGTCCCCCTCCCGGCCCCCTGGAAGGGTGGGAAACACTCCCAGATTCAGGGGGGACCCCCGCTGCGCCCCCGATCGCGGCATTTAAATACCACAATCTGCGGGTCTCAGGGGAAGGGGCGGAGCTAAAATGGCAAAATCGTGTCATTTTAGCCCCGCCCCCTCCACGGAGATTCGCAAATTCCCCTGGTTAACATCACGGGGGCGGGGCTTAGCGACGTCACGCTCAAGCCCCGCCCCCGAGCAGCTGCCGGAGAGGAGAATATTAAAGTCGGCAACCCTGTTCTATATATTTAAATTACCGATTCTGGTTGGATCATCCCCGGCATGTTTGCACGGTGGACCGATCTATTCTTACTGCGCATGCGTATATTTGCTTATACCACCACACAGCGTCCTCAGCAAGCAGGGCAGCTGTATCGTTTCCTTGGGTGTAGCATAACTCACAGGCAATATCTAGCTCCACAGTCATTTAGTCAACAAGAAAAGGTCGACATGCATAGGTTGACGTTGACAATAGATCGATACAACAAAGGTCAACATGAAAAAGGTCGACACATGCAAAGGTCATCATGAGCTTTCATATTTTCTTGTGACAATGCCGACACCTGATTATATGGACCTCCAATGATTGTACTACGTCCCCTCATAGTCCACGTGGATGGTAAAGTATAAAAAAAAAAAATCTGGAAATTTTTTTCCTGTGTCAACCTTTCCTTGTCGATCTTTTGGTGTCGGCATTGCCTGCCAGCCACCCTAATAGCCGCTTCCTCTCACCATGATCACAACAAAATCCCACCCCCTTTGAAAATCCCAACTATGACCTTAATATATTTGTTCCTAACCTCCAATCCAATGTTGGCCTTAGAAATACAAATTGTCTAACTTCAGAGCGTCACGTTATCTAGCGAAAGACTAATTAACAGACGGCCAGGGGAAGAAAAGAGCGGCGTAATATATACTGTAGTGGAGTAATTACACATATGGCAAATGAGGGTTTAAGTAGCAAAGGACTGAAGAAGCCAACAGTCCACTGACTTCATTGATACCCCATCTATCAGCAATTACTGACTCCATTAGCGCAGGGAGCGAGGGAGAGTGATCTATCTCAGAGCAGATGGGTCGGGGCCCTCAGTCATTTCTGCATGTTCAAAGAGACGTGAAACTGTGTTATCCTCTTACATGGAGTCACACACCCCCCCCCCCCCCTTAAGAAAAAAAAGCTAAGTAAAAAAAAAAAAAAAAAAAAAAAAGTCTCAGCCAAAAAATGATTTACTTGACCCCGTATGGGGAGAACCAACAGCAAAACCTCATTAATTCCACAGGTCATTCTGGAAGACATTAATTTGGTTTGGAAGCTGAGTAAGTGGATCTTTTCCAGACACAGAACAGAAATTATGAATTCTCCGCAGCCAGAGAAATACGTCCAAATCACTTTCGAAATAAATCAAAATGAAGGGGCCTAGAAGAATAACATGCTTAATCGGGGGAATTATGGGACCTAATAGACAAAAAAATAATAATAAAACACTCTTTAAAAATAATAAATATATATATATATATATATATATATCCTTCATTGCCGGGATGCCAGAGCAGGTCGTTCGGTGCCTGTGTACAGGGCGAGAAGATTTTTATTAGGGCGATTCAGATTTATTCACGCTTTTAGTCATTTTCAGGCTCCCAAGCTTGTAGAAGTTGCGATGTTTTCTATGGGAGGCTGCTTGTTTTTCTTAGTCGTTTCCTCTCATGCGCGCAAAAAAAAAAATGTCAAAAAAAAATCCATCAATTTTAGTTTTTTACGAGAAATTAGAGAAATTACAGAACCTGGGCATCCGGCCATTCGCAGAATCCGCCCTTTTATAGGACACATAAATTCTTATTTCCAAAAATAATTTACAGTCGCTCGATGCATTACTTAAATCTCCCAGGCCGTGATATGTATTTATTATGGTATATAGTGTATGTACCTATGTCCTATTGACTAGCTACAGTGTATAAGAAGCTCAGCAGATCACCAGCACCATAGCAGGACATTAGATCACTCTGGGCCAGACCTGCCCTACTGCTCTCCCCACTCAATACTACGTGGTGGTGGCTGCTTCCCTCCCATCTGTGATCATGATTCTGCTGCTCTTATTCCCACCCCCATCTGTGAGCATACCTCTGCTGCTCTTCTCCCCTCCCCCTGTGAGCATGCCTCTGCTGCTCTTATCCCCACCCCCTGTCTGTGAGCATGCCTCTGCTGCTCTTCTCCCCTCCCCCTGTGAGCATGCCTCTGCTGCTCTTATCCCCACCCCCATCTGTGAGCATGCCTCTGCTGCTCTTATCCCCACCCCCATCTGTGAGCATGCCTCTGCTGCTCTTCTCCCCGCCCCCATCTGTGAGCAGGCCTCTGCTGCTCTTCTCCCCTCCCCCTGTGAGCAGGCCTCTGCTGCTCTTATCCCCACCACCATCTGTGAGCATGCCTCTGCTGCTCTTATCCCCGCCCCCATCTGTGAGCATGCCTCTGCTGCTCTTATCCCCACCCCCATCTGTGAGCATGCCACTGCTGCTCTACTCCCCACCCCCAGCTGTGAGCATGCCTCTGCTGCTCTTACCCCCGCCCCAATCTGTGAGCATGCCTCTGCTGCTCTTATCCCCACCCCCATCTGTGAGCATGCCACTGCTGCTCTACTCCCCACCCCCAGCTGTGAGCATGTCTCTGCTGCTCTTATCCCCACCCCCATCTGTGAGCATGCCTCTGCTGCTCTACTCCCCACCCCCATCTGTGAGCATGCCTCTGCTGCTCTTATCCCCACCCCCATCTGTGAGCATGCCTCTGCTGCTCTTACCCCCACCCCCATCTGTGAGCATGCCTCTGCTGCTCTACTCCCCACCCCCATCTGTGAGCATGCCTCTGCTGCTCTACTCCCCACCCCCATCTGTGAGCATGCCTCTGCTGCTCTTATCCCCACCCCCATCTGTAAGCATGCCTCTGCTGCTCTTATCCCCACCCCCATCTGTGAGCAGGCCTCTGCTGCTCTTCTCCCCTCCCCCTGTGAGCATGCCTCTGCTGCTTTTATCCCCACCCCCATCTGTGAGCATGCCTCTGCTTCTCTTATCCCCACCCCCATCTGGGAGCATGCCACTCTGCCTTGCCTGCGTGGATTTGGAACTGATGGGGCATGGTTCTGGAGAGATAATCAGCTTGTCACCCAGTTCCAAATTACTCCTTTGTGTGCTAAAAGATGTCATAACAGAAAGTAAAATATATTTTTGCAGGGACACTGATGAAAGTAAAAACTGTCACAGCTCAAAGTGAAAGTGCATTGCAGAAGCTGTCATTTTGAAGGGCTTTTAACAAGTTAGCACATAATTAAAATATGCAAGGACTATTTCATTTTCAATTGGTTTTGAATAGAAAATCGTCATCGGCGTATAACAGCCGTCATGCAAATGGGTGTAAAATGCTTTATTCGTATTGCCAGCTTTTTAGTTATTATATGGTTTTTGATGCATACATTTGATGTATTTGTCATTGACAATCCGTCAATGACAATTGTGCGACCTCAGCGACATTGAGGGACATGATTTGGAATGTAGCATGGCTGCCACCCTGGTTCCATCGCTTCTGACACAGTCCTGACCCCCGCAATCTCGCTGGGTACACACGCTGTCTAGCTTGTACCCAACTTAAAGGTGTCCATACCCAGGTCCGACATGTCTGATGCCCAAATATCCCCCCCCCCCCCCCCCCCCCCCCCCCACCAACAGCTCTTCGTGACTTAGCACACATTGGGGCAGATGTATTAAGCCTTAACAAGAGATAAATGCAAGGGTGATAAGGAGAGATAAACGTCCAGCCAATCAGCTCCTTACTGATTTTTTTCAAACACAGCCTGTAACATGGCAGTTAGCAGGTGATTGGCTGGACGTTATCTCTCTTTATCACCCTTGTATTTATCTCTTGTTAAGGCTTAATACATCTGCCCCATAGTGTAAATTTTTACATGCAATAAATTTATTGCATGTAAAATAACTCCCAGGGAGCTGCTAGGGCAGTTCAGGGGAAAATGGACGCGATAACATATCATGGGGGCGCTATGTGCTGCTTATGGCCTGATTCCAACTGATCTTATAAGATCGCTAGGACCCAATCCGATGGGCAGGGAAAGGTGAATCGGATCCAATCTGATGTCAAATACCTTCGATTTGGGCCAATCTCACCTGATATATCGGACAGCTGTGTTGGAATCGGGTGAAATCGACCCAATGCCATACTTGCCCACTTTTATTGTCGCCTCTCTCAACACGCTGACAGCAGGGGTTTAAGGCTGACATCATTAGGCTCCGCCCCCAAAATGCAGTGATTCGTGGGCCCACAGAGAGGCGATGGGGCCTAAATGACTACTTGCGTCATTTTAGCCCAACCCTTCTCCGCAGAATTTCTGTAATTGAATCAGCGGGGAAGGGGGTGCGGGGGCTCTGGGCAGCATGCAGTAGATTTGCCTACCAACCGGGGGGGGCCGGGAGGCGGACCCATTTTTCGGGAGCCTCCCGGCCATTCTGGGAGGGTAGGCACGTCTGCCCTATGCATGGGCACCTTTAGACTACAACTGGCCCCACACTCCAACCATCCCAATAGTTGGCTGGTTGGAACATAAACCTAACGGTCGTTGGCTCCCACACTCTGTAAAACGGCCAAAAACGGTCATTCAGACAAATTGACGGAATCCGTTTAATTTTGTTTTCCAATAAACCAAAGGCGGGTCCTGCAGCCCCATAGTCATCACTGAGAAAAAAAAGAGTTAGTAAGGTAACACAGAGTTATACATCCTTTGCACAACTGTCACTTTAGTAAATAAGTCTGAAAAATTCTTTCAGTGCATTTCTTAAGGCTTCCCTTGCACTGATTCATAACCTGGTGGCGTCCTTTGTATATTCCAGTATAAATAACAGACTGCAAAGGTAATATAAACATTGTATCCATTAGCTGCGACAGATTATCAGCGCAGAAAGCTGCTTATTTAGCACTTAACTGTTCCAACTTCTGTAGTGCTGCAGCAGGTCAGAGTAGAGGTTCAAAAGGTTGGAAACGCATTAAGTTATTCGATTTTACTCCACGTATCCTCATGCCAAAATGATTTGCTTTCTGTCATGTGTTAAAACGTTTACATTACACTGATGGGACTTGTATGTAATGTATGCATTCCACACATTGTCCAACAGTCACCGGTGAAGCCTCTAACATGATCCCCTGATAAGAACAATGCATTTCACCAAAATCATTCTCTCCAGATTTGTCACAACAAGGCAATGATGAATCATGATGGAGTTCCTCGTTATCTCCACCGCAAATGGTCTGTTACAGGAAGCGTCTCATTGTGTTAGCACAATCCATTCTCTGTAAACTGGGGTTATCAAAGCTCAACAGAATACATGGAAAGGTACTTGTTTCCTAGCACGGCCACACCGATTTGTATCGGGGTGATCGTGTCGGAAAAATCACGTCGGTCGCATCGCATGTGACCAAATCGCATGCGATGCGACCGACGTGATCGACCCGATTTTTACATTGAATCAAATGTGAATAGGGCCCCTGGGACTCTATTTTACATTGGATTCAATGTAAAGTAGTCCCCAGACCCCCAATTTTACCCCCCTCAACGCCACCCCACAATTGACGCCAACCCGAAGCGTGGCCCATTTCACATTGTTTGCTATGTAAAATGGACTTAATCAAGTCCATCTCATCTTGTGCCATTATAATGGCACAAGACCGACGCGATGCTCCCGATTTTAATGTTAAAAATATTTTAACATTGAAGCCTATAGCAAAATCGCGTCCATCGCGTTGGTCGCGTCGCGGGCCATGTTAATGCCCGCGACCGACGCGATGCTCCCGATTTTGCCTTTGCCGGCAAAATGGACCTGATTTCAAAGGAAATCGGGTCCATCGCGTCCATCGTGTACCTTAACTTTAAGGTACATGATGGACAAGATTGTGGCCGTTCTAGGAAACAAGTACCCATGGAAACACTGGCCATGCCACCATAATGATTCACTAGCCCACCTCTAGGGGACGCTATCAGAGAAAGCCCCTTTAGTAGTCAGAAGTAAGGGCATAACACTAAGCTCCGCTCCTGCAGCCTGACCCTCACCCTCCCATCGTGCAGCTAAACCCTAACCCAACCCCTACTATCTAACCCTAACCTCCCCTCCCCGCAGCCTAACCCTCCCCTCCTGCAGTATAACTCCAACATTCCCCTCATGCATCCTAACCCTAGCCTCCCCTCCAGTAGCCTAACCCTAACCTTAGCCCGATTACCTAACCCTAACCTTCCCTCCCTTAACCTAACCCTAACTTTACTCCTACTACCTAACCCTAACCACCCCTCAGCCTAACCCTAACCCCCCTCTTGTGCAGCTTAACCCTAACCTTTCCCTCCTGCAGCCTAACCCTCACCCTCCCATTGTGCAGCCAAACCCTAACCTTAACCCTACTACCTAACCCTAACCTCCCCTTCCGTAGTAGCCTAACCCTAACCTTACCCCTTTTCCCTAACCTCCCATCCCATAGCCTAACCCTAATCTTACTCCTACTACCTAACCCTAACTACCCCTCCCCGCAGCCTAACCCTCCCCTCCTGCAGCCAGACCCTAATCCACCCCTCCCTGCAGCCTAACCCTCCCCTTCTGTAGCCTAACCCTAACCTTCCCTCCAGTAGCCTAACCCTAACTTAAGTCCTACCTAACCCTAACCTCCCCTCCCGTAGCCTAACCCTAATTTAAATCCTACTACCTAATCCTAACCTCCCCTCAGCCTAACCCTAATCTCCATATTGTGCAGCCTAACCTTAACCTCCCATCCTATAGCCTAACCCTAACCTTACTCCTACTACCTAACCCTAACTACCTCTCCCGGCAGTCTAACCCTTCCATCCTGCAGCCTAACCCTAACCGCCCCTCCCCGCAGCCTAACCCTCCACTCCTGCAGCATAACCCTAAACTGCCCTCCTGTAGGCAAACCCTAAACTTCCCCTCCGACAGCCTAACCCTAACCTTCCCCTCTGGCAGCCTAACCCTATCTTTCCCCTCCCTGAAGCCTAACCCTAACCTCCCCTCCTGCAGCCACACCCTAACCTCCCTTCCTGCAGTGTAACCCTAATCTCCCCTCCTGCAGCCTAACCCTAACCTCCAGTCCTGCAGTCTAACCATAACCTCCCCTCCCCGCAGCTGAACCCTAACCTTCCCTCCTGCAGCCTAACCCTAACCTTCCCCTCCTGCAGCCTAAGCCTAACATCCCTTGTGTGCAGCATAACCCTAACCTCCCCTCCTGCAGGCTAACCCTAACCTACCCCTCCTGCAGCCTAACCCTAACCTACCCCTCCTGCAGCCTAACCCTAACACTTCCTTCCTGCATGGCTGCAGTACACTCCGAGTTCCTGCAGTCAAGCCCTCCCCTCCTGCAGCCTAACCCTAACCTTCCCCTCTTACAGCCTAACCCTAACCTTCCCCTCCTGCAGCCTAACCCTAACCTCCCCTCCTGCAGCCTAACCCTAACCTTCCTCTCTTGCAGCCTAACCATAACCTTCCCCTCCTGCAGCCTAACCCTAATCTCCCCTCCTGCAGCCTAACCCTAACCTCCAGTCCTGCAGTCTAACCATAACCTCCCCTCCCCGCAGCTGAACCCTAACCTTCCCTCCTGCAGCCTAACCCTAACCTTCCCCTCCTGCAGCCAAAGCCTAAAATCCCTTGTGTGCAGCATAACCCTAACCTACCCCTCCTGCAGGCTAACCCTAACCTCCCCTCCTGCAGCCTAACCATAACCTTCCCCTCCTGCAGCCTAACCCTAACCTTCCCCTCCAGCAGCCTAACCTCCCCTCCTGCAGCCTAACCTTCCCCTCCTGCAGCCTAACCCTAACCTCCCCTCCTGCAGCCTAACCCTAACCTCCCCTCCTGCAGCCTAACCATAACCTTCCCCTCCTGCAGCCTAACCCTAACCTTCCCCTCCTGCAGCCTAACCCTAACCTCCCCTCCTGCAGCCTAACCCTAACCTCCCCTCCTGCAGCCTAACCATAACCTTCCCCTCCTGCAGCCCAACCTTAACCTACCCTCCGGCAGCCTAACCCTAACACTTCCTTCCTGCAGTCAAGCCCCCCCCCCCTCCAGCAGCCTAACCCTCCCCTAGTGCAGCTTAATCCTAACCTCCACTTGCACAGCCTTACCCCTAAACCTCCCCTCCTATAGCCTAACCGTCGCTCTCCTGTCCTGCAGCCTAATCCTAATCTCCAATAGCCTAACCCTCCCCCTAGTGTCTAACCCTGACCATCCCCCTAATGCCTTACCTACATGCACTGTCCTGCTGCATAGAGGAGCGTAAATCCATGTAACCAAACCCCAAATGGCCTTTAGTTTCTATCACTACTTCAATGACAGAAATGAAGCTAATGAATGAGTTGTTACAATGAATGTAACGGGCGTTAGCACGTAAATATTTATCCGATGTTTATTACAATTGCCAGGGGACTGTGACGGATGCAGCCGGTAATGATATAACATCTAGATAAGAGGCGTCTGTTCCGCTACCTCAGTCTGAAGTGTACAGTGCAGAGTAATGAGCCGACTGTAGGTCAGGGATCCATTGTTACCTACTGGCAAAGCGTCAGCTTGTAGCCAAGCCCTCACAGTACACCCCCAAGAGAGAGAATGGAAGCATTGTTCACAAGACACTTAGGAAAAACTGTGGACATGGATAACTAGGTCGACAGTGTCAAAAGGTTGACCACTATTGGTCAACAGGCAATTGGTCAACACAGCAAGAAGATTGACATTCATTAAGTCGACAAGGACAAAAGGTCAACACAAGAAAACTGTCGACATGGAAATGGTCGTTATGGGTTTTTAACGGTTTTTGTGTCTGTCAACATGGAACCCCAATAAGTGTACCGCGCTCGCATGGTGAGCTTTGCTTGCCACGCTTCGGGCACGGTGCCTTGCTGCGCTCGGCACACTAATATAATCTGACTCTATGTCGACACAAGCAGGTCACCGGCCATCGAATGATTTCTCTCCCCATCGGAAATAAAAGTCAGTCTAACCTGATTTGTCTTTCCTCCGCAGTCCGCCGAAGAGGGGGGCGGGTGCTGACGCCATGTGAAACGCTCACCGTTTTAATGAGGATTCCCTGCTCCGGCTCTGTGTCCGCCCCCCTCCCTCCCCTTAGCGAGTAGCCCAGTGAGTGTGTAACTTGCCGAAGCCGTTTGCTGCTGGAGTTTGCTCATGCGCAGAAATGCCCTATGACATATGCCCTATCCCAGGAGATGCCTTTAGGCAGAAGCCTTCTACGTCCAATCCTTTTCCCCAGGTCTTTCTGCAGCAATATTCTCTCAAATTAAAAACACTCCTTTACCATTAAAATATATTTGGCTACTACCTATACATATATAAATGTGACTTTTAATGCAGTCAGTAGATTTATTCCAGTAGCTGCATTTTTCTGGGAAACAGTAAAACATTTTAAGCCGGTGAAATGTTTTCAGTGATCTCCGTACGGTTTGGAGACTGTTAAGTTTTATAGAAGCCTTAATACAGCACTTGTTGTTTCATTTCGGAATTTGCAGAGCCCACAAGGTGCCCAATCCCTTTGCCAAATCCTGACTTAGAGTTACAGATTTATTACCAGTTCCAATATAGTTAATATTTTTCTTGTTGTGTGTCCATAAAGATTGGCATTATACATAACCCGCAGTGACTCTTGTTAGACAAAAATATTGTGTTCCCCTAAATCTTACAAAAATTATAGCACATGGACTGGGCACAATTGTGTACTTAAAGTGATTGCGTTTTTTTTCCAGTTAGAACTTTAACATTTATTACATTACAGAGTTTATCTGGGAGGAACTGGTAAGAAGAACAAGGAGTTTTATCTGCAAGATTTAGCAAAAGGGTTACTGGAATATATATATATATATATATATATATATATATATATATATATATATATATATATATATATATATATATATGGTGTACATATTACGCTGCCATATTCAGCTGTGTAGCCAGCACAGGATAGTTTCTGACAAAGGAACACAGTACAGTAGCGAGTCGTCTGTACAGAGGTTATGGCCCTTGTTCTGGTTCACTTGCAAAGGCAAATTCCTTCTCAAATGGACAAAAGCATGTGCACTGCAGGTGGGGTAGATGTAACATGTGCAGAGAGATTTAGATTTGGGTGAGTCATTTTGTTTCTGTGCAGGGAAAATACTGGCTGCTTTATTTTTACACTGCAATATAGATCTCACTTCGAAGTAAAACCCCACCCAAATCTAATTCTCTCTGCTCATGTTATATCTGCTCCCCCCCCCCTTCCTGCAGTGCACATGGTTTTGACCATTTGAGAAGGAATTTGCCTTTGCGAGTGAACCAGAATACGGGCCTATGACATCACAGAACATGCGCAGGTGGAGTACTGGGAGAAGGAAGGTAGGTACCTTCTATACAGAGGGGTGCCTCTATGAGGTACTATTGGTGCAGCAACAATAAAATGCCTAAAGGTGCCCATACACGTTACAATTATTGTATACAATATCGCATCTCATCGCAGCTCGGTTTTGCGATGAGATCAGATGAGATGAGATCTAGTATAAAAAGTATGTGCAGCACATACTTTTTGTACTAGATCTCATCTCATCTTATCGCAAAACCGAGATGCGATGAGATGCGATATTGTATACAATATTGTATACAATAATTGTGACGTCTATGCGCACCTTAAGTCAGTGGTTCTCAAACTTGCACAGTTCACATCTTTCCGGTTACCCAGCAGGTACACAGGTGTATTCATTACTCACTGACACATTTGAAAAGGTCCACAGGTGGAGCTAAGTATTTAACTTTTGATTATGTGAAAATCATGCACTGAGAACCTGGGGCATAAAGCAAAGACTATAATATAGAAACCTCACGAGGATGACGAGGAATCAGCTGGTGAGATTGGCTTAACAGCAAAAATGCATAGTTGCATTCCCTTCCTGCATTCTGCAGGAGACTCCCTGAATAGTAGCAATCTCCCTGACTCCCTGCAGAGTCAGCAATCTCCCTGATTTCACCTAACGCACATTATGCAGCTCTTACATTTTAGTGAAATAGAAATCAGAGATATACACTTTCATATGGCACCTATGGCACCATCAGCGGCATTTCCCTGCATTTGGTTATACAACACAATGATCTCTATGGCTACATGCATTTTAATTAAGGTTGCTGGTGGCCACTTACTTGGAACCATGTGTAATACACAATGCATGAACAACCCTGACACGTATTTTCTTCAACAAGTACAGTATATCTTACTAAATGCTTTGGGGCTCATCTACATTTGGATGTAAGTCATTGTATGATGCGCCCCTCGGAGGTAGCAGTACACACCCACTGCGCTTATAGGTGTCACCATCACAATCTTCCTGACATGAATTTTCCAAAAGAAGGTAAGTATAAGTATGCAAAAATGTAAGAACTAAAATTATCCCTGAAACTAGCCAGGCTATGAAATTTCCCTTTGAGGTACTAGAGGTCCTGCTGTCCAGTGCAGTGGATGGTGACAGTTATGGCATCAAGCACCAGACAACTGATCAATGCCATGACTTTGTGCAGCACTCAGAGGGGGCCTGGCTGCATCCTGTGCTGTAACCAGTGGAGTACCTACCCAGGGTGCAGCTGCTCTGGGGCCTGTCACAGCTGTCCCCTCCGCGGCGCATGTCCTGTGTGCGGCGCAGGCTTGTGCGGCTCCGGGTCTCTTGATGCCATTAAGGGACAGCGGAATGAGTGGCTGGGCCTTTCCCTCTCTGTCAGAGTAGTCAGACCTGGGAAAGCTTCACCTTCAGCACCCCCTTGATGACAGCCCTGCTCTCTGGCACTGTCTATCACTATCCCTCACACTCGGATATCTCTCTCCTGGCAGATGTACTAAGTTTGAAAAGTGAAAAAAATAGAGAGTGATAAACTACCAGCCAATCAGCTCCAGCCTGCCATGTCACAGGCTGTGTTTGAAAACTGACAGGTAAGAGCTGATTGGTTGGTGGTTTCTCACTGTCCATTTTATTACTTTTTATGGCTTAGTACATCTCGCCGTCTATCCCCCTGACACCTTCTCTTTCTCTCCCTCTCTGACACTATCTCTTGTTCCAATCTTTCTCCCTCCTTCCGTGACATTCTGGGTGACATTCTATGGGATGAGAATATTAGACTTTTGCGAGTTTTTTCGCAAAAACGACAGAAATCGCATTTTTTTCCATTTTCGCATATTTAATGAGCTGCGAAAATGTGAAAAAAGTGCGATTTTGGCCAACAAGTTGGACACACTGGAAATGCGATGGCTGCTTTTCGCAGCACATCGCATCCAGATGTTTTCCCATGAAAAAGTATACAAATCGCATATTTAATGGTATGCGATTTGTATAAAGTGTGTCTATAATTCGCTCAAAAATCAGACCAGGTTCTGATGGGCGAATTAGCCAGAACCCTGCACAGATCGCAATGATCTGTGCAGGATTCTGGTGTAAAAATCAGTTTAAACAGTTAAAATAAAAAATAAAAAACAGCGCGGGGTCCCCCGCCAGAGCATAACCAGCCCCGGGCTCATTGAGCCGGTGCTGGTGACATAAAATCAGGGTCCCCGACAAATAGGGGTCCCCTTGATTTAATGAAACCAGCACCAGGCTCAAGGTCCGGCGCTGGTTCCCAAAATACGGGGGACAAAATGACTAGGGGTCCCCCGTATTTTAAGAACCAGCACCAGACCCAACCAGCCAGCAGGGTAATGCCACAGCCGGGGGACACTTATTATATAAGGTCCTGCGGCCAAAGCATTATCCCCCTGGCTGGTCAGCATGGGCAGGGGTCCTGGGGAATTGGGGACCCCCCCAATGAAGGGGTCCCCCCCCTCCAGGACTTACCAGCCCATGCTGAAAGTCCGGGGCTGTCCCCGATGCCCCTGGGCGGTGGGCATCGGGCTGATGGATAGTGTAAAAAATAGAAGAAAAACTATTGTTTTCTACTGTAGAACTATGAGTCCCAGCAAGCCTACCCTGCATGCTGGGACTTGGAGAACCACAAGTCCCAGCATGCGGAGCATTTAAGGGCCCGCTGGCACTTGTAGCTCTACAGTACAAAAAATAGTTAAATAAAACACACTGACACCCTGAAAAATAAAAGTTTAATACACACATAACACACACACTGATACTTACCTACCGTGAGCCTGTAGGTCGGTCCCTGGGTCCGGGGTCCGGGGCTCCTGGACAGAAGAGTCCGGTTCCGGGTCCTTGGTCCTGGTTCCGGGGCTGGTCCGGGGTCCTGGGCTCCAGGGCTGATGTCTCCGGGGTCCAGGATCCGAAGAAGTCCAAAAGGGGTTCCTAAGAAAGGAAATCCTACTCACTTGGTCCCCGGCGACGACATCGACATCCTCTCCGCCAGACACGCTGCTCCCAGCTGGTACCCGCTCACGGACTGGAGAGACGCAGAGATTTTCATCTTCCGCTCCTTTCCTCCGGATGATTCTATTGGCCGCCTAGCGGCCAATCAGGAGCCGACTTTCTCGGCTCCTGATTGGCCGCTAGGCGGCCAATGGAATCATTCTGAGAAGAGGCGCGGAAGATGAAACATCTCTGCGCCTCTTCAGTCCGAGAGCGGGTACCAGCCGGGAGCAGCGCGTCTGCCGGAGAGGATGACGATGTCGTCGCCGGGGACCAGGTGAGTAGGATTTCCTTCCTTAGGAACCCCTTTTGGACTTCTTCGGATCCTGGACCCCGGAGACATCAGCCCTTGAGCCCAGGACCCCTTGAGCCCGGGGCTGGTTATGCTCTGGCGGGGGACCCCGCGCTGGTTTTTTTATTTTAATTTGCGATTTCCTGCAAACGTGCGATTTTCAGACATGAAAATCGCACATTTTCAGGACTAAACACATCGCACCAACTCGCACCTATTCGCAGTATTTGGCCCGTTTTTCGCATCTCATTAAATATGCGAAAAACGGGCCAATCTTGCGATTTTCAAAAGTGCGAAGTGGTGCGATAAAAAAAATGCGGATTTATGTCAATCCATAGAATGTTACCCTCTCTCTCATTTCTGCTCGCACCCTCTCTCTCTCCCTCTCTCTGTCTCTCACTCCCCTAAGGGGCATTGTAGTAAAATCGCTCATATACCTATTTATCATCCATGCTGTTCATTTCATTTTGAGTTTCTAGGCTGGAAGATGATAAATAATTTTCAGACTTATGGTCCTAGTATGCGGTCAGTATGCTTTAACGGACATAATGGTGGTGTCAGAATTTATACGTGGCCTCGGATCCAGGCTATTGATGTGATCTTACTTCATTATTGGGTATAACATGAACAAGAGAGTGTTACAAGATCAGCTGTGGCTGATGAAACGCGTATGATGGGGGTGTCATGGTGTTGGTCACATCCATCCTCTGCTAACAGAATCCAGGACATTTGCACATGAGAAGAATAAAACGCTATATGGGGAATGTAAAAAATAAAAAAAGAGAAGTTCAAAGCAAAAATGTATATCTATAACTTCTGAGACTATAAATGTAAAGCCGGAAAAGTTGAATGTGGAAATGACAGCGGCAAAAGGTCTTTTCAGTCCTGCACATGCGTGTAAATTGGTGACATGGAAAGGTTTATGAAAAAAACGCATTAGATGTGAATTATGGGGTAACTTCTTAGATCTTTATCACCTGCTTTCGTGCTCTGCCCAAACAGTGGGCCTTATTCTAGTTCACTCTTAGAGGCAAATTCCTTCTCAAATGGACAAAACCATGTGCACTGCAGGTGGGGCAGATATTACTAGTGCAGAGAGAGTTAGATTTGGGTGGGGTTTTTCTTCAAAGTGAGATCTATATTGCAGTGTAGAAATAAAGCAGCCAGTATTTTCCCTAAACAGAAACAAAATAACTCACCAAAATCTAATTATATCTGCACCTATTACATCTGCCCCCCTGCAGTGCACATGGTTTTGTCCATCTGAGATCATCTGAGATCATCTGAGATTTGCCTCTAAGAGTGAACTAGAATAAGGCCCAGTGCCCTGTGCTATAATATATCACTTATGAATAATCAGGGAAAGTTCATTTAATTTAAAATAAATACTTTACAGTATATGATCCATTGTGCAAATCAGCCAATTGTCCCTTGAAACTGACACGTGTTTATTTGTGAATAATTTCATTCTTAAGCCTCAAGGCCTGGCCTACCTTACTCTATACTTTACTTCTTCACTGTACTGGAAGCACCATTTAATATGAGCTAAGCCCCTTTCCTCCATCTCATAGATATTATATTTGTGTCTAGGAGAGATGGATCTTTGTAGTTATTCGCTAATTATGTTGAACCAATATCAGTTACAAACTAGGATTAAACCCAATGAAATAGCAGGGATTCAAAATGATTTACTTTTAACTACGTGACGATAAATTGTGCTTAATTATCTGTATCTTTCCCCAACATAACAGCCACTTAACCTTTATTTACAATATACTAAAAACTAGTAATCACCCAATTACCATTACGCTCTGGGGAATAATCAGTTTAATTTCCTGGTCACAGTCAGTGCGCAGAAGAAATGTCCCCGGGCTGGTCTGTGTACCCGCGCATCTAGAAACTAAAATTGGCCATACATCTACAGATCGATTGTCAGATTGGGCTGGTTGGAACAAAAACCTGGTAATATCTGAATGACAGTTTTTGACAGTTTTCCAGCAATTCAAAGCAAATGGTCAACTGTCATTTGCTTTCATCCATTACCAGGATTTTGTTCCAACCAGCCATATCTGACAATCAATCTGTAGATGTATGGCCACCTTAACCTGTCATAAGATTATCCTCTTCTTTCTGTGCTTGTGTAAAAAAAACCTTTTTATTTACAACTTGTTTGGTTTATTATAGACGTATATATTGTATAGATACTGTTTTGTTATACCTCCCTTGCACCCATAGGCGAATCTAGAATTATGGTAATGGGTGGTCCCAGATGTAGACATAATAGCAGGGGAACCTTTGCGCGGCTAAGCCGCGCGGCAAAAATGGGGCGTGGCCTCATGGGAAGGAGGCGTGGCATCACAAAAAGGGGTGTGGTATTACACTTTAGACCATGGGTCCTCAAACTGCGGCTCTCCAGATGTTGTGAAACTACAAATCCCAGCATGCCTTGCCACAGTTTTGCTATAAAGGAGTGTTAAAACTGTGGCAAGGCATGCTGGGATTTGTAGTTTCACAACATCTGGAGGGCCACAGTTTGAGGACCCATGCTTTAGACCATACACAGTAATGCCCATTACACATTTTAGCAAACTCCGTAATACCCATTACACATAAAGCCACACGCCGTAATGCCAATTACACATTGTGTCACACACCATAATGCCCATTACACATTGTGCCACACATCATGATGCCCATTACATACATATCAAACTGTAATGCCCATTACATATTTGCCACATAAGTGCTGCTTACCTACATGCTCATTGCTAGGGGGATCTTGCTTGATGGCACCATAGTACCCATTACACATGATGCCGCACACCATAGTACCCATTACACATGATGCCGCACACCATAGTACCCATTACACATGATGCCGCACACCATAGTACCCATTACACATGATGCCACACACCATAGTACCCATTACACATGATGCCGCACACCATAGTAACCATTACACATGATGCCGCACACCATAGTACCCATTACACATGATGCCGCACATGATTAAAGGGGGGCGGGCTGAGGTGAAAGCGTGGAGAAGAATTGGAGCGGAAACTGCAGGGGTGACAGTCATTGACAACTGGGCAGAGAGCAGGGGGCTGCCCGGCTGTATTCAGAGCACTGCAGGTCACGGCTGTTTGAAATAATACCCCTTTCACAATAGAAAATGCAGGGATTTTCCCGGGAATATGGTCCCAGGATCATGCAGGGACATTTCCAGGCTGACCCCTTATACACCAGCCTAGTCCCTGCATTTTCTGGTATGAGGGGGAGAGACAACCACTCCCCTCTTCCTACCCCCCTTTAACCAACCAGCTATATCTTCGGAACCAACTGACCCATTTACATGAGACCAGTATCATATTGAAGAACTTTTGAGTTGGCTTTGAATGATTTTGGTCCCGTGAAACTGGGCTGTTTCGTTCCAGAGACATCTGTCCTCAAAAAACATAGTCATGAAATTACATTTAAGAAATGGAAAAAAAAAAACGTTTTTTTTCCTGGAACCAATTAACCCATATGGATCCAGCCTGGTATCAGACTGAAGGCCCAGCGATTTGGGTTCGACTGAGATCAACCTCGAGCTTCAGTGATGCCGAAGGGGGAACTGGCAGCTATTGAACTGGGTGGGGGTCGGAATTAGTGGGTCCCATGTTATTCTATAAGGAAAACGTTCCAGCTTTGCCTGGCCGTATCTCCGGTTCCCAGGGGGCTAGAGACATGGGGCTGTGCACCCCCGGACCACCCCCTAGATTCGCCTATGCTTGCACCCTCGGAAGAGTCGGAACCCCTTCTGCAACCCACCCAATTCCTAGTAAAGTGGTTAGAATTCAGAGTTGGTATACACATTGCTACATATTAAAAGACCAGCTGACAAGCAGAAAATGATACAAATAAGACACAAATGACTGATCATTTTTTTCAATAAACAGACACATTTTTACTTCCTTTATTTTTGGCATGTCAAATAAAGATACAATATACAAATAGTATGAAAGCCTCTATAAAAACGAGAAGCAGTCTGTAGGACGGGACAGATTATCCCTGCAAATATAGGATTCTATAAGACAGTGGCCCTACATATTTTAATACACTTATTTTTTTCTTTTTCACTTCTACTTACTATGTTTTATTATTTCACCAATTTTATCTTGAATTAATAAAAGTAACATTTTATTACCAGAAATACAGGACCCTTAGTGCACTTATAAATACTTGTTTTCTTGTGGAGTCTCTTAGAAACAGCCCTAAAATCGGTTTTACAGGTACAGGCAGTAATTAGCCTAATGTATGGAGTCCGCTCTCTCATACATACATACATACATACATATATACCCTATGCTGGGAGCATGTGCCAGAAGAGCAAGGTGGGCAATTTAGCACTGGGGGATAGATACTCATTGGAAAGCAACAGTATTACAGGTCTACTGAGAAGCTGGTGCTGCCAATGAGAAATGGTAAGAGACCACTATTAAACCAGGGATGGTTTGTTGACAGTTCATCATGTCGACATATCCATGAAGACATACTGAATGTCAACATGGTCACTGTCTACAAGTCATACGACACCCATATGCTATGCAAAAAGTTGACACAGCAACTGTCAAGCCAGAATTCTAAAAATCAGATATATTGTGTGTGTTGAAAATAATAAAAAGTCTACTGGATATGCTATTGAGAGTTATTAATTCTATCAGTGGTGTCCAGCAGTACATACAGTATATGCCAATAACTGTGTTAATTACTAGGGCAGGATTGGTCAGCAATACTTTATTTCCTATTCGGTTTTCTTTTGGTCCCTGCGCACTGACCCACGTTGTATGGGGTTAGCTGCTTCACTCTCCGGGTGACTGGTCCGGTACGGGGTTGAGCAAATAGTAGGTATGTCAAGTGAAGCACTCTACCCCTTTTGTATCCCTTTGATTCCTTTTTAAATAAAAGGTGTTGGCGTGGTTAGTAGAATGGGGAATGAATAGGAATAAAACAAATGGGCAGGTGATATTGTGCAAAAAACTTTTACTTGGTAAAGGGTTTTGTTACAAAACAATAAGGTGCAGGATAACACGTAAACAAATGCTTGTGCAGTATAATACATGCGGGTATATTAAGCATGCAGGGTTGACTCCTAAATGTTCTAAGAGTCTTAGTTCATGCGGGTAAAGGGGGGAGGGGTGGGGGGTCCGGGGTAAGGTGTCCGTCCGAGTGGAGGTAACCGGTCGGGTCCCGGGAGTTCCCGTGGTTGCGGCATCCCGGTGTGCCACGTCCCGGTTGTTGTGCTGCTGCTGACCGGCTGTCGGGGGTAGTTCGGTGTTGCGGAGGGTGAGGGGCCGTCTCAACAGGCGGTGATGGTGGACATCACTGGGGTGGGGGTTAGTGGTGGCAGGTCCGGTCGCTCCTTATGTCCTTTCTCCCGTACAGCCGACAGCGCAGGTGTCCAGTTATGCACCGTAATCCTTTGCTGTCCGATGCTGCGGGTGGGGGGACGTGGGGCGTCTGACAGGGGCCGTGGGCAGGTGGAGCTTTTGATCGCTCCTTCCCGCCTCGGTGCCTTGCCTACGGACCTGACCAACTCACCTCCTCCCGGTCCCGGCAATGGTCACTTGCTCCCGTCTGGGCGTGCTGGCTGTCAGGCTTCTGCGTCGCGGTCTTGTAGATGCCGTCATGTCGGCGTGGAGTTGATTTTATATAGTGTGCCGAGCGCAGCGTGGCGAGGGGACGCGTAATACATGTAAAGTAAAACGCAGCGCTTCGGGCTCGGTGGCTCACTGCGCTCGCCACACTAAATAAAATCAACTCCACACCGACATGGATAGTGGGGGTATGAGAAGGTCGGAGGATGCGTACCGCCGCCCCTCGCGGGCTCGCTGCGCTTGCCACGCTTCAGGTTGGCGTTGATAGTAGGGGTGGCGTGGGGGTGCATTTAACATTGTAAGCACTCATTAGGGTGCTTATACAATTAAAAATCTTATAGGGGGCCAATTAACATTGAAAGCACCCATTAGTGTGCTTATACAATTTAAAATCGTATCTCATCTCATCTCATTGTATGCCATATACAATGGTATACAATTTTAAATTGTATAAGATGCCATAAGATGGAAATCGTGGGCGCCGTGCTAATACACAAGTACCCAGATATTTAATACATCAAATTTATTAAAAAATTCGGTACTTGTGTATTTTGGCGGCGCCCATCGCATCGCATACCATAAGGCATGCGATGGTATGCGATGCGATGCGATATTGTACAATGTCATACAATGCGATGCGATGCGATTAAACATTGTATAAGCAATGTTACCTCTGAAGCCCGCGAAGGGACATGGATACCTGTGAAGGTATCCGCGTCCCCTCGTGGGGCTCGCTGCGCTCGCCACGCTTCGGGCTCGGTGCGTTCTATTCTCAACTCCACGCCGACGTGGATAGTGGGGGTATCAAAAGGTCGGAGGACGCGTACCGCCGCCGCTCGCCACGCTTCGGGTTCACGTTTATAGTGGGGGGTGGCGATGGGGGTGCATTTAACATTGTAAGCACCCATTTGGGTGCTTAAAAGCACCCTTTAGGGTGCTTATCCAATGTTTCATCGCATAGGGGGCAAAAATCGCATCGCATCACATGCCATCGGGTGCATGGCATGCGATAAAAACATCACGCAATGCAAATCGGGGGCGCCGCCAAAATACACAAGTACCAAAAATTCACATAAAAATTGCCATTTGGGCAAACCAGAAGTGTACAGCAATCACATATACATCTTCATATTGTATCAGTGTAACATCCAAACACTCCTTGTTTGTGATCCCAGCTGTATGCACCACTTCACCACAGTCAATATACGAGAATTGGCAGTGGTTAAAACCAATTAATCATTAGCACTTTTGAGCAAATATTTTATCCCCTGAAAGAAATCAAACAGTGGACAATCTTCTTTTATATCCATTTGGATATTCCTTCATTGGATTGCTTTAAATATACTGTACTAGGTGATTCATCGCGCCCTACGGGCGCTCTTCACACCGGCGTAAGGGGCTACGCACCTTAATTTGTGAACGGTTGTGTTGTGAGAAATATGGTTAGAATTGTATGAAAGATGCCTGTATTGCAGCTTCTGCCAGTGGGTGAGGGTCCAGCGTGGCAGCACAGAAGTACAGGACGGTGGCCCTGAGTCAGTGTCTCCTCCGACTGGGTGGGAGTTAGGGTGCATGAGAGCAGGAGGCTGGGCGGTAAAGCATGATAGGGGAATGTGGGCAACACAGGGTGAGCGGGTCCCCACTGGCGGAAGTTATGGGGCAGGAGAACAGGAGGCAGGGCAGTGATAGAGGTGTGTGGGCATGAGGGGTAATAAAGGTTTTTGGAAGGGGGTCAGGGGGGTCTGCAAATTGCGGGAGGGGGGGTGGTGTGCGGGGATCCGCAATTAGCGGGAGGGGGCGGGGGTCCGCAAATCGTGGGAGGGGGGCGCGGGGGCTTGAATCGTGGGAAGGGGGGTCCGCAAATTACGGGAGGGGGGTTGTCGGGTTAGTGAATTGCGGGACGGGCGCGGGGGGTGCCGTGAGTCAAGGGGGGGGGGGGGGGGGGCGCTGGGGGGTAGTGCAGGGGTCCGTGAATCACGGGAGGGGTCATGAATCGCAGGAGGGGGGGTCGTGGGGGGCTGTGAATCGCAGGAGGGGGGGTGTGGGGGGTGCAGTGAATTGCATGAGGGGGGCGTGAATCAAGGGAGGGGGGGGCGCAGGGGGGTGGTGCGCGGGTCCGTGAATCGCTGGAGGGGGCATGAATGCGGGAGGGGGGGTCGTGGGGGGCTGCGATCGCAGGAAGGGGGGTGTGGGGGGGTGCCGTGAATTGCGTGAGGGGGGCATGAATCGCGGGAGGGGGGGTCCCCGAATCACGGGAGGGGGTCTGCAAATTGCGGGAGGGGGCGCTGGTGGTGGGGGTCCCGCGAATCGCGGGAGGGGGGGCCGCGGGAGTCCCGCGATTCGCGGGAGTGGGGGTCGCGGGGGTCCCACAAATCGCGGGGGGGTCGCGGGGGTCCCGCGAATCGCGGGAGTGGGGGTCGCGGGGGTCCCGCGAATCGCGGGAGGGGGGGTCGCTGGGGTCCCACGATTCGCAGGAGGGGGGATCGCGGGAGGTCCCGCTATTCGCAGGAGGGGGGGTCGTGGGGGTCCCGCAAATCGCGGGAGGGGGGGTCGCGGGGGTCCCGCGGATCGCGGGAGGGGGGGGTCGCGGGGGTCCTGCGAATCACGGGAGGGGGGTCGCGGGGGTCCTGGCAGAGGGTAGGGATGTGCAGGAGTAATGGTGGATGGTGGCTGTGGAGTAATGGTGGATGGTGGGCGTGTACTGTAGCCCTGGCTGGGCGGGGGGAGGTGATGTCAAGGGGGTGGAACGTTATACACATGAAAATGTTCTACACAGGAACATTCTACACAGGGGTTGAGTGACAGATCTGGCTAAATATATAAGAGATTGGAGATACACTACAGATAGCATATGGTTGAATCGTTATTCCTCTGCCCCTGATGAAGTCATGTTGATGACGAAACGCGTTGGGCCTTATGCTTTGTTCGAACGATACGTGTCATCAAACTGCTCAAAAGGATGTTACACTGATACATTATGAAGATGTATATGTGATTTCTGTACACTTCTGGTTTGTCAAAATGACAATTTTTATGTGATTTTTTTTATCAATTTTATGTATTAAATATTTATTTTGGCTGTATTGACCTGTTTCTTAGCGTCCTCTGAAACTTTCTTTTCTTCTCATATCTACAGTATATGCAGGATTCGGTCTGACAGAGGATCCTTCAGAGGTGCTGGTCACGCTGGTTTAAGTGCGAATTGGGAATCTCCCTCTCTCTCTCTCTCTCTTTCTCTCTCTCTCTCTCTCTCTAGATATATACACACACATACACACACACACACACACATACATACACAAATAAATAACAGACAGATTTTTTTAAAGCAGGTTGTGAATCAAATATACTCTGGCAAAGTTTTATGACTTGATAATTTAATTGCACAGCAGAGTCCAAATGTTATGCTTTTATTATAAGATTTCCAACATCCCATTAAAATATAATAAAGTCTGTGTCTTATTTAATTATGTCAGTGACATCCCCACGGAGGATAATGGAAAGGTGTGCCATTTTTGGTTACATTCATGCTGGAAGGAACAGTTGTTACTTAGATTTCCCCATGCAGAAGAATGAAAGGGCCCATTATGTGCTCCGTGCCCCGGCTATTATATAATACGCTGGAATAGGTGTGACTGATAGGATCAAGCTGACAGCTCAGGACCTTGGAAATCATTCTGCGTGTTATTGTGAAAATATAATACAAAGCGTCTCCCCGCTGACATAATACAGAACTGTTACCAGTATGTACACCGTACGTTTGGGCCTGTAAGATATTATTAGACATTTCATTCATTACAAGATCTTGGTAACTGGGTTACTGCACACCTCACAACTTTATGATGTGCTGCAGTGGGACGCCTGCACGTGCACGACAAGGGGGTGTGGCCTAAGAAGCGGGTCGTTCCCAAGGCCACGCCCCTGTTTTCCGCTGTGGGGGCATGGGAAAAGGCTCTGTGAGCTACTAACCTTGCCCCCACCCCCTCTGCCTGAGTGAATAGACGCTGTGCACATCACAGCTGTTCAGCTGAGTGACGGTGGTGACAGGTAGGACTTCCAACTGCCCCCTCCCCCCCGGCGGGACAATGCCGGCCCTGGGCAGGATGTGGGAACGTCCCCAAAAAAGGGACATTCCTGAGGAAAGCGGGACAGTTGGGAGGTTTGGTTACTGTTACTTTGGGCACCAATTCAGACCTGCTTGCTGGGCCGCGAGTGTTGGAAGCCCAGCGATCAGGTAGGCTCCACCCCACTGCCCTGCAAAATTCCTCCTTATGAGGGGATTTGCAGGGTTGCGAACGGATGTGTGGCCACTCAGAGGATAAATCATTCGATGTTTACCTACCATCAAATGATTTTTCCTCCTCTCCCTGCTGCTCGCAGCTGCCTCATAGCACAGAATTCACTTGGCGGCTGTGAGAAAAAGGGCGGCTTCCAGGTGGGCGCCAATTTGATGAGCCTGCCCCTAGCAGGCGTAAAAATGTCTGTTTTGCCAGGAACTTCCATCATTTCATTAGGCAGGCCCACCATTTTTGCGGCCACACCCATGAATCGCTGACACGCCCACCCCTTGTGCCAGAGAGATTTTCCGAAGGAGCTCGCTGCTGAACCCCACATATAGGCAATACAACAAATGCGCATGCGCGGTCAACACACAGGTCTTAATCGGCACCTTTTGTTTCATACTTTATTGATAAATGGAGAATCCTACACCCAATCATCCAACAGCGGGGTTGGGATCATTTGGTCTACAGCATGATGGTCAACAGTCATTAGGTTGACACCATTAGGTCGACATGGGAAAAGGTCAACATGGGTCTAGGTCGACATGCGGAAAATGTCGACATGGGTCTAGGTCGAAAGGACATTAGTTCGACAGGTCGTTAGTTCGACAGGTCATTAGTTCGACAATGTCTAGGTCGACAGTCAAAAGGTCGACATGGGGTTTTTCACTTTTTTTATTTTACCTGAATGTCAACAGTCAACATGGACACAGTTTAAAGTGCACCGCAGTGCTACGCTCAGCACACTATTTTATTCTCCCCCCACGCCCGAGTGGATGGTAGGGAATGAAGTACCGCCTGTCGGCACACGTCGGCTCAAAAAAACAGTTAAAAACCCCACGTTGACCTTTTGACTTAGTGACATTGTCGAACTAACGACCTTTTGACCTTTTCCCATGTCGACCTTTTCCCATGTCGACCTTTTCCCATGTCAACCTAATGGTGTCGACCTTATGACGGGCTACCATCATGCTGTAGACCAAATGACCGCATCCCCAACAGCGTGGGGCAAAAGGAGTATGGCATTGAAGAGCTGAAGACAATAGGTCAACCCCAAATGGGGTGTATATATAAACATATAAGGTCGATAGACACAAAAGATCAACACATGAACAGTCAACAGTGGGCGACACAGTCCAAAGGTTGACTTGTCAATGGTAGACACAACAAATGGTCGACATTGGGATTTTTGGGTGGAAATTGTATATTTCATGCTCTGTGACGGCCATCAGTACAAATGTAGATGCTCGCTGCAGTTACACCAATGTTAGTAATCCAAATCGATGTCTAGTACAGCAAGCAAGCATTGGGAAAACATGGCGAAAACAGTCGACCCAAGCAAATTGTCGACACCCGACTAGGTTGACATACATTATTCACTTTTTTATGACTCTGAGCATGTCGACCTCAATTAGTGTACTGCATCCCCTCGCATGGGGCTTTTTGCCATGTGGACGTAATGCATGTCGACCAAAAGTGGTAGACATACTGTATTAATTGTCGGCTTAATCCAAAGTCCCGTCCAGATAACCGATGCATATTGTGAGTTTATACACCGCATTTACCAAGCCGCCAGTGCAGAATTTATTATCGCACATTCCCCAAAACCTAATTAATATCACACCCGTAAAATGATTTACTCCCCATCCCATCCATTCCCTCCGCACGTCGCCTCCGCACGTTGCCTCCACCCGCCTCAGCAACCTAACAATGTGATTAATATACAGAACTTAATTAGAAGACTTAAAACGTAACAAATATGACCTAATATCTTGCACAGCAGCAGCGCTGTGGTCACACGTAGCCCGGCGTCATGTTATTACCATGTATCTGGCTACAATGGGTTTGGGTTTGGGAGGAAATAGTAACGGCCACATGTTCAGGGGAGGAAATGAATATGAAACAGAATACGCTCCCTGAGAAGCGGCTCATCCAATGGGGACCTCTAACAAACACAGACGCTGAAATCTTACAGCTACAACCAAATGCTAAGTATTGTTGGATGAAAGAGCTGGATTCAGGTCTCTGTGCTGTTACCATATAGCGGTTACCGTGACTTATTCACCAGCATCATCATAGTGAGGACAGGGCTACATGTGACAGGGGCAATGACATGACGCAAGGAGGGGAATGGGGGCAGCAGGAAGCCACAGACTGAGAGTTATATAGTGGGAGGAGCAGGGCCTCCAGCAGCACAGAGTATATCAGGAGATGAGTGATGTGTCAGTGAGGACAGGGCTGCATGCGACAGGGGCAGTGACATGACGTAAGGAGGAGAATGGGGACAGCAGGAAGCCACAGACTGAGAGTTGTATAGTGGGAGGAGCAGGGTCCTCAGCAGCACAGAGTATTTCATGAGATGAGTGATGTGTCAGTGAGGACAGGGCTGCATGTGACAGGGGCAGTGACATTATGTGAGGAGGGGACTGGAGGCAGGAGGAAGCCACAGACTGAGAGTTATATAGTGTGAGGCGCAGGGTCCCCAGAAGCACAGAGTATATCAGGAGATGAGTGATGTGTCAGTGAGGACAGGGCTGCATGTGACAGGGGCAGTGACATGATGTGAGGAGGGGAACGGAGGCAGCAGGAAGCCACAGACTGAGAGTTATATAGTGGGAGGTGCAGGGTCCCCAGCAGCACAGAGTATATCAGGAAATGAGTGATGTGTCAGTGAGGACTGGGCTGCATGTGACAGGGGCAGTGACATGATGCGAGGAGAGGAATAGAGGCAGCAGGAAGCTACAGACTGTGTATTATATATATTTAGAGAAGCAGGGTCTCCAGCAGCACAGAGTATATCAGGAGACAAATTGCGTGTTAGTGAGGACAGGGCTGCATTTGACAGATGCAGCAACCTAACCCTTTACTGCCTAAACCACCCCCCACCCCCCACTTCCCTGGCTGTAAGCTAGCTGCCCCACACTAATACTCACTAATACGGATGCTGACGTCACTATATTGAACACTGGCATCCTGACCACTGGGATGCTGTCTCCATCCTGATAACACCTATCCTAGAATGTAAGCTTGCGAGCAGGTCCCTCCTACCTCTTTGACTGTCTTTTATTACAGAGTTTTGTTTTATTAATGTTGCTTCCAATTGTGCGGCAGAAAAAACAGTAACATATCTGTGGGCGCGGTCTTAGCTGCTGCTCAAGAGGGAATTGTGGAAATGCTAGACAATGGAAAAAAGAGAATTGAGTAGCGCTGGGCTTCACTGAAAGAACCACTAGTAACCATATAAAATTAAACAATTTATTAAATGTACAAAAGTTTGAGCTCAAATTAAAATAAAATTAGAATTGAACATTGTTTTGTTTCCAATTGTTAAAGAGCAACATAATTGGCTGCACTATATAAGAAAATGATAATAAATAAATAATATCATTCCCCTTTCTGTAACAATTATTCATTTTACCAACGTTCTGCTTGTAAGTGACAAGAGGCCGACAGATAAACACTTGTGATTTGTGTCACACTTTGTCTTGTGCCTTGAGCCATGCTGGGTTAATTATCATCACTGATAGGCTTTGTTGTCTTAATAGACAGATTTTAATTACTCTAAAGTACATGACTGCTTCGTGTCACTCACTCACCAATAAACATTTAGTAAATAAGAGTGAAGATTACGGACAGCTTGGGCTGGTTGAGAATAAGCAGAAGAGTCAACTAACTAGTAATAAAAGTCACAGCAAATAACATCTGACAATTGTCTCTGTCATTACTAGACACTGGGCTGGCTCTAACGTTAGGCAGAATCTGGGGGCGCCCCTGAGTCTATCACAGAACTAAGGATAACTCTGAGAGAGGCGTCCTAGGTGAACTTAATGTAAGCATCGGTGCTGACCCTCTAAGGCAGTGATGGCTAACCTTGACACTCCAGCTGTTTTTGAACTACACATCCCAGCGTGCCCTGCTACAGTTTTACTATTTGGCAATGCTAAAACTGATGCATGGCATGCTGGGATGTGTAGTTCAACAACAGCTGGTGTCCAGGTTAGCCATCACGCCAAGGCGTTTCTTCCACACATGCACCCAAGGGTCTGCCGAAAACCCTTGCACTTGCCCTGACTAGACTCCAGTGCTGGAGGCCTATTTACCAATGATAGCATTGCAGTGCGATCCGGTTGCAATAGTAACAATGGGATCATATTGAGTGTATGCATCCCATAGAACCCGCAGGGACAGGGGGTTCGGAAATGTGACTGGAAGGGGCCTGGGCTTCTGCATATGCGCGGTCACCATTACCACCATGCACAGGGGCCAATTCTGGCGGAGGAGGATCCCAGGTGGAATTTCATCAGCAATTTGTAGCCATCGGCTTCAATGGGCCAATATGGGGAATGCTTCGCAGTGTGGATATTGGTAAATCTGGCAGCATCTCATCCCCCCCCCCCCCTGCCATTGGACGGCCATTATTGCTGTGTTACTACTCAGGGTAAACTACAAAGTATCATTAGGAAAGCAGATGTGAGCTGGGAGCTGGGATTCCAGGAGGTGTCAGACTAATAACTCTATGGACAGCGCAGATACATATCCGCTCCTTCTGTCACATATGGAAATGCCGTCACATCTTCCACAAGCATTTCATCCTCATTAACCTCTTCTCTGCCTCTGTGCATTGGGGAAGTAAGCGGGTGGAAATTGCGTTTATGCTACAATGTAATAATACAGGTTTTATTGCTGTACGTGATATATATGAGAAGTGCCCTCAGCCGATTCCTGCCAACCTCCTTCCACTACTTCCCACACTTACACCGTGCTGCTGGAATTAACAATGACATCATAAAGAAGAATAATGCAAACTGTGGCTTTCTACAGATCTCAGGGAAGGGTTTTGCCTGTCCCCGGATGTGACTTTCATACATGCTGGCAATAAGTCATTTCCTATTGGAGGGAATAGCCGTGATAACCAGGGCCGTCTTAACAATCTACTGGGCCCCTGGGCAAAATAATTTTTAGGGCCCCCCTCCACCCACCTATGTGCAGCAGCAGAGGAGGGCTGGGCGGGGATCCTGTGTGGCGGGGATCCGGGCAGCAGCTGTCAGCGGCATCTGTCTAGGCGACTCATCGGTGGCGGCGGTGATCCAGGCAGCGGGGGGGGGGGGGGGCTGGGAGCTTGATGTAGCGGTGTGTGGTGGGGATCCAGGCAGCTGCTGTCAGCGTTGTCCGTCCAGGCAGCTCGCTCAGAACTTGATGTAGCGCTATTTGATGCCGGGCGAGAAGCGCTGCAGATTTTGAAAAGACTGGCCGGACACTGATTGGCTGAGCGTCCGGCCAATCAGCGTCCGGCCAGAATTTTCAGAATCAGCAGCGCTTCCCGCCCGGCGACAAATAGCGCAACAGCAAGGTCTGAGTCGCCACTGCCTGTATGGACAACGCTGACAGCTGCTGCCCGGAGGATCCCCGACACATGCCGCCCAGATTGCTACATCAAGCCACCCGCTGCCCGAATCACCGATGTCCCCGCTGACAGCTGCTGCCTGGATCCCTGCCACACGCCTCCCGGATCGCTACATCAAGATCCCAGCCCCCCGCTGCCTGGATCACCGTCGCCGCTGACCGCATCCCCACCACCATTCCCCAGGGTAGTGCAGTGTTCCCAATTGGGCTGGGCCCCTACAATCCTTGGGCCCCTGGGCAACTGCCCATTCAGCCCAATGGGAAAGACGGCCCTGGTGATAACCAATTGTAATGAATGAGTCTTAATTTGCCCTAAATCTCAAATATAATTGAATTTCTAAAGCAGATCACGCATGTGCTGTCATCTACAGTATTACTAGGTAAATAGTATGGGATATCACATGTAGGCTACAATGGCTAACAATATCTAAAGCATACTCAGCATGTCACAGGAAACTAGGTGGGTCAAGGGGAATAATGACATCATCATTGCTCCGCCCCACCACACAATGCCACAGTGACCGGCACTGTGAATTGGGGGTAGGGCCACAGTGGCACACAATTCAGCACAAATGGGTGACTGCTGCCAGGTGGGGGCCAGCTCTGGGAGACACACCCACTCTTACCCACTTTAACCACTTGGTTGGCCAGGAGCGCCACAAGATTTTCGGGAGCCTCCTGTCCGGGAGAGTGGGTATTATCCAAATGCGGAGTTGGTATCACCACATTATCATAGCTTTGTAAACCTCACAGTATAGCAGCTCTCATAGAAACCTACAGGGGCTGCTACTTAGATCCCCTCAAAATAATAGTGAAATGAAATAAATAAAATGTTAAAAATAAAAATAGCGAAATTTGAAAAGTAATCGAATAAAAATAAATCTGAAAGTAAAAATAAATTAAATAATAAAATTCTATTGTATATTCAATGAAACCCTCTTATTTTTATGTCAGTATTAAGCATTTCTAGATCGTATATCCATTTTGTTTCTTTGCATTTCAAATTGGTTATATGGTCTCCTCCTCGACAGTTCTGTTCTACTTTTTGGATGGCGATGATTTTTAGATCTTTCAGGTTTTTGTCTTGTTTTTCTAGAAAACGTTGTGAGATGCTATGTGCTGTTAGGCCTCTTTTTATTTTGTAGATGTGTTCAGACAATCGGGTCCTCGTTTTTCTTTTGGTTTGACCCATTTACTAGAGGCCACAAGGGCTTTAGTAATCTTTTAAATAAAATTGGTCTGTTGTTTGTCTGTACTTGTGTTTGTAGTTTTGCCTTTTGATTCTTTACATTTTTGTTTCTTGTCCTCCTCCATTGTTAGATAACTGTTCATCGATTCTTGTTCAAGAGTTTTTTCCTTTTTGTAAATGATTAGCGGGATGATATTGGTTAAGGCTTTATCCAATATCAGTACCTGCCAATGTTTGTTCATAATTGTTGTTCATTTTTGTGGTTGCAACTGTATTGCGGGATGAAAACCAAGTTCTTTATATTGTCATCTTGATTGTTTTTTGTATTATACTTCAATATGTCTGTCCTATTTAATTGGTTGACTCGGTTAATTTCTTTCTCCAGCTGTTCTTCTTTATATCCTTTCGAGATGAATTTTTGTTTCATTTGTATGGCTTGCTCATTGTAAATCTGTTGTTGTGAGCAATTTCTTTCAATCTGCGTAATTGACCTCCAGGAATGTTATTTAACCATTGTTTATGGTGATTGCTGTTATATGGGAAATAAGTGTTTTCATCAATGATTTTAATATGGGTTTTGGTTGCATTTTTACCGTCATCAATTAATATTTCCAGGTCCTGGATTTTTTATGGTGGTAAATTCCAAGTATAGGGAATTTTGATTAATGTATTCATGTGGATGTCATGTGGTCCCATCCAAATGAATATGAGATCGTCTACATAGCAATATTAATATAGAAGATGTTCGGACAAGATATTGTTGGACCATATATGATCATCCTTAAACTTTGAAACAAAAGGTTGACGTATGAGGGGGAAAACAAAGTGCCCATTGGAGTTCCTTTTATTTGGAGGAAGTCCCCCCCCCCTCATACCAAAAGCTGTTGTGAAGAAAAATATCTATTTTCTCCATGATAAAGTTGATCTGTTAATTCGGTATAGTTGTTGGTGTAGATAGGTTGTGGTGTAGATAGGGGCAGTACGGTGTATTGGTTAGCATTACTGCCTCACAGCACTGAGGTCATGGGTTTAATTCCCACCATGACTCTCACTGTGCGGAGTTTGTATATTCTCCCCGTACTTGCGTGGGTTTCCTCTGGGTTCTCTGGTTTCCTCCCACAATCCAAATATATACTGGTAGGCTAATTGGCTCCCAACAAAATTAATCCTAGAATTCCTGTGTGTGCGGGTACATGTGTAAGGGAATATAGAAACTGGTAATGAATAATAAATAAATTGTGTACATAGGTAGTATCTTGTGTGTTCGTATCCCATGTTGTGGCCTACACAGGTGTAAAGCAATTTCACTTCGCTGGTGCAAAGTGTGTAAGTGGGTTCCCATTTTGTTTCTTGCAATATTTGTAGAGTATGGATAGTATCCTTGAGGTAACTTCTCTGTTGTTTGACCAAAGGCTGTAAGAAGTGATCTATGTATTTCGAAAGTTTTGACGTTAGTGATCCAATGACTGATATGATGGTTCTTCCTGGTGGAAATTCAAAATTTTTGTGGTTTTTGGTAGTTGGTAAAAGGCGCGGATTTTAGGTGTTTTGTCGTTATGAAGTCAAATTCTTTTTGTTCAACAGGATACGCAGTTGTATGCCTTTCATTTGTTGTTTATTCCGTATTCCGCAGAAATCCTTAGTTTGGTCCGGTGGTAATTTCTTATAGGTGTCTGTATTTGCAAGTAATCTCTGCGATTCCTCATCATATTTTTTGCTATCCAATATGTATTTGCAATGCTTGTTCTTCCATTGAAAATATATTATAGTGTATGTTTTTTCTGATAATTTCCTGATATCTTTTATCCACAAGTTTTTGGAAGATTTCCAGATGGGGACCTTTGATATGCTGTGAAAAGAAAGTCGATTGTGTTTTGCAACTTGTGTGTTGGTAGGTTTCTTCAGTGTTTTTGGATGGTGTGGTTTATTTGCTGAAGAACAGGTCCAACTTGTTGGTGCTTGAATGGGCCACAATTTTTTTTGAGATTTGTTCACTATCCAGGGATTTGCTACTTAGATTGAAGATTGTTTATTTATCTTCTTCTATTGGTGTTGTTAGTCTAAACTTGTGCCCACATGTCCTAGGCTCCTTCCTTGCTGTAAAGAGGGTGCTTGACAGTTCCATAAATTGGCCCTTGATATTTTTTTTACATGTTGAGCATGTAAACATCTCTTCTCTATTGTAAACAGACACAATTTGCCCAGTCTATCCTCGTAGCTTAAATTCTCCATTCCCTCAATTAGCTTTGTTGCTTGACTGTTTTTTTTCCAGTTCTATGATGTCCTTCTTATAGTGTGGGGCCCAGAACTGTACTCCATATTCAAAGTGTGGTCTAACCAATGCTTTGTACAGTGCATTATTAGTTTTGAGTCCTTAGTTTCCATGCCCCTTTTTATAAATGCTAGAATTCTGTTGGCCTTTTTTGTTGCTATGAGACATTGAGCACTACACCCCAGTTTGTTATCCATTTGGACTCCTAGATCTTTTTCAAGTACTGAATTACCCAATACCTCCCCGCTTAGGTTATAACTAGCACACTGGTTATGTCTCCCAAGGTGTATAACCTTACATTTATCCACATTGAACCTTATCCTCCACTTTTTTGCCCACTCATCTAGTTTGTTAAGATCGTTCTGAAGCGCGGAGACATCCTCGGTTGATTTACTAACTCTACTCAGTTTTGTGTCATCAGCAAAGATGGATACATTGCTGAGTATTCCCAGCCCAATATCGTTAATAAATATGATAAATAAATAGGCCCTAGTACCGAACCTTGTTGCACTCCACTTAGTACTTGTATCATATTTGAAGCTGCACTGTTCACATCCACTCTCTGTTCTATTTTACACAGCCAGTTCCCCACCCATATACAGATTCTTACCCCTAATCACAGGTCCTCCATTTTATTTATCAACCTCTTGTGTGGTACTGTATCAAAAGCTTTAGCAAAATCTAGGAAGACCACATCTACAGCATTGCCATTATCAAGGTTTTTGCTGACATCCTCATAGAAGCCTAGTAAATTTGTTTAGCATGATCGATTTTTCACGAACCCATGCTGGTTAATACTAAGTAAACTATGAAGGTCTAAATATTCCTGGATACCATCCCTTAAAAATCTTTCAAATATTTGGTACTTGTGAGTTATCCGGGCGCCCGATTTTTTGATTGTATGCCTTAAGTTAAGGCATACAATCAGATGCGATGCGATGCGATATCGCATCGCATCGCATCGCATGCGACCATCGGATGCGATGACCCGATTTTTCCATAGGAATCAATGTTAAAATGATTCCTATGGAAAAAGGGGTCCTTTTCATACCCCTACTATCCAAGTGGGCATGGAGTTGGATATAAACCTGTGGCGAGCGTAGCGAGCCACCGAGCCCGAAGCGTGGCGAGCGAAGCGAGCCCCGCGAGGGGACGGTATTCCGTGTCCCCTCGCGGGGCTCGCTACGCTCGCCACGCTTCGGGCTCGGTGGCTCGCTACGCTCGCCACAGGTTTATATCCAACTCCATGCCCACTTGGATAGTAGGGGTATGAAAAGGACCCCTTTTTCCCACTGAATTCCATGTTAAAATGGACTCAGTCCATTTTAACATTGATTCCTATGGAAAAATCAGGTCATCGCATCGCATCGCATCGCATCCGATGGTCGCATGCGATGCGATGCGATGTCCCGATCCGACCCGATTTTGAAATCGGGCGCCCGGATAACTCACAAGTACCAAATATTTTACCCACTATAGATGTTAAGCTCACTGGTCTGTAATTAGCTGGGTCGTCCCTTTTTCCTTTTTTGAATATTGGCAATATCTCTGCTATTCTCCAGTCTTTTGGTACCTTACCCAATGAAAGAGAGTTATTCAAAATGTAATGCAGGGGGGTCGCTAATTCCTCCCTTAATTCCATTAGTACCCTAGGATGAATCCCATCTGGCCATGGAAATTTGATGTTTTGATTTTGCTGAGCCGCAATATTATCTCATCGGTCGTGAAAGCAATATTACGTTCTAGCTTGTTTGTTACATTTGAGGTACCTGTGCGTTATCTTCCACTACCTGCTCTCCCCTAGTAAACACTGATGAGAAGTACTCATTTAACAGTTCTGCTTTTCCCTTATCCTCTGTAAAACTTTTACCATTGGTATTGGTTAATGGGCCTATGTTCTCTTTAATTATTCTTTTACTATTGATGTACTTGAAAAACTTCTTGGGATTGGTTTTGCTTTCAGTGGCTATGCTACCTTCATTTTCTGTTTTAGCTATTTTGATTACCCCTTTACAATTTTTGTTTGATTCTTTGTACTTGCTAAACACCTCCTAATTCACGTTTTCTTTATAGAATTGAAATGCTCTTGTTTTATTGTTGATTGCTGTCCTTACTTTTTTGTCGAACCAAGGAGGCTTTTTTTTATTGAATTTACCCTTATTGACTTTTGGTATGTATTAAATAGTTAATGATTCAAGGACATTTTTAGTGTATCCCACATTTCCTCTGCATTCTTCCCCTCAAATACCACTTCCCACTCTATTTCTTTTAGAGATTCCCTTAATAATTCAAAGTTAGCTTTTGTGAAGTTTAGTATTTTAGCCGGTCCTGTATGTTGTAGTTTGCAGAAGTTGATTTCCAGTGAAACCATGTTGTGGTCACTGTTCCCTAGATGTTCGATTACTTTGGTGTTTGAAACTAAATCTATGTTATTTGTTAGTACTAGATCCAATAATGCCTCATTACGAGTTAGAGCTTCTACCGTTTGTGTGATAAACTGATCTTTGAGTAAGTTTCGGAACCCACTGCTTTTTGCTGATTTACATGTCTTATTTATCCAATCAATGTCGGGAAAGTTAAAATCCCCCATAATTAGTACTTGCCCCTGATCTGACGATTTTTTTATTTGGTTTAAGAGTAGAGACTCATCCCTATCATTCATGTTTGGCGGTCTGTAGCATACCCCTATTCATATGTTATTATTAGGTTTTTTGTTATTATCAGTTATCTCTGCCCACACGGCCTCCGTGTTATCTTCATCTATACCTGAGCTCATTTCTTTCTCACACGGTGTTGTTATTTTTTACATAAAGGCACACATCCCGCCCGTTCTCTTTCCCCTGTCTTTTCTGTAGAGAGTATATCTCTCCATGTTTAATGCCCAATTGTGCGACTCATTACACCATGTTTCTGGTGTAATATCATATCGTCCCCTGTGACTACAGTTTCCAGTTCTGGGAGATCTTAGAGAATGTGTGTAGTTGTTCCTTCGTGTGGGCCATTTTTCTCTATTGATATTATGATGTGCTCTCCTAGTTTTTTAATGTCGTGGTCTCTATAATGTCCCTTTTACATTTCCTTTGCTTTTGTTGTACGATGTTATCTTCCAGATTGGTTCGTTTTTCATTTGTCATGGCTATAACATTTTTATTGTCCTCCTTACTGTGAATTGGTTCAACTTTCTTTTCAAAGGTTTTTATGTTTTTGTTCGTAACTTCCAACAGCATTATTTATTTTTATTTATTTATTTACAGTTTCTTATATAGCGCAGCAGATTTCGTTGCGCTTTACAATAGCATTCTTCTCTTTTCCAAAATAAGCTTCAATAGGTTTGTGGAACAGTTGTCTAGTTCTTCGTTCCATTTCATGAAGACATTTTTCCCCATAGGATCGAATGTGGGATTATTTTGTAGTCTCAGTCCCCTCGGTATCATACTGTTTTCCAGGTATTTGAAAACGAGGGCTAATTTCTCACCATAATTTTGCCTCTTTTGTATAGAATTTCTCAAGATCCAGAAATTGTTTGCAAAAACGTCCCTCTTCCACTGGTTTGGTAAATTGGTCTTAGTGACAATGTATATTGTACATTATCTGGCTGTGTTCATGTGAAATGGTGTATATAATGTAACTATGAGCAGCAGGCTTCTCTATGTGCTACAGGTGCCTATATATGCTATTGGCTTCTGTATGTGCTACAGGTGCCTGAGTGCCACATGCGCTCCTCTATGTGACATGGGCAGCTCTATATTCCACAGGTGCCTCTATGTGCCTCTGAGTAAAGGCCCCCATACATTAGGATGACTAATGTATGGGCCCGATTTCCCCTGAGCTCCCCCGGTAGAGCTCATTAAGATTTGGCATTTTATGTGCCGTTTTTTTTACATGTGAGAAATCGCATACAGGACCCCACTCCCAGCTCGCCACACAATATAGGATGCGATACATTGCGGGTGCTTAGCACCTGCAATGTGCTGCTGATGGCTGCACCTATGATTTATCTTATCTGCAGCCCGTCTGACCTCCGTCTCTGATGCACATGGGACCATGCGATGGATCCGACCATACAGATGCGATATGGGACGATTTCACCTAATTTCTCGACCCGATCCTCTGGAACCGGGTGAAATCGGGCTCAAATTGAGTAGTGTATGGGGGCCTTAAGAGCTGGCAAGGGGAGATAGGGACTATGTATATATGACACACATACATGCATACATACATACATGTAAGGGAACACCCCATGAAAATCCTGCATCTTCCCCTGCATTTCAGGCTGTTGGATCAGTGATATTCGCAGTATATCCGAATTTCATCCTCATCCGCCGCACTGGGATCTTGCGAGACTAGCAAGATCCCGCGCATGCGCAGTGAGCCGGCCGGGGGGGGGGAGGAGATGGCGCATCAGTATTAACTGATGCGCTGTCTCCAGGAGGGACATCGCCAGAGGGGGGAGTTAGCGCTCCCCCACTCCGGCGGCAAGATCTTAATAGATCTTGTCGGTGTCCCCTCCTGCTTCGCCTCGCTAATGAGGCGAAGCAGGAACTGTTATAGCGGCGCGATAGGCGCCGCTATAATAAATCTACCCCAAAGTTACGTATAAGGCTGACAGTAATAACCAGAAAACAAACACTGTCTGGATCAAAGGCTTCCAGAGTCCGAGTCCTGTCTGATATCCACGTTATCCATTCATGTAATAGCAGAGAGAGTGCGGACACATGACATAGCTACCGGCTGCTCAGATCTCTGCCGCTGACTGTAAACATTGTACTATCGGCCGGTGGAAAGGTTACACAAACAGCCGAGCGTCGTGTGATGGCGTCTGTGCTATGACACTGGATTACTGCAGCTAGCTGATGATAAGCTCTGTAACGTCTGCTTAATTAGCAGCTTTACCGCGATCCGGCCGGCCTCACATACATTTACCATCCTGAGGCCAAACTGTGTGACTTCAGCTCAGCTGTCAGACGCAAGGCACGTGCTCATTTACACCGCAATGGTCACCTGCCCTACCTGCAGTACACATGGTTTTTGCCCATTTGCTTTGCAATCAGTCCAAATAATTCCCATTTCGCTCCGCTTCGTCCGGCACACTTTACTGTTCCGATTCGGAGTACACGTGGATGGTAAAGTGTGAAAAATACCTTTTTATGTGTCACTCATTGCCATGTCAACCTTTTGCTTCTGTTGACCATCCATGACCTAGGGCCATATTCGATGCGGCCAGTGAGGGGATTAAATGGCGGGGATCACTGAAATCCAGCGTCCCTCGCCGTTTCACCCCCGCGCCGGCCACTCACCTTATTCTACGCTCCGGTGGAATCCTCGCTGTCAAATGATCGTGAGGATTCTCCCAAACAGTGAGGCTCGTGGCTAATGCAGGGAGCCCACTGCATTTAGCCGCGAGCCTCCCTGCTTTAGAGGCCACACGCGCTGTTTCCCTGTCACTTCAAAAACCTAGTGACATGGAAAATGTACCTGTCCTAGTATGTGCACAGGTAGGAAGATGTAACTGTACAACTGTCTTCTCATTCCTGTGTATCTGAGCAGCTGATTCTTCAACGACCCCTAGTGGCCACCTTCATCACTGCAGAAAAGCATATACTGTATATCAGTGCTTCCCAAGCTTGGTCCCCAGGACCACAAGCAGTTCGCATCCGAGCAGGTACACAGTTGCAGGGCTGTAATTAGGGTGGTGCCACCACACACAGCGTTGCAGCCTGCAACTTGCAGGGTAGGGGCACTGTTAGCAGTACTTGTCAATGATCTGTTTTAATGTTTCACTTGTAGCTACCTTCTCTTTGAAGCTTGGCATCTACTGGCTACCCCAGTCTCCTTCCCTCACCCCATTTTTCACTAATACCTATACAACATTCCTGAACTTAACATAAGAGCAATCAGTAACATTTATTCAGAAATCTGATTGTTTTTATGCAGGACCAAATAGCTCAATGAGTAGGGTGTTAAGGTCCCCATACACTAGTTCGTCTTGTCCTAAGGACGAATTGGACCAATTCGCCCTTGAGCTTCCCCGGCAGCTCCCCAGGAGGCTCAGTTGCGATTTGACACTTGATGTGCCATTTTTTATGCAACAAATGTAATCCGATGTATTGCATGTAAACCCATGGGGAGCAGCAGCGGAGGGGTGCAGGAGAGTCGGGCAGCAACAGGGGCAGATTTAGGGGGGGGGAGCACCCGGGCACTTGCCCCCACCCCCTGTCATTTAGTGTGGTGGGGGGGGGGGATTTAACTATTTTTTCATTCTTCCTGCTGCCCTGGTCCCCGGTAGGGATGGCCATCGACCATCGATGATTCAAAATCATCGATGGTTCATGGCCGATGTCGAATACTTTTGCCATCGATGGGGGAGAACCAGATGGTTTCCCTCCATCGATGGAACAGCAAAAAGATGTTTTGCTTTTTTTTCATAGCTCCGCCCCCTGACACCCGCGAAGCCCCGCCCCCGTGTTTTGATTGGCCCACAGGCCAATCAATCAAACACAATGGATGACCATCGATATGTAAAAATATCGATGGTCATCCATTACATAGTTTAGCACTATCGATGGCCTGTTGCAGAATTGCCATCGATGGCAACCATCGATGGCAATGGCAACGATGGCCATCCCTAGTCCCCGGACACTGTATATATAATAATAGGGCTGGGCTGCTAGTCAGCCTGTAAGCCTGCCCTTGGTCACCTGTGTGTGAGATGATTGGCCTGCCCTGCACTCAAGATCTGTGCAGGGCAGAGGAGCCAATCCGCTGACGCCGCCTTCTCCCCTTCCCGCCAAACCCGCCGGAGCGCCAGCAGACGCTGTCCTGGGAGCCGACACACCTGTGGTGAGTGAGCAGCACAGCGCCGGCATTGGGGTCTGTCTGCGGAGAGGAGAGCTCTGCTGGCGCTTCCCAGTCCCCACTGCGTCACCTCGCCCGCTCTCACTCTGCACGCTTCCGCCGCCACTTTGTTCCCCGACCCATGGGTTTCATGCTCATTGTCAAGGGTTTCTTCAAGGCCGAAACTAGGTTCATGGTGCCCAGTGCAGGCATTAATCTGCCCCCCCCCCCCCCCCCCCCCCCCCCAGGCTACTTGTGTTGCTACAGCATAAAGCATAAGGCAATGCTTTATTTGTTATATATAATTTTTTACTATCTTGTATCTCCAGTTATGAAGTGTTCCGGTATAGAATAACTTCCTCATCCCCCGGACCAAGACAATGACATCATTTGAGGCTGAACTACACATCCCAGCATGCCCTGGTTGAATCTGCTGATAATGTTCCCATATTCCTCTCTCCTCCTCAGGATTACATTACACAGGACAGGCCGAGCAGATAAGAGAGAGTCCAACTTAATTAGCACAACCATCCAGACTTGCAATAATTGTCATTATCGCTGTGAATCATTATTCTTAATAATCATAATAATTTCCAGTACTGATAAGGAGACGTTATTCTCCATGGTATGTATGCTTTATCTGGCAGGATGTGTAATGTATATGTGTCCTATCATCTGGCTGGAAATCCTTCATCTCATTGCTCATTGTCACTGGAAGGCATGAAAATGTGCAGGGTTCCTTCACCACTGACCCCAAAAGAGGCGTCGCCCTCCGTAGTAATACAGGACTGGTTTATTTCTACTCCTCCTGTCAGTGCAGCAATTACCCTACAGAGCGACACAATGCTAGCACTGCATATACAGTATTGGGAGGAGATGTACCAAGTCTTGGAGAGATACAGTAGCAGCCAATCAGCTCCTAGCTGCCATTTTACAGCCTGTGCTTGAAAAAAACACAGCTAGGAGCTGGTTGGTTGGAGAGCGATAAAGTGGAGAGAGGTAAATAACTGCCATTTTTAAAAATACAGCCCGTAAAATGTCAGTTAGGGGCTGATTGGATGGTACGTTACCTTTCTCTACTTTAGCACTCTTCAATGCTTAGCTTTTTCGTTGTTGCATATCAGACCCACAGTGGCTGGCGCAGAGTGGGTATGATGGCGCATGTGCCTGGGTATGCCCATAGAGATTTACAACTTTTTCTGCCACTTACCAGTGTCCCTGGCGGCTTATGACAGATGGGGCATTCTGTGAGGGGCAATGTACATTAAGGGCATGTTAGCCCAGTTTCCATGCAAAACTGTAAGAAGATGGGAATACGTCCAGAACCATCTCTGGTCAGGGGCTGGGGAATAAATGTCAGATAGGGATGGCCATCGACCATCGATGATTCGAAATCATCGATGGTTCATGGCCGATGTCAAATACTTTTGCCATGGATGGGGGAGAACCAGATGGTTTTCCTCCATCGATGGAACAGCAAAACGATGTTTTACGTTTTTTTTTTTTAAAGTGTCGGGACGCTGAGCATAGCTCCGCCCCCTGACACCCGCGAAGCCCCGCCCTCGTGCTTTGATTGGCACACAGGCCAATTAATCAAACACAATGGATGACCATCGATATGTAAAAATATCGATGGTCATCCATTGCATAGTTTAGCACTATCGATGGCCTGTTGCAGAATTGCCATCGATGGCAACCATCGATGGCAATGGCAACGATGGCCATCCCTAATGTCAGATATTAGCGATGATGATCGTCAGATATAGCGTAATGATGTGATTGGCCACTTTGTGAGCGAGCTGCTGGCAGTGACCATTGATTCCGTCGCCTGGACACAGGATATGACTCTGGGGGTGTCCTGTCTGGTGGGGCTGCTGTAACACCTGTCACCAAGGAGAGGAGAATGGGGAGATTGAAGCCTCCCTGCATGGTCTGGGGACGTAATAAAAACTGGAACGGTATGGACCATATGAGGAGGCTGTAATCTAACCCTTCCCCATGTCTCTGATGAAAGCTATCACTGCCCCCCCCCCCCCGCCGGACTGGATACTCCCGAACAGACCCCCCCCGGACCGGACATTACAAGCTCCGGAGTACATAGTCCCGCTTTATGGCAGCTATCCTATTCTGTGCACGAGATAATTCAGCATAGGTTTTATCGCAAATTCTCTTCACGTACTCTGAGCAGGTAAAAAGTTGGGGAGAATCCCTATTTTGAGGTAAAAATGGCTCAGAACCCCTTGGTCACCCCTCATGATGATTAATTAGGCACTTTGAAGGTTTTAATTATTTTTAATTAGCCAATAATGAGTTCAGATTTTGGGCGTATTCAATCCAGGATTCTGACTGTCAGAACGTCTCCACAGTCGGAATCCTGGATGTTTTTGTTGGCTTCCACAACTAATTCGACATTGGTATTCAATGTGCCGACAGTTGAGTGTTGTAAAGTCCTGAAATCTGAAAAAAAAATGCCCGCAAATTGAGGGAAAAGGCAGCATTGAGGTCGGAAATGGCAGCATTGAGGTCGGAAATGGCAGCATTGTTGTCGGAAATGGCAGCATTGAGGTCGGAAATGGCAGCATTGTTGTCGATAATGGCAGCATTGTTGTCGGAAATGGCAGCATTGTTGTCGGAAATGGCAGCGTTCTTGTCGGTAATGGCAGCGTTGTTGTCGATAATGGCAGCATTGTTGTTGGAAATGGTAGCATTGTTGTCGGAAATGGCAGCATTGATGTCGGTAATGGCTGCATTGTTGTCGATAATGGCAGAATTGATGTCGGAAATGGCTGCATTGTTGTCGATAATGGCAGCGTTGTTGTCGGTAATGGCAGCATTGTTGTCGGAAATGGCAGCATTGTTGTCGGAAATGGCTGCATTGTTGTCGATAATGGCAGCATTGAGGTCGGAAATGGCTGCATTGTTGTCGATAATGGCAGCGTTGTTGTCGGTAATGGCAGCTTTGTTGTCGGAAATGGCAGCATTGTTGTTGGAAATGGCAGCATTGTTGTCGGTAATGGCAGCATTGAATAGGCGAGTGCCGATATTTCCCGTCATATTGGCAAAGTGATGTAAATGGGGGTACAAGGTATGGGACAGGTATTTGGGGGCACTTTATAAGTGGGGCATTTGGGAGTAATTGGATATTTATACTTATACCCATATTCTTGTACCCCAAATCATTTGAGAACATTTATTTTACAAATAAAAACCTTACGTAATGTTTTTTTTTTAAAGTGTATTACAGCCATTTAACACATTTGAATGCCCCAAATCTGTTTTTATTATGGCCTATAATATACTTCTATTCTGTAATCCTACTTAATTTTTTGGGGTACAGGCTGATCTCCCCATTTTCACCTGCATTTTTCACCTGACTCTTATTTATTTAAACAATGTGGTCACAGGTCACTGTGCCCCAACCTGGGAATGGTGAGTGCAGTTTGCAGTTCCACCCCACTCCTAGGGATGTCGCAATGCTGTGGAAGCCTGTATATGTGTGTATACAATGTTCAAGAAGCGGCACTCCATGAACTGCACCTTGATAAAGAAGCTGCGATAGGCTTTGAAACGTTGGCATACCTGCATTCGTCTGAGTCCGGATCTTCCGGATCTTTATATTGGTTGCTGAGTGCCGTCCGTTGATGCATACATAGATATACTGTATATATATAGAGAGAGAGAGAGAGAGGGAAAATACCTGTGCCACTATATGGGCCCACAACTGCCTAATATTATATGTAGTGTTGTGTAGCCCCCCCCCCCCCTCATTATTACATGCTACATGTGATTTTATACCGACCTCCTAACATGTTTCACGCATGCACAAGAAGGGGAAGGGGGGGGGGGGCTGTGGTTTGATGGCTCACGGGAGCTTGGCCTCTCTAGGGGGGAGATTCTCTATTGCTTACCGCCGCGGTCCGGGGTCCTTTTCTATGCCGTTATCGCCTTCGCATATGCTGTATTCTTTTTTCCCGACGCGCGATCACCGCACTTCCGCATTCCTTCCTGTTTCGTCACGGTGCCGGCTCCCCATTGGACTGCATTGCCTTCCCTCCTATTCCGTATGCTCTAACACCCGCGCCGAAGTAAAGTAGGCTGTTCAACTTCGCAAGCTTGAGGTGGCGAAGTTGTACAGCCTGCTTTACTACAGAGCGGGCATTAGAGCACAGGGAATAGCCATATTTAAATAATCATTAATAGGTTTTTTTATAATGCGCGGAGGTGTCAAATCATATATATCATACCCCCGTGCACCGCGCGCCAGAGCCTGCCGGACTGACGGACAGGAGATCCCCACTGGCTTCCGGACAAGCAGTGCGCATGACATGAAAATGAAACAGCGGGCACATGCGCACTGGACACAACCTGGGGATCGCGGAGGGGCGAGATACCGCAAACACAATGCGGTAGCCTAATTGACAGAGCATATGGAGAAGAGGTAGTCATTAACGGCGCGCAAATGTGCCGTTAAAGTAGCGGTAAATAGATACATTCGTCACAAATGTAAGAGAATCTCCCCCTAGGGCTGTTATAGACCAAGCAATCAGCGTAACAGCTCCAACTTATGATAATGCTGAAATAAAACTGTCTGTATGTTTCCACAAGTAACAATGTGAAACCTGCTGCTTTGTGTTATCTTGTATCTGCTACAAGTCCTGGGGCTGATATGTGTCCTGGGGGCTTAATGTGTCTTGGGGGCTTATATGTGAGAGCTCTGGAAGGTGCAATTACAGAGACAAAGATAATGAAATCATTAAGACTTTGCTGGAGATAAGGTGATCTCATGCTGTTAATATAAAACCTGGAGATTGCTCACAGAGGCACCTGGCCAATGTAGCGGCCTTATCTGGGGCCCTCACACAGAGAAGACAGGACCCATGTATAGGTTTTAACAAGCTCATTATAGGGAGTTAGAGAACACTCACCCAGTGAGATTACTATAAACCCCCCTGTGGGGGTCATCTCATTATCATCTCATTATCTGACAGTCCAATCATTAACCACTTGATTCACTGCCACCACCTCCCAGGGAAAGGTGTCATGTAGGCCTTGCTGCCTATAGGTCGCTCATGCACGAAGACCACAGTGGTTGCCGAAATCAGGCTCATGTAGCTGTAATGTGACCTCTGACCCCTGAGTAAGTGCTGAGATGGGAGAAAGGTGTTTGTCTTATTTATTGGGATATAAGGACAATCTGTGGGGTATACAGACGGTCATCGGCTTTTTTGCGATGGGTGGATAATAGCACTAATAGTAATAGTATAACGATTGCTGCATGTCAGTAATCTATCGCCACAAAAGCAGTGGGCGCGCCCATAGAAAATCCTGGATGCCTGCTCGGACCGGACGCCTGAGGTCACATGAAGCCTACAGAATTTGAGGCGTCTGAATTACCCTCTATATTCCCTACCACACGTACACACACACAGACATTCTAGAGGTAATTTTTGTTAGGAGCCAAGTAACCTATCAGTATATATTTGGATTGTGGGAGGAAACCGGAGTACCCGGAGGAAACCCACATAAGCATGGGGAGAACATACAAACTCCACACAGTTAGGGCCATGGTGGGGATAGATCCCATGACCTCAGTGCTGTGAGATAGTAATGCTAACCACTACACCGTCCATGCTGCCCCAATGCAAATAGCAGCGATACGTACATCATGCTGGCCATATAGAAGGATGGTGGCCAATGGCGAACAATAGTATATACGGGGTCAACAGTAATTAGGCCGACAGTGTCTAGGTCATGCATAAGGTCGACATGGGAAAAGGTTGACACAATAAAAAAGGTCAATGCAGAAAGGGTCAATACGTTAAAGGGTTGACATGAGTTTTTGACATTTTTTGTTGGGGTCAATTTCGACACCTCAACGAACTGACCCCTAATTAGTGTACCACATGCAATTGATTTGGGCCAGGTTCCCCGCTGTGCTTGGCACACGTTACTGTTCCCAATGGTATATGCGAAAGTATGAAAAAGGTTTTTTTTAAATCACGAAAAGCTCATGTCAACCTTTTCATGTTTCGACCATTGCCACGTGAACCTTTTTTGCTTGTGTCAACAGTTTGTCTATGTCAATTGTATGGACATATGGTGACTATGTATCCACTATCCGGATCCGGGAGCGTTTTGTGAGGGAAAGCACTGCGGAATGTGTTGCCGCCATTTAAATCAATGTTAAAAAATAATAATTGAAAGACGCAGAGATGTTGATGCGTTGATGAGTAAAGAGGAGCAGATAGCCCGTAGCTGGCTCATCAAGGCTCGTTAATGAGTATATCATCAGGATACAGCTGTGTTTATTGCCGGTGTGTTTACATTGCGTTATCGCCACCTTTGTTCTGTCTGTAACGGCCACTGGAAGTTTGCTGGAGGAATGTACAAAGGTCCCGGATGTCACCACCACGAGCAGCTGCACGTTCGGCGCGGCGGCATCGTTTATCTGCTCGCTAGTCTGCGAATGCATGCAGCGTAGTGTACAGATCTGAATCACCCTCTTATGGGCCCTACACATGGAGAGATTTGTGCCAGAGATTCATAATGAGAGAATCAGCAGGACAGATTTAAAATTTCCCATAGAAGGTGTTTAGTGTTACAGTATTTTCTTAGACCGGACCTGGTTTCCAAAATACTGGGGGAAAAGAAGTAGGGGTCCCCCGTATTTTGGAAACCAGAACCGTGCTAAAACAGCCATCAGGGCAATACCACCGCCGGGGGACACTTATTATATAAGTTCCCGCTGCCAAAGCATTACCTCTGTGGCTGGTCAGCCTGGGCCGGGTCCCTGGGGGAGTGGGGACCCCTACAATAAAGGGGTTCCCCCCTCCAGGGCTCTACTGGCCCGAGCTTTTGAATCCCAGCGAATCTCTGACATTTTCTGAGCGATTCATTGAAATGAGGTAAAATCGTTCAGAAAATGCCCGGTGTTTGGCGCTCTTTACTTCCTTCATCCTCTAGTGTCTGCTCCCAGGTGAGAAATCACCCCACTACCCCCAATGTCACTGCAACCACAAACAGCTACATTCTATCTCCTCTAATTCCTCAAAGCTCTTATCTTGCTTAGATTTCCCAGGTATGGGTCATAGGGTCCACAAGAGCAAGGTCGACAGGCATTAGGACAACCACTGAAGGTCGACACAAGTTTTATCGCTTTAGACCGACTTGATTCATACTTTACCATCCATAGAGTTAGATTATAATAGTGTGCCGAGGGTACCGAGCCATGCGAGGGGACAGTGTACTCTTATTTGGTGCCCATGTAGACCCAAGGCACCAAAAAAATGTAAAAAAGTTGTGTTGACTTAGTAACTGTCTACCACGTCGCCGTTGATCTAACACTTACGTCTAACTTTCATGTGGGAGTGGCCGTGCCCTTCACAGGAGTGGCATATGTGCATCACACATGGTGGGCGTGCAGTAGACACGCCCCTGCAGAGTGCCACACAAGAGTATATATAGTCTTCCTCTATAATTTGAAGTCAGTAGATATTCTACTTAGAAGTAATTATGGAGCATTCAGCAGAATAAAGCAACCGCAACGCAGTCCTTGGAAACCATTAAGTGTATGAGTCACCCTCATATTCTCTCCTGTTTAGTCTGGATATGTTATAAAGAAAAAAAAAAAAAAAACACGAGGCACGAGGCTCCGATTCGAAGACAGATATGGAAAAGAAATAAACAAAAACTCAGCAAGCCGTATAAATTTATATTAATGGAGCTGAAGTGAAATAAAGAAGGACAAAAAAAACACGCAGTAGGTATAGCAACCAACCACGGAAGCTGCTTTCACGTAACATGTTGGATCCCGATAAACGGCGACATGATATTCTTGGCCGGGGAATGGCTGCGCACAGACCAGAGAATCAGCATTTACAATCAACGTATCAAAGTTGGTATTTAACTGTTGACAATTTAATATCTCCCAGATGCGGCGGTGACAGAATATCGCTCGCTTTCCGTCTTTGGAACCATCCGATATTATTCATTATTGCTTCCGTAGATGACAGCGCTGCCCTTAATTCAATTGTAAGATGGTTAATGCTTAAAGTATAGGGTTTTATTTTTATTTTATTTTTACTTTGCCTGCTTTTTTTTCCCAGATCAGTCCAAGCCCACCTCTGCTATTTGGAATAATAAAATTCCAGATGGGTGATCCTTAATGCCCTTATATATCCAAGAGAAACAAACAAAGGATCGAAGGATTAAGCGGTACAGAACCCAGAACTAACTGGAGGGGAAATATACCAGCACATAGCAGTGGTGCGTCTGGCAGACAGATACGTCTCTACCACGATTGACTGTTCTCTCTCCTCTGACATTTAACGGCGCTGTAAACTTACACATTTCATACCCTAACGGTAAGCAGCCGGGATCTCTACACGTACCGTAAAAAAACGTAAATGTGCCTTATGCATATATATAAGGATGGAAGCTATGCATTTCACACCGTTCTAATACAGCTAGAGTGTGTGGTTACATGTCAGGGTTTCCGTGTATAATTCCCTAAAGGTGGCCATACAGTGCTGCGATGTATGTCCATCCGATCCTCCGTGAGCCGCTCAGGACCTTCCAGGGCGGCAGGATCACATGCGGCCTTTTCACATGCGATGTATCGCATGCAACCCCGTTCCCCGCCTCCGGGAGAGGGCCGAATCCACAGATCATATTGGTAGCCAATATGATCTCTGGATCTGATCTGATTTGATGTGCACTGGGCCGCGCATCGGATCAGGTGTCAAAATACATCCGATTTGGACAGTTTTGATCCGATCCATCCGCCCGATCCGTCGGACTCAGATGAAAAAAGGCCAAAAAAGCCTGTGCATGGGGGCCTTTTGTCCTAAACCTTAAATAGTTTTATAAACTAGTCATCATGGTGTCATGAGCGACTGTATGGAAGTCGAGATTGCCCATTAGAATGCTGACATATCATTCCTCTTAGGCCAACAGTGACTCACCAGCCTCCATGGCCTGCGGCAGTTCCAGCATGATCCTCAGGTCATGGGACTGTCAGTCTACCCCCAACAACCTACCCCATAGCCTAACCGAAACGCCACACCTAGTGCCCAACCCTCCCGTCCCACAGCCCAACCCTAATGTTGACATTCTGACAATGTCGGCATTTCAAATATTGCCATTTAAAGAATATACACATATTGCCTGTTGCCATATTAACAATGTCAATATCATAACGGTCAACATTGTGGTGTCAAAATTGTTCATGTCGATCTAATGACTAAATTACATAAACGTCGGTAAATTCAACTACATTGCATGTTTTTACCATTTATAGATAGGGGAAATTCAATTTGGATATAACCAAGGCTAGAGATCAAGAGGTCTATGTAGTAGGTATCAGAGTACCGACCAACCAGCCCCTAACTGTCATGTTATGTGCTGTGTTTAAATAATGGCAGTTAGGCACTGATTGGTATCTCCAACCACTTCTCTCTTGGGTGGGTGGGAGTTGGCCGGCCCATCTCACTTGCTGTGAGCATTAGTGAACAGATGCTTTTCCTCCACCACCCTGGACCAAGGGGGTAATTCAGACTTGCTCGCTAGGATGCGTATATTCGCTACATATCAAGCAGATAAATGCCAACCTGCCAAAGGCACGCCCCCCCATGCTACTCAAATCCCCCCGCATTGCAATGGGAGTGGATAGACTTACACATCCACTCGCATGCGGCCACACAGAGGAAAATGATTTGATGGTTACTCACCATCGAATGATTTTTCCTCTCTTCGCACATAAAAGCCTGGACTTACTTTTATGATGGACGTTCTTGTGACATCATCTGCTGGCTCCAAACAGGCAGGGCCATGACTGCATTCGCAGGTGTCCACCCAGCATTTCCAATGGTGCGCCCAACGTTTTTGTGGGCACACCCATAATAGGGTTTTTCATTTTTCCAAAGATGTGATTTTCATATGACTTTGCTTACGTTCCATGTCTCAATGATGTAAAATTTATATATATATGCCAAACTTCAAAAGCACTTACCCCTTCAGGGAAAGGAATTGGAGCCAGCACTCAGCAGTTGGTGAAAGAAAAATTGTGTTTTAATGCAAAGACATAGTTGCAATGGTGACAGCTGTTATCCGGACAGCTGTTTCAACTGCTCCTTGGCAGTTTTCATCAGAGGCCAAACTTCAAGAAGATTGGAGAATATTTAGGGATTGCACACATTGATCACTTTTATCTCAAACTAGTGGCATTTCTAATATTGAATTGCTTTGTACTACACTTGATAAGAAGTCATATACGACAATGCTGGATGAAGAAAGTCCCATTCAAGGCTTTCTAGAAGAACAACGAGTGGAAATGGTTAATGACCTCCAAAATGTCCTAAAAGACGTAAGTCATTCAAGAGAAGACTACAAAGAGTTATTACAACTCTCACTCCTGGACCTAGGAGGTTGGTCTGAAAACTACTTCAGTTTCAGGATCCCAGGTGGATGGCAAAGGCAATATATGCACTTAAAATTGTCCTCTTCACTAAACAGTTGAATATTCCTCAAGGAGAATTGAAAGGAATGAAATGGGCTGTTCAGTTTGTCAGCCTCATATATGTTTGCTTTTGGCACAAAGCAATTGTAAGTGGATGGGCTCCGAAGAATGATTTGGATATGCTACAGCTTCTGAGCACTTACACAGATGCAGACATCAAAAACTGCGCTCTCGCACTTGCTAAGAGACACCTTTGGTATCCGTCAGAAACAAACGTAGGATTAGTTTTTTTGGACGAGCATATTACTCAGGCTGAGAAGGAAAAGATTAATGAAAATTTAGAAACCGAACCTGCAAAGAAAAAGGAAATGAAATGATTAGAGGGTAAAAGCCTAGTTTTTGAAGGAAAAGACATGAGCCATTTTGTTAATAATAAAACAAAGACGTTCTTTGAATTGTTTGGGATCCACAACGTGACAGAATACCGCAGTGATTCTCTAAGAAGCTCTTATGGTGGTCAATGATACCGCAGAAAGAGGACTTGCTCTGATGAAAAAGTTTTAGGAATCGGTCAGGAACGAACAACAAAAACAATTCTTGTTGAGCATAGTCGAGCATCACGGAAAACTCGTCACCAAGCGAACAAAAGAAGGGATTGCATCGTTCAAAGTTGATTAATAGAGCACATTTTTTGCCTATCATATTACCTATTAATCTTAGTGTCTAGTTTTAGTAATATTTTAAGTTTGTGATTTCTAGTTTTCCCAATAAAAGTAATTAACATTGAAAAATCCTATTTTTGCCTACTTCTACAAATCTGATCAAAGTGTGCAACCTCTAAATATTATCCAATCTTCTTGAAATTCTTGGCATATATACCGGTATCTTTTACATCGCTAAGACTTGGGGCGTAATCAAAGTCTGCAAAAATGTACCATTTGTATTTCTTGCCTTACAAATTGAAACACCCTAACCCGTAAAACGATGGGCGGACCCCAGCTCCCAGCCCCCTACCTGTCAATCATTTTGTGAACGCCCAGGTGAGTGTAAAACTCGCCAAAGGTGTTCACTCTGGGGGTGTGTATTTGTGCATGAGCTACTGTGCACATGCCCACTCCCCCACCGTCATGTACGCGGCCAAACTCGGACCAGTGCGAGCAGAACTGAATCAGCCCCCAAGTTGGGAGGTAGGCCTCTCCCCCTATATCTCTGTTCTATGCCAGCGTATTGACTCGAGTAACCGAATTCCACTCTTCTGTTGATTTTTTGTAAGGCTAGGAAAAAAAATTCATTCTTGACAAGTGGAAATTTGTTGAAAGATAAAATAATATGGAGGATGGAAATGAGCCATATACAAGTAAATAAGGGGCCGTCTGCAGAAAGGCTACAACTGATGAATTACATAATCGTTTGCTGGGAGCCGTCTTACAGACCACAGAGCCGCGATGATTTTCATGGTCATTATAAGTGATTATTAGAGCTGTCTTGTGCGGGCGCGCTGGGCAGAACGATGTCTCGACAATCGTTTTAATGCTAAACCCTAATTTTTATTGACTCATAACGTTGTTAAAAAACAGCTCAGATCTATAAGAAAGTTGTCAGTTTGGCATTAGATCCAGGACATTTTCCGCTCTTTGTGAAATTCCAGTAATTTTTCTTCATACATTTTTTTTTCGCCGTATGCAGCGGAAAACTGGTTCAGACAAATTTGACCAACGTTGGCTGCAACACCAGGAATGCTTTTTCAGCTTCCATGTTCTCACAGATAATTTGCTGTAACTCCCAGGAATGAGCCAAAAATGTAGTTTATTTAAAAAAAAAAACACTCACACATTATAGCGCTCCATGGCCTATGTACAGTGGATGCAGGAAGCAAATATCAACGCATGAACAGAGATAGCGTGGAGAGAGATAAAGTACAAAGCAATTAGCTCTAACTCTTTTTTCAAACACTGGGCAAACAGGTCAGTGCTACCGAACGCCCCCCTCCCCCACGTTGTCTGCATCCCCTCGCTAGCATGCAAGGGGATGTGTATAAATACACATTCACTCACATCCGGCCTGGGAATTCAGCTGGCGATAATGTCGGCCGTCCGATTTTGGCGTCGGCATCCTGAACGCCGAGATCCAGACTGAAATGAACACCATGAAAATGCCATCTCCAGCTCGCTGTCAGGTCCTGATATGCACAGCTACCTCTAGATGCGCTTATCTCTGCGCACCCCTCATAAATGATAACCGTCATGCGGTATGCACCTTGCATGCCATTGCAGCGAAGCCATGCTTATATTTGTATTTCAACCTGCCCACGGGTCTGACCTCCATTACTTTGAGTTGCATCCACCGCCTTTGAGTGCAGCTTGGACTGGATAACTGCTAGACGGAGGACCTTTTATCTCTGCAGTGAGCGTGCTTTTGCAGTTTTGTGAACACTTAGCACAGCATGAATATCTCCCCGTCACCTGTTGTACAACAAGCCTGACCAAAAGCAAATGTGCTGCACAGTAATGGTCAATGGTCTCTCCACTTACAAGGATTCAGCTAATGGTAACCACATCTGTAGGCACCAAGGGAGGTTGCACAAAACTGGAGCCAGAGGCGGATTTTCCACAAGCCAACCTAGGCGCCTGCCTAGGGCCCGGCAGGTCCTAAGGGGCCCCACAAAGATATCCTTGCCTTGCAAAACATTCCCAGAAGAGCATTGGGTGACTACCGTGTGACCTTATGACATCACATGGACCTGCCACACTCCCAAAGTCCCTTTGATGTTCTTTGATAGGATAAGAACTATTTGGACACACATAATGGTCCCATCCCCTGTATGTGGGCAGTCAGGTTACTGTATATGTGAAGCGGGTATTGGGCTACTTCCAAAAGACCTAGCGCCAGATTCCGATTTGTACAGAATGCCGATGGTCGCGCAGGGTAGACTGTGCACATGCCAAGGTACTTTATCAATGTCACCTGCAATCAGCTGCAAAAATATAGTGCTATGGATTGTTTGAGGGAGTTGGGGGGGCCCCAAACCATACCTTGCCTAGGGCCCGATGAGGTTTAAATCTGCCTCTGCCAGGACCTTGCAATTATATCATTGGATAGAGGAGAGGGACCTACTGTAGATCTCTCCAGGTTGTCCTAGATGACCTCTTTATCTCTGCTAGGTTATAAAATGAATGCTCTACACAAGGCCTGACCCTCTCCAGCATCCCGTCCCAGTGATTGATGGGAAAGTATGCTGAGACTTGTAGTTCCACAACAGCCAGAGAGCCACAGGTTGGCTTGGTCGTCTTATCCTATATACACCGCAGAACAGATGTCCAACTTGCAGCGTTTTTAGAAAGCCAAGTTGCATGTTTAGAGGACACACGGTCTGGGAAATAATGACGTTGTAGTGCGGGGACCGCAGCAGAATAAGCCCCGATATTCTAGATCTTATAAGCAGAAGTTATGTTGTGCAGCCCTTGTAAAGCCAGCTCCCGCGTATGGCGTATCTGAGTGTGTGCGCCTGGAAGCAGATCTTCTGATTCATGGTGAATTCCCCCAGTGTCACACAGATGGTAATTACAGGATATGTTACATTTTGTTTATAGCCAAACCTGACGGTTATTAGGCGACCGCAGTACCCAATATAGCACCGCTCTCAGTTTTTCTGCTCCGGGGGAATGAAAAACAGATGTTCTGTACAGACTAATAATCAATACGGCTTGTTCTCAGAGTCTCGTATAATAAAACATTGGCTGGGTAACAGGAGCAGGCGCAGCGGAGTGAGATAAAGGGGAAAACGTTAAACTGGGTGTAAAGAAATAAATCTGCGTATTAGTAAAAACAAACTATAGTTCTGGATGTACATTATAAAGTCGTTAAGTCAAATTATTTATACAGAAATTTTAACGGCAAACTGAAAGTGACATTTAACAAAATAACATTTACTGCAGGATGTGAAAGTTATGAGCTTACATGAAATGCCTGGGAAGGGTTTATATATATATATATATATATATATATATATATATATATATATATATATATATATATATAACCTCCTACCCCCACCCCCCCATCCTCCACACCCCCAGGATATTTATTGCTGTGGACCGTCCTTCCCTCAAATAAATGTTTTTTCTATAAATTAATGAGAAATAAATAAAACCCACCTATGTCGGGAGGGGTCCCTTCGGGGACTTAAAGGAGTGCCCTGGGTTGGTGTCTGTGACCGATTAACATTATTACCCCATGGGAAAAAAAAATAATAAATGAGAGGAGGAGAGAGATAACAGTCTGCCGCTGCAGCTGTCTCTCTCCTCAGCTCAGCATACGGCACAGGGCAGCATTGGCTGGTCAGAGAGGCTGTAATGCGGCGGTAGCTTGTCACCGCTCTCCCCACTGCTCGGCTCTCTGCAACGGGGGAGGGGGAAGCGGGAACTGGGACCCTCCATCAAAACCATGTAAAAAATACCCCCCCTAGGCCAGTGCCATGTGGCTGCACTTAGTGCTATAAGGGTATGGGCAGTGCTGTGTGGGTGTGGCTATTGCCATGTGGTTGTGGCTAGGTCCAAGTGGGTATGTGTTGTGTGGGTGTGGCCAGTGCTATGTGGGTGTGGCTAATTCAATGTAAATATGCGTAGTGCTGTGAGGTTGTGACCAGTGTTTTGTGGTATGGCCAGGGTTGTGTGGGTGTGGCCAATGCCATGTGGGTGTGGCTGGTGACATATGGGCGTGTACACCACCTACACTATCAACCATGATATTTCACAAATATGTACAAGTAAAAATAATTCAATTATTTTGTGTCAAACTAAAAACACAACTGTAACACTTGTGGCCATATTTAGATGGCTGGTCATCATCATGGTGTCCTGATAATGGGGCTGTATGTACAGTATAGGCTGTTGTTCCACCTGTCCCAGGAGGTGAACTGACATAGCTTGGCCCTTCCCAAATTTGCTGTGTTCCCCCCGGCCACTGGCCACCTTACAGAATACAGACCACCCCCGACCCTCGGCATACACCCTCTACCCACCAGCATGTATCACGCATCGGCAGTTTCCATATGCTCCTAACTTTTCTCTACACTGTCATTGGTGACCCTACTTTGTCAAAGCAGAACAAAAATGTTGCAACGTTCATTTTTATTATTCTTATTATAATCATTAATCTTGTTCCAACCCCTCTCTCCAGTTCCCAACACAGGCTTCATTCGGACATTATAAAGGATGTCATTTTGTATTTATTTATTTTAAAAACTTTGGGCTTGGTGAAGGCCCCACTCACGGTTAACGACAGAGATCCAAATGAGCCATTTTTCAATGATACCGTTTCATTGTTGCAATAGATTCCGCACCAGTTTGGAGGAATTTTGAGTGATATGAATCCGACCGTGGTCGCTTTTATCGCAGGAGCTGTTAAATTGATTTGAGGGCTGCTATCCAAAGATAAAGGTCAGATACCACTTAAGCATCTTGTTCAAGGAAGTTTCAATGTTTTTCTTGGAGTGCGGACAGCGAGGGGGCAGACAGGAGGGTGTCAGATAATGTGCTACATTGTACACAAGTGGACTTAATATAGTATTGAAAGGTCTAGAGACCCCTCTGACTTCTACTGTGTCAGTCGCATTAATGCGACTCATTTTCCATATGGTTGAAGTCCAAAATGTGGGATAATTAAATGTCCAGTTTTAGCCTTTTGATATCGGCTATAGCACCTGTCATGTTTAATATCACTGAACGTGCATGAGTTCAAAGTCATTTATGTACATGAAGATGGAAAGGTTCAGGAACTCTCCATTTAAGGCTTAATGTGCATCAATGTGCATATGTAATGGCACCAATGTATTTAAGGCAAGAACATTTTTTTCAGTTTCTGCCTGTGGTTGCCATGACTACTGCTTCCCAACAACCTCCACCCAAGCCCTAGAAAATGTGTTTTACAACTCAATTTCAATACAGAATCCAGCTCCTTGCTGAACAGGCTGGTTCTACAGTACCTCCCACTATGACAACATTGGTTAACATTTGGGGGGCGATGTACAAAGCCGTGGAGGCATCTATGTGGCAACTGAAAAAATATCAGCTTTTAAACTGGCATCTTTTGAACATAGCCTGTAACATGGCAATTAGGAGCTAATTGGCTGTTACTTTATCTCTCTCCACCATGCCACTGTACAAGGCTTAGGTTAGTACAGAACCTGTTTCCCGGAAGGGGACCGAAAAATCCCCCTACCAGCAAACAGGTTCCCCCTTTTTAATTGTGTGTATACTTTTTAAGAAATTTTTATTATGAAGTCAAAATAAAAAAGTTTCATATGGATAAAGATACCTTTACGAGAGTGATTCTAATCGTAAGTACTGGTACACCACCTAAAAGATACCTTATAATATAGGTCCATGTGAGTAAGGTACGCCAAACAGACAATAGAAAACATCCGTCAAGTAAAAGATACCCAGATTACTCTTTTTTACCAGTGGCGGCTCTTACCGTTATGGAGGAGGGGGGCCCCCCCTCCGCTGCCATCCCCGGCCACCACCGTTCTCCCCAGGTGCCACGCTCCCCGGTCCCCTGCACGGGGCCAGTGCATGCACAGTAACTTCATACATACTGCACATGCGCTGGCCCAAGCCTCCGTGGTCTGCCTTTGCAGCAACCCCTGGAGGCTTGATCGAGTTCCCGGATCCTGTGCATGCACAGTATAGTCTGAAGTACTGTGCAAGCGCATAACCCATTTTGGGGGCTGCCGCACATTTGCGCAGAGTGAGGCATCGCGGAGGGAGGGAACACCTCCCAATGGGACTGCCTTGAGTGACTGGCAGGTCAGACTTCCAATAGGAAGTCGCTGCCAGTCACAGTGAAGCCAGAGCAGTCTCACAAACTGCATCTGGCTTCACTTTAGGCAGAGACAGTGGCGGATTTTACCTGGGGGGGGGGGGCTGCAGCCCATAGGTAAAAACCGCCACTATTCATTGCTTTAGCAGCTCATTATCTGAGGAAGCCACTGAATCCCTAAGGAGGCGGAGAAATGCGTCATTTGCTGAAATTTTCTTCATTGAGCAGTCTTCCATCCTTGGAATATACAGGGACCCCCTTTATACCTGAAAAAGACTTATAGATACAAGATCGTTGTTACCTTAGCTCCAACCAGGAGCCCGGGCTTCCGAAACATATAAAGCCGGACTGTTGACAAAACAGCAATAAGCAAACAAAACCCGCTTGGTAATGGGGCAGATGTATTAAGCCTTAACAAGAGATAAATCCAAGGGTGATAAGGAGAGATAACCGTCCAGCCAATCAGCTCCTTACTGACTTTTTTCAAACACAGCCTGTAACATGGCAGTTAGCAGGTGATTGGCTGGACGTTTATCTCTCCTTATCACCCTTGGATTTATCTCTTGTTACAGCTTAATACATCTGCCCCATAGAGAGGATTCTCCCCCACCCCCCTCCCCTGTTTTCATTTCTATTTTTCACTATGTCTGGCCAGACAGGATAATAGAGAGTTCATACCTCTATCTCCCATGAAGTGGATGTATAAAAATCCTTTATCCACCCCCCAGTAAGACAATACAGAACTTGGGACAATAACAGCTGTCTTTTCACAACTATTAATCCTGCTGGGATAACTATTAACACCCAACTGGGTCACAGTTTCCATCTCTAGGAGAAGAGACTAATGCAGGCTACACACCAGGACGACCCGCTCACGATGCACAATGTGAGCGGGTCATCAGTGTTTCTTCTGACCCGCTCACGATGCACAATGTGAGTGGGTCATCAGTGTTTCTTCCGACCCGCTCACGATGATGCGGGGGGCACGACCCGCTCACGATGTGCACTGTGAGCGGGTCCGATCCGATGGCGACCCACACCCGGGAGTAGGGTCGTTTCCAGATCCTACCTGCTGCAGGTAGGATCTGAATAATGACCGACTCGCGGGACCGCGCATCGGTATCGGTCCACACCAGGACAGAAAAGGGCTTAATCACCACACAATCTACATCCAATCGGTCGGAATTGGATCCAGATTGATGGGATCGGACCCTTGTCGTCCTGGTGTGTACTCAGCCTAACCCACTGATTATGTCAGGCTGTTGAATTGTGTGATATTTATTTCCCCCCCTTTTTTTTTATTCTTATATTTATTCTAAATGTATTTTTCATAATTTTATAATGTGCATATTTATCACTGGCCAGTGAATTTCTATTTTTATATATACATTGTTTCCAGCACGGGGTTATAACTGAGGTACTGGTCGAAGAGACTTAAGAAAGTGTCGAAGAGACTTAAGAGAGTCACTTATTAGAAAAATACTATTTCTATCTGTGCAGAAAAGTGATGCACCTGCAAACCGGTGTTTTGGGCGGAGAACTGAATGTCCGTAAAGTGCACAAATAAGTCTTTATTGGCACATCTGGCGGCTGCAGGTTAGTGGTGATTTATCGCCCTTTCTGGCTTCTTACAAACAATCTTGGGCATTTATTAGTCAAGTCATAATTTCTCTTGCTGAATTTGCATCTTTCTGCTTAAAACGCAGCATGGATGATTTATATTTTAGGTAAGCCTCCTGATTTTCCATTGCACAGATTTGGGCATGTCCGGGGGGAGCTGCAGACCACAGCTGGCAGGGACATGGTGTTCTGGCCTGGGCACTCTTCACACGTCCACAGTTATTCCACTGACTCCATCTCTGCGCGTACATGCAATTTAATACAGAGGTCGTAACATCTAGTGAGTGAGATATACGTGTGATATTTTGGATAGAAAAGTTGGATTGGGTGTGGGACCTTTAGAGGAGATCATAGAGAGCGTCCTAACATATACAGTATAATGTCACACTGCTGCCAAGTCCCGGAAGGAGGCCTGAACACTCTTGTTATCTTTGGCCAAGTCCTGCGGTACATTGAACTAACGATGGCCATAGCTAGCTCTCTTGCAGGCCTGATCTCTCTATCTCTCTTGTTGGCCTGACCTATCTCTCTTGTCGGCCCGATTTCTCTATTTCTGGACAGACCTCTCTATCTTTCTTGCTGGACCAACCTCTCTATCTCTCTTGCCAGCCTCATCTCTCTATCTCTTTCACCAGCCCAACCTCTTTATCTCTATTGCCGACCTGACCTCTCTTTCTCTCTTGCCAGCCTCATCTCTCTATCTCTCTATGGGCAGTACGGATGGTGTAATGGTTAGCATTACTGCCTCAAAGCACTGAGGTCATGGGTTCAATTCCCACCATGGCTGTAACTGTGTGGAGTTTGTATATTCTCCCCGTACTTGCGTGGGTTTCCTCCGGTTACTCCGGTTTCCTCCCACAATCCAAAAATATACTGGTAGGCTAATTGGATCCCTACAAAATTATCCCTTGAATGAATGTGTGTGCCTGTATATGTGGTAGGGAATATAGATTGTAAGCTCCACTGGGGCAGGGACAGATGTTAATGTTCAAATATTCTCAGTAAAGCGCTGCGGAATATGTGTGCGCTATATAAGAATATGTTAATAAATAAATCTCTCTTGCCAGCCCAATCTCTCTATCTCTCTTGCCAGCCTGAGCTCTCTTTTTCTCTTGCCGGCTCGACCTCTCTATCTCTCTTCCCGGCCTGATCTCTCTTGCCAGTCCGACCTCTCCCTCTCTCTTGCCGGCCTGACCTCTCCCTCTCTCTTGCTGGCCCGATCTCTTTATCTATCTTGTCGGCCCGATCTCTTTATATCTCTTCCAGAACAGACCTCTCTATCTCTTTTGTCGGACTCATCTCTCTAACTCTCTTGCCAACCTGACCCCTCTACCTCTCTTGCTGGCCCGATCTCTTTATCTCTATTGCCAGCCCAATCTCTCTCTTACCGGCCTGAGCTCTATATCTTTCTTGCCAGCCCAACCTCTCTATACCTTTTGCCTGCCCTATCTCTCTTACACCTGACCTCTCTATCACTCTTACCAGCCTGATCTTTCTATCTCTCTTGCCAGCTCGGGCTCTCTATCTCCCTCCTGCCGGCCCAACCTCTCTATCTCTCTTGCCAGCCTGATCGCTCTATCTTTCTTGCCAGCCCGATATAACTCTCTTGCTGGTCCCAACTCTCCATCTCTCTTGGCGGCCTGACCACTCTGTAACTCTCGCTGACCCAATCTCTCTATAGCTCTTGTTGGCTTGACCTCTCTATGTCTCTTGCTGGCCCCACCACTGTATCTCTCTTGCCGTCTAACCTCTCTATCTCTCTTGCCAGCCTGATCTCTCTATTGCTGTTGCCAGCCTGTCCTCTTTATCTCTTTTGCTGGCTCGACTTCTCTCTCTTTTGCCGGCCCGATTTCTCTCTATTGCTGTTGCCAACCTGACCTCTCTATCTCTCTGCCGGCCTGACCTCTCTATCTCTCTTGCCGGCCCCACCTCTCTATATCTCCTGCCAGCCCAACTTCTCTATCTCCCTTGCCGGCCTGACCTCTCTATCTCTCTTGCCGGCCCGACCTCTCTATCTCTCTTGCCGGCTCGGCCTCTATATCTCTTGCCGGCCCGACCTCTCTGTAACTCTTGCCGGCTTGACCTCACTCTTGCTGACCTGACCTCTCTGATCCAGTGCCTCTAGGCCTTGTCGGTAATCCGGCTCTGACTTGTGGAGATCTATACAAGTATTCTCTGGTAAGAAAAGTAAAATATATCCCTCTGTCCTCATGAGCCCATTAAATGATATGGAGCAGCGGTTCTCAAACTGTGGGTCCCGGCCCCAAAGTGGGTCCCGACCTTCATATAATGGGGTTGCAACTCCATGTTGCTGACTATCAGGCTAATGACTTTTCTAATCTCAGTCAGTGATTCAACGAGTCTGACAATTCTGTTGAATTGTCTGTTATTTTAGACTCCTCCCATCATTTTGTGCCTCCACAATGCTGCCATGTATGTGCTGCTGACCACACATGTGATGACCTTCTGCAGTAACTTGCTGGGGCCCTGTCATTATTTTTATTGTTTGATGGGGTCCCAGAGCGAAAAAGTTTGAGGACCCCTGATATAGAGGTCACATATTCCTATCCCTGTACTCAGGAGGACTAGACAAATACATTGCAGAGTAACATTGATTCCGGAATAAGTAAATGTACCCTAGGGGATACACATGGAAAAATATAATTTGTGGGACTTTTGACTATTTTTATTTAGTGGGTCATTTATTTTAGTTTAAATATTTTTCTAAAAGCTTTTCTAATTCACTCCTCAATCTGTTATTATTATTACTGCACAAAAAAAGATATTTTGAGGTCAGAAACGCTATACGGTCACAAGCTCAACAGGCATTAAGTAGTCCAATGGAGGTCGATAGGCCTTAGGTCGACATGGTCATTAGGTCGACATTGGGAAGGTCGACAGTGAAAAGGCCGACATGGGTTTTTCACTTTTTTTTTGAGCTGACATGTGCCGACAGGTGGTATTTCATGCCCTACCATCCACTAGGGCGTGGAGGGAGAATACAATAGTGTGCCAAGCGCAGATAGGCACCGTGCCCGAAGCATGGCAAGCGTATCGTACCGTGCAAGGCATAGGTGCCGATTAATGTTTTTGCTGGTGGGTGCTCAAGCCAAAAATATAGAGGAGTGGCTTCATGGGGAAGGGGTGTGGCAACAAAATAATACCAATTTATATTATGGAGCACAGTTATCTCCAATATTCAAATTACGGCAACAGAGTTCCACTTCCATAAATGCCCCCACAGTACAGGACAGAATACACTCTTCCCGGCATACTGTTTCCCAGGTGACGGGTCCGGCAATGTGGGTGCTGCAGCCGCAAATTAGCAAGATAATATGGCGGCCCAGCAGCGGGACTCGGGCCCGTGGGTGCTCATCAATTTCCGTGGGTGCTTGGGCCCTTGAGCACCGACAGAATCGGCATCTATGATGCAAGGGTTGACCTTTTCAGTGTGCCGACTTATGACCTGTCGACCTAGTGCATGTTGACCTTCCTGTGGTCGACCTATTGTTCCACACCCATCACAAACTAGTTTCTATAACATATACTATTTCCTACTCTTCTTAGCGATCTCTGGCAGAAAGACCTTCCCAGTGTGAACGCGCTGCGGCACTGAATTCCTCGCCCTAGTTTTTATTCCTAGATACAGTACACTGTATATGTGTGTGTGTGTGTGTGTGTGTGTAATATATATACATATAGTATATAATGTACACATATACATATGGTAGAACATCCGCAGTAGGACACCCCAGAGACGTCAGCTTTCTTTTTAAAAAATTAGCAAAGTCATGTAATAAAAATGTAGCATATCCCACGGGCGTGCTTAGGAGAAGGACAACGGAGCAAAGAAAAATACATGGAGAGGATGTGAGGGCTGGATGGGACCTGGATATGGCAAACAGATGCTGCGATATTCTCCTCTCTCTTCCCATTTCTGCCGTTAATCACCCCCCGAAGACCAAATAGTTATGTTTTCAAGGAAAAAAAGCTGATATTAATTTGCCGTGTATTTCCTTCACATTAAATGTCCCATTACCTTCATGACATGCTACCCAGGTCAGGCGGTGGGAGGTGACAACAAGCGTGACGCAGGAAGAAGAAGTGGCTGTCAATCATGATAGACGGATATGAGAAACAGCAGATTCACAGGCGTTGTCGTCTATGATAATGTGGTGGGTAGAGAATGTGCCCAACTGGACCTATGGCGCCTGTCAGTGGAGCGCAGCGAGTATAGAGCTACCAGGAAGTGCCGGATTCTGGGTGATCTGTGAGCAAGAAACCCTCGGCAACCAGTATGGTACCCCTGGCAACAAGCATATAGCCCCTGGCAATGAGCAAGAGACCCCTGGCAACGAGCATGTAACCCCTGGCAATGAGCAAGAGACCCTTGGAAAGAGCATGTAACCCCTGGCAACATGTATGTAACCACCTGGCAATGGGTAAAAAAAACCTGGCAATGAGCATGTCACCCCTGGCAACGAGCATGAAACCCTGGCAATGAGTAAGAAACCCTGGCAATGTGGAAAAAAAAACCTGGCAACGAGCATGTAACTCCTGGCAACGAGCAAGAAACTCCTAGCAATGGGAAATAAACCCCTGGCAATGAGCATGTCACCCCTGACAACGAGCATGAAACCCTGGCAATGAGTAAGAAACCCCTGGCAACGAGCGTGTATTCCCTGGCAACGAGCAAGAAACTCCTGGCAATGGGCAATAAACCCCTGGCAACAAGCATGTCATCCCTGCCAATGAGTTAGAAATCCCTGGTGATGAGCATGTAACCACCTAGCAATGATGAAGGCCATAACAATGAGTGAGAAAACCCTGGCAACGAGTATGAAACCCCTGGCAACGAATCTGAAACCCCTGACAATGATGATGAAACAAAATTTCTCGTTAAACCACTGGGTCCAATAAAGACTATATTGTAGGTTGAGATCCAATTACCACCTGCAGTAAACCAATGTAAAACTCCAGTCTTGTTGCCAAGCAGAAATGGCTGCAAGCCTCAACGTACAGCAGGGATCACCCCAAAAACAGAACCTTTTCTGTCCCACGTTACCTCATTTTGTACCAGTAATTCCACAAAAAGAATCCCCATTCTGTACTGCTCCACAGAACAAGGCCCTCATAACGCCTGCACCCCAACTTCTCCCTCTGCCGCAAATTCACCCATCTTGCTCTGTAAATGTACAACTTCAAAGTAAATCAATCCATTTGTTGAGGAGTTTGCAAAAAACCTTAAAAAAGGTATAATTATTTAATATTTATTTTGTATAAAAAAAGGTTTCCCAAAAATGCAAGAAAGAAAAATGAAAAACTCACGTTGAACATTTCATTGCCATGGTGACATTTTTTGTTGACCTTGTGCATGTCGATCTTTTGTCAATGTCGACCTGTTGACTTATCATCCGGATCCCTGCAGTGAAGGGGCTAACGCAAGCATTGCAGATTGGTGTGAGAAGCCTGGCCACCTGCTATATTATGCTGCGTTCTCATTGCCGCCCCTGCAAAATCCCAGGTTTTTGGCGGGGCACAGAGCGTCTCAGCTCTACAGACCCCATTCATACTGCACCTTAGACCCGGGAAATTGCCGTGTCTGTCCCGTTCACACTGCTTCCCCTGGTATGCCTGCCATCAAGTGTGTGGCATCTAAGAGCAGCTTTGATTGGTTGTTTAAAAAGCAGCTTTGAGCAATGCAATTAACTTACTTTTTTGCATTTTGTGTAAAAAACCCGGGTCTAGCCTGTTCACACTGCCATACACCCGTGTATTACGGAAAAACATACCCTCCTACATCTGAAGGGCAGAAATCGGTACACATTCAGAAAGGGGGCGTGTCCTAATGGAAAGGAGGCGTGGCTGCCTTCTATGGAATGATGGCCATTGGGCGTCCCCATATGCAAGCAACTATTCAAGTCACTGAACTGTCCGCACAGCAGCCCTGTACATGGGAATATGCGCATGTGCAAAGCATAAACATCGGACCCCGGGTACCGGACAGTTCAGAATGACCATAATGCCAGGGGATGTGTCCCTGCAGCCACATATTAATTACATGAAGCTCTAATAGGAGCTTGATGCAGAGAATCTTTAATGCATACTGAGACCACAGAATACAGGAATCTCTTATATATTTGGCTACATCTGTCACTCAATGTGTGAGTGTGTCATAGGCTAATAGCCTATCAGAGCCTTTGACTCCGCCCAAACACACTCACATAGTGACAGAGAACCAACCCATAGTGCCAGACACCCTCTGCCTCTCCATGCTGCCAGGCAAAGACATCGCTACTCCACAGCCACCAGGTGAGCACCAGGTCTGCCCGCACCCCCCCCCCCCCCCCCCTCTGCCAGCACCCCAGACACCTGCAACCCCCCCCCCTCTTGCGATTTGCGACCCCGCGATTCGCAGGCCCTCAAGGCCCCCCCCCCTTTCCGCCCACCCACACCCGACAGTCCCGCCACCAAGTTCTGATTGTCCCATGGCCTATTCAGTCAGATATAATGGATGACCATCAATAGCTACAACAATCGATGGTTATCCAAGTAATATTTTACTACTATCGATGGCAGGGTGCAAAATCGCCATTAATGCCAACCATCGATGGCGTCTGCACCAATGCCCATCCCTATCCCTTCTCTGCAACAGGCAAAAACCTTTACTACCCCTCATGCCCACACACCTCTATCACTGCCCTGCCATCATGTTCTCCTGCCCCGTAACTTCCGCCAGTGGGGACCCTGTGTTGCCCACATTTTCCTATCATGCTTTACCACCCAGCCACCTGCTCTCATGCACCCTAACTCCCACCCAGTAGGAAGAGACACTGACTCAGGGCCACCATCCTGCGCTGCCACGCTGGACCCTCACCCACTGGCAGAAGCTGCACAATGTCCCCCACCCTCCTCTTTAGTCCCCCGTATGCCCACACACCCCTATCAATACCCAGCTTCCTGCTCTCCTGAACCGTAACTTCCACCACTGGGGAGTCGCTGACCCTGTGTTGCCCACATACCCCTTTCATGCCTCATTGCCCAGCCTCCTGCTCTCATGCAACCTAACTCCCACCCAGTAGGAGGAGATGCTGACTCAGGGGAACCGTCCTGTACTCCTGTGCTGCCACGCTGGACCCTCATCCACTGGTAGAAGCTGCAGTGTCCCCCACCCTCCTCTTTAGTCCCCCATATGCCCACACACCCCTATCACTGCCCAGCTTCCTGCTCTCCTGAACCATAACTTCCACCACTGGGAAGTCGCTGATGCTGTGTTGCCCACATTCCTCTATCATGCCTCATAGCCCAGCCTCCTGCTCTCATGCACCCTAACTCCCACCCAGTAGGAGGAGACACTGACTCAGGGCCACCATCATGTACTCCTGTGCTGCCACGCTGGACCCTCACCCACTGGCAGAAGCTGCACAGTGGCCCCCACCCTCCTCTTTAGTCCCCCTTATGCCCACACACCCCTATCACTACCCAGCCTCCTGTTTTCCTGTGTCGTGACCACCGCCAGTGGGGAGCCGCTGACTCAAAAACTATACTATTGCGCACACACACCTAAACAACACGCACGCACAGGCCCACCGACAGGGGGGGGGGGTCTGTGGGGTCTGGAATCCCAGGCCCTCACAGAGAAGGGGGCCCGGACCTGGTTCTAAACTATTTTAACATCAAATACCTCCTTACCAGCTGTGTATCTACCATGATTTCTGTCCCCGTGCCGTAGGGATGGCCATCGACCATCGATGATTCAAAATCATCGATGGTTGATGGCCGATGTCGAATACTTATGCCATCGATGGGGGCGAACCAGATGGTTTCCCTACATCGATGGCACAGCAAACACGATGGTTTTCATTTTTTTTTCCCAAAGTGCCGGGACACGGAGCATAGCTCCGCCCCCGACACCCACTAAGCCCCGCCCACGTGTTTTAATTGGCCTACAGGCCAATGACTCAAACATAATAGATGACCATCGATATGTAAAACTATCGATTGTCACCCATTGCATAGTTTTCCACTATCGATGGTCTGTTGCACTTTTGGCATCGATGGCAAAGGCACCGATGGCCATCCCTACCGTGCCGTGGTGTGTCCATCGGCTCTGCTGCAGACAGACTCTCTATTCTGGTTTCGGACAGCAGGGGCTGGTGGGACATGTATTTTTTTTAAGTGTCTGGCAGCCAGGCATGTAGAAAAAAAACTACATGTCCCAGCAGCCCCTGCTGTCCGGAGCAGAGCAGACTAGACCAATGGGATGCCTGAAGCAGTACTCGGTAAGAGCTGCTGCTGAGGAGGCACAGAGTGCTGCATTGTGCACTGCCTGTGCGGATGAGGGGAGGAGGAGAACCCAGCAAGCCACAAGGATCAAAGAAAACCCTGCAGGGAGGATCTTCCTGTCAGCCCCCACCACAGTGAGTACTTGTATTGTGTAGTCTTATTCAGGATGACTTCTCTGTTGTTCCTCTCTCTCTCTCTCTCTCTCTCTCTCCTTTTCCTCTCTCTCTCTCCTTTCCCCCTCTCTCTCCACTGTTTCTTACTCTTTGTCACACACTCACCAATTTCCCCTATTCATTCTCTCACCCTCCCTCTTCCATTTCCACCTATTCCCTTCTCTCTATCACACACACACAGGGGGCCCTGCTTTTTGACAGTCCCGGGCCCCATCATTTCTGATGGCAGCCTTGCGCACGCACACCCCCCCACACCCACAAATGTCACTGTACCCTCCACACTATCAATGTACATCTTACTCTGTAACCGCTTTTTAATTAAACAAAACAATACACGGTACTTATGTAATATCTGGACTCTGGTTTTTCTTATGAGACCGCGTCCCCTCGCGGGGCTCGCTGCGCTCACCACGCTTCGGGCACGGTGGCTCGCTGCGCTCACCACACTATATAAAATCAACTCCATGCGTAGTTGGATAGTAGGGGTATGAAAAAATGGGGTGCATTTAACATGGGAGTCCAGATAATACATAAGTACCCAATACACACCCCCTTCCAAATCATATGCTCTCTATTTAACACATTTCACCTATAACTCAAGTTGCAATACAGGGCATCTTTCATACAATTCTAACCATATTTCTCATATACAAACATTCACAAATTAAGGGTGCGAAGCCCCTCACGACGGTGTGAAGAGCGCCCGTAGGGCGCGATGAATCACCTAGTAGATAATAACAGTGCAGCAGCTTTACTTACTGAGACTGTCCACAAAGAGCAGAAGAGGGTGCAGGACTTTGCTGCCAGCTATGTTGTTACCACAGAAACATTAATAGGTCATATAGGTTGGTTTGCATGGTTGTGTCCAATTGTGGGCGTTATTATTATAGTCAGGTCCTATCAGGCGTGTAAAGTACAGTGCGATCCCAAACTCCCCATACAGTACTTGACTATCCCTTATGTTACATTATATATATATATATATTATTTATAAATAATCTAATAAATATATAATAAATAATCTAACATTGGCAGAACTGTGCTAAATGTATCGTCCCGCCCAGCACTGTCATAGCTGCGTGTTTTACTGAGCAACCAGGACCTGGAGCCTCAGTTGAGGTGGAAGTGGGGACACATTGTGCTGCACAGCCGCTGATTCCATTCTCTAGTGTCCAGAGCTAGGACTAAGAGAAGTAACTAAGAAGGCAGCTGATGTTTCAGGTCAGGGGGCATGTTTCTGTTGTACTCGTCACAGTATCACACCTGTGTCTACCTGGGGAGAGCGGCGCAACAGTGGCTGACCCCGAGCGGAGGCTGGAGGAGGACTGAGCCGGGACAAATTATGAAGTCAGCGGAGCCAAACCAAATAAATCGATACATTCTTTATTTGCCGGTACAGACCGTTAAGAAACGGTACTGTACCAGCAAATTCGGTACAGTTGGAGGGTATGGGAAAAACCCTGCAAAAAACCTGTGTGTAATTCCTGGGCCATAACACCCGGGAATTTTACAAATACCCTTTCACACTGAGACAGGCACACGGGAAATTACTGCTTGCCCTGGCAAAAACCCGGCAGTGAGAACGGGGTATTACATACACTACTAAGGACTTAAGTGGCAGGGAATTGAGGGGCTTGAATTTAGCATCAGCATCACCCACTGGGTGGAGGTGGTACTACTGCCGATTTGCTAGGTGTTACGCAGATGTTTCAGTACAAACCAGCAGAGGGAGTCTTGGAATTGGTTGCACTACCAGGCATACTCTAAAACAGGGGTTCCCAATCTTTTTCGAATCACGGCACCCTAGAGCATGGGTCTTAAAACTGTGGCCCTCCAGATGTTGTAAAACTACAAATCCCAGCATGCCTTGCCACCGTTTTGCTATAAGGGAGTGCTAAACTGTGGCAAGGCATGCTGGTATTAGTAGTTTCATAACATCTGGAGGGCCACAGTTTTAAGACCCATGCCCTAGAGCAGGGGTGGCCAACCGGTCCGAAGTAAAGAGACAAAAAATATCGGCAATCAAGCCAAAGAGCCGATATCATGCAAAAAAAAAAGGGGTGTGGTCAGGGGAGTAGTCATATGACACAAGGAGGAGTGGCTACATGACAAAACTTTATGCCCCCAGTGCCAGATATGCCCCCACAGTGTAAGGTATGCCCCCAGTGCTACACATATATGCCCCACGGTGCCAGATATGCCCCCAGTGCCACACATATATGCCCCACGGTGCCACACATATATGCCCCCACAGTGCTAGTTATGCGCCCAGTGCCATATATACCCCCACAATGCCACACATATGCCCCCACAGTGCTAGTTATATGCCCAGTGCCAGATATGTTACCACAATGCCACACATATGCCCCCACAGTGCTAGTTATGCGCCCAGTGCCATATATACCCCCACAATGCCACACATATGCCCCCACGGTGCTAGTTATGTGCCCAGTGCCAGGTATGTCCCCACAATGCCACACATATGCCCCCACAGTGCTAGTTATGTGCCCAGTGCCAGATATGTTACCACAATGCCACATATGCCCCCCCCCCCCCCCCCCCACAGTGCTACTTATGCCCCCCCGTGATAATTTCCCAGCAGCAGCACTCACCGTTGTTGCTGCTGCTGCCGGGCGGGGAGAGAACAGTCTGGCGTCCCCCTGCAGTCCGACTCCTGCATGTCACGGAGGGGAGGAGGGCACAGCACAGCGCACGTCTCCTTCCCCCCCTCACTTCCCTGTGACTGGTCCATCCACGAATCAAAGCTCGCGGGCCGGCTCCTGATTAGCTGCTCTGATTGGCGTACGGCCCAGTCACAATGATGCACACTAAGGGGTAGGAGAGATGCGCAATGCGCGCTCTCCTCCCCTCAAGGAGATGGGTTCGGGCCGGGGAACCAGCAGTGGGGGGGACGGAGGGCAGCAGGAGCCGCACTTAGCAAGGGGGAGAGCCACATGCGGCTCGAGAGCCGTGGGTTGGCCACCCCTGTCCTAGAGTATCAGAATATTTCCACGGCACCCCTAGGCCCCAAAAAATAAATGATATAGATTGTTTATAGGTGCTTCTTAGGTTCAGTTATGTGGTAAAGGACAGGATTTGCTTCTGATTGTACGCCTGTTTTATGATTGGCAGCCACCAGCACTGGTTTTGTCCATGAATAATTGATCATAAATAATTTGAATTGGTCCTGGACCACCAACCCTGCAATTGTCCCGAGGCACCCCAGGGAGCCACGGCACACAGTTTGGAAACCACTGCTCTAAAATGATGACTATCAAGGGTCTGAATCATTAGGGAAGAAGTATTAGGCCCTGAAGAGAGATAAAATAGGGAAAGCCAACCAGCTCCTAATTGTCATTTTCAAACACAGACTAACAACAGTTAGGAGCAGCTTGGCTGCTACTTTATCTTTCCTCACTGTACAGTACATGGACAATGTTGACATTGTTAAAATATTTTCACGAGCAAAAGGTTGACAGGAAAAAGGTTGACATATGAAAAGGTCAACATGAAGAATTGTTGTCAGTGTACTCCTAATTAGCGTAAAGTGTACCCTCACATGTTGACTCGCTACATTTGGCACACATTACTGTTCCCAATAGGAGTCCACGTGGATTGTAAAGCAGGAAAATAATTGGGAAAAACTCATATCGACATGTTCATGTGTCGACCATTGCCATCTATCCTCTGGATTTACATATTCCGTTTAAAGCACATGGGTGATCAATCTAAGGGCTATTTCACACATTCCGGCTCCTGCTGCGCGGCGAAATCCCACACTATTGTGTCCATTCACACGGGACGGCCCGGCCGTCCGGTTGCAGCCGGATCCCACCACTGGAAGGGACGGCTGCCTGGCTGTGGCCATCCCCTCCATTCTAAACTGCTGTGTGCGGCGCGGCTCCCTGGCCGCACTGGTTTTCACCACCCGGCAGGAGCCGGAGTGTGTGAAATAGCCCTAACTACACCTGCATCAGCGCCCGCCCCTAAATCGCCCATGTCCAAGTCAAATAAAAGTCAGTCTACATTGACCTTTTTTTGGGAATGGGTAGAAAATTGTTCGATGGTCAGTGACCATCAACTGATTTTTTGCCCGTTCGGCCACATGCGAATGCATGTGTAAGTATACAACTCCATTCGCTCGTCCCACGGGCAGTGTTTACCTGCTCACTAAGCAGCAAAAGTGCACTGCTTAGCAAGCGGATCTGAATCAGGCCCTTAATGAATACATCGTCCGACAGTGTGCAGCATTGAGTCCGAATCAGGCTCTAAGATTATAACATGTTATTTAAAATGATTATATACAATTCAGATAGAACAGCGCCCTGGACTGGCAGCCTCCTCGCTGACCCTCGGATGCTACTTTGCGTTGGGTAAGCATCGGGCCGAGATGGGCTTTGTCTCAGGCAGGTGGCCCACGCCACTTGGTAATAAATCCCACTCGATGAAATGCTATGTGACTAATTGAGCTGAGAATAATCCTCCTCCCGGGCTGGCCACGGTGGCTCGGAGAGATGGGCCGCAGCCAGCCGCTTCTGTCCTCCTGAGGATAGCACTTAGCCCTTCTGACACTTAGGCCTAGGTAGGAAATGTGCTGGGGGTGCGGAGAGATGGAAGGGGGCTGCGTCTTGGGACCTGAGGATGTTTATTTCCTGGCAGGAAGAAAATAAGTCTCTGTTGTCCTCTTTAACCTCCCCCTGGACCCTCTTAAAACACTACAGAGAAGACCCTTGAGCTGGTGATATTTGTTTAGATCGCCCGTATTTCCTCCCAGAGGCTGTGTGTGATGTGAGGGAACACGCTGCGCTCTCTTCCTCATCCTCAGCTGCACTTTAACCCTTCACTGAATTTTCCACCGCAAGAGCACGTATGCGAGAATATATGGAGACCATTAAACACACAAAGGGGTGCCCGGAATTGGCCACTTTGGAAAGCCCTCTGTAAATAACAGGGTTCCCCCTCATTACCTGAGGGCAAAGGCTGCCCAGCACAGAAATGCAGTAACACATGGGCATTTGCATTCAGCGCTTGTACCCGATAGGTAGCGCCAACGGCCAACCATAAAACATCAGCCAACTGTGCGAATTGGTGCACCCTGAAACTGCGGCAAGCTGGACTGAGGCTCTTTCTTACCCAAGTGGATGGATAAGACCCTGTCCCATGTCTTCTGCACCATCCCCACCCGTGTCACTGCATCTCCATCTCATACTGACGTCTTGCTGCTCCTCCTCACGGCTCTATTGCGATCCATGGGCTCGCTGTGATGTCACCAGGAGAAAAAAAACCTTTATTGCGCCACTTGTTGGACTCCCTCTTTCTGCCGGACATGGATTATTAGATGGACAGTGAAAAAGTCGATCCCAAAAGGTCAACATGTGGAAGGTAAACAGGGTCAAAATGTCGATGTGAGAAATATAGACACATGAATAGGCTGTGTAATGCCATTCTGATCTGCAACTAAAAATCTCTATTGTAGTGTAGGAATTAAGCTGTCTAACATTTTGTGACTACATGCAAAAGCAGCCAGTATTTAACCTGCACAGAAAACATAAATATATTTGCTCCCTGTGCATGGCAAGTGGTTTGATCCAGATACAAAAGGGTCAATTCAGACCCATTCGGCCGGGTCCGAATTCATCCCTGTTCCGATGGTTGGGGGTCTGCGTATACACCGAGGGGGCGTGCGGGGGCGTACACCAAGCCAGAGCAAAGAAACGCTCAGTGTTTTTTGGGCATTACCCTGGGAACGCAGACGGACTGATGCCTGCTTGGAGCGGGCGGCTGACATCACATGATGTCAGCACCCGCCCCATTTTCGGCCACCTTTGGCTGAATGCTGGGTATGCTGCATAGCAAGCGGGTCTGAATTAGACCCAAAGTTACTTACAGGTGTTCCTTGCAGGTGACAGGCGAGGAATAAAAGGAAGGCCTAATTAATGTGACCCCAGTGACTGTGCCAATGTGACTTACTGATGAAACCATTACTTTATGTACATTGTGGTACAATGCCAGCTGGCCAGCCAAAGGGGAAAAATGACTAACACGTTCTATTTCAGATGGGATGTTGCTGTGGGCAACCAATCAGAATCTACTTCTTATTTATGTAGCATTCTCTAGAAGATAATAGATGGTACAGTGGCGTAGCTAAGTTTTGGGCGGCCCCCCGCCGTTAGGGGGGGCGCCGCCCCGCTAAGCACCCCTAACCCCCCCCTGCCCCGCCGCCGCCCATGCAAACCCCCCCTCAATCCCCTTACCTATCGCGCTGGTCCCGGTAGCTCCGTTCTTCAGCTGAGGACCACCAGAAAATGGCCGCCCCCATACAGCAGACAGTTTCAGAGAACTGTGTGCTATATGGGGGCGGCCATTTTCTGGTGGTCCTCAGCAGAAGAACGGAGCCGCCGGGACCAGCGCGATAGGTAAGTCTGCGGGGGGATTGGGGGGGTTAACTATAGCACCGCAGCCCCCGGCGCCCCCACATGCACAGCGCCCCCCGCGGTGGCGGGGGCTGCGGTGCTATAGTTACGCCCCTGAGATGGTATCTGATTAGTTGTCCATAACAACATCCCATGTGAAATAGAACTCCCACCTTAGTAAATTTCCTCCAAAGTCTCCTTTCTATGCCACAAGCATTATATCCTACATGCCAGTTGTATATCCTGCGTTACATGCACATACACAGTATGACTGGCGAGTCCCTGAGTGCCCATACACGTGTGTATATCCTGCGTTACATGCACATACACAGTATGACTGGCGAGTCCCTGAGCGCCCATACACGTGTGTATATCCTGCGTTACATGCACATACACAGTATGACTGGCGAGTCCCTGAGCGCCCATACACGTGTGTATATCCTGCGTTACATGCACATACACAGTATGACTGGCGAGTCCCTGAGCGCCCATACACGTGTATATATCCTGCGTTACATGCACATACACAGTATGACTGGCGAGTCCCTGAGCGCCCATACACGTGTGTATATCCTGCATTACATGCACATACACAGTATGACTGGCGAGTCCCTGAGCGCCCATACACGTGTGTATATCCTGCGTTACATGCACATACACAGTATGACTGGCGAGTCCCTGAGCGCCCATACACGTGTGTATATCCTGCGTTACATGCACATACACAGTATGACTGGCGAGTCCCTGAGCGCCCATACACGTGTGTATATCCTGCGTTACATGCACATACACCGTATGACTGGCGAGTCCCTGAGCGCCCATACACGTGTGTATATCCTGCGTTACATGCACATACACAATATGACTGGCGAGTCCCTGAGGGCCCATACACGTGTGTATATCCTGCGTTACATGCACATACACAGTATGACTGGCGAGTCCCTGAGCGCCCATACACGTGTGTATATCCTGCGTTACATGCACATACACAGTATGACTGGCGAGTCCCTGAGGGCCCATACACGTGTGTATATCCTGCGTTACATGCACATACACAGTATGACTGGCGAGTCCCTGAGCGCCCATACACGTGTGTATATCCTGCGTTACATGCACATACACAGTATGACTGGCGAGTCCCTGAGCGCCCATACACGTGTGTATATCCTGCGTTACATGCACATACACAGTATGACTGGCGAGTCCCTGAGGGCCCATACACGTGTGTATATCCTGCGTTACATGCACATACACAGTATGACTGGCGAGTCCCTGAGCGCCCATACACGTGTGTATATCCTGCGTTACATGCACATACACCGTATGACTGGCGAGTCCCTGAGCGCCCATACACGTGTGTATATCCTGCGTTACATGCACATACACCGTATGACTGGCGAGTCCCTGAGCGCCCATACACGTGTGTATATCCTGCGTTACATGCACATACACAGTATGACTGGCGAGTCCCTGAGCGCCCATACACGTGTGTATATCCTGCGTTACATGCACATACACAGTATGACTGGCGAGTCCCTGAGCGCCCATACACGTGTGTATATCCTGCGTTACATGCACATACACAGTATGACTGGCGAGTCCCTGAGCGCCCATACACGTGTGTATATCCTGCGTTACATGCACATACACAGTATGACTGGCGAGTCCCTGAGCGCCCATACACGTGTGTATATCCTGCGTTACATGCACATACACAGTATGACTGGCGAGTCCCTGAGCGCCCATACACGTGTGTATATCCTGCGTTACATGCACATACACAGTATGACTGGCGAGTCCCCGAGGGCCCATACACGTGTGTATATCCTGCGTTACATGCACATACACAGTATGACTGGCGAGTCCCTGAGGGCCCATACACGTGTGTATATCCTGCGTTACATGCACATACACAGTATGACTGGCGAGTCCCTGAGCGCCCATACACATGTGTATATCCTGCGTTACATGCACATACACAGTATGAGAGGCGAGTCCCTGAGCGCCCATACACGTGTGTATATCCTGCGTTACATGCACATACACAGTATGACTGGCGAGTCCCTGAGGGCCCATACACGTGTGTATATCCTGCGTTACATGCACATACACAGTATGACTGGCGAGTCCCTGAGGGCCCATACACGTGTGTATATCCTGCGTTACATGCACATACACAGTATGACTGGCGAGTCCCTGAGCGCCCATACACGTGTGTATATCCTGCGTTACATGCACATACACAGTATGACTGGCGAGTCCCTGAGGGCCCATACACGTGTGTATAACAGCATTACATGCACATACACCGTATGACTGGCGAGTCCCTGAGCGCCCATACACGTGTGTATATCCTGCGTTACATGGACATACACAGTATGACTGGCGAGTCCCTGAGCGCCCATACACGTGTGTATAACAGCATTACATGCACATACACAGTATGACTGGCGAGTCCCTGAGCGCCCATACACGTGTGTATAACAGCATTACATGCACATGTGCAGTATGACTGGCGAGTCCCTGAGCGCCCATACACGTGTGTATATCCTGCGTTACATGCACATACACAGTATGACTGGCGAGTCCCTGAGGGCCCATACACGTGTGTATATCCTGCGTTACATGCACATACACAGTATGACTGGCGAGTCCCTGAGCGCCCATACACGTGTGTATATCCTGCGTTACATGCACATACACAGTATGACTGGCGAGTCCCTGAGCGCCCATACACGTGTGTATATCCTGCGTTACATGCACATACACAGTATGACTGGCGAGTCCCTGAGTGCCCATACACGTGTGTATATCCTGCGTTACATGCACATACACAGTATGACTGGCGAGTCCCTGAGCGCCCATACACCTGTGTATATCCTGCGTTACATGCACATACACCGTATGACTGGCGAGTCCCTGAGCGCCCATACACGTGTGTATATCCTGCGTTACATGCACATACACCGTATGACTGGCGAGTCCCTGAGGGCCCATACACGTGTGTATATCCTGCGTTACATGCACATACACAGTATGACTGGCGAGTCCCTGAGCGCCCATACACGTGTGTATATCCTGCGTTACATGCACATACAACGTATGACTGGCGAGTCCCTGAGCGCCCATACACGTGTGTATATCCTGCGTTACATGCACATACACCGTATGACTGGCGAGTCCCTGAGCGCCCATACACGTGTGTATATCCTGCGTTACATGCACATACACAGTATGACTGGCGAGTCCCTGAGCGCCCATACACGTGTGTATATCCTGCGTTACATGCACATACACAGTATGACTGGCGAGTCCCTGAGCGCCCATACACGTGTGTATATCCTGCGTTACATGCACATACACAGTATGACTGGCGAGTCCCTGAGCGCCCATACACGTGTGTATATCCTGCGTTACATGCACATACACAGTATGACTGGCGAGTCCCTGAGCGCCCATACACGTGTGTATATCCTGCGTTACATGCACATACACAGTATGACTGGCGAGTCCCCGAGGGCCCATACACGTGTGTATATCCTGCGTTACATGCACATACACAGTATGACTGGCGAGTCCCCGAGGGCCCATACACGTGTGTATATCCTGCGTTACATGCACATACACAGTATGACTGGCGAGTCCCTGAGCGCCCATACACGTGTATATATCCTGCGTTACATGCACATACACAGTATGAGAGGCGAGTCCCTGAGCGCCCATACACGTGTGTATATCCTGCGTTACATGCACATACACAGTATGACTGGCGAGTCCCTGAGGGCCCATACACGTGTGTATATCCTGCGTTACATGCACATACACAGTATGACTGGCGAGTCCCTGAGGGCCCATACACGTGTGTATATCCTGCGTTACATGCACATACACAGTATGACTGGCGAGTCCCTGAGCGCCCATACACGTGTGTATATCCTGCGTTACATGCACATACACAGTATGACTGGCGAGTCCCTGAGGGCCCATACATGTGTGTATAACAGCATTACATGCACATACACCGTATGACTGGCGAGTCCCTGAGCGCCCATACACGTGTGTATATCCTGCGTTACATGCACATACACAGTATGACTGGCGAGTCCCTGAGCGCCCATACACGTGTGTATAACAGCATTACATGCACATACACAGTATGACTGGCGAGTCCCTGAGCGCCCATACACGTGTGTATAACAGCATTACATGCACATGTGCAGTATGACTGGCGAGTCCCTGAGCGCCCATACACGTGTGTATATTCTGCGTTACATGCACATACACAGTATGACTGGCGAGTCCCTGAGCGCCCATACACGTGTGTATATCCTGTGTTACATGCACATACACAGTATGACTGGCGAGTCCCTGAGCGCCCATACACGTGTGTATATCCTGCGTTACATGCACATACACAGTATGACTGGCGAGTCCCTGAGCGCCCATACACGTGTGTATATCCTGTGTTACATGCACATACACAGTATGACTGGCGAGTCCCTGAGCGCCCATACACGTGTGTATATCCTGCGTTACATGCACATACACAGTATGACTGGCGAGTCCCTGAGTGCCCATACACGTGTGTATATCCTGCGTTACATGCACATACACAGTATGAGAGGCGAGTCCCTGAGCGCCCATACACGTGTGTATATCCTGCGTTACATGCACATGGGCAGTGGGATACGGTCATTGGGTCACCAGCAACTAGGTCTGCAAGCATTAGGGCAACACCACTAGGTCGACATGCAGGAAGGTCGACATGACTGAAGGCCAACATGGGTATGGTACACAGGGTCCTTAGGTCGACATGGGGTTTTTCACTGTTTTGAGACATGTGCCGACAGGTGGCATTTCATGCCCTACCATCCACTAGGGCATGGCGGGAGAACAAAATAGTGCCCATAGCATGGAGAGAGCAGTGAGCCATGTTAGGGGACGCGGTGCTACGTTTCAGTGTCCATGTTGACTTTGTGGACATTTGGGTCGAAAAACTGTTAAAAATCCCATGGCGACCTTTTGACTGTCGACCTTTCCAAAGTCGATCTATTGACCCTGTCAACCTAACCCATGTCGACCGTTCTGCATGTCAACCTGGTGGTGTCGACCTAATGCTTGTCGACCGACTTGCTGGTGACCCAATGATCCATACCCTGGGCAGTATGACTGGCGAGTCCCTGAGCGCCCACACACGCGTGTTTAGCAGCATTATGCTTAGGGCACCTGGAACCTTTAATCAGGCCCCGATGACATCACAGGTAGCCAATGCAATGGGAAACATAACGGCTCTGAGCCTGCCTTCGCATCCAGGCAGCGCAGACAGGGGGCTACCTTAGAAATTAGATTGCGATCACATCGCGGCGGAGGGACAATGATGGGCGGCATTGCCCTGTGCTGAGCATCCCCCAGCATGCTGCATTTTGGGTTTTTACGCAAAACCGGGATTGATGCTGAATCAGGCCCAATATGGACATGTTGCATCGCAATATGTGACATCTACGCGGTCCTCGTCATTTGTATCTGAAAAAAAAGAAAAAATTCTAGAAGATACACTGCACGCTTCTGAGGCGTGGGAATCTCGTCCCCGTGTGTCACGCGCCTGAGCGCCACCAAGTCCCCGAGCTAAGACAACAGGTTTATTGCACTGAAAGTGACATGGAACTCATTAGCGAGAGCAATCGCATGTCCTAGCCCTCTGCCCGGCAGTGTATATGTCCTTAATTAAGTAGTGTTTGCACTGCTCAATCAGCCTTATTTGTTTAAGGCCATCCAACAAGCCATCGGCCTGTGATGTATGGCTGGTGCCTGGGCCCTTGCTGAGACAAATGAGCGTCCTAGTGACCTGAGATGAGACGTGGGAGGACGCCTGGCGGCCATGTTGCTGAGTAACGGCCTATTGCCATAAAGGAACCTGTTTATTTACAGTTGTAAATACTTGATGGGCGCTGAACATTGATAAGCTGCCCTGTGTCTGATAAGTGACTATTATAGATTAGTCTGCAATTAGACAAGGGCTGCCAGGCTGCTTGGGGGTCCATCCGTGAGGAAAAACAGGGAGGTTTAGTGCTTCAATAAAGGAATAAATCCAATTACCCAGCATCTAAAGACTCATCTTCACTTACTCAGACCCCGTCGCACCTTCTCTGCTCCCTCTGGCCACCCACATTCTCTCACAGTACATGCAAAGACTGAATTCAGTTACCAAGACCGGTATTACATGATAGGGGGCCATATTCTCTAAGCTTCAAAAGTGATAAAATGGAGAGTTATAAACAGACAGCCAATCAGCTCCTACCTGCCATGTCACAGACTGTATTCGAAAAATGTCAGACAGGAGCTGATTGGCTGGCTGTTTATCACTCTCCATTTTATCACTTTTGAAGCTTAGAGAATCTCGCCCTGTATCCGTAATACAGTAATATCACTGCCTCTACTGTATATAGCGGGTGATAACTCACCTTGCAGGAATCAAATGTGTCCTGCACATACAAACTGTTTTTTTTTAATTATTTGGGAATGAGGAATTGCCCCCTCCCCCTTTGCCAGGACGGCTGGCGAGTCCTGCCTCCGCAGGCGGACATTGGACACTTCCTGGAAGTGTCCTCGCCATGCCATAGCAGGGGCGTGGAAGCCGTCACAGCGCGGGCTGTACCTCACGATAGGTGGTGTTATGGATTGGGGCGTTTCAGTCGCCGCCATGTTTAGCACCCTTGACTGGAGCTGGTTTTAAGCATTCTTTCTTTGCCATCCCTTTTACAAATAAGGGTCATACCATTTAAATAAATATATATGACCGTTTAAACTTATGCAGTTGGTGTCCGTGTCATTATTTTAGAATAAGGTGTCCTTGTGAGTTATTTCTAGGAATTATAGAGTTAAGTAGAGGTTAAGGGTCAATTGGTATAATTCAGTAGGCGCCATATTATTTGTGAATCTATCATATAACAGTTATTATACAAACTCTCATCCAGAAATAAAAAAAAAAACTGCAGGCCCAAGCTACTGCACTCATCACATGATTCAACTCCTGTCAGTGGGCGTGAGGGGTGCGGGAGTGTTGCGGCGCAGCCGACTTGGGGGTTAGATTCCGGTATTGTTGCTTTGCGGCGCGGCTAGGGGGGTGCTGCCGAGTGTTGCGGGGGGGGGGGGCGGGAGTGATGCGGTTGGGCTCAGGGGGGGGGTTGCGGGAAAGTTGCGGCGTGGCTCGAGGTGTGGGGGGGTGTCGTGACTGTTGCGGCGCGGCTCGTGCGGGGGGGTTGCCGGGCGATGCTCACCTCCATGCCACAGGACCCAGGCTGCTGCTGCCACTCCACGGGGATGACACCTGCTCCATCTTCCGCCCTCCAGTGGCCGGCACCCTAGGCAAATGCCTAAAGCTGTCTAGTGGTGGCGCTGGCCCTGCTGGGGTGAAAGAATCAGAAAGTCAGAGATTTTTAAAGTGGCAATCCTTTACATGGTAAACTTCAGTTTGTTTTTGCCATGTAAATGATTGCAGCTTTAAAAAAATGGGACAACTCTCCCAAAATCTCTGACTTTCTGATTCTCTCACCCTATTACATTTGGCCCCAGGTGCCTAGAGGCCCCTCTACCCCCAGTGACTCTGGCTTGCACATAGGCTAACGTCCCAGAGACTCGCCAATGTCTGGGATAATAAAGATTTGTTATTGTAACTAATTGTGCTGATAAGGAATCTTTATTTTCAGCTGAAGGCAGCAAATTATAATTAATAGAGCCCTGAGGTTTTTTATTTGCTCAGTATAGCTCGAAGAGAGATACATTTGTAAGAGATAAAGGGGGTTATTCTAATTTGATCCATTCGCACAGGGGACCGATGTTTTGTGTCTGCGCAGGCGCATTTCTTGCCAGGTGTAGAATAGATGCAGGGCAAACTACATGTTCGTCGTCCCACTCGCACCTAGCAGTGCGGGTGGGGGGGGGGGCATAGGGCGGTGGTGGTGGGGGGACACATTCCATGGTAATTGCCCGGTGATGCGGGTGCGGGGAGCAGGCAGCTGACATCAGCGGATATCAGCTGCCTGCCTGCTTCCCGGACAGGGCACTCGTAGATCAGAGACACCATAGAGTGCTGGAGAAATCATTCAATGGTCGCCGATTATCGAATGATTTCTCCCCCGCACCCATAGCTGCAAATGGATGATTATGCAAATCATCCAATCGAAGCCGTGAAGGGGATCGCTGCGTGCAAGGGTGGCGGCGGCACTGCAGGCAGCGTTTTGTCGACAGCTCCACTGCGAATTTCGCAGCGTTGCATGTGGACCAGAAAAAGGTCCAAGCTGCATTTGAAAAATGACAGGAGTGGATTCATTGGTACACTCACAATTGTATCTCTTTTTTAAGGTTTGATAACCCCCCCCCCCCTTCCCAAAAAAAATAGTTTTATTATAATTAATTTCCTTTTACTCTCCTTTCTTTAAAAGCTCGAGATCACTATATAAATACTTTGATCTCTTATCGTAAATTCTGAGACTCTTCAGCTCAAGGGGGCTGCAAAGATGGTTTGTGAGTCAGCAGTGACTGTAGTAAATCTTTATGAAATGTGTGGCTAGAGATCTGTCCAAGATCAGCAGCCCCCTTTCTTGGGGACCCTTTGACAACTGGAGCCTGGTGACCACTGCCTCCAATGTCTCTGGGAGTTACACCACTGCACCAGTCATCACAAGTATAATGGGGCCTCGTAACTCTGTATGCTTGAATAAAATCCCAAAAGACATCTCTCTCAGTAAGAGCTGTCCTTTGCAACAGAAGGAATTCCAAGTTTATGTATGACCCAGGAGTCCTTTTGCTTCTGCACATGCTCAAAGTGATACTGCAGCCATGGAGGGAGCTGGAATGGATTCGACCGGATCCCTCTTAGGGGTAGACATCAATAGAAGCTCATAGGCTTCTATAGGAAACGCCATCTAAAGATGTCATTGCCCACTACACCCAAGCTCCGGAATCTATAGAATTCTGCAGCTTGGTGTATATGTAGTAACTGGCCAACAACTGCATTTTTGGGGGGTTTGAGCACAAAATAGGCTTTACTGCATCCCGCCCAATGTAAAATCTTTTTAAAAAACTAATGAAGACGTAATTCCCAGTGACACATGAAGTCACGTTAATATACTCTGGACCACTACAGGGGACATTGCACGCTCGGATATTAAGGCTTTCTCTCTGCTCTTCGTTGAAGTGTTACATTTTTCTCTAATGACCTAAAACAGAGAAACGGAGCCAAACACATTGCAGCGAAAAACCTGAACTTTGGTTTAGTCTTGGTATTTAATCCTGTTGTTTCTACACTACGGTTTCACTTTGTGCTCCCTGAACTTTCTGCGAGAGTGGATTACTGACACAGAATATAACATTTACAATCCCCCAGCAAACCGCAAAGATACTCAGCGCTATCATTCCCGGTAACTCAAACCCATAAACAATGCTTGTTGCCGCCAATACTTGGTGTCCCCCCTCCTCTCAAATCTCTCTTTCTTGCTTTGTCTGCCATTTATTTCATTGGCAAAGGTGTTACAACGGTATTTCCATAATTTGGGGAAATTGCAACACACCGGCACGCTAAGTCCTAGCGTGTTGTTTACAGTGTGGTGGGAAATGAAATGTAAGTCTTAAGACCATCAGGATTTCATACTTTGTATTTTATTTGGCCGCATCGCGCCCTGCCCCCCCCACCCACTATCTATGTCTAGAAATTCTTTGGCTCGGAGATAAAATTTAGAGCTGGAATTCCCTGTATGAATCTCTCCATGAGAAAGTATAACAAATATTCCTGTATATTTGCTGGCGTCTCTGGGCTGGGAACCCTGAAATAGGGATGGCCATCGACCATCGATGATTAGAAATCATCAATGGTTTATGGCCGATGTCGAGTAGTTTTGCCATCGATGGGGGAGAACCAGATGGTTTCCCGCCATCGATGTAAAGCTTAAACGTATAGTTTTGTTTTTGCTGTTTCCCTAAAGTGCAGGAACACGGAGCATAGCTCCGCCCCAACACCCGCGAAACCCCGCCCCTGCATTTTGATTGGCCCACAGGCCTCTCAATCACAGACAATTGATGACCATTGATAAGCAAAAACATTGATGGTCATCCATTGAATATTTATACACTATTGATGGCCAGTTGCACTTTTGCCATCGATGGCAACCATCGATGGCAAAGGCAACGATGGCCATCCCTACCCTGAAACAGTCGCTATATCGTATAGTGTTTGGTTTAGTGCACTGAGCCTGTTACAGAGGTGGACGCTGTTCGCATGCGTAGCTGTGATTTCGTCTGCAGTGGACTTGCGAAAATACGCTAATGGCTTATCCGGCACCTTTTGCGTAGAGGCACGCCTTTCTTACATCTGACGCCTGCGTGAACATGGAAGCAGCGGTGCAAGGATTTTTCCTGTGCAATGAAGAAAGGAGGACCAGTCCCATTTAGGGAGACCGGTCTTGGCCATTTTTTTCAATCCTGGGACTTAGGCTGGTGGGAGCGGCTAAAGGAGCATGCCGGCATGGTGGAGTACTGTGCCACATGATGTTGGCCACCACAAGGCTATGCGCACAGCCAGATAGGGTCTGACTGGCAGAAACATCTAATCATGCATGCACAGCTCAGTACCAAAATCCCAGGATTGGAAACTCTAATCCTGGGATTCAATTATCAGTGATATGGGCCCACAGGGATCCCACCAATCCCGAGCCTTTGATTGTCCACCGTAGTCTTATCAGGATAAGGTCTTAGAACTCACAGCATTCCTCATTCGTGGTGACGAACACCACTCTGTTAGTGCAGCAAGTGGCCTTTCTTGATCAGGACCACGTCTGGGGATTTACCAACGACCACATGGCCATATAAGTGTTTGTCTTATCTGACATTGCAGACAAAATCAGGTGTCCATGGATACTCCAAGAGTGCGGATGACCACAGAAGGTCCATGCATAGCAAGAGTGAAGACCTTCTCCAGAACCAAAAGTGGAAGGAGTTTCAGTTGAATCAGTGAAGGAAAGTTGTGGTTGCCAGAAGCTGAGTATAAAGTAGGGACTCCTTCATCCTCCATGTCTCCACTGTGAATTGTCTCTACTCTGTTCTTCGAGATTTCAAATGACCAGAGATGTTGCCGTGGCTTTTCCAAGATTGCGGATAACCACAAAAGTGTCTAAGGCTAATCTGAGTCTGAAGATGACCACAAAAGTGTCCATGGCATCTATGAGATTGCTGTAGACCACAGAAGTGTCCACAGCTTCTCTGATATTGCAGATGAGCACAGAAGTGTCCACATCTTCTCAGAGATGGCTGATGACCACAGAAGTGTCCACATCTTCTCAGAGATGGCTGATGACCACAGAAGTGTCCAGAATATCTCCAGAACCAAAAGTGGAAGAAGGTTCAGTTGGAACAGTGACGGACAATAGTAGATGTCAGAAGCTGATTGTACAGTATTTACGGGTTCCTTCTCCACGTCTCCACTGTGCATGGTCTCTACTCCTCCCAACTGTATACCCCATCTTTAGCTTTGCTAGAAGTCGGTTGAAGATGGCTGTTTTATTATTTACGACTGATAATTCTCCTGCATTACATTAGTCGCACACACTCTCACCACCAGCAACTACAATAATTGCCAGCTCATCTGGGACAGACCTTGTAGTATTTTATCCATTGTTTATCACTGCTCAATACTTTGGAGCTTTGCAGTATATAAGTTGTATAATAACAATAGTTGTATAATGTTCTGGGCATGAACACAGTTTATGGGATATACAGGATAAAGTCCATTGGCTTCATCACTTGTTTTTAGGTGCACTGAGGATTTATTTTTTCTGTAGCATTTGAATCACACGCAGTCGGCAAGCAGAAATCTCCAGAGTGTACCCAAAAAGGTGCAGTTATGATCAGGTGACCTAAAGTGCATCTGTGGCTGTATGGGGATGGTGTTGCCAGAGTTGCACCACATTTGCCTAGATCACATAAATCAGGCATAAATTCAGAGAGTAGTGTTGGGCGGTTGTTCTTACAGACGATGTGCGGATACTCAACTTACACTTCTGAAGGCAGACGTTGTACATACGTCTAGAAGATTTGTGTGCAACCGCTCTACACACTACGGAATGTATTTAAAGTGCGGGTTAATAGAATTGAAGATGTTGTTCATAGCAACCAATTAGATTCTACTTATCATTTATCTAGCACCTTCTAGAACATGGCTTGAGATCTACAAACAGTCCATGTTTCCCAGACCACCTAGCTGGTGCACAGGTGTAGTCATTACTAATGGTCACATTTTCAAACCTGTGTTACATTCATTTCTACAGAGCCACAAGTGGCCTGGAAAACATGGACTGTTGGTAGCTCTCGAGCACTGGTCGGGCCACACTTGTTCTAGAAGTTACTATAGAAGCAGGAACATGTGAATGTTGACATTGGTGGATCTGCTCATGTGTTTCTCAATGAGCAAATCCCGTGTAATTGATCAAATTCAACAGCTCCGTTTGTGACTGAATATATTAATTTACCTCTTTGACAAAACTGGCTTTCACTTATGATTTAATCATCTTAATATGAGTTTCAGGGGAAATTGCTTTCCTAAAACCTCGGATGACGGGGATGTTGTGCAACATTTTGATTTATGACGAGTCCACAGAGTGAAGTTGCCAGAAGTTCTCGTAAACGAGGGAAGACATATAAATTTTTATGCTTCCTTTCCATCTAGCATTTGTTTCATAGAACATATTTCTTTTCATTCATTGAAGTATATTAAGGACGGACAGACACAGATCTATTAAGCAGCTCAGGAGAGTTTTTTTTTTCTCTAGGCCAAAGTTTGAGAAGAGTTTGGGGATGATACAGTAACATAACGCATATGGAATATACAGCTCCCACCGTCCAGAAAGCGCCTGTTTCCCCTTAATGGTTGTTATAATGCGCAAAAGCGCATAATTCTGAACATCATTTATAGAGATGGGAGCGGACCCTCCTTATTTTGGTTTTGGTTCTAAAGTATCGTCATGTTTTGGTTTTGCTAACCATCCTAAAGTGTTTTGGTTCAGATTTAGATTTTGATTTGGTTTTGGATTCCATTAAAATCTTTAAAAATCGATAAACCTTGATATAAAAAAAAATCAATAAAGACAGCTAAAATCATGGAATTTGGACCAGTGCCAGATTAAGCCTTTGGGGGGCCCGGGGCACTTTAGACAGGGGGGCCCCCTGGCACTTGTCATTATTGGCCGCAAACTGCATTGGAGAATATTACACTTTCAAAGCACAGAGCAAAGGCAGTATAAACTTGGTCAATGGGTAACTGCAGGGGATAGAATATATATATATATATATATTATATATATACACACACATACATACCACATGAAAAGCCTGTGTTTGTCCCTCTGCACCTTACTCTGTAGGAGACCTCACAGTCCCAGTGCTGCCTCTGATTAAAAACCCTCCCATGACTAGGCTGCTGCTGCTGTTCTCCATGGGCCTGAGAAGCATGTAATGAGCTCCACCAATCAGAGCTCAGCACAAAGTCTCAGCCTCTGCCCTCTGGTGCAAAGTGTCATAGGACTTAGTCAACTCCCAGTAATGCACTGCACACTTGTGTTATCAGTGTGCCTTGGCTCCCGATGCTCAGCACCATTAATCATTGTCACATTGGCAGATAGGTGAAGCTGCAGCACTACCCCACTCCCATGCACAAAGCCTTTTTTTGAAAAATACATGCCAATGACACTGGGTCCCTAGCTAGGGGGGGGGGGGGGGCATTATAATCTGGCCCTGATTTGGACCTGTTTCAATCTGAAACCCAAGTTTGGTTTTAATATGCGAATTCCAGACTCACATCAGACCCAAGCTGGGAATCGGACACTCCCAAGGGATTTTGACCTCGGGCTCAATTCTACTCAGGATCCATAAGTTTGGGTGTGTTCATATTAAGGAAAACCAAACTGCACATCTATAATTGCTTATGCTGAAACCGTTCAGGGTCGTGCAACGCAAATGGGTTTCTGTGTTTGTCTGTTTATGCCCACAATAGTATGATGCACATAAACTTATCCAATATGGTGAAATAGCGCTGGAATCTGTCCTATAAGGGCCCCTCTTACGCTTACTGTACTTATGCATCCTTACACCCATGGCTTAAAGTGGTCCTGAAGAGGTAGTGGAACTTATTTCTCCTTCCCCCCACCCATTCAGCGGAGCCTGGGCCAGTGCCAGATTTTCAGCACCACCTACAAACTATAAATTTGTTCCTTACCTCCCATACTTTATAAAGAGACAGTGGTCTCACAATAGTACCCCCAATTCAAATTATGCCACACAGTAGCCCACTCATATTCACATGGGATGCGGTCATTTGGTCAACAGCATGATGGTCGACAGTCATTAGGTCAACACCATTAGGTCAACATGGGTATAGGTCGACATGGTTCTAGGTCAAAAGGTCATTAGTTCCACCGGTCAATAGTTCGACAGTGTCTAGGTTGACAGTTAAAAGGTCCACATGGGATTTTCCCTGTTTTTGATGGTATTTCATGCCCTACCATCCACTAGGGCGTGGTGGGAGAATAAAATAGTGTGCCGAGCATAGCGGTGCACTTTAAACTGTGTCCATGTTGACTGTGCTGACATTCGGGTCAAAAAAACAGTGAAAAACCCCATGTCGACCATTTGACTGTAGACCTAGACACTATCGACCTAATCACCTGTAGAACTAATGACCCGTCGAACTAATGACCTTTCGACCTAGAACCATGTCAAACTTTTCCCATGTTGACCTAGACCCATGTCAACCTTTTCCCATGTCGACCTAATGGTGTCGACCTAATGACTGTTGACCATCATGCAGTAGACCAAATGATCCCAACCCATTCACATTACACCACATTTATTGCCCCTGATTCATGTTACACCAAATATTAGTGCCCCTTATTCAATAGATGACACACAGTAGTGCCCCTTATTCCCATTACATCACTCATTAGTAATGCCACAGCAGCATAGGTGGCTGAAGGAAGCCTGTCCGACATTTCAGAGCCCGGACCGTTCCGCCATTCCCCCAGTCCCTCTTTCTAAACAAGTGCACAGACAGCAAAAGTTCCTAACTAAGGAGGTTATTCTGGTTGGTGCGTAACTTTCTGAATTCTTTCGGAGCCGACCGCACGCCACGCTGTGCGGACATTGTAAGAACAAACGCCCACAGGTCCTCCGCATTCGGACGGACTCGCTCTCTAAGAAGAGGGTGTGTTTTCGGACAACATCCAAACCGTGCGTGTGCGGTGGCCACACAAAGATTCTGCACGGTCTTACAGCGTCAGAACGGACGGGAAGCTGGCCGTTCGTACCGATGCGGTGTATTTACGCAAAACTCACGACTATTATCTGAACTCCTAAATCTGTCACATGACACACTTATGCAAATAGGCTACCTCATAAAAAAGGGGTTTGTTTGTAATTGTAATCAATTAAATCCTATTTGATACTTAAACACATTACTACCACTTTACATTAACCCTTATCCCCAAATGTGTGGTGTTATTGCTGAATGTAAAAGTGACATGTAAAATTATATTATTGGTACCAATTTCTGACCATTGCTTGCAGTGTAAATGTGGGTAAAATAGCAAACATGCAATGGTGTTTTAGCTTATCTTTGGGTCTTTAAGTAATGGTCAATTTAGGCAGCAATGGTTCCAATTGAAGCAATGAAAAGAGTGTAATTAATGAGTAATGAGTAGAGGAGTGGATTGTATTGTGTTCAGCTGACAGTGCTTCATGTGTGGCCGTACTAATTGGGCGAACCGAATGCCTAGCACATGAACAAGTGCTCTCTGCAAAGTGAAACTTGCTTATGAAGACCGCATATTTCATGCGTGTTGGTTCGTTTGCAGTCGGTGTGCTGTCCGAATGCACGCCTACCAGAGTTTGTGCACTCCCTCGTGTACGCCCATATTTACGCCCAGTTTTTCCCACTTTGAAACCATGCCCTTGTGTAAGTCCGAATGACGCCCAAAAACGCCCATATTTCCCGAGTCAATTCGGTGGATATTTCTGTACGGTATTAGTGAGAACGAGTACGGAGACCATGCGTGGCATATGCGCATAGCGTTGCCTACGCATGCGCAGACGGCTAAAAAGCGCCCTCCGAAAGAATTCGGAAATTACCGCACCAAGCAGAATAAGGCCCTAAAAGCACAGATAACACAAATAATAATCCTCCATCATGGCCGTGGTAGCATTTAATAATGGACATTTAATTTCTTTAACAAATGATTCAGTTATGTTAATTTAAAAAATAATTTGCTCCTGCACGGCGAGTAAACCGCGCCTTAATCAGATCCCGAAGCAGCTCTGGAATTCTGGGATAAATCATTGGCATGCATTAGATTAAACATTTGCTGATAAATGCCCCTAAGGAAGCAGTAAACTACAGCACCTTAATAAATACACTGGAAGAAGCGTCATAAATCTCCAGGTATTGTCCTTTTTGTGTGTGTTGTTTAACACGGTGTAAGTAATGACAGTGTGTAATGGCCACTATAACTCTGACAGAAGTGCGCCATTAATTACAGTCATTGTGCGCTGGACACTGTTATGTTCCGAGTGAAATGATTAAAAGTGTGTGTATATTTTCACAGCAAAGCATCAATGTAAACTTAACTCTAAAGTGTAGACGTTAAAATAGTGGAGTCCGAAAATAGACGTAATTATTTATATAAGAGAAGAACTTCCCCTCGGGACCCCTAATCCAGGGTAACAAAACATAAATATTTAATAGGCTCCATGTAAGTGCGGAACTATCAGCATTTCATAGTCATTTAAACACATCGTACTTTACGCCATTAGCCAGCACAGAGTTACACGGCTTGTAATGTGATAAAAAGCCGCTGCTCTTTAATATAAGGTCAAAGACCTGTATATAACAACGCTGGGCACAATTTGGAATGAACCTCAAGTGCATGGTAAATCTTATTTATCAGTAAGATTAACGATCTTATTATGATTATGATCAAGAAAGTTAATTTATAGATTTGTTACATAAATCCAATTATTTCCATATGTTGAAGTTTAGGAATAACTTCCTAAATAATAACTTGTTTGTTTTTTAAATCATCCCTATTCCATTATCTTGCACAAAACCCTCACTCTTTTGTGTGTAAATACATAGGTGGCGGCGCTCATTGCGGCTCTGAGGGCTGGGGATCGGGGCTAAGTGAATAGAGTATCCATTAGCTGCAGATAATTGCCTCTGTTAATTGATTAATTATGTGATACATTGGAGTTATACAGAACTGATTGCTTATGTGCGAATTCGCAAGCTGATCGATTAATGACTGCGCACGCACGACACCGAACAGCAACAAAAATCTAGGAATTTTTTTTGCAATCTGCCCACAGTTTGATTGACAGGAAGTTGACGTTTTTGGATGGTAAAAACACAGTTGTGCCTAGTTGTAGTTACGATGTCAACTACAGCCTTGATCAACCTGTATCTGTCGCAGGGTTGTGGACGGGTCAGAGTTTTGCTGTCTTGCACAGACCGGGAAAGTTTAATACAATCAATAATTTATAGTTTTTTGTTTGATTTTTTTTGCCATTATGCCCCACCTCACACATTAACATTGTCCAAACTGTTCCACAAGCGATTAAACAATCAATCAATCAATCAATCACATTTTTGTATTATTTTTTATTGTCTTTTTGTCTAGGCCTCAACTCACTCTGGGCCAAATGCACTAAGCTTCAAAAGTGATAAAATGGAGAGTGATAAACAGCCAGCCAATCAGCTCCTACCTGACACTTTTCAAACACAGGGCAATTTGTATCAAATGGAAAATGCGGTAAAACCCCGGTTTTACCGCATTTTCCTATGTATCAAAAATGATACCGAAGTGAAGGGTATCGCCACATTTGGGTGGCGATACCCTATAGAAGCCTATGGGCTTCTTTTCGCCGCCCACCGCCGACGCAAACCCGCCGCCTCGCCGACCCCTCCTCTGGCTTACCTTCCTGAAGGGTCCTCCTGGATCCTGGAAGGTAAACCTCTCCCCCCCCCTAGTGACGCAGCCGGACGTCCTTCCTGCTGCAGGGGGGAGGAGGAGGCGCCGGGGACAGCTTGCTTAGCTGTCCCCGGCGTGACGCCACGTGAGGGATGCAGGAGCCGGCTGGGAGGTGATGGAGATCCCCCGCACACCACATTCCAGGTATCGCGGGGGGCCTCCATCACCGCACCGCGATGCCAGCCGCATATGTTAGTACATATGCGGCGGCATCGCGGCGGGGGGGACGCAAAGGGCGGCGATGTATTTTAATAAATCCCGCCCACAGTCTGTGGCAGGTAGGAGCTGATTGGCTGGCTGTTTATCACTCTCCATTTTATCACTTTTGAAGCTTAGTGCATCTGGCCCATTGTCATTTTGCCTCTAGGCCTCAATCATACAGTTGCCTACTGGCCTTTTTACTGCTATGGCTCATCTAAATGTCAGTTAACTTACTCAGCCAGCTAGCTGAGTGCAACCTTTTGGCCTGAACTTGATGAAAACAATGGCCCTGATTCAGTAACATTCCGAACCGGGTGAATGCGCCCCCATTCCGATGTTTGGGGGTCTGCGCGTGCACAAGCACGCATTTGCGCATGTGCAGACCCAGGCAACGAACAGCTTCGGCAAGTTACACTCGCCGGGCCATTCATTGTGCTGAGGGATGGTCAGGGTAGTGACAGCGCTGGACTATGGCAATGCCCAGCTTTTTATGGGCATATCCATGAAAACGCTGGGCATTTCCATGGGTGTGCAGAAGGGCCAATGCCTGCCGGGAGCGGGCCGGTGACATCACATGATGTAAGTTGCCCACCCCATTTTTGTACAGGTACACGCAAAAAAAAGTCAGTTTTCACTGACATCTATTTGCGAAGGCCGGAGAAATCATGCGATAGTCAGTGACAATTCTCCTGCTAGCAGAGGCTTACGAGGGGAATGGTATGGTACCGAGGGGATTCGGTGGTGGGGGAGGTCTCAGCTTACTGAGCCAACCTGAATGAGGGCCCATATTGTCAGCTGTGAGCTGTTCAACCTTGAGTGGAAATGAATGTAACTAAGGTCAATATAGTACTGTAGGAACAAAAAAGGCCCAAATGTTTAGCAGTTTATATGATTATTTTGAAAAAAAATACAGATTCAAACCATATTTATAGGTATTTATAGGTAAATGGTGCTTGCCATAGGGATTTGGGCACCTCTGGGCCCATTTCTTAATCAGGCCTCCTTTGTTCAGTTGTCTCTGCAACGTACTGTATATTATGTCTACCAGGGCCAGGTTGGTGCCCTCCTTCCCACAAACACACCAGGATTAAAGTCATGCTGGCTGGGAGTAACAGGACTGTTGCCAGGCCTAGCTGGGCACCTTCATACCCTCCAAAATGACCCATTCCATTAGGTACACAATGCTCTGTTCCTGGACTTCCCTGCCAGTGACAGTTACAGAGGTGGGGCTCCAGCACAGTCCAAAATTCAAAGAGGGAGGTCACCTCAACTGCCAGTGAATCCAGGACAGTGATGTTAAGGTGGCATAAGGTGTGGCTCCCCTTTCTGAATATTGGACTGTGCTGCAGCCCCACCTCTGTAACTGCCACTGGCAGGGAAGTCCAGGAACAGAGCATTTTGTACCTAATGGAATGGTCATGTTGGAGGGTATGCACCTACATCACGTTGGTGGGTTGGAAGCTGAAGAACAGATTACAAAAAAAATTTGATCTGAAAAGTGATCTGCTGCTCTCTGGAATCATTTATCTGCGACCTATTCCAAGTTTAATCCAAAGGAAACAGTGTACTGATCTAATATGTTATGGTAAGCGTTGTATTGTAAATAATGTATTTTATTTTTAAAGTAGGTTTTATTGAATTTTCAAGACATTTTACAGGCGAGCACCAGACCAATAAAAGGGAGAATGAAATAAAGGAAATGGACTTGTGGAGAGGAAATTATTTTATCATCAGTATTTTCATAATTTTGTAAATGCTGACTAGGTGACCGTGATTCCCCGCCGCCTATAAAAACCCCTTTATGATAAGTTTTCCACCCACTTGTGGCTGATTTGGAAAGCGTTCCGTGATGAAGAATATAATTGCCACGGGAGGTAAGACACCCGGATATGGGAGTCATCCCACGCTAAATTTAACCCCATCAAGTATAGTGGCCCAGAACAGGCAGCGATATACTGAGTCAGAGATGGGCCCTATTTGCATTTTCGCTGCGTCTTTGCACATGCAGCGGTGCGGAAATAAGCCAATGTCATCTGGAGATTAATGATGTGTCCTGACAACATCACAAATCCAAAGGTGCAGGATCGGATCGCCATGGCGACGGTCGGTCTCGATAGGTGCAGCAGACATGTAGGCTGCCCTTCTCCTGTTAGGAGCTTCCTTACACCATCCTGACATGGAATGAAAGGCAAAAAATGAAATGGAAGGTTGCACTTCCTTCTATGAATCGCTCTTCCCTGCTGCAGCACCTCCGGGGATATTGGTGATTTCTCCATGATAACTACATATACAAATGGAAGGAAGCAGTGAAAGACAGAATTACTGATAAATCGCTTTTCACTGCTCCATTAATGGACCCCAAAGTTGATGGAAATAAATTACCATCCAATCAGATTTTTTTTAACAAAGCCTGTGACATGGCAGTTAGGGGCTGATTGGGTGGTCCTTTATCTCTCTCTTTTTGGTGCAGATGTATTATAGCGGCGCATATAGACAAGATGTATTATCATCTTGTCTGCCGAAGCGGGGAGAGTAAACTCCCCCCTTCAGCTATGTCCCCTCCTGGAGATAGTTTACATGCTGTCTCTTTCCCCCCGGCTGGACTGGGCATGCATGGGATCTCGCTAACTCACGCAAATTCTCCAGCGCAGCCCAGAGCCAGCAGCAGGGACAGCGCTGTCCCTGCTGTTGAGATAGGGCTTTGCCAGCCTGCTGCTGACGAAGCAGATAGTGGCAGTGGGTGAAATGGTTGATACACTTGGCCTGCTATCATTTAGCGCCTATATAACATAACGTGCGCTGATATCCCTTCTCCCCATATTAATTCTTCATACATCTGCCCCTCTCTGAGGCTTAGAGCATAGACACTAAAGTACCAGCCAAACCAGCCTAACTGTCATTTTCAAACCTAGCATGTGTCATTGCAGTTAGGAGCTAATTGGCTGGTTCTTATTTCTCTCTTTGATTTATCTTTTTCCAAGGCTTAGCGCTCGATCCTATTAACCCCGAATAGTGCGAGCTCCCGTTCGGGTGCCGTTTTCACCCGAATTAACCCTAACTCGCACGCTTCGTGGGGCCTATGGAGGTACAAGCACTTTTCAGCGAATTCGGTCCACCGTAAAGTGTGCCGGGTGTGGTGATGATTCGCAGTCTGCGAATCATCTGCACCCTTCAGGGACAATAGGATCGACCCCTTAGTACGCAGATCCCATTATTAGAGCATGTAAGGTTATTAACTGCAGGTGTCTTAGTCCTTGCACATTTGTAAAAGTATCTAAAGGATGGAAAGTTTTTACAGCGGCATTTGTGTAAACTCACGATGGCTAATGCACAAATCAGTGTCTTCAGTGTTATATTTCACTTTGGAACATTGCCAAGATGTAGGTCACACACTGAAAATATAGATTATGGGGGTGACTGCCCCCAGCATCAGATTCACACTATCACTTGAGATAATGTACTTTATCATTTTTTCCTCTTTAGATGGTTTGATACATCCCCCAATACAATTTATTGTGTGTCACATTACTTTAAAAATATGCGGTGAGTTCATGAAATTTCTTTTGCAAATTGTAATGTAATTACCATCATCAAACTTCTCATTAGTGATTGGAGGTAGCCTTTCAAAAAAATTGGTTTGTTTGGGCTCAAACAAACCAAACACTTTAGCTACAAAATGGTTCCTGCGGGTCCCTGTCACGGAAGTGCTTGGTTTGTTAAACTGTGCATGTCCTTCATAAACGTGAGCCCAAGGACAAGTCAATCTTGCAACACATTTCTTTTCATAATGGGCTGTATTTTTGAGGTGCATTGCTAAACAGATATACATTCTGTGTGTGTTTGTGCAGCTACTTTGTAGCTTAGTTTAGCCAGCCAGCCTTAATAATGAGGTTAATAATACTGTAGGAACAAAATTATATGAATTTAGCATTATTTTTTTAATTTTTGAGAAAAAACTGTAAACAAAAACGCAAAGTTTATTCGGATCCAAAACCAAAACAAGGTGGTCGGTACACATCTCTTACACACACACACACACACACACACACACACATTTTTTTTCCTAATTACTATTTAGAATTTGTTATGTGTCCACATTTATTTATGCTGTATAATACAATAACATGGGAGTGTATATCTTATGATGTCATTTTTATTATCTAGTATTTTACTTTATTTTCCCTTTATATTGCTTTCAGTCCTGGTTCCTTCCCTTGGCTGTGGGAAGTGTTTCATTACTTTTTCCCGAATTAACATTCAATTACAAGTGGCTTTAGTAAAGCAAAACATCCCCAAAAAATAGCTCCAGACGAAATAAAGATGTCATCGCTTCACCGCGGCTGAAAACATCTGTCCGGCCAGCCCCCTGCTTCTGCTCCACTTGCTATAACGAGGACACGCAGAGAATATCTGTCATCGTGGTGAAGCAACATATACCCATGACAGGAGAGGAGGGCAACAGCAGTTGAGGGCGGGTGGGCGAGGGTCACGTTACACCATGACAGCAGTGTGGACCCACACAGTAGGACACTACATAAATCAGGAGCACAGGAGGACTTTTGACGAGGTCATAGCATATTACACCGTGTGCCTGAGACAGTTATTTGTTACTGAAGACTCATTTTGCAGAGCACACAGTATACAGCTTGTATAGCAATGACGACTAGGCCAAAGCGGAACCCAGAATAATCATGGGAACGCCCTCAAACCTCGGGGCAAGATAAAATCCAGTTGTGATTTTTGTCAGTTTGGAAATTATGCCGAGATTTTGCAAATTGAAAATTTACTAAAGACCTACGATTATACTCAACATCATCCGCACAAGTCCAAAAATTGCAAATCGGAAACTTTTGGACTTCTGCGCATACCGTAGAGCACATGCACCAACATTCAAAGTGTGTTTGCACCCCGTGAGGATTTGATCGTATTATGATCGACAGCGGCTGGCGGCGTAGAAAAGGCGACGCTGAATTTTAGGGGAGTGAACCAGACAATGAAGGCGTGTTTGGACAGTTTTGGGGGTGTTTTTGCTGAGGAATGGAAAGATGGTGCGATGCACCGGCCTTCTCAGGCAGGGGTCAACCCTAATCGCTACCACTCCTGCGTGATTGCAGTTATATTCAATCTAGGGCGTGCTGGGCTGCATTGTCCTGAGTTACGTGGCCCCCAGCTTGCAAACAGCAGCAGTATTGCAATTTTATAACAAAATACTTTGTTCGGGGTCTACGAAGGAACCCCCCCCCCCCCCCCCTCAACCCCTCAAGCACCATTACAGGGCTTTCGCACACCCTCTCTGGAATCCATGCCATTGAAAGTTCCCCCACGGCCAGCGCAGTCGTCCACAAGCCACGTCAGCACAGGTGCCCTTAATTTGTAGAAGTCCCAGCGGACTCCCTGAAATTCAGGTCATCCAGAAAAATAGGCAAGTAGAGTGCTAGCTCTGCACTTTACTCATTCCATAGGTGACAGTAACATTTGAAAGTTACTTTCCCACTTGTAGGTTACAATCACGTTGGTCTCCAGCTCCAAGCCCAGTTGTGTTTTTAATTTTGCATCTAAACGTATTAAGCAATGGCCAGAAATGTTAACATAAAACTAAAACACTCTTATTCTTCCAGAACCCTTTATTTACAACGCACTTACATTGCTGTCGCTCTGCTTTAGAGAAGCGGCATATCTTCCTCTCTCTCCCACAACACCGCCGGTTCCCAGCCCAGCCGCAGAAATCATTTCCCCGAACTTCCAGCACTAAACTGATTTGTTTAAATTTTTTTTAATTATAATCATTAATTACAAAACAAGAGAAAAGAGAAAAAAAAATCAACGTGATTTAGATTGTCCAGACTTACCATAGGAATTGTTCCGGGAACCAACATGTACTTTATATACAGCATGCTTTAGTAAATTAATGGTGATGTGTTTTTACAAGCACATCTGGGGCTGCTATGGAGTTTAGGGGGGTACGTGTGTTTTTCGGTCGCTCTGCTTGAATTCCTTCATTGTTGGATTTCCCCTATATATACAGACTGTTAAGATACACCTGCGGACTAGGGAGGAGTAATCCCGAAGCCTAATGCTCTCTGGTGTAGAATGTAAGCTTAATAATGTCACGGACACGTATGTCTCACATAGCATCCTAGTGACTCAATGACAATATGATTTAAGAGCTGTAAACTAGATTTTCAGGACCTTTTCAAATTTCGGCATCTTAAAATTCTCCCTCGATAACCTAATATTTTTGAATGTGCTTTAAACTGATTTTTTGGCTCCAGCATACTCATTAGCTCTGAACATTTGGGGACAAACAGTAATAAAACCAGACTCGGTATTAACCTGCTGTCCGAGTACAGTTGGGATGACACGCTGGGTCTGATTTTTTGTCAGCGGTGGTGGGGGATGCAGTGGAGCAGAGGCATAACTCTGGAAGGCAATGGAGTCATCTGCCGCCTGGGCTCCTGCTCCCAAAGGGGCACCTCTTCTCCCTCTAAGTTTAAATCAGTTAATTCAAAACCATCAACATCGCTCCTGTGGCTTACTCCCCCTCCTAGCAGGACCATAGATGTCACACTCTTTTTATTTTAAACATAATTTCCATACCATACATACATGCATACATATATTTATGTTAGGGGATGTGTGTATATGTGTGGTGGTGGTGGGGGGGGGTAACTGGGACATTTTTACGCCACTGCAGTAGAGCAATGGTTTTTGTCTGCTCATGCGTCTGATCTGAAAGTCTGTAACTAGACATTTTAGGGACCTCTGCCAGTAACATTGGCATCATGCCCCTCTTCCATATTTTGTATGGGGACAGTGAATGCAAAAGGCTCACACCCAAAATTTGCCATGGTCTTATGATGAAGGGGTGTGACGGTACAACAGTATTACCAATTCCAATTACGCAACAGAGTAGTGGCTGTTATTCATGCCCAGTACATTATGCTCCTAATTCATGTTGCACCACAAAGTGGTACCCTTTATAGTCCCTTTTCACAGTATGTAACACAATAGTGTCCCTTACACAGATTATGCCACACAGGTATGTTACTTATTCATTATTATGCCAAAAAAGAATGTGCCACTTATTCAAGATATACCACTTATTTATGATACGCCACACAGTAGTACCCCTCATTCATGGTACACCACACAGTAGTAACATGTGATAGCACACCATAGTGCCCTTTACACAAGTAGTAACGTGACAGCACACCATAGTGCCCTTTATACAAGTTATCCCACATAGTAGTGAAAATCACTCATGATATGAAACGTATTCATGATATTTCTTACAGTAATAGTGCCCCCTTATAATACATAATGGCACACAATTGGAGCCCTTATCCATATTACACCACACTGTAGTTTCCCCTATTTCATAGTGATGACAGTAACAGAGAGGAACGACATACAAGGGTCGCGAGTGGCTGCAAAAAGGCATGCGATCCTATATACAAAAACACAAGTTACTCAGGACTGGAACAATTGAATGATCTGCTTTAATGCTGTGTGCTTGGATCTACAAGCCAACTGTGGGCCTCTCTGCACAAATCTGAGTGGCTGAGACAATTGAGGATTTTCCTACACTATTTGCATACAAGATCACAGTGGCGAATGCATTAGCGCAGATGACTGAGCCGAGCCCTTTTTGAGACAAAACGCATCAGAGACAGATGTTTTATTGATTTGACGCTCTGAATGTCTCCCCGCTGGACTCCGATATGCGGTGGCTGTATTGATACCTTTGTTCCAATTTGAATATATTACTTACAACATTTGTGTATGGACTCCTGCAAGTAAAAAGCGCACACATTGGAGGCGATCACCTCGCTACCCGGATGGTGTGGATGAGAGAGTGCAGCTAATTTAGGGCCTTATTTTGGTTCATTCTTTCTGACAAAATCCTTCTTAGATGGACAAAACCATGTGCACTGCAGGGGGGCAGATGTAACATGTGCAGAGAGAATTAGATTTGGGTGAGTTATTTTGTTTCTGTGCAGGGTAAATACTGACTGCTTTATTTTTACACTGCAATATAGATCTCACTTCGAAGTAAAACCCCACCCAAATCTAATTCTCTCTGCACAAGTAACACCTGCCCCCCTGCAGTGCACATGGTTTTGCCCATCTAAGAAGGATTTTGTCAGAAAGAATGAACCAAAATAAGGCCCTTAGTCTGTGATTGTAACATCAGACAAATCTATTCCTGCTCATATATTGTAAGGCTCCGAGCAGGGCCCTCTCACCTCTCTGTCTATTGTTACCCTTTGTTTCTAATTGAAAATCGCAACAGAATATGCTGGCGCTATATAAGTAGGCTTACCAGGCTGCCCCTTTAAAAAAGGACGCTTATGGATTACACAGGTTCTGTGGCTGATTAAAACCATTTGAAATGCACTCTCGTAGTCAGCCAGCCACAGAACCTGTATAATCCATGAGTGTACCGGTTTAAAGGGATAATATTGTATGCTTATATTATATATAATAATAATATTAAAGGGACACTGCGCCTGATTCAGAGACAGGCGCTACTGCAGCTGCAAGTTCGGTTTTCTCCGCGACGCAGCAGGTGATGCTGCCACCCAAAAATGAAAAGCCGTCCGCTGGAGCGACCGCAACTCATTTGCAATTGGGTACACATACGCAATCTATACACAAGAATGGAAAACATGGACTGTTGGAGTAGGTCTATAGATACACAGACTGCATTCATCTCTAAATCATTATTCCTTTACATAAAGCTTATCTAACATTAACCCTTTGATTGCCAACGCTGCTGTGAGAGATGTGCAAGTTATCTGCTAAAAATGCCCGTGCCATAGTCGAGGAATATGAATCACTTTAGTTATTGCCGGCAAACATAGGCGTGCGCAGCCCATTTTCTTAGGGGGTGCACCATTGGAGGGGCATGTCCATCACCGCCTACTGGGCGTGTCCATCACCGCCTACTGGGAGTGTCCATCACCACCTACTGGGTGTGCCAATCAACATCTTTTGGGCATTAATGCAAACTAAATAGAAGCATTATGTAAATGCCCTTCAGAAGGAATCATTCCCCCCCTACACATACTAGATACTGTAATGGTCATTCACATAATGCCCATTATACATTGTGCCATGGCTTGACACATTTTTGTAAAACATGGACAATAGGTACAGTGTGCGCTGAAGGTGCGCACCAAAAATTTACACTGTAATGCCTATTACACGTCACACACCCATTACATAGTATACCACATGCCATAATGACCATTACACATTATTCCACACACCGTAATGTCCATTACACATTATACCAAACACTGTAATGCCCATTACATGTTGCGCCTCACACCATGATGCTATTGCACAGTATGCCACACACCTTAATGCCCATTACACATTATGCCATTACACATTATGTCACACACCATAATGCCTATTACATATTATGCCACATAAGTAGTGATTACCTACACTGCTCATTGCTAGGAGTTACATGCTTGATACCAGGGGATTCATGCTTGTTTCCACAGGGGATTTCCTGGTTGTTGGTCAAGGGGGATTACATGATCGTTGTCCAGCAGGGATTACATGCTCATTGCCCAGGGGTATTACATGCTTGTTGCCCAGAGGGATTACATGCTCATTGCCTAGGGGGGATTACAGGCTTGTTTCACAGAGGGAATTACAAGCTCATTGCCCAGCAGGGGATTACATGCTCATTGCCCTTCAGGGGATTATGTGCTCATTGCCCAGCTGGGGGATTACCTGCTCAATGCCATGTGGAGATGCAGTGCCCCGGGAGACGCAGTCTCAGACACAATCACAGCCGCAGAAATATGTATCAGAGGGGGATAGTGGGTGAAAGGGATATAGTGAGCGACAATATAGTGCGTGACAGATAGAGAGATACAGGGAAATAGTGGGTGACATGGAGATAGAGGGTGACATATAGTGGGTGACAGCGATAGTGGGTGACATATAATGGGTGACACAGATAGTGGGTGACAGAGAGATAGTGGGTGACAGAGATAGTGGGTGACACATAGATAGTGGGTGAAATATAGTGGATGGCACAGAGATAGTGGGTGACATACTGTATAGTGATTGACAGGGAGATAGTGGGTTACACAGACATAGTGGGTGACACAGACATAGTGGGTGATGGTGAGATATTGGGTGACTGGGGGGCATTGGATGAAAGCTGTGAGATGGCAACAGGCTGTGACATTGATAAGTTTACTTACACTTTAGGCAGGATGAGATGGGATGGCTCTTCTTGTAGGCAGGGACAGGGTTCAGCTCTTACTGCATCCACCTGGCCACAATCATCATCCCCGGCAGCACAGCCTGCACTGCAGAATCACCCAACTAGTCCCGTCTCCCCAGCAGCCATAACAGTTACAGGAAGCAGAGGAGAGGAGCTGGGGAAAGATGAGAGGGTAGCTCCGCCTCCTCCTCCTGACTGCCCGGAACGTGGCGCCAGCTTAGTGTGCTGTGCTGTCACGGCCAGAGTGTGCTGAGCAGCGCGGAGGTGTATAATGAGTCTGTTTGACTCATTCATAATAAAGCTGCACGCTGTAGGCTGGCAGCTCTATGCCCGGTGGGGACAGCGCCTGTGATAGAATGAAGGGGGGCGGGGCGGCTGCTGCACAACGGGCTCTCTATGCGCTTCAGTGGGGACTAAAATACGTGGCTGTGATGCGTTGGTCAGCTTACTTAGCAGCCAGCGGCATCAGATTCATCACTGCTGCTGCCGGTCAAGGAGGTCCTGTAATTGTGGGGGTGCCGGTTATTAGGAGGTGCCTGTGCACCCCCCGTGCGCACGCCTATGCCGGCAAATAATCTGAAGTCAATTAATTAAAGTGTAGTTAAATATCGCTACCCAAAATAAAATAAAAAGCTGTGAGCGAAGTTGGCATTATAGCAGATATTTTGCACATCTCTCAATGGGGTTTATACTAGTTCATTCTTTCTGACAAAATCCTTCTTAGATGGACAAAACCATGTGCACTGCAGAGGGGGCAGATGTAACATGTGCAGAGAGAATTAGATTTGGGTGAGTTATTTTGTTTCTGTGCAGGGAAAATACTGACTGCTTTATTTTACACTGCAATATAGATCTCACTTTGAAGTAAAACCCCACCCAAATCTAATTCTCTCTGCACAAGTTACATCTGCCCCACCCGCAGTGCACATGGTTTTGTCCATCTAAGAAGGATTTTGTCAGAAAGAATGGACTAGAATAACCCCCAATGTTGGCACTCAAAGGGCTGAGGGCCAGATGTATGAAGCTCCAAAAAGTGATAAACAGGAGAGTGATAATAAACCAGCCAATCAGCTCCTACCTGTAATTTTTTTAAACGCGGCCTGTAACATAGGAGGTAGGAGTTGATTGGCTGGTTGTTTATTACTCTCCATTTTATCACTTTTCAAGCTTAGTACATTTGGCCCAAAGTAATGGAAACACATTGATTAAAAATTCCTGAGTGAAAAGTTTGTTTGTGTGTGTGTATATATATATATATATATATATATATATATATATATATATATATATATATATATATATGTATATCTATATAGATATATATAGATATATCTATATATATATAGATATATATATATATATATATATATCTATTTATATAGATATATACACACACCTGGTACAGTAGCACTCGGGTAAGAGACGATACATTGTTTTCAAATTTTCGACAACATACCGGTAATTATTTCTAATTATTTATACTGTATATTTTGTGCAGTTAATTTTTCATACAATTTTTTTTCAAATGACTATTTTAATTTCCTACTGCCTACAAAAACATTTATGTATTGATGCTTGCAAGACGACAATGATGATATTGATGATGTGGGACATTGGGCACAAATTAAGCCTAATCCGCAGCCCTGTCTACCTGCCGAAATTAAATAAATCCTCAACTACAGACAGCAGACCATATGTTCCTGCAGGGAAATTGCCGACCACGTCCCCATTTGCATCGCACATATTGTTTACAGCAGCGGCCCTCATTAGGCTGCATTCCGCAGCACACCCATGAAGGCTCGCCGGAATTACGGCCACGCACGGGTCAGAACCTTGCATTGACCGTTGCATTCATGAAAGCCAATTCATTAGCTGCGAGCTGCCTCGATTTCCAACCCACTAATTGGAGAGACTGTATTTAAAACCTGTGTCACCTCTCGTCTTGTCACTGCGGCTGAGGAGAGGATTAAGATGTCATCCTGACTTTCCTCTGCGAGGCCTCTGACAGCGCTCACATACTGGCATGCCTGCACCTAGGGAGTTAATGAGCCCATAAACCAAGAGTGCAGGTAGAAGACAGACACAGAGTGAAATTCAAGATGCTGGTTTGTGCTGGAAACGCTGCATTTCTCCAGAGGTCTCCTGTCCATCCGGGAGACAGGAAAAGAGCAAAAGCCGCTCATGACAGCGTGAAAAAAACTCAAGAAAACTTCTGCGACTCTATGGGGGAAACTCAATCAAAGAAATGATTTTCCCATAGACCAAAGAGGGCCAGGCCTTAATTGCATTTCTCTCCCTCTCTCTGATAAAGAAATAAATCACTTATTAATTTATGGCCTGCAGAGGACGTCATGCAAAAAATGTTTTCCAGAGTCTGGCGAGGTCCTAAGAACTATTTCCATGGAAGGCTGAAAATATCCCCACCTTTAGCGTAGGCCTGCTACCTAATTAAAGAGCCCCAGCCATGTGTTTTAAAACATGGTTATTAATGATTCACTTAAGTAGAAGCACATGTTGAATGATAGTGGGAGACAAGTGCGTGTGTGTAAGACGAGTCCTTTCCTATAAGGGCTATGGAATGATAAGGACTCTCTGTGCGAAATGGGTCAATTGGTGGTAGCTCTGGTAATTACTAACGCGTTCTCTCGCCCTATGCAGTATGCAAATGTATTCGGGGATCCATGGAATGTGTAATAAGCAAGGCAGAAATAGCTGCTTGGTTATAAGGACCGTCACTCTGTGGCCAAAGTATTACAATTTGCTGTGGTGCCCACCTTCCTGGATATATCATGGTTGCTTGGTTGACTTATCAATCAAATCATTCAAGGACAATAGTTTAGGTCAACGTTTCGGGCTTGGACACCCTTTATCATGTCTTGATAAAGGGTGTCCAAGCCAAGAACGTTGACCTAAACTATTGTCCTTTATTGAAAAAACTTCTAGGGGGTTATTCTTGTTGATTTGCAAGGCTGCGAATTTGCAGCCTTGCGAGTCCACCAAACCCCGCTGGCGAACGCCGGGCCTCCCACCTCCCCTTGCAGCGCGTGTTCCCACGCACAGGCCGCGAATGGATGTTTAACATAAACATCCATTGGCATGCTGCGGGGAACACCCACATCTTCCGATGGTCGCCGACCGGCGCATGCACATCTGCACTAAATAAACATCGGTCCCCGTGTGAATGCAGGCTGGCTGCGAACAGACCAGAATAAGGTCCCTAGTCTGCTACTTTCTGTGTTTGTGCATGTGTGAGAAAGAGATGTAGTTTCACTCTCTGCCAGCAGATGGCAGTGTTTCGGAGACTCACAGACGCTAGACATATATATATAGATGATATATATATATATATATATATATATATATACACGCACATATATATCATATAGAAAAACACAGAGATCAGCTGCCACAGTTGCACATATTCTAACAGATGTTATAAATTATGTTTTAATGGCAATATTGGAACTTTGCAGGAAGCACCGAGGGGACATCAGTCAAGTATTTCCTTTACCTCATATGTTAAAGAAGAAAGATTAGTGGAAAAGACAAGTTTATTGCTGTCCAGGACACGTGATGCAATTCGCTGCCTGTGATTGATTTCGCAGCCTACCTTGGAGATGCAGAACAGGTCAAACTTTTGCTTTCTTAGTTTAGAAACGCATACATACACAAATACATGCACACACACACACATACATACATACATACATACACACACACATATATATATATATATACACACACACACACACACACAAACAGCCCAATGATTTTATTTCTGCACTTTGTAATAATCAACAGCCTCATAAACAGTAAGAAATGTTCAGCCGGATAAAAGTAGGCGTAAATATTATTTTCCACAAGGGACAGCTGAAAGAATCTGCTACACAGGGTTATAATTTGCACATGTGCTATACTATGTAATCGGTAGCTGCAAACAAGGGGTACATCAGGCTTGTATCTTAATAAGCAACCCCCGTTGTGGAATCTGTACCGTCAGATTCTGTTCTGGAAGCAGTAACAATGCCAGGGGCATGTCTTCTTCTGACATTGGAGACAGTGACCACTGGGCTGCAGCTGTCAGAAGGGCACCAAGAGAGAAAGATCAAAGGGGCTGCTGAACTAGGACAGATCTCTCTCCGCTCATTTCATAGAGATTTGCTACAGTCACTGCTGACTCACAAACCCACTCTGAGGCCCCCTTGCGCTGAAGAGTCTCAGAATGTCTAATAACCGATCGGTGTGTAGAAAATGAGCTACAGCTCTGCTGCTGGGTCTTATATGACGAAAGAAATGAGAGAAGAAGTTTACTATTTATAACAAAAGTTTTAGGGCTTCTTTCCATATTTATTTATTAACATGAACATTCATATTAGTCCCTGCCCCAGTGGAGCTTACAATCTATATTCCATACCAGGGCCGGATTATAATGGGGACACAAGGGGTCAGTGCCCCTGGGCCCCCCTCTAGCTAGGGGCCCCTTGTGGTTGGCATGTATTTTTCTTTTTTTTAGCTAAAGGTTTTGTGCATGGTAATGGGGTAGTGCTGCAGCTTCACCTATCTGCCAATGTGACAATGATTAATGGTGCTGAGCATTGGGAGCCAAGTGTGCAGTGCATTACTGGGAAGTCCCATGACACTTTGCACCAGAGGGCAGAGTCTGAGACGTTTGTGCTGAGCTCTGATTGGTGGAGCTCATTACATGCTTCTCAGGCCCATGGATAACAGCAGCAGCAGCCTAGTCATGGGAGGGTTTTTAATCAGAGGCAGCACTGGGACTGTGAGGTCTCCTACAGAGTAAGGTGCAGAGGGACAAACACAGTCTTTTCATGTGGTATGTATGTATATCTGTATGTATGTGTGTGTGTGTATATATATAGTATTATATATATACACATTATATAAAGTTGTGGCCCTAATATTGCGCTTAAAGGAGCAGCACCCCTATAGTGCCCTGCTGTTAATAAAGGCACAAATGGATGAAAAATGGAAAGAGAAATAGAGGTGCGCTATAATAAATTACCACTCCGTGGCTATATACATACAATAATACAAAAAAATTGATTTTTAAAAATGAATGGACATTTATTGAAGGTTTTCCAGAATATAGAAATTCAGCCACACTTTCATATTCTTATGGATGCCACATATATCATGAATCCACGGCCGGACGCATCCTAAGGGACAAAACACATTGGGCCGCAGATTCATGATATATGTGGCATCCATAAGAATACATATATATCCCCTGAAGTTACCATTAACCAAGTTTATACTGCCTCTACTGTGTTTTGACAGTGTAATATTCCCCCATGCAGTTTTCGGCCAGTAATGACAAGTGCAAGGGGGCCCCCCTGTCTAAAGTGCCCCGGGCCCCCTGAATGCTTAATCTGGCACTGTTCCATACCACATGTACACACAGACATTCTATGGTTAATTTTGTTGGAGCCAATTATCCTACCAGTATATTTTTGGATTGTGGGAGGAAACCGGAGTACCCGGAGTAAACCCACGCAAGTATGGGGAGAATATACAAACTCTGCACAGTTAGGGTCATGGTGGGATTGGAACCCATGATCTCAGTGCTGTGAGGCAGTAATGCTAACCATTACACCATCCCTGATGCCCCATTTCTGGGAGGGATCTAATGGGATCCCACCCAGAGTACCCTGTGATGCATGTATCATTCTGTGCATGCCCAGATGTATTTCCTGGTCATAAACCTGGAAGTCAGAGGCAGAACTACTGCTGCACCTGTCACCCTTTTCCTCTCAACTACTGTTTTTCCCTGTCACACTAGCCTCCCCTGTCTCTCCCTGTCACACTAGCCTCCCCCTTTCACATCCTGCCTCCCCACGTCACACTCTGCCTCCCCCTGTCACACTCTGCCTCCCCTGCCTCTCCCTGTCACACTCTACCTCCCCTGCCTCTCTCTGTCACACTCTGCCTCCCCCTGTCACACTCTACCTCCCCTGCCTCTCTCTGTCACACTCTGCCTCTCCCTGTCACACTCTACCTCCCCTGCTTCTCTCTGTCACACTCTGCCACCCCCTTTCACACTCTGCCTCTCCCTGTCACACTCTGCCTCACCTGCCTCTCCCTGTCAAACTAGCCTCCCCTGCCTTTCTGTCACACTACTCTCCCCGTCACACCCTGCCTCCCCCTTCCTCTCCCTGTCACACTCTGCCTCCACCTGCCTCCCCCTGTCACACTCTGCCTACCGTCACACTCTGCCTCTCCCTGTCACACTCTGCCTCCCCATGCCTCTCCCTGTCCCCATCTGGCTCTCCCTGTCACCCTCTGTCGTGTTGCATATTGTGAACTTGGGTTGGGGTGGAGGAGGGGGGCCCAAATTAAATTTGTGCACCTGGGCCCATCAACCGCAAGCTCTGCCACTGCTGGAAGTCCTTGTATCGCGAGGAACAGCGGTCCTTTGCAATTTGCTAGGTACATTCTGGCCATATTAACACTCAACCAAAACAGTTGCAGCCCATCTGCGATTGAGTTGCGCCCCCCAAGTTACCTCCCATTTCATAGTTGCCTACTCTCCTGCATTCTGCAGGAGATTCCCTGAAATTCTAGCAATCTCCCTCATTTCACTGTTACATTTGTGAGGAAAAAAGGAATGAGAGATAGAAACATCATCCTACCTCACGAACTTCAGTTTTGCGACCATCTTTGAATCAGGCCTAAAGTCGTCCCAGAGACTTGCACTAGCATTACATGATCTAAGCCTCGCAGAGCAATGTATGGTATTTACAATATGACCTAGGCTATCATCCTCGCGTCATCTCTGCCTACAGAACCCTCGCAGCTTGCGCTGCTATTTCATTTACACACCGGGGTCGCCGTCAATTATAAATCTAAGGTGATAGAATCTAATTTTTTATCAAGCGCATACCATAGACTTAGCGGCAATAACTTATTTTTATAGGCGTAATAAAGAGGAAGAGTTTTAATCTCTACGTTATCTCTGAGACATGAAAGTTTTCTGTAGGGCCTTGTTTCCTAATGTACGCTCATTAACTCGCCGACACCGGACAGAACGATGGCAGCTAGGAACATATATCACAAGTAATGGACACTGGCGCTCGTCCAGGTACAGACGCAGAACAAAATGGGCCATGATAAGACTCGGGTCAGAATACCTTGTGGTTGGTCCGGATGCTGCATGTGTCAGGCCTGAAGCACACAGTCCCCTGAGCAGATCCATCAGTCCAGTGTTCTCCCGCACCTTAATTATATCCCGTCCGGTTCTATCTTTGTCTGATTGTTTTATGTTGGTATAAGTGAGTTCGTCATCATCATGCCCAAAACGTATGTATAGGACAACTATGAAATGTATAGATTCACCCCCTTTAATGAAATGTCCCCACCCACCATGAAATACATCTTTTCCAAGCAGTTTAGGGTTCATTTAATAAGATGGGAGCTCTATTGAAGATGGGCTGTTGCTATGGGCAACCAATCAGATTCTATCTATTATCTTCTAGAAAGTGCTAAATACGTCCCCATGGAAAACAATTTTAAACAACAGTCATTTGTGCGGGGTGTTGTGCGGGTTCCTCCGCACACACACAGAGGGTGGAATGCACTAAAGCAAAGATGCGGTAAACAACCCGTTATCTTATTTTTACTGCATTCTGGTATGAACTAAAACCCGCACGCTGGGTTTCCGGCAGCAAAAGGTGGCCATACCCCATAGAAGCCTATGGGCTGATTATCGCGACCCCCGCCACCCGCACTGACCCCCCCCCCCTCCTGCACCTACCTGCTCCCTCCCCCCGTACTTCCCTTTCCGGGTGTAGGAAGGAGGAGGTGGTGCCCCGCAGTCAATGCAGCAGTCTGAGCAGGGGGCTGCCGGGCAGACGAGGAGGGGGAGCCGCAGAAACCCGCTAACCCCCTGCCGGCTGCTTTGCAAATGGGCTCTTATCGCAAGAGTTACCCTTTGTATCTGTAATCTGTATTCAGATGATACTCAGATCTACCTATCCTCCCCGGACCTGTCCCCATCTGTATTGAGCCGTGTCTCTGAATGCCTTTCTGCTGTTTTATCTTGGTTGTCATCTTGCCACCTCAAGCTTAATATTTCTAAAACAGAATAAATTATATTTTCATCAATAAATAGTAGTTACCAAATTGATATCTCTATTGCTGTTGAGAAGATGACAATCACTCCTACCTCTCAGGCTCGCTGCCTAGGTGTTATCCTTGACTCTCAACTTTCCTTTGTTCCCCACATTCAAAATCATGCCACATGCACCTAAAAAACATATTCAAAATTCGCCGTTACACAAGATACTGCAAAAACTCTTTGCATTGATTATTGCAATAGTCTCCTTATTGGCCTTCCCTAATACAGACTCTCACCACTACAGTCCATTATGAATGCAGCTGCGAGGCTAATCTTCCTAGCCAGACATTCATCGACTGCAAAGCTACTCTGTCAGTCACTTCATTGGTAAACTGTATACTACCGTATTCAATACAAAATTCTTTTACTTACACACAAAGCCATAAACCAAACTACACCAACATACATATCTTCTCTTATCTCAAAATATCTTCCAACCCGACCTCTACGCTCCTCACAAGATCTGCTTCTCTCCACACTCATTACTCGCTCCCATTCCCGATGGCAGGACTTTCTTCGGGCTGCACCCACTCTGTGGAATGCCCTCCCAAGCACAATAAGACTCTCCTCCAGTCTCCAAACCTATAAGCGTTCCCTGAAAACTCACCTCTTCAGGCAAGCATACCAAATTCCAGAACCAGCCACTTCACCTTCATATACCGTTCCTATCCAATCACATCCCCACTGTACAGTCCACACATATCCAATGTCTTTCTTTTTCACATTTTCCATCCTCCTGACCCATGGCCAAACTGCTGGGTCACCGTATCTTACAGCACACCAGGATCCTTTGCATTATGGTGGACTTTATGCAATAAATAATATCTGTCCTTGTGTATCAGTGCCTATTTCCCTATAGATTGTAAGCTTGCGAGCAGGGCCCTCATACCTCTGACTGTCTGTAAATACCCAGTTTGTTGTATCATTGTCTCCTATTCTAAAGCGCAACGGAATATGCTGTGCTATATAAGAAACCGGTAATAAATAATAAATAAAATAAACATATCGGGGGACATTTACCAAAATGGATTCGTAGAAAAAAGGTGTATTCGTAGGGAGAAATACACCTTTTTTTTACGAATTTGTATTTTCGGGATTTACAATCCCAAAAATACAACAATTCGTAGTCCTAAAGATGGGGAAGGGAGGGGAGGTGAGGGGGGGGGGGGGGGGATGAGAGGGGGGGGGTAGGATTAGATCACTATGGGCCAATAAGACAAATCACAAGTAAAAAACATGAAGGGGGGGGGGAGGTAAGGGAGGGGATAGGAATATAAAGACACATAAGTAAACACTTTTTAAACACAATACACACCAGGCCCTAGAATAAAATAAATAAGATGAGCACAATCACACATATGAAAAAAAAAAAAAAATAATAATAATAATATAGATACACACTGAAACCCCCAACCCATAGAATGGAGAAATAGTAGACCAAAAGGTAAAATAATACCACCTTTCTTGTTCCCCCTAGGGGAGATAGACCCTAAGGGCAAATATGGATTTATATGATGCCGCGTAAAGATATGAAAAATATATGTCGATTAAACTTAATATGAGAGAATGGAATATATGTGTTAGACGTTAATGCAGAATATGCATATTTATGTTATGTGATTATATTGTGAAAAAATACTAATAAATTTTTTTTTATTAAGATGGAACATTCGTATTTGTAGTTACAAATACGAATGTCTACACCATCGATAGGATACGACAGAAATCACCATTCAAAAGAATGGTGGTTTCTGATTTACTAAGCAGCCGTACTGATAATACGGCTGCTTAGTGGTGTAAAACACCCACGCAAATACGACAGGAAAATAGAACACCATTTTCCTGTTCTATTTGCGTTTTAGCCTGCAGGGATCAGTCAGATCCGTGCAGGCTTCAGTGTAAAAAAATAGAAAAATTAAATAAATAAAAAAAAAATCGGTGTGGGGTCCCCCCCACAGCCGAAACCAGCACCAGGCTGACAGAGCCTGGAGCCGGTAATTAAAAATCAGGGAACCCGACAAATAGGGGTTCCCTGATTTTTAACAACCAGCCCCAGGCTCCTGCTCTGGGGCTGGTTCCCAAAATACGGGGGACAAAATGACTAGGGGTCCCCCGTATTTTAAGAACCAGCCCCAGGCAAAACCAGCCAGCAGGGTAATGCCACAGCCGGGGGGGAGACTTTTTATGCAAGTCCCCCCGGCCAAAGCATTAACCCTACCGACCAGTCAGCCTGGCCAGGGGCCCTGGGGGAGTGGGGACCCCCCCAATAAAGGGGTCCCCCCCCTCCAGGACTTACCTGACCAGGCTGAAGCCTGGTGCTGTCCTCGATGCCCCTGGGCGGTGGGCATCGAGCTGATAGCGGTGTAAAAAATAGAACAAACGATTGTTTTTTACTGTGGCACTACAAGTGCCAGCAAGCCTCCCCAGCAAGCTGGGACTTGGAGAACCACAAGTCCCAGCCTGCTGGGCATTAAAGGGCCCGCTGGGTCTTGTAGTGCCACAGTAAAAAAAATAGTTAAATAAAACACACTGACACCCATTTTAAATAAAAGTTTAGGTACTTGTTTCCTATCTGGGCGCCCGCTAAGTTAATTGCGCACCATGCTATTCTCCGTAGAGAAATCTGAAGCATCGCATCGTACACACACACGATATTGAACGATGCGATGCGATCCGATTCGATTTCCCATAGGAAACAATGTTAAATGGATCAATTTAGCCAAATCAGCATAGGGAAGAATGGTAAATGGGCCAGAAACCCCCAAAAAACCCACAGAGCAGTGGAATGTCCCCCCAAAAGTAGTTGACGCCACCCCGCCATCAACGTGAACCCGAAGCGTGGCGAGCGCAGCGAGCCCGCGAGGGGCGGCGGTACGCGTCCTCCGACCTTTTCATGCCCTACTATCCACTAGGGCGTGGAGTGAGAATAGAATAGTGTGGCGAGCGCGGCGAGCGCAGCGAGCCCCGCGAGGGGACGCGGATACCTTCACAGGTAAACGCGTCCCTTCGCGGGCTTCCCAGGTGTCCGCGTCGCCATGGACACCTGGGAAGCCCGCGAGGGGACGCGTATAACTGTGAAGGTATCCGCGTCCCCTCGCGGGGCTCGCTGCGCTCGCCGCGCTCGCCACGCTTCGGGCTCGGTGGCTCGCTGCGCTCGCCACACTATTCTATTCTCACTCCACGCCCTAGTGGATAGTAGGGCATGAAAAGGTCGGAGGACGCGTACCGCCGCCCCTCGCGGGCTCGCTGCGCTCGCCACGCTTCGGGTTCACGTTGATGGCGGGGTGGCGTCAACTACTTTTGGGGGGACATTTCAATGTTCAGGGGTGTTTTTGGCCCATTTACTATTGTTCCTATGATAATTTGGCTAAATTGAGCCATTTCACATTGTTTCCTATGGGAAATCGAATCGGATCGCATCGCATCGCATCGTTCAATATCGTGTATGTGTACGATGCGATGCGATCCGATTTCATTACGGTGCCGTACGTAGAAAACCTGGGCGCCCAGATAGGAAACAAGTAGCAAAGTTTAATACACACATTACACACATACTGATACTTACCTATCTTGATCCCGTTGGTAGGTCGCTGGCTCCGGTGTCGGCGGCTCCGTGTCGGCGGCTCCGTGTCGGCGGCTCCGAGGTCGGCCACCTGTCCGAGGATAATCCATGTTGGACCTGTGGAAGGAAATCCAACTCACCCAGGTCCTCCATGGATGGTTTTCTTTCTTCATCTGTCGACATCTAGGACTTCCAGCAGCTGCCGGCATCTCCCGCGACGCTCCCCGGCTTTCAGAGCCGGAGAGATCCTTCCTCTTCGGCGTCAGGGCTCAAAATGAATTCTGGCCAATCAGGAGCCGCCTAGCGGCCAATCAGGAAAGGTCAGGACGCCGACCTCGGAGCCGCCGACACGGAGCCGCCGACACGGAGCCGCCGACACGGAGCCGCCGACACCGGAGCCAGCGACCTACCAACGGGATCAAGATAGGTAAGTATCAGTATGTGTGTAGTGTGTGTATTAAACTTTTATTTAAAATGGGTGTCAGTGTGTTTTATTTAACTATTTTTTTTACTGTGGCACTACAAGACCCAGCGAGCCCTTTAATGCCCAGCAGGCTGGGACTTGTGGTTCTCCAAGTCCCAGCTTGCTGGGGAGGCTTGCTGGCACTTGTAGTGCCACAGTAAAAAACAATCGTTTGTTCTATTTTTTACACCGCTATCAGCTCGATGCCCACCGCCCAGGGGCATCGAGGACAGCACCAGGCTTCAGCCTGGTCAGGTAAGTCCTGGAGGGGGGGGACCCCTTTATTGGGGGGGGTACCCACTCCCCCAGGGCCCCTGGCCAGGCTGACTGGTCGGTAGGGTTAATGCTTTGGCCGGGGGGACTTGCATAAAAAGTCTCCCCCCGGCTGTGGCATTACCCTGCTGGCTGGTTTTGCCTGGGGCTTATTCTTAAAATACGGGGGACCCCTAGTCATTTTGTCCCCCGTATTTTGGGAACCAGCCCCAGAGCAGGAGCCTGGTTGTTAAAAATCAGGGAACCCCTATTTGTCGGGTTCCCTGATTTTTAATTACCGGCTCCAGGCTCTGTCAGCCTGGTGCTGGTTTCGGCTGTGGGGGGGACCCCACGCCGTTTTTTTTTTTGTTTTTTTTACACCTTGCAGCCTGCACTGATCTGACTGATCCGTGCAGACTGCCTACAAATAATTCGTATTAGCAGCCGTATATACGGCTGCTAATACGAATTCCTACGACATCGGAGGGTTACAAAGCAGTCGTATATGACTGCTTTGTAAATCCCCCTCCGGAACACGACTTTGCATACGACTGAAACAGTCGTATGCAGTCGTAGGGAAAATACTAATACGAAAAACTAGGTTTTTCATATTAGTAAATTTCCCCCGTCAGAGCATATGCAATTAGTATCTATGCGGTTGTCAGAGGGAGAGAGATGCTGCTTCAGCTGTCTCTCTCCCCAGCTCAGCATACGGTACTGAGCAGCATTTGCTGAGCTAGGGAGAGAGGCTGTACAGCAGCGGCAGCCTGTCATGCCTCTCTATCCACTGCCCATCTCCCTTTTTTTTACTGCTGTCCATATGAAGGTGATATTTGCAGCCATACACATTGCAGAGTACATTATTTCACAAGGTGGGATTTCACCCTGGCGGGGCACCATCTACCTGAATGCTGGCCCCTGTAGATTTGAATTATCCTCAATGTTCAGGGCCGGCGCCACCACTAGGCAGGTCTAGGCATTTGTCACTGGAGGGCGGCAGTTCGCCCCTCGCCCCCCGTGCAAAGGGGGTACCTGCTGCACCCTCTGGGGAGCGGGCAGGGGGGTCCATGCTGGCATCTGACAGGAGCCTTCAGTGGTGTCCTTGCCGCGCGGGTACCTGTGGCGCTGTGTATAAAGCTGGCGGTGGGGGGTCCCTGCAGTGAATAAGAAATAACTAGCACTATCCGCCAGGCTATGCGGCGGCGCGGGAAGCGCTGCCGGATTTGAAAACACTGGCCGCACGCTGATTGGCTGAGATTCAGCCAATCAGCGTGCGGCCAGTGTTTTCAAAACAAGCCCGGCGGATAGTGCTAGTTATTTCTTATTCACTGCAGGGACCCCCCGCCGCTGCCAACTTTATACACAGCACCGCAGGTACCCGTGCGGCAAGGACACCACTGCAGGCTCCTGTCAGATGCCAGCATGGACCCCCCTGCCCGCTCCCCAGACGGCGCAGCAGGTACCCCCTGCCCCCGGCACCGGGGCGCCCCCCCTCCCCGACTCGCCTGGGGCACTCCGGTGCCTTACACCGGACCTGCCAATGTCTCCACTTCTAAAAACCCACACCGTAGTAAATATACGCCTATCTTTCTAACTGTAAATTGGGAATTTGGCTACGCCTAATCAGTCGGTGTGGACAGACGGGGGCACTTTATTGTTAGAAGTTTAGGGAGAGAGGTCATTTTATACCTATTTTTAGTAATATTATTATTTTTTAAATGTTGAAAATAATGATTTAAATGCTGCAACCTTTTTCTGGGCAGAATACAATAAATCTACATATAGCAAAAAATATGACACAAACATCCCCATACATGGTAACTGCAACAAGACGTAAAATGCTTTTATATATATAGTTAATAAACTGTGGCACTCAGAGACAGAATTAAAGGGCCAATTCAGGTTGGCTCCGTCAGCTGCGAAGATCACTGCTTACCAAGCAGTTGAGACATAGCCCGCCGCCGCCGATTCCCCTCGTTAACATGCGAGAAGATGTGTAATGAAGACACATCCCCTCGCATGCCGCCGCTGCAGGAGCAATCATTCGATGGTCGATGACAATCCAATGATTGCTCCTACGCTTTCATGGGTACACCCATAAAACGCTGTCAGCGATCCCTGCCGCCGTCTGCCCCCAGTCCGCCCCGGTGCTTGCAAGTGGCTCGGCGACTATGAAAGTCACTGAAGTCATTCGCAAAAGCACATACTCTTAATAGACCACGAGCATGCGCAGTCCCCATAACATCGGGGCGGGGCCAAATACGCTAAATAGCAAGTAAACCAGAATCAACCCCCCCCCCCCCCACACACACACACACAACTTAGGTTAAAATATACAGGGGCAGATTACTTCGCCGTGGAGAGTGGTAAAGTAATGAGAGAGATAAACTGTCAGCCAATTAGCTCCTAATTCATTTTAGGCTGACACTTTATTTCTCTGCACTTTATCTCACTACGGGGCCTAGTGCATCTGCCCCAGTGTCTCTGATTCCCTCTGGAGTAGAATGGTTTATCCATTATTAAGCCATTTCAGTTCTTAGCGCTCTACAACTTCTCAAACTAAAAACCGTTATCTTAGACTTAGTCCCGCACGTGTCCATCATCCCGCTAGCAAATGATATGAAATTACATTTCCCGAAGGCAAACATTATTAGCAAATCCATTTGCTGAAACTCTCTGTAAGTATGGAACAGCTCTCAGAAAGGAAATAAGGGCTTTGGGTTGTATCATTTAGTAATTCCGTAATGAATTGCCCCTTATGCGCTTGATTATTTCTGATTGCGTTGTCATGAATAACGTAAGGAAACATGAGGTCAGTGACGCGGGCGTGAAGGCACAGAGAGAGTTGGCGGTGGTGGCGTTTGAGACTGGTCTCTGCACACTGCACATAGAGGACCCAGAATGCGAATACTTCATTCAGACTAAATGAACAGTCTCCGAGGAAGAACACGAGACATCTGTGGTCATTCATTGCTGAGTTACTGGCTCTTTGACTTAAAATATAGCAGTTTGGTTGTGTCAAATAGCCGCTCATGACCCCAATGTGCTGCAGCAATGAGTGGCTGAAAAAAACAGTTTGGGCAACAGTATAAAGGTTAAATGAACTGCAGTTGTATGTGCCAAGTGGTGATGGTCACACAAGGGCATAATGCCTTCCCAGCCAGTCCGCTGTGCTTTAGAATTGTTTCTTTTCCCCTTTACCCCAATATCATGGTACCAGGTTGTATATTTGCAAAGATAAGGTAAACCATCAAGGCACTTCAAGGCTTCTCTGATGGGGGCGATCCTTAATCTGTGCTTTCCAGCAATTCAATACAATTAATATTTCAATATCTCAAAAGCTATTTTTTGTAATACCAGCTGACCCATTGTCTGCAGTTGGTTAGGAACACCTTACTGCCCTTACCGTAAAAAACCCTTTCCTTCTAAGATTACAGAACCTTCTCTCTTCTAGTCTGAGCACATGCCCACGTGGCCTAGTCTCCGACCTCTTTGCTTTGAGGTTGGGGGCTAGGACACCTGGGCACGCGCTCTGACTAGAGGAGAGAAGTTTCCGTATTCTTAGAAGGAAAGGGTTTTTTAAAGTAAGGGCAGTAAAGGTATGAAACTCTCTTCCACAAGAGGTGGTGATAACAGACACTGAGCACATTCAAAATAATGTTGGACAAACATTTACTGGAGAAAAAAAAAAAAAGTTGAACTTGATGGACGTACGTCTTTTTTCAACCTCAGCTACTAAGTTACTATATTACCTGGTAGTAGAATGTGTCTAACACTACTGTACCTGCCATTTGCTTACAGGCTGAAATGCTGGCAATCTTGCATAGAGCCAGCCCCTACCTGGGGTCAATTTATCATGGTTGGCTCATTTGTATCGCTGCCGATTTCCCAACTGGTGGGATCAAATCAGATCCCTCTTCCCACTCTCGCCCTGCGTCTCCTTTGGTTGGGTCACACCCGGCGGTTTAAAGTTGCATCACTACTAATTAGCAGCATATTATCAGTGGAGGTATAGCTAGGATGGCTGCTTATCAAGTACTGCATCAATATTTCATTGCTCCGGTATTTTGTGTCCACCGCCACAACTTGCACTGAGTTGGATAGTTAAATAGAGGGGCCGAATAGCTCTCAGTTATGAATAGGCCCCTTACGGTGTATATCTTTTGTATAATTAAGAGGAGCCCATCTTTATAAATAGAAAGTGTAGTTTAGATCAGTATAACGCTGCTTTCGCACTGTGTTTATTTGAGCCTGAAATGTGTAAAATCCTTTAGAGGAAGCCAAATATTGTCTTATTAAGTTTCCACTCATCCCAGCTGCGGCTGCTGACAACGTGCTGCGTTCTGGGCTCAGCGAGTCTATTTCTCCCCACTTGAAATCACACACTGAGTTGTAGTTCCAATTTCCTTTATGCAGTACAGCGCTGGGAGAACGGGGCACTCAATACAAAGTGCAAAAGCAAATGGCTGCTATAACACACGCAAACTATCCAATTATAACAATCAATCAGGTTCAAACCCTGCCACTATGGAGCTTGTAGTGCCCATTAGGGATGCCAATCCTGGGGCATTTTTTCAATCCCAGAATTCGGGATTGAAAAATGCCCAGTCCCAGGATCCCGGGATTGGCTTCCTTTACACAAAAACCCGCCCCGGCCGCCCGCATATTTGCTTACAGTTGCGGTGCGGCCAGGCGGGTGGGCGATGGAGCTGGGGGTGTAGGCAGGAAAATGCAGCCTGGGTGGGTGTGCGGTTGTCCGGCGCTGGTATGGGGGTCCGGGAAGAGGCTATGGCAGGCAAGCAGGAAGCCTGGGTGGGCGGTATGGAGGCGGCGGGGGGTCAGCGTGCCCGCGGTGCACGCAGAATGAGGCTGCTGTTGGGTGGGCATCCGGCACTGGTATGGGGGTCCAGGAAGAGGCGACGGCAGGCAGCCAGGGTGGGTGGGCGGTATCATGAAGGCGGCGGGAGGTCAGCGCGGCCTCGGTGCACACAGGATGAGGCTGCTGTTATGTGGCCTGCGCAGCGTGACCTCTGACGTCGTCACGCTGCGCAGCGCCGCACTGCCTGGGACGGGAGAAGCCGGGCAGCGTCTGAGCACTAGCATGCGCAGTCTAATCCCGGGATTGAAATCCCGGCATTTTAGGGGCCAAATCCCAGGATCCCGCCGATCCCGATTCCGGGATTGGCCATCCTAGTGCCCATCCCCTTTCACTGCCACACAATACAGGTAGAATTATAATTCAGTCTATGCAATACAGATGGCATCCTAGTGACCACCACACAATCCAGAGGAAATCCTGGTGACCACCACACAATATAGAAAGCATCTTGGTGCGCACTACATCAATACATCCATCGCGAAAATATTGTCTCATCATCTAGCAATGGCGTATTAATATTTTCTGCAGCACTTTACTAAACATGTACTGAAAAAGTTCTTACTCCACAAATTAGGAGTTTTGCTTGTTTTTCCCCAAAAACGTTTGATATCTGTGAGGAAAACGTAAAATCTGCACACGTTATATGTTGAAGGCCACCAGCTGTTACCAAGCCATCGCTAAACACTAATTATACCGATCAGCACCTGGAACCCAGTGACTGGACTCGACACAGTCCTCATTACGTATGCTCATAAGGGACTCCAGTCGGCCATTTTGATGCTGTGCTAGAAAATAATGTTTTGGAGCCCCTTCTGAGCGATAAATTTCACGATATCGCCTAGTGTTTATGCAGCATTTTATAGCGATATGTTAATAGTAGAACCAGACATTCAGGTGGAAACGCTGAGATATATTACTGTTAATGAATGTGCCTTTACATTGCCTCTCTCACGCTGTTCGGGTTTTGGTTATTGGAAAGAAAAATTGCACAATCGGGTGATCCGCATTATTCACGTCTGTATGGGTAACTAGGTCGACCAAACTAAGGTCAACATACATTGGGTCGACCTCTGAAGTTTGACAGGCCTTAGGTCGACACAGAGAAATGCCTAAGGTTGACAGGGTCAAAAGAGAATTAGGGTGACATTGGGAAGGTCGACATGTGTTTTTCAAGTTTTTTTTGTCCTGGATGTCCACAGTGTCAAAATGGACCTGTATTGGTGCACCGATGCGATCGCCATGCTTTGGACACGATGCCTCGCTGCACCCGTCACACTATTATATTATATATATATATTATATTCAAGGGTCCTAAATTGTCTTGAGAAAAGTCCATTTGTTGCAAAATGTAACCCAAGAAACTGTGTTCAACGTTTGTGGAACGGTCAGACTTACATTTGTACAGACTGGGAAAATCATTAGATGGTTGGGGAATTACATATGGATTTGTAGGTGGATAGCGATTAGAAGTCTTCAGAGGTCAGGTGTGAATCAGGCCCATAATGCGGTATGAGTTCAGCATTTTTGTGGGATGCCGGCGGTAAAAAAAAAAACCCTCACAGTTCGGTCGGCATCCCGCATGACCAACGGACTCACGCCCCATTACATCCGGCACCCAATGTCCAATCAAATTTAGCCAATTGTATCCCCTAGTTCAGTGATTTTCAACCTTTTTACCTTGCGGCACACTAAATAAGATTTTAAAATTGCCAAGGCACACCATAAGATCCCCACAGGGCAAAACACATTCCCCCCAAAGGAAAAATAAAAACAAACCTATTGGCCCCCATATAAAAAACAATCACACTGGTCCCCACAGGTAACAAAAATAACATATATTGGCTCTTTACATGAATGAAAAGACCAGCAAATAACACTTGAACTGGTGGTGGCTATAAACTAGTTTGGGCATCTCCAGATCTGGGGGCACACTTGAGAACAGCTCAAGGCACACACATGCGCGCACACACACACACACAAACAAAAATAAATATATAGTACTAATAAATAAGAAAATAATAATATATTTGGAGTTAGCCTTGAATTACATTTTAACACCTCTTATCAGAATTAAGACTAAGGGGGGTATGCAATGTTGGATCACGGCTGTCGATACCCGCCGACAGCCGTGATCCAGGCCCGTTTGCGGTCAGATCGACCGCATAACGACAGACGGGATTCAATGTCCCGCCTGCCGATGGGCGCAAAGGGGGCGTGGCCGTGAAAACAGCCGTGGATTGTCGATCTGCGGGCTGGATAACGACAATCCACGGCCATTATCGGCAGAACGGGCCCGACGGCTTCTGAAGTCATGCCCGTACTGCCGTGATCCCTCATCAATGCTGTCATTAATGACAGCATCGAATAGGGAGTTGCCGCTATTTCCCACGTCGGAAATAGCGGCGGCAGATTGCATATCCCCCTCAATTGCTCATTTTCATACAATATGAACAGCATCTAAATACCGCATTTTAGTTCTAATTAGAGAATATATTAGGAGAGAAAAATAAATGTCCAACGTGATTAATATTGAACTAGGTGATTCATCGCGCCCTACGGGCGCTCTTCAAACCGTCGTAAGGGGCTGCACCCCCTTAATTTGTGAACGTTTGTATATGAGAAATATGGTTAGAATTGTATGAAAGATGGCCTGTATTGCAACTTGAGTTATAGGTGAAATGTGTTAAATAGAGAGCATATGATTTAGAAGGGGGTGTGTAATGTTTTGTTTAATTAAAAATCGCGGTGGGGGGGGCGCAGTGGGTTGCCACGAATCGTGGCAGGTGGGGGGCGCGGGGGTGGGGGTTGCCGCGAATCGTGGGAGGTTGCGGGGGGTGGGGTTCCGCGAATTGCGGGAGGGGGGGTCACGGGGTGGGGGGTTGCCCCGAACTGCGGGAGGAGGGTCGCAGGGGGGGGTGCTGCCATTCGCCACAAGAAAAAATAAACACAGAAAGGTCAACACATGTAAATGTTGACATAAGTGTGGCACTTCATTGGTGTCCATGTCGACACATGAGAATGAATATGAAAAATTCAAAAAATGAAAAATAAATCTTCAAAAACTCATGTCAACCTTTTTCATTGTCGACCATAGCCATGTCAGTGTTCTGCTTGTGCCATTTAATCCTGGGGTTGCCGTGAATCGCAGGGGGGGGGGGGGCGCCGCGAATCGCGGAAGGGGGGGCGGGGGGATGGGGGTGCCGCGATTCGTGGGAGGGGGGTCGCGGGGGGGGTTTTGCCGAGAATCGCGGGAGGGGGGGTCGCGGGGGTGGTGGTGCCGAGAATCGCGGGAGGGGGGGTTTGCCGCGAACCGCGCGGGGGGGGCGCCGCGAATCGCGGGAGGGGGGCGGCGGGGGGCGCTCACCTGGTGGCTGTGGAGAAGGTTCCTGGGCAGCATGGGGAGGCAGAGGGTGTCTGGCACTGTGGGCTCACTGGGCTGGTTCTCTGTCATGTGAGTCAGAGGCTCCACCCAGCGTTAGAGGCACACTCACACACTTTGAGTGACAGATGTAGCCAAATATATAAGAGATATTTCATTATTTTTTATATATAAATATTAAATAAATAATTATAGAAATAAAAAAAAAATCTAAATTAACCTATGCAATTTTAACACTTTTTTAACTATAACTTTTGTTTTCGTTTTACATTTGTTTATTTGCCTAGACCTCTCTCCGCTTCAGTGAGTTTTTCTTTTCACGCTATAATCGTACATAGCTTATCTGTTCCCCGGGAATTATTTAACCTGAACAAGTTACAGAATGATCGCTACTTGTGGTTCCCAAAAAGAGTAATTTATTTACAAATTATCATCCTTTGGTTCTGGTATAAATTGTTGACAGTCCCAATAGGCCGATACAAAATGGTTGACAGTGACAAGATTGACATAGACAAAAGGTTGCCAGAAATTATCGACACGTGAAACGGTCAACATGAAGTTTTCAAATTTTACCAATCCCAGTCTTAGTCCATGTGGCTGGTAAAGTATGAAAAAAAAACGCACGTCGACATTTTCATGTGTCAACCTTTTGTCTATGTCAATCTTGTCTATGTCAATCTTGTCAAAGTCAACCATATGGGTGTTGACCTATTGACTGTCAGACTAGGCACTATCGATCTATGGACCAGATACCCTTGTAAATTTACTAAAGGTTTTAAAAAATATATAAAGAGTTGGTGTTGCCCATAGCGACCAATTAGATTTTGTCTATCATTTCTTTATTGCATCCTGGAAAATTGATAGGCAGAATCTGATTTAATTTTTTAGAACTTTTAGTAAATGTATCCCTTATTGTGCAATTTTGTCAGATCTTTCAAAAAGTCTTAAGCTGTGTACACACGCTTCGATTTTTCCCTGTTTTCGATTTGATTTCGCTTATAGAAGCAAAATCGAATGCACATCGAATGGTTTTTAGGACACTTTCGATCTGCATTCGATTTGATGCGCGCTCCCGTTTTCTCAAAATCGAATAGAAAAATCTACTGTGCAGCCAAGGAAATCTCGAATTCGATTCAGTAAATCGATTCAGTACATTGTGCCTACACTGTGAAATCGAAATCGAATCGAATGCAAAAGTACAGATCTAATGCCAAATCTAATGGGATGATCTCATGCCAGATCTAATAGAAAATCGAATCTAACATCAAATCTAAAGCAAATCTAAGCGTGTGTACAGGGCTTTAGAAATCTGTTGTACATTTGCTCTTGTATATGCAATGCAATATATAGAAAACCAAGAAATTACTATGATGGAAACTGTAAATAATACCATTGTGATTTTATTTTACTTGGTGTTTCGTGCAATGCTGATTCAAATTATGGCATTGTATAAATAAAGAATAAATAATTCTTGCAATATGTTTTGGATTTTTAATTTGCCAAAATTGACATTCATTATTCACGGACCCTTAAAAAATAAAAATAAAAAAACGCAATTGCAAAACCAGCTGTTGAACTGTAGTTACAATTGTTTTTGCTACAGCGGATACATTTATTATAGGTTGATGAGTATATTTAGTGACCCTTACAGGCAACTTTTGAAAAGTAGAAAGATGTAAAAAAATAAAATAAATGTGTTTAATAAAAAAAACAAAAATGTTGACATTATCTGCGGTTGGAAATGTAAAAAGTTTTTTTTTTAAACTGTATAATAAATAACAAAAATTTTGACATTATCTGCGGTTGGAAATGTAAAAAGTTTTTTTTTAAACTGTATAATAAATAACAAAAATGTTGACATTATCTGCGGTTGGAAATGTAAAAAGTTTTTTTTTTTTAAACTGTATAATAAATAACAAAAATGTTGACATTATCTACGGTTGGAAATGTAAAAAAAAAATATTTTAAAAATTGGATAATATATAACTAAAATTTTCATATTATCTATGGTTGGAAATAAAAAAAAAAAATTCTTTAGGCAGCGAGTTTATTGTTCTTGGCAGCGTGCCAGGTTACCCCTTTAAAAAAGCTACATTTTGCTGACATAAATGTGTCAGGGAGCATAAAATTAGCTTTTTACTTCAAAACAACACATCATTTTGGAGTGAATGTTGACCCTTTTTGGGCTGCAAAGAAGTTCAGAGATAAAATACTGTTGTAAACACTCAATGTGGATATAGATAAAGATGTAGTAACTAGGCCAGTGTTTATCAACCTCTTAGCCCCTGAAAGACGAATGTGGTTTGCATGAAATGTCTGGACAGCCAGGTACCTGTCCCACATGACATGCAGTACTCTGACTGGCTCAGCCACGGACTGGGATGAGAAGAAAGATATTAGGCAAATTAATTCACAGGGAGACTATGGATATTTCATATTTTTTTTAAATAAAATAAAACTTAATTGAAATATACCAAGGCAAACAAAAACACACAAAAAAATATTTTGTATGAGTTTTTGTTCTGTTACTCTTTGTTGCCTGTAAGTGTCACTGTTGATACTGGAGTCGATGAAGAGGTTGGGGGTCTCTATGGCATTGATTACCTCAGAGATAGGGTCTGAAAATTAGTTCTACCCGATCTCCTGCACATACACGGTGACCGTGCAAATATGACGGGGCGAATGCGCAGTGGTAGTTTTTACCTATAGGCTGCAGGACTTCAGCCCCCCCCAGGTGATATCTGTCCCTGTCCGTGAGAATGCACTGGCTTCACTGTGGCTGGCGGTGACTTATTGGAAGTCCTACCTGCCAGTCACCCACATAACAGGAAGTCCCATTGGGAGGTGTTCCCTCACTCCGGGACTGCCAGTCCGGGCATCTATAGACAGAGAGCTGGCTTCCGGTAGCAAGCCTCTCCCTGCCTTGCTGTGCAACATAATTTGGCTTTTATGGGCTGCAGCAAAAGCAGCCCATAGAAGCTGGGGTATGCGCATGTGTAGCAATGTTGCTGATACTGTGCTTGCGCTGGGACCATGAATGGGATGTAGGATTGGGAGCAGCGGGTGAGCGGTAAGAGGCAGGGGTGGGGTGTGTGTGCTGGCATCGCAACCAGCAGTAGCCACCTTCCTACGATGAGGTAGGAGCCGCCGCTGGTTCCGAGGATCCATCTTCCAGCTAAGATTGTGATGTGATTAAATAACTATAATTATTAACTATAATACTCTGCTAAACTAAATAATAATATTGCCTTTTGCACGGCATATAATAAATGACTTTTGGTGAGAATTCGGTTACGTTAAATAACACATTGTAAAATGTGAAAATGGTGAGGCTAGAAGAGAGTATTGGGCCGCTACTCTTCTGCAGAACAAACATCTGTTAATTAGACACGACATTCTACTGCACAAGTGCTCTGCATACAGTACTTGTATTTTGTGGAACCAAGTCTGAAGCTGGATTCCCACCTAGAGGCAGAACGTTGAGTTTTCCATAGAGCTTGTAAAGTTCTACAAAGGCAACATGACAGATGGTGCAGTGGTTAGTATTGCCGCCTAACAACCCTGAGGTCATGGCACTGTAGGTGTAGAGTTTGTATGTCCTCTCTTTGTTTATGTGGGCTTCCTCATTGGGGCAGGTGTAATTGTTAGCATTACTGCCTCACATCACTGAGGTCATGGGTCCCACTATAACTGTGCAGAGTTTGTATATTCTCCCCGTACTTGCGTGGGTTTCCTCTGGGTACTCCGGTTTCCTCCCACATTCCAAATATATACTGGGCGGTTAATTGGCTCCCAACAAAATTAACCCTAGAATGTCTGTGTGTGTCTGTACATGTGGTAGGGAATATAGATTGTAAGCTCCACTGGGGCAGGGGATGATGTGAGTGTTCAAATATTCTCTGTACAGCGCTGCGGAATATGTGTGCACTATATATAAATAACTGGTAATAAATAAATTATGTTCCATTTACTCCCACATTCCAAACAAATGCTGGTAGGTTAGTTGACAAAGAAATCAACCCCTGTGTATATATTTGTCCATGTGATAGAGAATATAGATTGTTAGCTCCAATGGTGCAAGGACTGATGTTAATGATAAAATAATCACTGCAACACACTGTAGAGTATGTGTGCACTATATAAATAACTGATAATAAATGAATTCCTGTAAAAATATGATGGTACCTGTTTTGCTTCACAATCAGAATGGGTCTAGGCGTGCAATGTGTCAATATAAGCTAAAATCTATATTGTACACCTGACTTATTCGGCAATTTAACATTATCTGGTATCTCAACTCCAGAATGACTTACCCTAATAAGGACCATGTGCTAGGTACTAGGGGTAAGTTACTGGATATTTAAATATTATTTCTGCCTTAAATCAACTGTTGAAACATCAGAAACGCACTGTGGCTGCAGTTCAACAAATGATATACAGTATAAAAATGTATCTACTTTAGCCGTAGCCAGCAAATGTAATTCATAGTCTTTCTTGCTTGTAGATTTTCCTAAGGAACTAAGAAAGCGTGTGTATTTCCTCCATACACAAAAAGGATAGTTTTTAGGAAAATTGTTACTTGTTCCTTTACTTTGTCCTCATCCTTACTTATACAACATATCTGTGGGGATTAGACACAAACCTAAAGTGACATAATCCCCTTTTTGTGACCTGAACTATCGGGGGAACTACTGGTTCGATATAAGTTTATTTTTATTGGTCTTATTGTTGACTCCCAATAAAACGTGATTTCCATAGAAAGCAACTTCCAAACAATTACCCTGAAGAAGTCTCTTAGAGATGAAACGCATAGGGTAAACATTCAAGGACTTTCTTTCATTCTTAGAACCTGTGGCTGGAGAAAATTGTTCCCTTCCAATAAGGGTGACAGATTTATCTGATTCTGGGTAAATTTGTTTTTTTTAAATTTTCACTTAAAAAAAAAAAAAGAATTGTTATTGATATTATTTTAAAAATCAAATTGTATAAGGGTGTCAAACATTTTTGAATAACAAAATATGAGCAGTACTTTTACTAAGGATGATATCTAGTAAGATTCCTCATTTATTATAGATTGTAAGCTCTGATGTGAATGTTCAAATATCCTCTGTAAAGCGCTGCGGAATATGTATGCGCTATATAAGAAACTGTTAATAATTAAATAATTAAGGTAAGACGTTCATCTTTAATTTCAGATTCGGGATTGATAAATGTTCAATCTTAGGATCCTCCCCCAAATCAGCCTCCTCACATTTATTCACATGGGCTATGCTGGGGCGCAGCGGTGCAGCCGGGGCATGCTGCGCAGTGGTGCGGCGTGCGTGCTGCGCAGCGTTCTGAGCACGTAACACTGCACAGAGCAGCCGGGCAGCGTCTGAGAGGGTGCTTTTGTGCTGGCCGGAATTAGACTGCGCGGGCGCACTCTAATCCCAAAATCTCAGGATTGGAAACTCCAATCCTGGGATTCAAATCCAAGCAAATTTAGGGCCAAATGTGATTGGTCACCCTAATATATATGTATATTATATATATTTAAATATTTTTATTAATTATTAAAGATCTTGATAAGTATTGCGCCTCACAAGATGGCGGAGGTTGCAGGCAAAGCGGTTGCTGCTCCCTGCGGACTGAAATATTTTTCCCTACAATTTATTTAGCCGCTTTATTAATCTGAGGTATACATTTATACCTAATTATTCCCCCTAAAACTTATTTTGACTTCTGTGTTTTGTGATCTGTCAGTGCAGACCACCCGGTCAATGTACACAAGCTAAACTTTAATTATTCATCCTCCTGGTGCCTATTGAGGCTATAAAACAGTCATTCAGGATCAGCAATGGCAGCTATTAATCAGACGTACTGCTGATTCTATCGGTTGGCTGTGGCTCAGGTCAGTAACAACTGTCTAACACCTATTAGCACCACCGTGGGTGATTGCTCATGCCTGCTGGGAGGTGAAGTGTCTCAGACAGGCCGGGGTCTGTGGTGCGTGCAAAACAGCTGATTTAAATAACCAATAAACAAGTGCCCTCATACAAAATCTATTGATTTAAGTCAATTATTGAAGGAGTATCTTTTTCAGGGGAGGGGACTGTTCAGTTTGCACGTGTGACACACTGGCTGGATATACAGTATTTAGGCAGGTATGTAAAATATGCCACAAAGGAAGAATGCTTTGAAAGATAGAAAGTTTAATAGTTTATTTTCAGCAATTGACAAACGAATAAATGAACAGAGGAGAACCCAAGACAAAATCAATTTGGTGTGACACTTCTTTGCTTTCCAAACAGCATCAGTTACTCTAGGTAAACTTGCAAAAAGTCAGAGATTTTTGTAGGATTATAGTCAGGTGTATGATTAACCTATTATACCAAACAGGTGATAATGATCATCATTTTCACATGTAGGTTGAGACACAAGCAGTAACAGAAACAGCTGTGCGGGAGGCTGATTGTCTCTAACTAATCGGGCCCAAAAAAAGGGGTGTGTTCCCTATGGAAATGGGGCGTGGTCTTGCAGGGATGCCTCAAGCCACACGCTGTTTCCCGCCCCTCTGCATCACTGAATAGATGCTGTGCGCACAGTGCCTATATCCTTCCCAACTGCCCTCCCCAAAAAAAGGGGACGTCCCACGAAAAGCGGGACAGTTGGGAGGTATGAATTATGCCACTATTAAGAACCTGGAGATTGTGTTTCCCTATGCTCGGAATAGGATATTACTGGGATAAAATCGCACGGACTGCCAAATTTCTATAATAACCAATCAGACGCAAGATCGTAATGTGTGACAGGCACTTCACTGCGGTTCAGAGTGATGCCAGCCTACTGTATTCTTCCCAGGATCCCTTTAAGCCTTAAAGTTAATGTTTATGGCGCTCCGGATACTGCGACAGCCGGCCTGATGACATCCCTGCGACTGTAACACAAACAGATTTACTAAAAGGGGGCAAAGAAAAATCACTTTCCTGTTTTAAAATATCACCTAGAACTTTATATGCTTTACACCATTTGTACATTTATAGGGAAACACATTCACAGATTGTACTTAGTAAAATGTCAATATTGTCTTAATGGCCGTATTAAAGGCCATCTCATAAAAAGATGTGTTTAGGGAGAAACATTTCTGCCACCAATAAACGTCCCCCGGTATCGCACATCACATTTAGCCGCAAGTTTTACGGCCTGCAGCGAGGAATTAGGGAGAGTCATAAGTGCACCATACAAGGGCATGCCTCAGATTGAGGGATCTGCGCCTGGATTCATAAAATATAACCATCCATTACACCACCGCTATCTGGAGCCAGCAAATATACACAGACTATAAATTTGAGCAGTCCAGCGCTCCAGTGCTTTAAGGAATTGCATCTACAATTGGTCACATTCTTCCAAGATAGGTCTAAAAAGGATTAAATGGGGAATGCTTATAATGGGGTCTGGACAGCCAAAAGATGTTCTCTTCCCCATTTATCAAGTGCTTATGACTGTGATATTTAGCAAATGGGTTATGTTAAGAGGGAAGACTTGACAAGGTGGCATCGTTATCCTGTCCGTATGATGCATAATATTAGTATTACGGCTTAGATCATCGCATGCTTTTAAAATCATCACTGCTAACAAGAAAGAGATATTTCTGCTGCTGGACCCAGACTTTCCATTTGCAAGTTGATAATATGTCAACAATTATGTAAATGGAAAGATTGCAATGTGTTTATATAAATACAGGCCTTACAGAGGCCGGGATCCGACAGGGTGTCCGTTACACAGGAAATCTGGGTGTTGTAAGTCACTGGGGGGGGGGGAGGGGAAGGGTGCTGGGGCTCTGCATCTAAATTATCAGTGTTTATCGTCTTTAGTGGGAAAAGCAAAACATGCTGTAAATTTGTAACATACCGAGGTGCGAGGTGCCGTAGCGATTACACAACGCGCTGCGCTACCCACAAAGGAGTGACGGTGTCCATGTGTACTGTGTGTCTGACAAGGGGCGGCTATCCAGATCTATCTATGTGTCTGTCCATATCATTCTATCTATCTATCTATCTATCTATCTAAAAAAATGTAAATCAGGCGCAAATGGTTAATTAAATAATTTATGCAAAAAAAAAATCAAGTATTGAGAGGCAGCTCCCAGTGGACTCCCACAAAGGGATCCAATAGATCAAGATAAAGGGGTTGTAATGATTTCAATAAAATAATTGTAGAGAGCGCACTGAATTAAGCACAAGATATTTATTAAAAAATCAATTGATAAAAAAACTTTTATCACAATAACAATTATTTAATATATCAATAAAAAAATACAGAACTAAAATTTATCAATTAAACCACTTGGGCAGCCACTGATACCCCACACAATGCTGACGCTCTTGGGGAGAGACAACAGCGGGAGTGACGAGGTGCCTGCCGCACTCTGTGGTAATGTCTGTAGCGAGTTATACCTCTCGAGGGTCCCGTTGATGAAACAGATGGATCCGGGTTCGCCGCATGGTCGCCCTTCCGCTTACAGGTTACAGCCCCGAGGGAAAGAGATGAAGAACTGATGGTGGAACAAGGTGGTGGGTGTAGGTGGGTGCCGGGTGGTCCTCCCGATCTTAACGCATTTCTCCGTCGTGGGATCATACGGTTTCCTCAGAAGAAGCTCCCCGCAACTGGACATTACACCTTCCTTTAGTGGGTAAGAGCACCGGACATTCATTAACATATCAGCATTGTGTGGGGTATCAGCGGCTGACCAAGTGGTTAAATTAATTTATTTTAGTTCTGTATTTTTTTTTATTGTTATATTAAATAATTGTTATTGTGATAAAAGTTTTTTTATCAATTGATTTTTAATAAATATCTTGTGCTTAATTCAGTGCGCTCTCTACAATTATTTTATCTATCTATCTATCTATCTATCTATCTATCTATCTATCTTTATTTCTACCTATCTAACATCTCTCTCTAACTATCTATCTCATATCTATCTATCTATCTATCTATCTATCTATCTCATATCTATCTATCTCAAATCTATCTATCTATCTCATATCTATCTATCTATCTTTATTTCTAACTATCTATCTATCTATTTATTAATCTCATATCTATCTATCTTTATTTCTACCTATCTAACGTCTATTTATTTATTTATTTATTTATTAACAGTTTCTTATATAGCGCACACAGATTCCGCAGCGCATTACAGAGAGAATATTTGCCCATTCACATCAGTCCCTGCCCCAGTGGAGCTTACAATCTATATTGCCTACCACATGTACACGCACACACAGACGTTCTAGGGTTAATTTTTTGGGAGCCAATTAACCTACCAGTATATTTTTGGATTGTGGGAGGAAACCGGAGTACCCGGAGGAAACCCACGCAAGTACGGGGAGAATATACAAACTCCGCACAGTTAGGGTGGGAATTGAACCTCAGTGCTGTGAGGCAGTAATGCTAACCATTACACCGTCCGTACTGCCTATCCATCTATCTTATCATATCTATCTATATCACATCATATCTATCTTTCTATCTATCTATATTATGGAATGGGATCATTCGTCAGACTGCATTTAGGTCTACACCATTAGGTCGACTTGCATTTAGGTCGACCTGACTGAAGGTCGACATGTGTTAGGTCGACATGGTCATTAGGTCGACAGTTATAAGGTCGACAGGGTCATTAGGTCGAGAGTGAAAAAGTCGACATGTTTTTGTTTTAAAAAAAAGTTGTCATTTTTTTCAAGCGTCGACACAGTCAACATACGCTCGGCACACTATTTTATTCTCCCACCACGCCCTAGTGGATGGTAGGGCATGAAATACTGCCTGTCGGCACATATCGACTCATAAAACAGTGAAATTACCCCAGGTCGACCTTTTGCCTGTCGACCTTCCCCATGTCGACCTAATGACCCTGTCGATCTTATAAAAGTCGACCGAATGACCCTGTCGACCTAATGACCCTGTCGACCTAAGTCATGTCGACCTTCAGTCATGTCGACCTAAATGCATGTCTACCTAAATGCAGGTCGACCTTAAAGCAGGTCGACCTAGTGGTGTAGACCTAATGCTGTAGACAATATGACCGTATCCCTATATCATGATATCTATCTATCTATCTATCTATCTATCTATCTATCTATCTATCTATCTATCTATCTATCTATCATATATCTATCACACATATATTTCTTATCTATCTATCTATCTATCTATCTATCTATCTATCTATATATTTATCTGTCTATATAATATCTATCTACCTATTTATCTATCTATATCATATCTATCTATCTATATCATATCTATTTATCACCAAGGAAGGGTATGTATGTGTAAATGGATTTGTGTAAAATGTATTTAATAAAATGTATCTTTTCTTGGTGTGTGTGCGAGTCTTTATTTGAACATTCTACATTCAACTATTATTGCCCTGCATGCTGTAACTTGTGGTACGCCAAGTCCCAGCATGCAGGGGGGCCTTCTGGGACTTGCAGTTCTGTTAAAAGCAATGTGTTTTTCAATCTAATTTTTACACTTATTTTATCAGCCCAGTGTCCACCACCCAGGAATGCCAGGGACAGCCCCGGGCTTCAGCCTGGGAAATCACCCCTTCATTGGGGGGTCCACACTCCTCCATGTACCCTGTCAAGGGCTCACCAACCAGGGGAAGCATGTTATGGCCAGGGGCCTTGTATAAAAGTGTCCCCCGGCTGTTGGAGACCGGTGCTGGTTACAAAATACAGGGGACCCAGTGCCGGTGGGGCGCTCTGCTGCTCACCCATGCGGGGGGTGCTCCGATTCGGCCGCTTTACATGGGGGGGTTGGCGGTAATTGTGACGGCAGGCCGCTGCGGCGTTCCAGAGGGGGGTTGGCAGGTGCTGTCGGGTGATGCGCCGTGTGATGCAGCGGAAGTCCGCGCGTCATTTCCGGGGGGTGGGGGCGGGGGGTGTTGGGTAATATGGCGACCGCCGCTAAGGTTCTCCAGGGGTAGGGAGGGAGATCGAGTGATGCCGCGGCCGCCTAGCCAGTCTGGAGGGGGGAAGTTGCTGCCGCCGCCGGTGCCGCTCACCTCCATGGGGGGAGACCTACTGCAAACTGGCGCCCTCCAGTGGTGCCGGCCCTGAGGGGACCCCTATGATTTTTGTCCCTGGTATTTTGGGAACCAGGACCGGTCCAAGAGCCTGGTGCTGGTTTCCTAAATACAGGGGAACTTCACGATTTTTTCCACTGTATTTGGAGAACCAGGACTGGCTCAAAAAGCCTGGAGCTGGTCTTACTCGGGGGTGGGGGACTCCACGCCATGCTTTTATTTATTACTCCTTCTTATTTACAGTAGTTGTTCTGCTGCACCTACCTTCTGTGATTGCTGATGCAGCACTCTGCACTGTACAGTAGTCGTTCTGCTGCACATTCCTTTTCTTATTGCTGATGCAGCACTCTGCACTGTACAGTAGTTGTTCTGCTGCACAAAGCTTCTGTGATTGCTGTTGCAGCGCTCTGCACTGTACAGTAGTCCTTCTGCTGCACATTCCTTCTGTGATTGCTGATGCAGCGCTCTGCACTGTACAGTAGTTGATCTGCTACACATTCCTTCTGTGATTGCTGATGCAGCGCTCTGCACTGTACAGTAGTTGTTCTGCTACACATTCCTTCTGTGATAGCTGATGCAGCGCTCTGCACTGTACAGTAGTTGTTCTGCTGCACAAAGCTTCTGTGATTGCTGTTGCAGCGCTCTGCACTGTACAGTAGTCCTTCTGCTGCACATTCCTTCTGTGATTGCTGATGCAGCACTCTGCACTGTACAGTAGTTGATCTGCTACACATTCCTTCTGTGATAGCTGATGCAGCGCTCTGCACTGTACAGTAGTCCTTCTGCTGCACATTTCTTCTGTGATTGTTGATGCAGCGCTCTGCACTGTACAGTAGTTGTTCTGCTACACATTCCTTCTGTGATAGCTGATGCAGCGCTCTGCACTGTACAGTAGTTGTTCTGCTGCACAAAGCTTCTGTGATTGCTGATGCAGCGCTCTGCACTGTACAGTAGTCCTTCTGCTGCACATTCCTTCTGTGATTGCTGATGCAGCACTCTGCACTGTACAGTAGTTGATCTGCTACACATTCCTTCTGTGATTGCTGATTCAGCGCTCTGCACTGTACAGTAGTTGTTCTGCTGCACAAAGCTTCTGTGATTGCTGATGCAGCGCTCTGCACTGTACAGTAGTCCTTCTGCTGCACATTCCTTCTGTGATTGCTGATGCAGCGCTCTGCACTGTACAGTAGTTGATCTGCTACACATTCCTTCTGTGATTGCTGATTCAGCGCTCTGCACTGTACAGTAGTTGTTCTGCTGCACAAAGCTTCTGTGATTGCTGATGCAGCGCTCTGCACTGTACAGTAGTCCTTCTGCTGCACATTCCTTCTGTGATTGCTGATGCAGCACTCTGCACTGTACAGTAGTTGATCTGCTACACATTCCTTCTGTGATTGCTGATTCAGCGCTCTGCACTGTACAGTAGTTGTTCTGCTGCACAAAGCTTCTGTGATTGCTGATGCAGCGCTCTGCACTGTACAGTAGTCCTTCTGCTGCACATTCCTTCTGTGATTGCTGATGCAGCGCTCTGCACTGTACAGTAGTTGTTCTGCTGCACAAAGCTTCTGTGATTGCTGATGCAGCGCTCTGCACTGTACAGTAGTTGTCCTGCTGCACTTTCCTTCCATGATTGCTGATGTACTGTACAGTAGTCGCTGACGCCTGTGTACTGTGCCCTTCCCGGAGGTATCTGTGTGCCGTGTGGCATTTTAATAAACTGGTATCAGTTGCACAGAACATGTAGCTTTGAAGTATCGTATAATCATTTCAGTGTTAAATAAAGCCCAGCAATTCGTATGTACTTTATACACTTTACACCCACATGGGTTATATATCAATTCAGTCATCTTCATTGTGGCAAGTGGTGAAGTGGCCTGTAATATCTGGATGTGGGAGATCTATTTCACATGGGATGTTGCTATGTTCTTTATATATAACATTCGTGCTGATGATTGAATTGATATATAACCCATGTGGGTGTAAATTGCATAAAGTACATACGAATTGCTGGGCTTTAATACCCTCCCATAATGGTCGGGAGGCTCTCGAAAATCGGGTCCCCCTCCTGGCCCCCTGGAGAGGTGCATCACCCTGCGCCCCGCTGCAAGAAACACCAAATTTTGTGGGTCCTCTTCAAATGAGCGGGGCTAAAATGTTGCGAAAAGCATCATTTTAGCCCCTCCTCCAATCCGCTGACCAGCAAATTGTCGCATATGACTGGCATGGGGGTGGGGCTTAGTGACGTCAGCCTCATCCCGCTATCCTGACATGATGTATCTGGTCTCTCCAGCTTCTCCCGGGGAGGGAAAAAAAAAGTAGGCAAGTATGAGATCTATCCAGTATACACTGTAAGTAGGAGATATAAGGTTCAGTTCTCCAGAAATCTCCCATTTGTATTACACACTACCATGGATGGAAAATAGGTGGAATCATAAGGGTGATATGTCAGTGACGACCGGGCTGCATGTAAGGAGGGGAATGGAGCAGAGAGCACCCGTGTGCAGCCCCCTCCTCTCTGTCAGGAGCACTCCTGCAGCCATTATTGGACTCCGAATGGTAATTATTAGAAAAATGGGTTATATAGTGGGAAGAGCAGGATCCCCAGCAGCACAGAGTATTTTAGGAGACGAGTCATGTGTCAGTGAGGAAAGTGCTACATGTGATAGGGGCAGTGACATGTGAGGAGGGGAATGGAACAGCAGGATGCCACAGACTGAGAGTTATATAGTAGGAGGAGCAGGGTCCCCAGCAGCACAGAGTATATCAGGAGATGAGTGGTGTGTCAGTGAGGACAGGGCTGCATGTGACAGGGGCAGTGACATGTGAGGAGGGGAATGGAACAGCAGGATGCCAGAGACTGAGAGTTATATAGTAGGAGGAGCAGGGTCCCCAGCAGCACAGAGTATATCAGGAGATGAGTGGTGTGTCAGTGAGGACAGGGCTGCATGTGATAGGGGCAGTGACATGATGTGAGGAGGGGAATGGAGGCAGCAGGAAGCCACAGAGTGAGAGTTATATAGTGGGAGGAGCAGGGTTCCAGCAGCACAGAGTATATCAGGAGATGAGTGATGTGTCAGTGAGGACAGGGCTGCATGTGACAGGGGCAGTGACACGATGTGAGGAGGAGAATGGAGGCAGCAGGAAGCCACAGGCTGAGAGTTATATAGTGGGAGGAGCAGGGTTCCAGCAGCACAGAGTATATAAGAAGATAAGTGATGTGTCAGTGAGGACAGAGCTGCATGTGACAGGGGCAGTGACATGATGTGAGGAGGAGAATGTAGACAGCAGGACGCCACAGGCTGAGAATTATATAGTGGGAGGGGCAGGGTTCCAGCAGCACAGAGTATATCAGGAGATGAGTGGTGTGTCAGTGAGGACAGGGCTGCATGTGACAGGGGCATTGACATGATGTGAGGAGGAGAATGTAGACAGCAGGACGCCACAGGCTGAGAATTATATAGTGGGAGGGGCAGGGTTCCAGCAGCACAGAGTATATAAGGAGATAAGTGATGTGTCAGTGAGGACAGAGCTGCATGTGACAGGGGCAGTGACATGATGTGAGGAGGAGAATGTAGACAGCAGGACGCCACAGGCTGAGAGTTATATAGTGGGAGGAGCAGGGTTCCAGCAGCACAGAGTATATCAGGAGATGAGTGGTGTGTCAGTGAGGACAGGGCTGCATGTGACAGGGGCAGTGACATGATGTGAGGAGGAGAATGGAGGCAGCAGGATGCCACAGTCTGAGAATTATATAGTGGGAGGGGCAGGGTCCCCAGCAGCACAGAGTTTATCAGGAGATGAGTGGTGTGTCAGTGAGGACAGGGCTGCATGTAACAGGGGCAGTGACATAATGTGAGGAGGGGAATGGAGGCAGCAGGAAGCCACAGGCTGAGAGTTATATAGTGGGAGGGGCAGGGTCCCCAGCAGCACAGAGTATATCAGGAGACGAGTGATGTGTCAGTGAGGACAGGGCTGCATGTAACAGGGGCAGTGACATAATGTGAGGAGGGGAATGAAGGCAGCAGGAAGCCACAGACTGAGAGTTATATAGTGGGAGGAGCAGGGTTCCAGCAGCACAGAGTATATCAGGAGATGAGTGATGTGTCAGTGAGGACAGGGCTGCATGTGACAGGGGCAGTGACACGATGTGAGGAGGAGAATGGAGGCAGCAGGAAGCCACAGGCTGAGAGTTATATAGTGGGAGGGGCAGGGTCCCCAGCAGCACAGAGTATATCAGGAGACGAGTGATGTGTTAGTGAGGACAGGAATTCATCAGATAACATTTATTTCCTGTAAGAGCTTTCCCTCAGACCTGCTGTATTGTCATTCTGTCATGATATACAAGTAATCCCTGGGTAATTCCCTGCTGTTTTCTAATCTATGGTAACTATACAGTACATCATCTGAATACAGCACATACTGGACAAATAGAAAAACAGACTCACTCTCTCTGACTTTACTGCTATTATCAATTAAGCAGTGTAATTACTAGAGACAGGATTATATGCATTTGCATATTTGCATATGCATTTGCATATTTTGCCCATTCTCACTGGTTATTGCATATTATACCTATAATCTAGTGATGGTGCATATTTTAGGCCCTGTCCCCTTTCCACCCGCGAGTCACAGCACTGCTTTGCTCTGCTGCTGCTGGCCAGGTAGTGGTAGAGTGTGCAGGCTGGGGCAATATGTGCAGTGTGGGGAACCTTGGATGTATGCTATGTCTGACACTGCTCTAGGCTGCCAATCCATGTTGATAAAAGTCAGTCGGGCGGATGCCATTATGAAGCTCCCGAACCTTTGCCTGCCCCTGGCCTGGGACTTTTTACCAAGAGACAGACTTCTGCAGTAGAGGAGGCGGGCGGAAGGGTTGTGACATCACGCGGCGCGGAGGAAATGCCGTGTCACAGTGAGTATGCGGCGCAGGGAGGAAGCCTTTAATTGCACCGCCCTCACACGCTATGCTGACATTTGTTCCATCGGCGCTGGAGATGAGGGTCCGTGTACTTGAAGCAAGAAGAGCCTAGGACGATGCAGTCTGCTGTAGCAGCCAGGAAGAAAAAAAATCCTGTGTACAGCACTAGAGACATCTGCAGATGCTGTGCGCCTATTTTTAAAGTTTATTTGCAACTAAGTGTATGCTGATTTTTAAATAAATAAGTAAAAATTACTTTTTTTATTATTTAATGTAGCATATGTTAACACTTTTAATGCATATTTCAAGCTTTTTATGTTGCATATAATCCTGTCTCTAGTTATTAGATACTAAATAATTGCATATTGTAAATATATCCCTGGAGAATAAATATTTGATATAATTTTTTTGTAGCTAACTAATTAATGTATTAATTAAAAATGTATCCACTGACAGCAACATCTGAATAGAAAGTTACAGCACAGACATACTGTAGCACCGCTGCCCCCTGTGGCAGCCAAGAAGCTGAGGTTCCATAGGGTCATACACACAGGGCCATTTCAGCCCCATTTCTAAGCTATCTGACTAGACTAGAAATGGAGCACTGCTCGGTGTGTATGCCCCATAGCGATAGCGATGCACGGGGTTATGCTTCGCTATCGCCAGCCGGAGAAGCCAGTGCTTGCTTTGTCTTTCCTGCTAGATTGCGGGGCTATAAATAAAAGGCCATTATCCAGCATGTCCGGGCGTGGGAGGTCCTCGTTAATGATGGCCAAGCAGCAGCAGAAGCATGCTATGAATCCTGCGCACTGTTGCTATAAATCCTGTGCACTGTTACTATGAATCCTGCGCACTGTTGCTATGAATCCTGTGCACTGTTGCTATGAATCCTGTACACTGTTGCTATGAATCCTGTGCACTGTTTCTATGAATCCTGTGCACTGATGCTATGAATCCTGTGCACTGATGCTATGAATCCTGTGCACAGTTGCTAGAGTTGCTATGAATCCTGTGCACTGATGCCTTGAATCCTGTGCACTGATGCTATGAATCCTGTGCACAGTTGCTAGAGTTGCTATGAATCCTGTGCACTGTTGCTATGAATCCTGTGCACTGTTGCTATGAATCCTGTACATTGTTGCTATGAATCCTGTGCACTGTTTTTATGAATCCTGTGCACTGATGCTATGAATCCTGTGCACTGATGCTATGAATCCTGTGCACTGATGCTATGAATCCTGTGCACAGTTGAAGAACGGAGTGCCTGCATAGGCATGTAGAGGGTTAAACATCCCTCAGCTGCGTGTCATACAGGCATGTGACTTGGGGATCCTATGGGAAAGGGAGGTTTGGCCAGAGGAAAAGGAATATAGGAGCAGGAAGGGGAGGAGGCTTCCTCTTCTTCCTGCAGAATTTCCAAGGATAGGTTGTGTGTGTAGGGGCTCCCAGCGTGTCAGGTCTACCAGGACAGGTACCTCAAATCTTGCAGTAAAGGCATGGCCTCTTCTGCCGCAGCTTCACGGCCACGGCGCTCTGCCCGCCGCCCTGCTCGTTTTGCAGGCGATGATGGCGGCGGCGGTGGCGATGATACCCCCCTTTCCCAGCAGCCTCCGGCGCCGCCCGCTACTAGTCGCGGGTCGCGGGGAGTGACGCGCGCCGGTAGAGGCACTGCGCCTGATCCAGGCGCGCGGGATCCGTCGCGGCCTGCTGGGGGGCGGGCTGGCCGAGCGCAGCGTGGGGGGGCCGCGTCATCGAGACGCGCCGGCCGGGGCTCCAGGTCCGGCGCGTCACGCGGAGTCAGAGGGTCCTGGGTGTATGACGGCGTGGCCGGAGCCGGCGAGGACGCTGTGCGGGCAGCATCGCTGCCCCCAGCGCCGAGCGGGGCTTCCGGCGCATGCGCACGTCGCGGCAGGCCACAGCGGGGGGGAGGCATGCCCCTGCAGAGGGGACTGGACATGGGGACCTGGCGGAGAGTCACGCTGCGGCCGGCCAGAGGCGGCAGAGTAGGAGGCAGCGTGACTCATCCAGTAGCACTGGGTCAGGGCAGCGGGGGGATGAGAATGAAGAGGTCTGCGGGACACCGCAGGGCGGCCGGTCACGAAGGGGCAGGAGGGAGCTGGAGGATGATGGAGGGGTCGCGGCCTGGTGGCGGGGGGATGCAGGCCGTGCTGGTCGCTCGGGCTCTGTGGAGGGTCCTGGCAGGGGCCGCATGCGGGCACCCCCTGCCGCTGCCTTTGATCCATCCCTACTGTCCTCTGCCCTCACCTCCATGGCCAGCGCCCTGGGTCCCCTAGCTGATAGCCTCTCCCCCGGGAATAGGGAACCCAGGAGTGGTAGGAGTAGGGGATCCAGGTCACGGGGGGAGCCCATACCGGGCTGCTCCCAGTTCATGCAGGCCGTCAGGGAGGTGGGGTCGGCCGTAGCGGCCATGGAGGGCTGGCCCTCCACATCTAGCCAGGCACAGCGTGCCGCGAGGCGCAGGAAGTCCGGCAGGCCTAGACATAGGTCCCCAGAACCCTACCACGATGACTTACCCTTGGAAGAAGATGCTGACGCCGTCAACACCAGCGATGACGCGGATGACGACGATACGTGGGCTGCACAGCCAAACTCCTCAGGTGAGGCCTCGTTGGAGGATGACGTAGGGTCTGCACAGGGCACCTCCTCTAGCGGGTCTGAGAGCAATCATCCTTCCTCCTCCTCCTCCTCGGCGGGTGGGTCTGATGTGGGGAGCTCAGCTAGGGCGCGCAAGCGTGCAGCTAGATACGCCAAGAAGGAGGCAGGGAGGAGGGCACAGCAGTCCAAGCGCAGGAAGTTATCCGCCATATCCCGTAGAGAGAGGAAGAGAAGAAATTTGCCCGCAGTAGTACACTGCGATTATACGGCAGTGTGCAGGAGTTTGCGCGAAAGTTGCAGAAAGAAAATTGAGAGAGGGGACTACGTTGACGTGTTCAGTCTGACCGAGGACTCCAAAAAAGCGTTCAAGGCAGCCAAAGATAAGGGCGGCATTGGCTCTGAGGCCTACAGGTCTTATGACAACTGGCTGGCGGGGTTTTGTGTGTTCGCAGCCTGTTACTTGGAGGATCGGCCAGACGAACACATGAACGTAATAAGGTATATACACATGGTACACGAGATGCAGCGTACATACGGGGGCACGGCCTGGCGAACGTATGATGAGCAGTTCCGGCGCAAGCAGGACTGTTTATTCATTCTGGACCTCGGGTGCAAGGACGTAGAAATATGGATGGGGCTCACGCGCATGGGGTCGGGGGCGGTGGAGGCTGCCTCCGCACCTCCGGCTCCTCCCGCGGCCTCCCCCGCCTCGCAGCGACCGACGCAGGAGGCCCTTCCGGCACGTCGTTTCGCTGCGACAAATAGGCCCGCAGCAGTAGGCGCATCAAAGGGTAAATGCTTCGCATTTAATAACTCCTCCTGTCAGATGGGCCAGCGTTGTCGTTTTCGACACATCTGCATCAATTGTTCTGGAAACCACCCGGCCTCCAACTGCTTTCGGGGCCCCCGCCCCAATAGAGGGGCGGCGGCCGCTACACCCAGAGCAGCGGCAGGCGGGAATCCTAGATAAGGCGCGTTCACCTGTGAACGTGGCTGCCATGGCCGATTGGTTTCAGCGCTACCCGGATAGGGAAGCGGCCTTGTTTCTGTTTGAAGGTTTTAGCGTAGGTTTTGTTTTGCCAGTCAAAAGGGAAGTTAGGGGCGGGTCATATCGTAACCTCCAATCCGCTCGTTCCCTCCCGGAAGTTTTGAGGGAGAAAGTGGATAAGGAGATTCAGTTGGGGCGCATGGTAGGCCCCTTTTCCCATCCCCCCTTAGATAACCTGGTTATTTCCCCGGTTGGTGTGGTCCCTAAGAAGGCCCCGGGGAAGTATCGCCTTATACAGCATCTGTCTTACCCAGCGGGCTTTTCTGTCAACGACGCCATCCCAGAGGAATATTGTTCGGTGACTTACCAGTCATTTGACGATGCCCTGGCAATGGTTCGGTCGTTTGGACAGGGGGCGCTCATGGCTAAGATAGATGTTGAGTCTGCTTTTAGGCTTCTCCCCCTACACCCCAGTTCATTTCGGTACATGGGCTTCCGCATAGGAGAGGAGTATTTCATCGACAAATGCTTGCCGATGGGGTGCTCCGTTTCTTGTGCATTTTTTGAGAAGTTCAGTACCTTTCTGCACTGGTGTGTTGAGAGTTCATCTGACGGGGGCGGCCTCGCCCATTACCTGGATGACTTTCTGTGCATCGGGCCGGCCGGCTCCGATCACTGCGCCCGCATTCTGCTTAGGATTCAATCGCTGTTCAGGCATTTCGGGGTCCCCATCGCAGATGACAAGACGGAGGGCCCTTGTACTTGTCTGTCATTTCTTGGTATCTTAATAGATACTGAGAAGGGCTGCTGTAGCCTGCCGGCCGATAAGGTAGTCAGGCTCAGCGAGGCTATTTTGCAATGCGAGAGTAGGTCTAAGATCCCTCTGAGGCAAGCACAGTCAGTTTTGGGGCAGCTCAACTTCGCGTGCAAGGTCATCCCCATGGGCAGGCTCTTTTGCAGGAAGCTCGAGAGGGCCACGGCTGGGGTGAACAAACCGCACCACTTAGTCCGCTTGTCCGCCGAAATTCGGCGGGACTTGAAGGTATGGGCCTCGTTCTTAGAGGATTTCAACGGGGTGCGGATTTGGCTCGCCCCGACAGTGGTAAACTCAGAGCTTCAGTTGTACACAGATGCAGCCGGAGCGGCTGGCTTCGGCTGTTTCTTGGATGGACATTGGTGTGCGGAGGTATGGCCGCGGGGGTGGTCCTGTGAGGGCCTCACCCGGGACCTATTGCTGCTAGAACTCTTTCCCATCATGGTTGCCATGGAAATCTGGGGACCGCGCCTGGCGAACAGGAGCCTGCTCTTTTGGTGCGACAATTTCAGCGCAGTGCACGCCATTAATCACCAGAAGGCCAAATCCCTGTTAGTGTTGAGAATCCTGGCGCAGCTTTCCCTCCAATGTCTGCGTCATAACATATTGTTTAGGGCTCAGCATGTTCCCGGCGTTGATAACGAGATAGCTGACGCTCTTTCGCGTTTTCAATGGCAGCGTTTCCGCGATCTTGCTCCTCACGCTGACTTGTTGGGCACACCCTGCCCCTCTTACGTTTGGCAGGTGATCGAGCCCGACTGGAGGGGCTAGCGGAGTCCTCATTGGCACCCAGTACTCTGCGAAGCTATCGGCAGGCATGGGCGGAATGGGAATCGTTTTCAGGAGGGGGCGCGCAGCCAGGTAGGCGGGGTCAGCAGCGTTTGTTATCTTTCGTTTGGTTGTTATATAGCTCGGGAAAATCCAGGGCAGTGGCGGCTCGGTACTTGGCGGGCATATCTTTCTTTGCTAGGGTAAAAGGGCGGCCGGATTTTACTAAAGGTTTTCTAGTCACTAAGGCCATGAAGGGCTGGGCACGGAGAGTGCCAGCCCCTCCAGACTGCCGCCGGCCAATTAATGCCCCTCTTCTTCGTGATCTACTAGAAGGGGTGGGGCATTGCGCTAGCTCTGCGTTCGAGGTGCTGCTGTTTAGGCTGGCTTTTTCCATGGCTTACCACGGCGCTTTTAGGATATCCGAGCTAGTTGCCCCCTCGAAGACTAGGGACGCGACCCTCCTTCTGTCTGACATACGCTTAGAGGGAGGGACATTGTGGTTTAGGATTAGAAGGTCCAAGACCGACCAGTCGGCCAGAGGTAGGTGGTCCTCCATGGGCCCTGTCGTCCCTGAGTCAGTGTGCCCTGTGTCATTGGGTACATTGTATATGCTAGTGAGACCGTCCTCAGGGCGATCCTGGCTCCTGCACTATGATGGTTCGCCTCTGACGTTGTACCAGTTCCGATGGATGCTGGGGCGTTGCCTGTCTCGGTTGGGCCTGTCACCACGAGACTTCGGGACGCATTCCTTTAGAATAGGTGCCGCTACTGCGGCAGCGGAGGCCGGCTGGTCGGTGGAGGACATTAAATCCCTAGGGAGATGGCGCTCAGCGAGCTACAAGAAATATATTAGGCCACATCTGCTGTCATAAGTGTTGCTGAGTTGTCTGTTTTGTGACTGTCGTGTTGATGGATGGTCATTTGTTTACCCTTCCCTATGTCCACCCTACTCGGGGCTTAACTACGCTCTGCTGTTGGGCCAGCGTCCAGAGTTTTCCCGCTTTTTTGCCTGATCTGACGGACTGAATCTGGTGCTACTTAATTTGGCTATAGTCTAATTAAAAGTCCCTCAGAAGGTCTAGTCGTTTTTTCTCCGGCCGAGTACACCTTTCAACCCTTTCCTTTCCAATACCCTGCCCTTCCCCCTGTTTGTCTCTTTCCTTTTGTGTCCTGGTATGGCTCCAATCGTGATTGGAGCATGTCTTAGGCACTGTTTTGAATGTGCCTCGAATAGTCATACCAAATTTGTTTTTTCTTTTTGGCAGATCCTCATAAATATGTAAAGGTGCTCCCAATTAAACAGTCCAATCTAACCCCCATTTCATTTCTCTTGCATCTCTTCCTTTAGGTCTGGGGATGGATAGACTCCAGGTGTGGGTAGTCGGTCACTCATTCGTGTATTGGGCGGCTAGGCTAGCTAGCGCAGGTAAGGGTCCCCCCTCTGCCTACATCGGATTGATTAGGTGGTTAGGGGTGCGGGGTATGTCCTGGGGGGCCCTTAAGGAGTCCCTGTTGAATTACGCACGCAAGTACGGTTTAACATCGGTACTAGTGCTTCACTTGGGAGGCAATGATCTAGGGAAGATGCCTCAGTTAGATCTGCGCAACTGGATTTTAGAAGATCTGGCTGCCATTAGATCGGCCTGGCCCACATGCACCATCGTGTGGTCATTGATTGTTCCCCGGCAGGGCCGTTTCTAGACAATTTAGCTCCCAGGGCGAAGAAATAAAAATGCGCCCCCCCCCCCCCAATACATAGCATGGTATTATAGTAATGGGGGTGTGGCTTGATATTAAAAGGGGTGTGGCTTAATGTAAGGCGTGGTCTAGCAGGAAAACAATTACCTTATATCACACTTTTGCAACCTGCAAGACCAGACATTGGTTGCTGCAGGAATTGTTATTGTCCTCCCGCACTTAAGTTGGCTGGCTGAAGGCCACACAATGACCTAGTACGCCTCACAATGACAGGCTACTTAAATCATTATACACTATTTATCTGTGATGCCAATTACACATTACGCCGTACACTGTGATGACGATTACATATTACGCCGCACACCGTGATGACAATTACACATTACACCGCACACCAAGATGCCCATTAGACCACACACTGTGATGGCAATTACACAATACTCCCCACATCGTAATGCCCATTACACATTATGCCCCATGTGCCGCTGCCGCACAACCGATGCTGTTTACTAATATGCCCCCACAGTGCCAGATATGCCCCCACAGCGCCACAAATATATACCCCACAGTGCCACATATATGCCCCCACAGTGCCACACATATGCCCCCACAGTGACACAAATATATGCCCCCACAGTGACACAAATATATGCCCCCACAGTCCCACAAATATATGCCCCCACAGTGCCACACATATGCCCCCAGTGCCACAAATATATGCCCCCACAGTGCCACAATTATGCCCCACAGTGCCACACATATGCCCCACAGTGCCACAGATATATGCCCCCAGTGCCACAGATATATGCCCCCAGTGCCACAGATATATGCCCCCAGTGCCACAGATATATGCCCCCCAGTGCCACAGATATATGCCCCCCAGTGTCACAAACATATGCCCCCAGTGCCACAGATATATGCCCCCAGTGCCACAGATATATGCCCCCAGTGCCACAGATATATGCCCCCAGTGCCACAGATATATGCCCCCCAGTGCCACAGATATATGCCCCCCAGTGTCACAAACATATGCCCCCAGTGCCACAGATATATGCCCCCAGTGCCACAGATATATGCCCACAGTGCCACAGATATATGCCCCCCAGTGCCACAGATATATGCCCCCCAGTGCCACAGATATATGCCCCCCAGTGTCACAAACATATGCCCCCAGTGCCACAGATATATGCCCCCAGTGCCACAGATATATGCCCCCAGTGCCACAGATATATGCCCCCCAGTGCCACAGATATATGCCCCCCAGTGTCACAAACATATGCCCCCAGTAACAAACTTACTTGGAGAGGGGAGGGGAGCGCATCGTGCTTCTCTCCTATCCCGCGCCCGAGCTCCTATTGGCTGACAGCGGCAGCCCAGTGACGTGGGCGAGGGGACGGAGAAACGCACGATGCGTTCCCCTCCCCTCTCCAGCGTGGAGTCGGGCGGCCGGGGAGACAGCGGCAGCGGCTGCGGCGGCTGCGGCTGCGGCGGCTGCGGCTGCGGGCGGGGGGGTTAGACTGCCGGGCGCCCTGGCTGTTTCAGAGGCGGACAAGCCGTGCGGCGCCCCGGGCTGCTGCACGGCTTGTCCGCCTCTAGAAACGGCCCTGTTCCCCGGCTATGTTGGAGGGGGGTTAATAACCCTAGGGCAATTGATAAATCCAGGAAGAAGCTTAATGCGGCTATAGCTCGATGGGTGTTAGCTTCCGGAGGGGCAGTGGTTGCTCATGATAGGATCAGGTTTGGGCATAAACACCTTTTCCGGCCTGATGGGGTTCACCTGGTTGATGAGGGACTCTTTATGTTCTTGGAGGATCTGTTGATAGGTATTGAGTCAGTAGTCTAGATGGTGGCGGTGCGGGGTTCCCTTTGTACCCCGCTTTGGCGGGAAAGAACGGTAGTTTTGAATAAATTAGTTAGATATCAGTTATTGAGTTTACGTACATGGCTTGTTTTCGGTGCACTCACCTCTCATTGATTTAGGCCTGTTGCTGTAACACCCGTGTCGGGGTCAGCGACCTCACCCGGAGGGGTGGGTAGTCAAGGGGACAAGGTTGAGTTGGATACCGCTTGTTATGAGTTTAGGCCAGTTACGTTGGTAGTTGGGGTGGAGTTTAGTTAATAGCCGTTCTTTCTTGGCCACCATTAATTAATCAATTAATAAAACAATAAAAATTAATTAAAAATCTACAAAAATAAATCAGTTAACAAGTTCTGCCAAACCTAAGTCTCCGAGTCATTATTTCAGGTATTAGATTAAGGAAATGTTTAAATGTTAAAGGGATACATGTTGGAAAAGGACATGTAAGATGATGGGATGTTTAGCTAGAGTTGCTATGAATCCTGTGCACTGATGCTATGAATCCTGTGCACTGATGCTATGAATCCTGTGCACAGTTGCTAGAGTTGCTATGAATCCTGTGCACTGTTGCTATGAATCCTGTGCACTGTTGCTATGAATCCTGTACATTGTTGCTATGAATCCTGTGCACTGTTTCTATGAATCCTGTGCACTGATGCTATGAATCCTGTGCACTGATGCTATGAATCCTGTGCACAGTTGCTATAGTTGCTATGAATCCTGTGCACTGTTGATATGAATCCTGTGCACTGTTGCTATGAATCCTGCACACTGTGGGGGGTATATGAGTTTTACACTTCTTTTGGTGTCAATGGCAACACCTGAACACATGACCCCCCAGTTGGCGTATACTGTCCCCTCATTCGCCATGTTACCATACCCAATAGTAAAGTATGGAAAAGTTTTAAAAATCCCAAAAAACTCACTTCAACCATGTCCACCTTTTGGTTGTGTCGACCTTTTGACCATATTGTGGCAACCTAGTGACTGTCAACCTAGACACTGTTGACCTACCATCCGGACCCATACAGGTCTAATGGCCAATATACCACGCTGTACCCCATTATCTGAGACCCCCATTACCCAGCTTTACTAAAAGTCAGTAAATTTTATCAATTCCAGATCGATTAAAATCTTAATCAATGTTGGTCTTCCAGGGCTGGAACACATTTACTGACATTTAAAAATGAATAAAAAAAAGTAAATGTGTGTTAGTCCTGGAAGCGCGACATGAATCAACTTTGCTTTTTTCTTCTTTTTTTTTAAATCTTCTGAAAACTCAAAAAATTGTCAAAAATCGACCTTTTCTAAATACACCGCCTATTCTCTCCTGACAAAGCCACTAATTATAAAAAATAATTACTCTGATCGGAATCAAAATAAATCTCAACCAGCCAACTGGTGATCGTCAGTGTTCAGTGATTTCCAATGAACAGCTGCCATTTGCAGGAGGTAATACAGACAGCGGCAATGACGCTGGGCACACATTGGTCGGCACATCGTCAGCCCGTCGGCTAAGGTTTACCAGCGATATGTCTGTGAACACTATTACTCACAGACATATCGCGTCAGCATATGCTGTGTGTAAGGGCGATATGTCGACTGCCCGTATGCCTGCACCAAAAGCTGCTTGTGATTGGCAGCTCAACTGGGTGGCCCCTTCATGCCCCAGTCTGACACTGGTTATAGGAATGGGAGCCACGTTCCTCATAGACATACAGCTGGTCCACACTGGCTGATGGACCAGAAATATATCGGCCGTTTAATTGAATAGCTGATATTTGCCAGAAAATCGCATCCCCCTCCCAGGGCCCCGGAATGCATTTGCCCCCCACACACACACACACACACACACACACACACACACACACACACACACACACATCCCCTCCCTCTGCCGGTCAAATACTGGCATTCACAGCTCTTTGGAGAGGGGGCGGGGCTAAAATGATATTAAAATAGCGTCATTTAATACCACCCCCACCCTTAAGAGCCTCAAATAGCGCCATTTACCAAAATGGGGGCGGGGATTAATGACGACAAACCCCGCCCCCATAAAACCTGCAGAGAGTCTCCTCTGCGGACTTCACTTCTCCCGGAGAGGAGACAATACAGGTATGCAAGTATAAACTACACACTGGCAGTATTACACTCCGCTCCGTGTCTCAGGTAAAGAGCACCAGTCTTTCTCATTTGTCACTTTTATTTTACCATAATCCCTCCAGCGTCACCATGGATAGAACCTGCAAACACATCTAATGGGTTAAGAAACAAATCTGTTTATTTTATCTCTATCTAAATGTTTGGAAGCTGTAACAGAACAAAGGACGGACACTTGGCAACAATACGGTTCTAGAGTGTGACTGCGCCGTATATCTAGCCGCTAGATGTGTGATGGTGTCAGATGGGGCGTGGTCAGGTCCCGGCAGATACATAAACACGTTGGTATTAAGGGTATGCGAACATTAGGTCAACAGTCAAAAGGTCGACCACCATTGGTAAACATTCAAAAGTTCGACATGTTAAAAAGGTCAATCGACATGCATTAGGTCAAAAGGTGGACTGAAAAAGATCGACATGGGAAAAGGTCAACATGAGTTTTTCATGATTTTATTTTTTGAAACCGACTTGGTCATACTTTGTCATCCCAGTGCGCATAGAGGGAGAATATAACAGAGCGCAGCGCGCCATGAGAGGGGATGCGTTACACTTACGCGGGGTCCATGTCGACCTATGCTGACATAAACACAAAAAATATGAAAACTCATGTCGACATTTCCCTACGGTAATGTTTTTTATGTCAAACTTTTGACCAATGTCGACTATTTGACCATGTCAACCGAATGCGTTGACCATGTTAATGCGATGACCTCATCAATGTTGACCAACAGTGGTTGACCTTTTTTGACTGTTTACCTAGACACTGTCGACATAATGACCCATAACTGTATTAAGCACTATTAGAAAGATAAACCGCTCTACCATTAGGTATTTGTGTGCAGGGCCGGACGTGCCTTCTGGCAAATGCCAGAGGGGCTGATGGCCAGGTGGGCTGATTTCTTCTTGTTAGGTGGAGGCTCCGCCTCCCGATCGGTACACAGAGAGAGATGCTGGACTCGCGGCAGGTCAGGCAGCTCTCTGTGCGCTGCTGAGGTCCAGAAGAGAGAGGGGGGCATCACACACTGCTCTTCCCCTCTCTCCTGCAAGCTGGAAGAGGCATCGCGTGCATGTGTGGTGCATGTGTGCACACGCGCGACAAAGGTTGTGCACGTGCACAAATGCCAGGGCCGGTTTGGCGGCTCAGTCTGTCGCTGTTTTTGTGTGTGTGTGTATATCTATATATCTATACACCATCTCTTATATATTTGGCTACATCTGTCACTCAAAGTGTGTCTGGAGCTGTAACGCTGGGTTGTGGACTTCCATCTTAATTTATGATTGTCATCACCTGTTTTAAACAGGGTAATTGATAAGAAAGGTGTTTAAGCACAGGTGATGGTAATCCATAAATTAAGAAGAAAGTCCAGAAACAGAGCAATGTGTCCCTCCTGGAGAGGGTCATGTTGGGAGGTATGCACCTCCCTCCCTCCCCCCCCCCCCCCCATTCACGGCATCCCCACAATTAAATGGCACATGCAAAACACTGACATGGCTATGGTCGACAATGAAAAAGGTTGACAAGATTTATTTTTCACTTTTTCAATGTTTTCATATTCATTCTCATGTGTCGACATGGACACCAATGAAGTGCCACACTTATGTCAACATTTACATGTGTTGACCTTTCTGTGTTGATTTTTTCTTATGGCAATTCGCGGCACCCCCCGCGACCTCCCTCCCGCGATTTGCAGCACACCCCCGCAATTCGCGGCACCCCCGGTGACTCCCGCGATTCGCGGCCCCACCACGTGACACCCCCCCTCCTGCGATTCGCGGCACCCCGCGACCCCCCCTCCCACGATTCGCGCCAACCCCCCGGGCCCCCCCTCCCACGGTTCACGGTGCCCCCCACGACCCCCCCTACCGCGATTCCCCACCCCTGACCCCCCCTCCTGTCATTGCGGCAACCCCCCGCCCCCGCGACCCACCCTCCCGCGATTCACTGCAACCCCCCGCGCCCCCTCCTCCCACAATTCGCGGCACCCCCCCCCCGCGACCCCCCCTCCCGCAATTCACGGCATCCACCCACGACCCCTCCTCCCGTGATTTGCGGACACCCCTCACCTCCTCCCTCCCCCCCACCCCCACGCGCGATTCACGGCAACCCCAGGATTAAATGGCACATGCAAAACACTGGCACGGCTATGGTCGACAATGAAAAAGGTTGCCATGAGTTTTTGAAGATTTATTTTTCTTTTTTTTAATGTTTTCATATTCATTCTCATGTGTCGACATGGACACCAATGAAGTGCAACACTTATGTCAACATTTACATGTGTTGACCTTTCTGTGTTGATTTTTTCTTATGCAATTCGCGGCACCCCCCGCGACCCCCCTCCGGCGATTTGCAGCACACCCCCCGCAATTCGCGGCACCCCCGGTGACTCCCGCGATTCGCGGCCCCACCCCGTGACACCCCCCTCCTGCGATTCGCGGCACCCCGCGACCCCCCCTCCCACGATTCACGCCAACCCCCCCGGGCCCCCCCTCCCGCTGTTGACGGTGCCCCCCACGACCCCCCTACCGCGATTCCCCACCCCTGACTCCCCCTCCTGTCATTACGGCAACCCCCCGCCCCCGCGACCCACCCTCCCGCAATTCACGGCATCCACCGACGGCAGCACCCCTAAGCCCCTCTTTAGTCCCCCGTATACTCACACACCCCTATCACTTCCCAGCTTCCTGCTCTCCTGAACCTTCCACCACTGGGGAGTCGCTGACGCTGTTTTGCCCACATGCCCCTATCATGCCTCATAGCCCAGCCTCCTGCTCTCATGCACCCGAACTCCCACCCAGTAGGAGGAGACACTGACTAAGGGCCACCATCCTGTACTCCTGTACTGCCACGCTGGACCCTCACCCACTGGCAGAAGCTGCACAGTATCTACCACCCTCCTCTTTAGTCCCCCTTATGCCCACACACCCCTATCACTACCCAGCCTCCTGTTTTCCTGTGTCGTGACCTCCGCCAGTGGGGAGCCGCTGACTCAGAAACACCCTACTATACTATTGCACACACACACACCTAAACAACATGCACACACAGCCCCCCCCCCCCCCCACACCCACAAATGTCACTGTACCATCCACACTATCAATGTACATCTTACTCTGTAACCGCTTTTTAATTAAACAAAACAATACACACCCCCTTCCACATCATATGCTCTATATTTAACACATTTCACCTATAACTCAAGTTGCAATACAGGCCATCTTTCATACAATTCTAACCATCTTTATCATATACAAATGTGCACAAATTAAGGGGGCGCAGCCCCTTACGACGGTGTGAAGAGCGCCCGTAGGGCGCGATGAATCACCTAGTATTATATATATAAATGTATATATAAATATATATTATATATGTGCATTATTAAGCCTCACCCTCTTTCTGTTCGCCCATGAATCACATCAATTGGTCCCCTCCAGACATCTCCCTGTTCTGCAATGTGATACACTGCCTGGGAGGTGAGTTTTATGGGAATGCGAGAAGGCCTAGACCAGGGGTTCCCAAACATTTTTGAATCACGGTGCCTTAGAGTATCAGAATTATTTTCATGGCACCCCTCAAAACTTTCTTATTAAGAAATAAAAAAAGTTATTCACAAGATTGTGCTTATATGTCATCCTTAGATCCAGTGATGTGGTGAGGGACAATATCGGCAACCGTCGTCTCTGGATTTGCCTATTTAATTGACCATAAAAAAATTGAATTGGTTCTGGACCACAAATCCAAGGCACCCCTGCAAGTGTCCCGAGGCACCCCAGGGTGTCACGGCACAAAGTTTGGGAACCACTGGCCTAGACTCTAGAGGAAAGTCATGCTGCGTGTGGAAGTGTGTTCCACGGAGAGAAGGTCCTGTAACCGTGAGTGGGCTCAGGTCCTGAGTGTGAGTGAGAAATGCAGATCTAACTAAATCTAAATGAAAGCTTCTGTATAAAATGTTAAATTAAAGGGGGGGGGGGGCAGCGCCACAAAGATACCCTAGAACATGGATAATGTATGTGGCAGTCAGTTGTGACATCACAAGGCACCAGAAATACAGTTACCACTCAAGTATAGTCAGGGGAGCTCTATAGTGATGTCACTAGTGAGGTATACGTCTACTTTACCAGAGCAGGTAGTGGCCCAGGGGCCAGATCGGGCTCTCCTCATACACCCGTCCTTGGGAGAAGACCGGTGGCAGCTGATCCACCGCCTGACAGACTGATCTACACAACCTCACATCTTCAATGTCAACAAACATGACAAGTGCCCTTCTCCAAACACGTCCCAGCAGTGGGGTGTGGAAAGAGGGAGGGAAGTGGCTGTTTTGGCCAAGCCTGGGCCTTCCTCTCCCCTAATGAGAGCCATTAAGTGTATTATTGATGTCAGGCTGCGCTGTGAGGTCCTTAATGAAATGATGGGGATTCCTGCCGAGGGTAGCAGTGATCTGATCTCTGCCACCTGGCTGTAACCAAAGAAATCCACCACTTTATTAATGGGTTTAGCCTTTGCTAATTGGTGTCTTAAAATATTTGCTGATTTCTCCTTGCAAAGCTGGGGAGATATTTCTTACACCGGCATCCGATCCTACAAAGGGACGGCTCGGGGCAGGAAACAGGAGTGAAAACAGATTTAAAACTTGCAGGAAGAGAGGCCCGTGTGCACAATGTGACGTTTTATTCACCATTAGTAGTGTATTTAGCCAACTTAAGTTTGTGCGTGTGTGTGTGCGCGCTTTTGCATGCTATTTATATTGTTACATATGTGTACAGAATTTAACAACCAATGCAACATTCGGCATTTAAACTCTAGCCGCAAGTTCCACATTGCGCGACATTTTTGCCATTACAATCGGTGCAATTCAATAAAAACCAGGAAACTGGGCACTGCATTGCATATTAATTCGGCAAAGTATGTGATGTGCATGAGAGTTTGGGAAATAAGATCCAGCTGGCAGATTGTGTGTATTGTAGTCTGTTGCCAAATGGGGGATTTCTGCAAGTTTTATTAATGAAGGGAATGATAGCCATCAATTGTCATACTTTTAGGGACACGGAAATGTCTTATACCCCTTTCACACTGCACTTTTAAAACGGTATATTGCCGTTTTTTTTTCCATTTTAAAATGTTTAAGGCTGCAGTGTGAAAGTGCCAGAGTTGATTTACCGGTTAAAGTTAACCGGTATTTCAACACGTTTAAAAAGCAGAGTCCTACACGTTTCAAAGCCGTTTTTTAGGCAGTGTGAATGGCTCTATTTCTATGGCTTGAAACGTGTCCCTTGGGGGTTAAATGGGTTGAATGTTTGAATGGTATTAAATGATTTTTAAAACGGTTTTCACCTGCAATGTGAAAGGTCTTAAGGTTCAGACCCGTTTTAAAGTCCCATTTAAGAATACAGGGTCAATACCCGTTTCTGCAATGTGAAAGCAGTATAATAAGTGACTTGTAAGTGTTTATATACAAGTTTGCAAAATATTGGAGAAACAACTTGCAACAACTTGTTCCAAAATCCACTTTACAATCACTATAGAACAATACATGTCCCACATTACTAAACTAATATATGCAAACACAGTTCTAGAGGAACGTCGCGCCGCGCCTCCCAAATGGGCCCTTATTTAGATCTGATCGCAGTACAAATTTGTCCAAAATGGGCAAAACCATGTGCACTTCAGGTGGGGACGCCGCCTCCTCTAGCATCCTCAAAAACTGTCTGCTGTATGGGGGCAGACATTTTTTGAAGGTCAGTTTTTAATAGCAGCAGGAGCCAGAAGGAGAGCCGGGTCCTGGTAAATCTGCAGGTCCTGGCCAGGGACGTGGCAGACGGCAGCCACACAACAATAGCCCCGCAGACCCCCGACGCCGACACTTTCTCAGTGCCTACCCGCTACCGCGGGGTCTGTGGTGCTATACTGTAGTTACGCCACTGCATTTGGTAAGAAATCTCCAGTTATTTTAAAGCGGCAATCATTTACACTGCAAAATCAGTTTGATTTTGCGGTTTAAATGATTGCTGCTTTAAAAAAACTGGAGATTTCTTACCAAATCTCTCACTTTCTGAATCTCTCGTCCTATTATATTTCACCCCAGACATGAATTACCCCCTTTTAGACACTGCAGCTTTGTAGCCCATTTCTCTTCCCTCCTCATCCCATCACTTGTACATAAGGACATTTTGGGTGGGATTCTGGAATAAGAAATGTGGGTTATATATAATACTTATACTATAGAATAATGTCTGGCTAGATTGCATATGATATATAAGTCCAGTTCCCCATCTGATGTAATCTGTGGCCAGACCTTATCACAGGTCGTTCAGTGGCCTCTTCCTGTGTGGCTGCACCAGAGTCATAGATAACCAGCCACACAAATCACGGTATGTAATTTACTGGCCAACGTGTCACCAGACTTGTAACACAAATATTTACAGATCACAGCCAGCCGCCATATATCACCCAGTGTATACAGTCAATCAGGGTGATTAGAATATATGGTACGAGCAGAGGCTTTTTATAGGAACTCAAATACCACTTTCAAATAGTTTAAAGGAGGACATGATGGAAACGGGAATAATGATTATCAGCCATTCCTGGGGGTATAATATAAATCTTACACATTATGATTTAGCTCATGTATCAGTCTAGACACCGTCAACCCATGTCAATGGCCGCACAGTTGGCATAGTGGTTAGTATTACTACCTCAATGCACAAAGGTTTTGGGTTCAATTTCTACTATGGAGGTTATTCTGATTGACTCGCTCAGATAGAACTTTGCTCGGGGGCACGTTTCTTAGCCTACTGTGCGCATGTGCAGCCTCACTCAACCATGTACGGACCTGACCCAGCGTACAGAAATACTCTTTCGAGCACGCTCGGACACAGTAGGTGTCAAAACTGGGCGTAGGCCTCGCTGAAGTCACCGAGCTCTCGGACCTGTTCACATGAGGAACACTCGCATAAAAAAAAGCAAGTCTCACGCCCCGCAGCCCAGACGCCCCCACATTCAGTGGGCCCGCATTCACTCGGACAAACAACACGCACAATAGCTACATTGCTTTCGGCTGCACGCAATACACAAGCATGTGGCATAGATGTTTCAGTACTTGTGTATTATCAGGGCGCCCGATTTCATGTAAATCGTATACGATATCGCATCCGATTTATGGCCGATCCGCGATGCGATTTTTTGCTGATTTGCGTCAGATTTTCGGGCGATTTTTTGCAGATTTTCGGACATTTCCTGCCGATGTCAACGCCACCCCCACTATCAACGCCAACCCGAAGCGTGGCGAGCGCAACGAGCACACGGGGGGCGGCGGTCCGCGTCCTCTGACCTTTTCATACCCTCACTATCCACGTCGGCGTGGAGATGACTTTAGACAGTGTGGCGAGCGCAGCGAGTCCGAAGCGTGGCGAGCGCAGTGAGCCCCGTGAGGGGACACGGATTACTTTACATGTATTCTGCGTCCCCTTGCGGAATGCGATTTTTGGCCGATTTCGCGGGCGCCCTTATAATACACAAGTACCGATGTTTCTCTCATTTATCAAATAACTAACTACATGGCAGCAACAGGGGAAGCGCACTTTTGCAGTTTAACTGTTTACACTTCTCTGTGTTCATATCTCTCGTATATATAATTGGGTCATGGTTTGAGCATTACTTCCATGCGGTTTCCTGCTGTGGCATCTTAAACATCAGCAGAGCCTGTTCGCTCGGCCGTCCGGCCATCCGCACACTGCAAGTCCGAGCGAACAGGCTAAGATTCATATGCACGCGGTAGCGTACGGGTATTAGCATGCCACTCCCCTTTGTGTGTTTATCCAATCAAATGGCTTTGGAGGCCTTATAGGCGTGCCTTCACTCCCCATGTGCATGTGCCGTCCGTTCACTCGGCCAAATGAATCAACCAGAATAATGGCCTATGTGTGTAGAGTTTGTATGTTCTCTTCATGTACAGTACTGTATAAGCGTTAGTATATTAGTGTGGTCTTGGTACAGATTATTTATCCACATAGTCCCCATACTAGCCTGTGTTCCAATGGTACACCAAGGCATCAATCCCAGCATAGAGGAAGTCAGTGCCGGGGCGCCCTGGGAGCCAGGGAATGGCGGCTGCTGAACTTTGCCGTGACTTGCTAATCGGGAGTCTTGTTACTTATTGACCCGCCCTCGTACATTGTAAGCTCCAATGGGAAAGGGGCGGGTGTGAATGACTAAAAAAATTTCCAGACCACCGTGGAATACGTGAGCGTTATATAATGCACTGTTGTTATTATTATTTATTACCAGTTATTCATGTAGCGCTCACATCAGTCCCTGCCCCAGTTGAGCTTACAATCTATATTCCCTGCCACATGTACAGTCAGCTTTAGATTAGATTTGGGTGGGGGGGGGGGGGGTATTCAAACTTCACCGAATGATATCAATAACGATATTGTTCAGTGTGTATGCGCTATATCGTTCACCCGGCTTAACGATATCGGCTAGTGCATATAAAGCGTAAATCACAGTTGCAAGCTCAGACACGCATCGCCACCACTTACCAATCACCAAGCGTGCACAGTACAAAACGCTCAACTGCGCAAACTTTGGTACCATGTCCTCATTTTTCTTTTTTTACTGATGTTCTCAATTTTACTTCATTTTTTAAACTATAAATTTTGTTTAATGTTACAATGTGCAGTTGGATGTCAGCTGGACAGCGATAGAATTCTCTTTGTAATTGGACATTAGCAAATACTACAGAATAGGCGGACCAGAGTTCTTATATTACAGTGACACTAAGCAGAGGCGGTCCCGACCACTTGGTGCCCTTACACAGATATGTTGGTCCCCTGTGCCTACTGATATTGTCTTATGGTCCCTCCACATGCAGTGATTTAGGGGCATTTTCTTAGCGATCTAGGGCTTAGAAAATGCCCCTAAATTGCTCCGTGTGTAGGGGAATAGCGATAGTGATGCACGGCCCTGCGCGTCACTATCGCCCGGTGATTAATATCCAGCATGCAGGATAAATCTAGTAAATATCGCTGGTCAGGGCCGGTGTTCTCACCGGTGAAAACTGTCTCTGACAGATCGCACAGTGCTGACACATCGCTGTGCGCTGAGTGATCTTGTTGAGCTTTCTGAGTGATCTAGCATTGCAGGAGTAAAGCTGGTGGTTGCGGGCAGGGTACTGCAAACTGGATCATAGTGGCCCCAGTGCATCGCTGCTCAGGGCCATATATTGTGCCTTATTCTGGTTCACTCCTTCTGGCAAATTCCTTCTTAGATGGACAAAACCATGTGCACTGCAGGGGGGCAGATGTAACATCTGCAGATAGAATTAGATTTGGGTGAGTTGTTTTGTTTCTGTGCAGGGAAAATACTGACTGCTTTATTTTTACACTGCAATATAGTTCTCACTTTGTAGTGTAAAACCCCACCAAAATCTAATTCTATCTGCACATGTTACATCTGCCCCCTGCAATGCAGCATGGTTTTGTCCATCTAAGAAGGCATTTGCCAGAAGGAGTGAACCAGAATAAGGCCCATTGTGTACATTGTAAGCTTGCGAGCAGGGCCCTCCTACCTCTATATCAGTCTGTTACTACCCAGTTCGTTTTATCACTGTTGTTCCAATTGTAAAGTGGGTACTTGTTTAGTTTCACGGCCGCCGATATATCGGATGCGATATCGGCCGATATATCGGACGATACGATGCGATCCAATGCGATTTTTTACCTGTTCATAACCCCACTATCCACTACGCATGGAGTTGATTTTATATAGTGTGGCAAGCGCAGCGAGCCACCGAGCCCGAAGAGTGGCGAGCCCCGCGAGGGGTTGCGGATTACTGAGCTCGCCACACTATATAAAATCAACTCCATGCGTAGTGGATACTGGGGTTATGAACAGGTAAAAAATCGAATCGGATCGCATCGGATCGGCTGATATATCGGCCGATATCGCATCCGAATTATCGGCCGCCGTGAAACTAAACAAGTACCGTAAAGTGCAACGGAATCTGCTGCGCTATGTAAGAAACTGCAAATAAATAAATAACCTTTGTTGGTGACTTCACGATGACGATATTCCCCGCATATCACATCAGCATTGACTGCTGACCTCTGGGGGATCTGGGGAATATCTCTGAAATCCTGGTGTCTCTCGGACGTTCTGGAGGAGTAACAACGTATTGCACATGGGGACTCTTTGCATCAGACGTATAGTACCAGGGCCCTATACCCTCTGTGGCTGCAGCACTTATTGGTGGTTCAGCATGGAGCTGTAGGTGGTCCTAGCCCCCCAAATCCTCAGCAGAGCAGCTCTGAAGGTTGCACTGGCTGCAGAATTCAGCAGTGGATCTCCTGGCGAGGGCACAGCCCCACCTGTCCCACCCACCTGTCCTATCCAGTAATCCGACCCAGAGCCAAACGCCGTGCGTCAGGGACTGTGGGGTCCCATCCTCTGGCCTGGAAAAGCTATTCTAAATGCATTCATCTCTGCAGAAATATCCCCCCGCTGCCGCCACAGGGGACCTCAGTCATTTTCTTTATAAACACCCTGATCACATTAAATGTCTCTGTGCTCAATTTCACGATGAGTGATCATTTCAGCAGCTGAGCTCACTCAGACTTATTTACTGTGTGACAGGTCACATGACCACTAACTTACACAATCCTCAGCGCACACATATAGCCGGCGGCGGAATGACTACAGCATAACATTTACTGTATGGGGGCAATCATAGAAACATCATCAACATACCATAGTACACAGTATCTATGGAAGATAGATGATAGATAGATAGATAGATAGATAGATAGATAGATAGATAGATAGATAGATAGATAGATAGATAGATAGATAGATACATAGGTAGATAGATAGATAGATAGATAGATAGATAGATAGATAGATAGATAGATAGATAGATAGATAGATAGATAGATAGATAGATAGATAGATAGATAGATAGATAGATAGATACATAGATAGATGATATATATACAGTGATAGATAGATAGATAGATAGATAGATAGATAGATAGATAGATAGATAGATAGATAGATAGATAGATAGATAGATAGATAGATAGATATTAGATAAGGTGTGTACACACGTAGCGATTTACTTTTGATTGATTTGCTTTCGATTTCCCCTCTTCCACCCATTTTCGATTTGGCCTTTTGCTTTCACATTCGATTTCACATTCGATCTGCACTTTTGCATTCGATATCGATTTCAATATGGAATTCAAGGTACAGTGCACACATTTGATTTACTGGATCGAATTTGATATTTCCTTGCCTGCACAGTCTCTTTTCGATATAGAGAAAACGGGAGCGCGCATCGAATGGAATGCAGATCGAAAGTGTCTTTAAAATCATTTAGTTTCGATTCGATTTCAATTTGATTTTGCCTCTATAAGCAAAATCTAATCCAAAACCTGTCAAAATCGAAGCGTGTGTACACCCCTATAAATAGATATGAGATAGATAGATAGATAGATAGATAGATAGATAGAGCCTAAGACCTGATTCAGCATGAGTGGAAGGCCGTCCTAGACCCTGGATCTCAAGCAACAATGCATACCGTAATCTTTTGCGGGCCCATCGTGCACTACCAGCTGCAGCTGCCCCCTGGCTGTGCAAACTTGCTGCAAAGCTATATTTGGCCCAGTCATTTTTTGGATCACAGCGGGTGTGTGTGACATTCAGGGCCGCCGAGAGGCAGGGGGGGCGGGTACATTTTAGCTGGGCCCGGGCCTGCCAGGGGGGCCCGGGTCCCGACACACACAAAAAAACACCTTTTTTAAAGGGGCGTGGCCACGTGTCCGCGATTAGGCCACGCCCCCAAATTTGCCCAAGCCCGGTCAGCGATGGCTGTCCTGCTCCTGCTCCAAGTTCCTGGTTCAAAAGGATATTGCCGCCCGCAATGCATGGCTATGGACAGGGGGAACAGACAAAAAGCGTGTGTGTGTGTGTGTGTGTGTGTGTGTGTGTGTGTGTGTGTGTGTGTAACAGGCTGTGTATGTATGGATATATGTGTGTGTAACAGGCTGTGTGTGTAACAGGCTTTGTATATATGTATATATATATGTGTGTGTGTGTGTGTGTGTGTAACGGTATGTATGTGTGTGTGTGTGTGTGTGTGTGTGTGTGTGTGTGTGTGTGTGTGTGTAACAGGCTTTGTATATGTGTGTGTGTGTGTGTGTGTGTGTGTGTGTGTGTGTAACAGGCTGTGTATGTATATATGTGTGTATGTGTGTAACAGGCTATGTATGTATATGTGTGTGTGACAGGCTATGTATGTATATGTGTGTGTGTGTGTGTGTGTGTGTGTGTGTGACAGGCTATGTATGTATATGTGTGTGTAACAGGCTATGTATGTATATGTGTGTGTGTGTGTGACAGGCTATGTACTGTATGTGTGAAGGAACAGGCTATGTGTGTGTGTAACAGGCTATGTATGTGTGTGTGTGTGTGTGTGTGTGTGTGTGTGTGTGTGTAACAGGCTTTGTATGTATATATGTGTGTGTGTAACAGGCTATGTATGTATATGTGTGTGTAACAGGCTATGTATGTATATGTGTGTGTGTGTGTGTGTGTGTGTGTGTGTGTGTGTGTGTGTGTGACAGGCTATGTACTGTATGTGTGAAGGAACAGGCTATGTGTGTGTGTAACAGGCTATGGCCCTCATTCAGGTTGGTTCGCTCCCCCGCACGTTCACACAGGGGAGCGATGTTGTGCATGTGCAGCCACTTTGTGTGAGCGGGCGCGGCAAACCGATTATTTGCCGCCCCGATCGCATGCAGCAGTGTGGACGGAAGCGTGGGGTGGTGGATATGGGTTGCGCCGATGGGAACTCCCATGACGTGGGTGCCGGGGGAGGGCAGCTGATGTCACCGGATGTCAGCTGCCCACCCTCTTCTCGTACAGGAGCGCCATAGATCTAAGACAGCAGAGACTGACTTAGATCTGCGAGCGCTTGAGAAATCATTTTATGGTCGGCGACCGCACTGCCCTGCACACAAGCTGCAAATCGATGATGATGTAAAACATCCGTTCGCATGCGTGAAATCTGAGGTATTTAGATGACCCGCAAAGCTGCAAATTTTGCAGCTTTGTGGTCAATCAGAATGACCTCCAATGTGTGTGAAGGGAACAGGCTACATGGGGCCCATTTATGACGGATCATATATGGAATGCGATCTGGGTGGGACCATACTGCCCGGGATCACATGAGATTAAAGAGGTTTAATGGACACAATCCCCCCTCTCCCTCCAGGTGCACATACCGCTGGCCATCACAATGCAGCTGCTCTTGGCACCGGAGCTGTAGCTTTGGGGGACACAGCAGATACCGGCAGCTCAGCTGGGCGATACCGCAAGTAGTGGCATCTGCTGCTTCTTGCCAGCAGGTTGAAAGAACTGTTGCCGCTTTCCCTGCTGCGTGTTTGAGCTTGGGATCCTTATACTCCAGAGGCGGCACTTCAAATGGGGATGATCGTGCCAGCCACAGATCTTGGAGAGAGGAGCCGTGGGCTGGCCACCCCTGCTGTATGGCATAGGGGTCTGGGCAGCGCAGGGGGGCAGATGGTCCCTGTGACGGATGGGCAGACAGCAGTGGGGTCCTTGCGGAGGATGGGAGCTATTACCTAGTTCCCATCCTCCGCAGGGACCCTGCCGCTATCTGCCCATCCGTGGCCACGACCCCTTACTCCCATGGGCGCAACCCATATCCACCACCCCACGCTTCTGTCCACACTGCTGCATACGAACGGGGCGGCAAGTAATCGATTTGAATTTTGTGTAGCATAATGTGTAAGGGGAAAGTATAAGGGGTCTACTATTGTGTTGCATAAAGGGTATATGGTGTGGTACACACCCCTATATCCTTTAATGGCCACACCTCTTTTCTGTTGCTCGCCACTCGTGACGCTGTTGTACCGGGGCCCAGGATTTCTCTTGGCAGCCCTGGTGACATTGTGTTGTTCCCCGAACGGTCCAGACACGTCTGCATTGTCCACTCCGTGCCCCAAAAACGCTGCATCAACCCATCCCAATTGCCCCATCACTGCCCTGTGTCGCTACTTAGACTTCGGGCAGGATGTGACCACAGTTTAAGTGGTCGTGCATCATGTGCAGATTCTCGAAAATCGGGATCTGTGTTTTTTAGGAATCTACTAGGCTTAATGAATTAGCCCCATGGATAGATGGATAGATAGATAGATAGATAGATAGATAGATAGATAGATAGATAGATAGATAGATAGATAGATAAATAGATAGATAGATAGATAGATAGATAGATGGATTGTCTCAGTTACAAGAAGAAAGGACCCTTCCCAGCAGCAGACTCAAGGGCCCACAGACTGTTATAGTATCTGTACACATGCCCAGCCTGTATCTGATGGAATACACATTCCCAGGCATCCTAACCCCAGTCCCCGGCATACTGCTTGTACTACAGGAGTTTACAGAGTGTAATTAGCTTACAGGACGCCAAAAAGTCCAGGTCTTGTTACTCTGATGTCATGCTGCTTAATAAATAGTATTATTTTACAGATTAAGTATTAAAACAAATATTACATATCCTGACACAGACCTGTAAGTATTGAGTCATGGCACAGAGCTGTTCACACTCACTCACTCATTTCTATTACACTAGCAGGACACATTCACAGTATAATGGCAGAAGCAGAGTCACCATCATCCCATATACCCTGATGAAGAAGTATACAGAAGTATACTCTGTCTATGCAGTTTCTCTCAACTATTCATTTATACATATTGACCCTATATTGAATTTATTTTGCAGAAAGAAATTTTTTTTATTAGTTTTCCAGTTTGATTTAACCATTAGAGCAGGGGTTCCCAATCTTTTTTGATTCACGGCACCCTAGAGAATCAGAATTTTTTTCATGGCACCCCTAGGTCCAAAAAAAATTAATTAGATTGGGTTTATATGCGATTCTTAGCGGTAGTTATATGGTAAAGGGCAGGATTTGCTTCTGTTTGTACACATTCTATGATTGGCAGCCACCAGCACTGGTTTTGCTCATAAATAATTAACCATTAATAATTTGAGTTGGTCCTGGACCACCAAGCCGCGGCACCCCTGCATGTGTCCCGAGGCACCCCAGGGAGCCACGGCACACAGTTTGGGAACCACTGCATTAGAGTGTTCTTTTGTGATATTTTTTTTTTTTATTACAAGTTTCTTAAATAGCACACACATATTCCGTAGCGCTGTACAGAGAATATTTGAACAGTCACATCAGTCCCTGCCCCAGTGGAGCTTACAATCTATATTCCCTATCACATGTACATGCACACACAGACATTCTAGGGTTAATTTGTTGGGAGCCAATTAGCCTACCAGTATATTTTTGGATTGTGGGAGGAAACCGGAGTACTCGGAGGAAACCCACGCAGGTACGGGGGGAATATACAAACTCCGCACAGTTAGAGTCATGGTGGGAATCGAACCCATGACCTCAGTGCTGTGAGGCAGTAATGCTAACCATCACACTGTCCGTGATGCCTATATATATATATATATATATATATATATATATATATATATATATATATATATATTTAGGTAGATGTATTTTAGTAATAGAGAGCGCTAACAAATTCCACCACCTTTAAGAGATTAGACCAGCACAGGATCAAATATTTCTCAGTCAGATCCAATACATTTCAGATCAGATATCAATTTGATACTTTTAATAAAAATACATAAAAAATGAATGACATCCGTTTGATTGCAGTTCACATGATGATAAACAACATAGCTTAAACTCCAAAACCTACGCGTTTCGTCTCGAAAGACTTCATCAGGGGTAAGAAGATGTGTAGTATGTTAATCCTAAATGTAAGATGTTTTAAAATAAATGATATATCGATAGAGTCCAATTTTGAGATAATTCGCACTTGGACACAATATTCCATGAGAAAGAGGTAAATACATGGCTGAAAAGTATTTTTACGAAGGCACTATATTCTATTTTATTATACTTTGGTTAGAATTAGAAGGTCTTCTATAAGCTTTTTGGCTAGCTCTCTCTGCATATATAGGCCCTTACCATTCAGACTTATATTAAACAGCACATAGGGCCAAATGTAATTGGGTGCGAGAATGAAAAAGTGATAGGTTTTGTGAGAGCTTTGCAATTTTTTTAAAGCAGCAATCAATTAAATATCAGAAATAACCTGGTTTTGCATTGTAAATAATTGCCGCTTTTCATAAATGGGAAAACTCTCCCAAAATCTCTTACTTTCTGATTCTTACATCCAATTACATTTGGCCTATAGTTTATTTTAAAACAATGCCCCTGCATAAAACAATGTGCTTAAATTCAATCATACACAGAACACCTCATCTGAGTGTTAATTTTTTCATTGATTGATGGTAGCTTTAAATGACACAAATGGACTGCAATGTAGGATTCTCATTGTGATTTCTGGAACCCAACGCGTTTCATCTTCAGAAAGGCTTCATCTGGAGTTTTTTTTATCCCAATCAAGATTCAAAGAAACAATATACAGCCATTGTGAGCAATATTTTGTATCCATGACTGGTAATAATTTGGGATCTTATGTACAATTGATGGCGATATACCTTGTAAATTCAATGAAAATCTACAACCTAATGGATCAGGGTTAATGATCATCTATGTTAATGTCCTCAAGGTATCAGATTAGAGAGGATAATTCTCTGTCATCTGTGTGTGGCAAATTACATCATACCTTCCAACATGGCCCTCTCCAGGAGGACACAATGCTCTGCTTCTGGTCTTCCCTCTTAATGTATGATTACCATCACCTGTGTTGAACAGGTTCATTGATATGAAAGGTGATTTAACACAGGAGATTGCAATCATACATTAGGAGGGAAGTCCAGGAACAGAGCAATATGTCTCCTGGAGAGGGTCATGTTAGGAGGTATGTATACACCACTGTTCCTGTACTTCCCTCTTAATTTAGGATTACCATGAATCACCTTTCTGATCAATTGTTCAAAGCAGGTGATGGCAATCATAAATTAAGAGGGAAGTCCAGAAACAGAGCATTGTGTCCCTCCTGTAATGGGTTATGTTGGGAGGTATGATACATACACACACACACATGCACTTTGTACCAGGTTGATGGTTTATGAAAAGCCTGTGGACCAGATTTTTCCTCTCTCCTGCCCAATCAGGTAACACTATTAAGGCTGCTATTGTCACCTGATTGGACAGGGAGGAGGCTGCAAGTGTTGATAAGTTGGTGAACACTATCTGACCACAGCTCCATATATATACATCATGCAGCTTATATTACACAGTAATATGAAATGTAATTTCCCCCTCACTTATGTGGAACCCACCTGGAGAAGGCTGTACTATGCGCATTTCTATAACATAGTAATACCCCTGCAGTACCTGGGCTGAGTCCCCCAGACAGAGCACATGCAATGAATTAGTGTCAGCTGAGGCGACAGTAGCAGCCTGTGTATGTTTTTACGATTGTGCAGGAACCAGACCCTGTGCTGGGCCCAGTACATGCAGTCAGCGCAAAGCCACTGTTTTATGGCTCCGTCCTCACAGCCTGAAAATACATTTTCCCTGCTCTGCTTTCCAGATAGAGGTATCACACAGGGGTGAAGGCATGGAGGGGGCTGAGAGGTGCTTTGTTCTTGCTGGGATAATTTGGGGGTCTTACCGATGCCTCTGGTTGAGTAATAGCAGCAGTATTGCCAGAGGCATCACCTTGGGGGAACATACTTGGTCTCTCAATGAGGAGGATTTACAGGGTTAATGACTTACTAGTATCATTGTGGGCATTGGAAAATCCCTGCGCAAGTCAATGATTTTAGGCTTAGGTAACCAGGTGGGCCACTACAAGATCCAGGATGCAGGTCGTTCTGGGATATGTAGTTCCACAGGGCATGCCACTCGTATACAAGACGCACTTCCCTTCTTTCACATATGAACTATTACCGTTTAATTCTGATTTATTTTAATTAGTCCTGGTTCTATTGTAGTTCCCATTATACAACTCTGCATAAATGTAAATCGCCCGAAATATAAAGCAAAAAAGCAACAATGTATCGCAGCTATTGTTTGTTTGTTTATTTGTTTTGACTGTTTTGTCTTTTTTATTTATTTATTTATTTATTTTTTATTCTCTGGGGAAGCAATAAATAAACAATTAAACGATCTTTAATTTTCCCCACCAGGAACGCTGGTGATCATTTAACTCCTCCCAATCTTAATTCCGAAGTAAATATACATTTATTCATTTGTTTTAGTTTTTTTACTTTTATGTTTTTACCATAACTTGGAGGAAAAGGTAAAATATGACATTTCTTGTGAGAATTAAGTAATGAAATATGCGAATGGGAACTAATGAAAGCAGAAGTCCCAGTCAATATTGGACAATATTTACTAACAAATCCGTGGAAGCTAATTAGCCATTGAGACTGTGACTATTCCATGCATGGAAAAAAGCGAATTTATAATTAATTTCCATTGCTTACAAAATACTTCTTAATTCCAATTCTGTTCAAAAATATATTAAAAAAAATATTAAATATTTTTTAAAAATTAAAATTATAAAATATTTTTTTTTCAAATGACGCAGTTCACAGAACGTCAATCTCCTGAACATGGCGGAAAATGTGGATGTTATTTTTGACAATTAAATAAATGCTTTTAGGGTCAGCTGTAAACAATTAAGGTCTAAAAATGTTTCATTATTTATTCAGCAAAATAAATGGAAGGACATCCAGTCGATGAGATTTATTCCATTTGCCTGTGTAGTCATCGTGTGTTTGGTTTGTCAGTAAAGTGCAACATTATAAATAGTAAATATAGATAAAAGTGACACATTGTAGTGTATTTAATAAAATCTGACTCTTGCTTCCAGTGGAGATAAATGGCGGTAATAATAAAATAACGATACGGGTAGATGAGGCGTTAATTGGGCGAAAACTTCCTGCAATGGAATAACGGTTATTCCGCTATCATGTCGGTTAGTCCTCGGCCTGATGCGGGACATCGATATGGTGATAATGTTTAGTTGTACACAAAGTGAATGGGAATAAAAACATAAGCTATTACCCCATTAGACCCTGCAAAAAGGTCAGCTGCATTTAATTTGATTTAAATATGTTATCAATTTTTAAAAAAATACGAAAATGACATATATATTTTAAGATATACACACATTATATATATATATTTATATATATATATATATATATATATATATATATATATATCATGCGGTGCAAATGCTGAAAACCCACTGTATATATGTATATATATATATATATATATATATATATATATATATATATATATATATATATATATATATATATATATATATATATATATATATATATAGTGCAAGGATAAGGCGGCACTCCGGCGACTTGAAAAAAATATACAGAGACCTGTTTCAGGACGATATTAAATTTCTCAAGACGTTGACAAAAGAAACAGTTCTCTGTATATTTTTTTCAAGTCTCCGAAGTGCCGCCTTATCCTTGCACTACATAGTGGAATACCGAGGGGTTGCCAGAGGAAGGTACCAGGAACTGAGCTGGGGAGTGCCGGCCTAAACACTATATATATATATATATATATATATATATATATATATATATATATATATATATATATATATATATATATATATATATATATAAAAATGGCGATAGTAAGGGATTTCGCTGATCAAAAACCATAATAAATCTTTTATTTACAATATTTTCAGTGCACGTTGTAGGCGATATACTGTACATTGGCAAATGGCCTGCGTAGAGCAGCTTCACATTAAGTAGGAGGCGGAGGCGATAGGACAGGACACCCTAGTAGCCATTAAAAGACAATTAATTAGTCCCCTACATCGGGGATCCAAATATCTGTTTGCACCACGATCACATGTTGCTCCCATTTGATTGGCTCTCCGGCTGGTGTGCATGCTAGGACTTGTAGTTCCTCAACAACAGAAGATAAAAAAAAAAAGTTTTAAGTCGTTTGCCAAAGTTCTGGGTGACGAGTGTTGCTGATCAGCGTCCTCCCATCCTCCTCTTCCTCCAGCCTGTGCCCACCTGGTAGGTGCCAGCGCTGTAGTACCATAGTCAGGCCGCCACTGGATTGCCAGCTATTTAATAAGCTTTGTCAGTTCTGTTCTTGTCGTCCCTGACAGCCCCCCAACCCAGCGTCCAGCAGGAAAACACTTCTATTTATTGTTATGATTTGGGATCATTGTCTTCATTTTGAGCCTTTTACAGTGATGTCATGGACACTGTGATGTCATTGCAGATATTAAAATGTCCTGGTTAGTAAAAGAAGATCCATTAATCTTCAAAAACGGGAAACCTGGATTTAAAGTAGTGTGTGTGTGTGTGTGTGTGTGTGTGTGTGTGTGTGTGTGTGTGTGTGTGTATGTATATATATATATATATATATATACATACATATATACACACACACACACACACACACACACACACACCCACCGTATTTTGGAGACAACCAGCTCAGTGGTGCATTATTATGGGGGCATATAATGACATTATAACATAATTCCAGCTGCGCATGCTAAATGCTACAATTGGCGACTCTTATTGTTTGTGGTCTCGCCATTGGCTGGCACTTCTGTAATCTGACCACGGGCAGGTAATACCAGGGTAGAGACATCTGTCCTGCATTGCAGTATGTATTGTATGAAGGCTCAGTGAGTAAGTGCTCCCAGTGACACACAGTCACCTACACTATTAGCGTACATCTTCCTTCACAGTGTGTCTGTATTTAGTGCCCCCTGTGGCCAGGGGGAGAAGTCTGTGCCTCGGTGTCCCAGGCCCCCAAACTAGTGTAGAGGGGGGCTGTGTGGGTTGTGGGTCTCTGGGCAAGGGGCTGCCAGCTGTGTAGAGAGGTCAGTGGCAGAGGGGGATTTAATGACACTGGTCTGTGGGGGCTCCGTGGTGGCATCAGTCCTCTCAGTGTCACTGGCCATCATGTCCAGCAGGTCAGAGTCACTGGAGTCACTGTCCCCTTCTGATCTGTAGGGGCTGATGCTCCTGTCCAAGTCCCCTTCCCCAGCACAGGGGACTTCAGGCTTGTCAGAGTCCTCCTTCTCCTTGTCCTTCTGGGCCTGGGCCTCCTTGGAGTGTCTCCACTTCATGCGCCGGTTCTGGAACCAGACTTTTACCTGCAGAACAGAAGGAAAGTCAGTATCATAACCAAGGCTCAGCTATATGTCTGCTGCTGTGGGACTACAAGTCCAAGCAAGCCCAGCCAGCATAGCAGCCCCATTATTCCTTGCCAGCCACCCCAACCCTCACAGAACTCTCCGGACATGCTGGACTTTGTAGTGTCGCAGCAGAACACCAGTCTGGTGAATTAGCATGTGTGGCTCTCCCTGTCCTGCAGAGCTTGCACTCTAATGACAGTAATACCATAGAAAAGACAATTATTGGTTCCTCTTTATACTTTTATTGCTGGCCCCAGGAGATTGGCTGTAAATAGGATTTCCAAATAACTGAGCATTTCTTGGGAACTAGGCGGCCTGGGTCCCAGCTAGGAGTGACAGAATCATGGCCAGAAATAGGGTGAGTGCCGGTGAACTGGAACAGCACAAAGCAGAAGTACAGATTTGTATGGGGGGGGGGGTAATGTAGCGGTTCCCCTTTCTGTCCCCATATTATCGCTTCTCATCACTGTCCGCATTGAGCAACACATAAAGGATTTCTCCCTGTCTGATACTTTCAATTCGCTTTCTGCAGTCACCAAGTTGTTGCCTCACAGACCACAATGCGTCTAATATGCCCATTATTCACTATTCACCCATTATTCATCCCTGCGTTCAGTTTAAAGACAAAGAAAACAGATTCTCACTTCCCCCTTATTTGTCTATTTCGCAATGTGCAATACAAATATATTCTATTTTCCTGTAACAGCCGCTGTGATTCCGTTACACCCCTCACCCCAGACCCCCAGCAGATTGGGGAGAAGTGATTGTCACTGTCCTCTACAGGAGGTACATATATATATATATATATATATATATATATATTATTACTATTATTATTAATATTTGTAGTAGCAAAAGTACTAGTAGTAGTAGTATTTTTATTATCCTTTGTGTAGTAATATGAGAGATAGTGATCCTGACAATTATTTTATTTGGATAATAGTGTATTATATGCTACAACGAAAATCTGGAGAAAAAAACGTTTGGAACATCCTGTAATATAAGGTGACTCTCAGTACATACACACAGCTGCGAGCGAGGCTCCTGGGTACTCTGTGCAATTACTGGGTCTGGTGCTTGTTACTTGTGACATCTGTTACATTAAATGCCTCTGTACCACAATGATTGCCGGTCACACACACACACACACACACACACACATATACACACACACACACCACCCACTCATCCTAACAAATTTGTCTGTGCAAATCACTACAGGTCATAGTTTTGCACTAATCCCTAATGCAAACTTATTGCTTATTCAATAAAACAACTGCAGATAGGATGGATGAGAGAGGGGGAGAGAAAGCGAGCGATGGAGGGGAAGGAGAGATAGAGTGAGAGAGAGAGAGAGAGAAAGAGAGCGGGGGAGAGAGAGGTAAATATAGTAAATGACAGCAGGTAGATATGAGACTGATTAGACAATATCTGGGCTCAGGGACAGTATACCCCCCATCTGCCTCCTGCACATCCCCAGTATCTGGGCTCAGGGACAGTATACCCCCATCTGCCTCCTGCACATCCCCAGTATCTGGGCTCAGGGACAGTATACCCCCATCTGCCTCCTGCACATCCCCAGTATCTGGGCTCAGGGACAGTATCCCCCCCATCTGCCTCCTGCACATCCCCAGTATCTGGGCTCAGGGACAGTATACCCCCATCTGCCTCCTGCACATCCCCAGTATCTGGGCTCAGGGACAGTATACCCCCATCTGCCTCCTGCACATCCCCAGTATCTGGGCTCAGGGACAGTATACCCCCATCTGCCTCCTGCACATCCCCAGTATCTGGGCTCAGGGACAGTATCCCCCCCATCTGCCTCCTGCACATCCCCAGTATCTGGGCTCAGGGACAGTATCCCCCCATCTGCCTCCTGCACATCCAAAGTACACCTTATAGCACTTGATTCCACCTAATCTGTCAGGACACATGTTCTCCTTGTTGCCCCTAGCCTTACTTTCAGTAAGCAGATCTGTGTTCCCCCTGGCAGCTGAGTATTGGGGGTGAGGGGTCTCTGAGCAGCCCTAATGCACCCCCATGCAGTAACCCCGTAGGAGGCATTGCAGTACCTGGGCATCCGTGAGCCCCAGCATGGCTGCCAGCTGCTTCCTGTCCGGCTTGGTGACATATTTCTGCACCTCGAACCTCTTCTCCAGACCCTTCCTCTGCAGGTTGGAGAACACAGCCCGGGACCAGGAGCGCTTCCTCTTGTAGGTCTGGGGCATGGTGTCCTTGGTGAGCACGGCGTATGGGCCTGGGGGTCAGAGACACAAAGTACAAGGTATGTAACAATGTAACACAATAACCAGGGCATGCTGGGATTTACAGTTCAACAGCAGATAGGACAACTCATGACCAGGCTGGGCACACAAACTAACCTTGCAGTATATAGATATAGAGATAAACAATTACAATAAATTAAAATATGTATATAAATATATATATATATATATATATATATATATATATATATATATATATATATGTAAGAAATAAATTATAAGCAAAATAAATTAATGATTTAATTTAGTACAGATAATAATTATAATGATAATAATGATGATAATAATAATAATAATATTACAAAATTATAGTATAATTAAATGTTCACGTTCTAGGTCAAATTCTTTTCTAGACATTTTTCCTTGCGCCAAATACTTTGGATGGCAGATATATAGAGATGTGACTATAATATATATAATCTGTGATGATTGGGGTCAGTGATGGAGTTTTAGGGAATGAGATTCCTATATAATGGCACCCCGGATATAGTGACTACTAGGGGGCACACACAGGAGGGGGGACATTATTATAGTACCTGGAAAGGTGTCCTGAAAGTGCTGTTGTACTGAGTTCCTCTGGTTTGTGTGTAATTGCCCCAGAATAGAGGGTGGGTCGGTAAGGGGCTCTAGGGAGGCGAAGAACTGGCCGGCTGCAGACTGGATTTGGA